>NC_133582.1:5244746-5882841 GCF_964106895.1 Numenius arquata | reverse complement strand
GGTGGGTGGTGAGTGATGAACGACTGGTAGCTGAAAGCAGATACACCTCACGCAAAGGAGGGAAGGTCGACAACTGAGAGTGGCCAATACATCAGCAAACACAGCCCCAGCCTGGCTGATAATTCCACTTTCCTGCCTTCTGCCACTTGTGAGATGCTTGTCCTAGAGCCTGAACACCATGAAAGTATGTTGGTAGCTCCCATGCAATAAATATGGGAGCTCTCAGAGTTGCTAAAAAGCATTCATAGTGATGCTGCTGCATTCGGAGCAAATGCTGGTCTGAATTAGTTGAAAATAGTGTCATTTATCTTCGTGCTGTTCCCGCCTTTCCTGTCCTGACCCCAGCATCATATAAATGAAACATCCTCAAAGCGAGCTTCTTGTTCATCTGTATTGACGGTTGGTAAGAGGAGGTTAAAAGGTGTCTCAAGAGGCTCATCACAGCTAGGTAGTGTCCCCTCTTCCCTGTTACTCTGGGGCTTTACCCTGCCAGGGAGCAAGTAACTCCTCCTCCAAGAGGCTCTTCGTGACAATATTCGCAGTCCCAGATGCACCAGGTTGTGAGAGCTTGCTTTCCTGCCGGGGGAATTGCCGGCAAGGAGCAAAACTGCGACAGAAACATCACAAATATTTTCTTAATCACATTAAACAATCGGAAGGGAAGGAGCCTGTGAACTGCAGCAAGGGTTATAGATCAGGCAGGGACAAACCAGATGGGGGAGAAAAACGCGAGGAGTCTGGAGAGTGCTGAGATAAAGTATTTCTGGCTCCTGACTCCTGCTGAAATCCCCCTCCTGGCTTTAGCCGGCTTGTGGGGCCAACTGCTGGCGAGCCAGCTGTCCCCAGCCCCCGTGGGCGAAGGTGACAGCCCGGGAGAGGCTCTCCCTATGGGAAAGGAAAACATTGAGCAGCGGAGCTGAGCAGGGCTGTGCCCGGTGACCCTCAGCCCTCCTGCCACATCGGCACAGGGGGGATGCAGAATCGCAATAACTGCAGTCATGGCACGACCAGTGTCCGGCCGAGTAAGGCACAAACAAGAGAAACTCCTGACTGTTGCCAGCGTGGTATTTATGCACCAGGAATGATTTTGGGCAGCTGTCTGCCGAGGGGCTTTGCAGCCGCCGTCGCCCTGTGGTCCCCTGTTCGTGCCCTGCATGGCGAAGGTGAGGCTGTGTTGCGATTTTTCATTAGCTGATTGCTTTTACAGCCCCTGAACTTTACTCCTCGATACTTGATCATCTGGACTTTTATTTGTTAAAGGAGGCATGACATATAACCACTTTCCTAATGTACACTGGGTTGGTTTCACCGACTCTCGCCCCAGTCTAAAGAGAGGCCACGTAATTATCTACATATATTTCTGCCTTGGGTTTTTTCCACGGATCCTGCTCTTTTATGTATGTAAGTGTTCATACGCCACCCAGTGGCTCCCGAGGCGTTGGGTGCTGGTCTCACCAGTGACAGTCCCTCCAGGTGCCCAAATCCCCTGGCCCTCAGAGCATCTCCCCAGCGGCAAGGGCACGCCAGCCCAGAGCCGTGCTCCCCGGTGGTCGCAGGCAGCGACCTCCTGTGAAGCTCTTTCCAGACTTTGATGCACGTAATGACATCGCTCGCTCGTTCACGTAGCCACGTCGCTCATGTTCTGCAGTCTCAGGGTGCTGCGTTGCACTGTCACGTTAGTACAAGCCGGCAGAGAGCTGCATGTGCACCATTTCCAGGCGCTCGTGTCCTTAATGCACACACAAACACCTTCTGCCAGCTCGCCTGGGCCACGCTCTTAGTTTTCAGCCAGTCTTAAATCTAATTAAAATAAATAAAGGAAAATCTTTGGGCCAAACTCAAGAGCACCTTTCCCCAACCGTATCTAGCCTTGCGTCCTTTGGTCAAGCATAAAAATACTCTGTGCGCTGGCCCCTGGCTCCTTGCCGGGTCTCCCTGTCCATGCTGCCCTGCAGCACTGCTCCTGGGCTGAGCAGGCAGCTATGGGGGAAAGCTGAGTGGAAAAGGAGAAACACCAACTTGGAGCTAGAGCCAGCTCCATCCCTGCTCCCAGTCCACCTCCTTCTCCATTGGACACTTCCCCCTTTCCTCATCTCCAGCCCTCAGAGCTCAGGCCTGGAGACAGCAAAGGGACTCGGCAAAGGGACTTGGGTGGGACTTCAGTTTTGCCTGAGCTGCCATTCCTGCTTTTCTGTTGATTTCCCCTCCTTCATTATTCTCCTATAAAACGAAGGCTTGCACTCATTGCCTACCCCTTCAAAAGCCAACAGCAACCGCAAAGAGCTCTCCAGCAAGATTTACATACCATGCCATCCCGTGCAACAATAAATTTCCTGGCTGTCTTTGCTTCTTGCCTTCACCGGCCCCTGCTAACTTCAGGCTGTAAGAGTATGCTCTTTGATTCGACATGATTGGACATTACACATTCATCTCATTCATTTCGCCGTTCCCCGAGGGCATGTTCTTCGCCATTTGTTGCCATAATGCTTGAGGGCAAGAAGCAATTTTTCTTATTTAGCCTCTGCTCTATTATTTTGCCCTGCTGCTCGCTGTCGGATGCCAGAGAGATGAGATGCCCCTTTGGGCAGCGCAGGCACACCCGACCGTATTCGCAAAGCAAACTGTTTTCTTAATCACCCTGAGCGAGGCAGCAGCAGTGGCTGCATTGGGATGGACAACCTGACCCTTATAAAGCAATGCCAGGGACTGACCCTTACATGCACAGATCCCCTCCGCCAGAGGGAAGGATCCTGGAGGTCTCAGCCAGCCCAAAACATGGCGTTTCAATGGAGTCGGTCGCTTACACTGTGCCCCAGCTGGATCCCACCCTGTATGCAGGGCCAGGCAAGAGAGCTCCTTGTCTCTACAAGCGCAGAGGGATCAGGATTTCATCCCAGGGCAGCTTTTTGCTGGTTAGCACAGCCAAGCTGGGGCTCAAACAAGCGCGGGGAGCCAGGCACCACCTCCTCCCTCCAGCTGCTCGGGATGCCTTGGCCCCATTGGGGTCCTTCAGGGGAGATAAAGAGATGGAGGATAACTTTTTGGCTGCTGGAAGAGAGCGTGTGAGCGCAGGCAGGTCCCTTCTAGGGTGCCCTTTGTCAGTGACCAGACTAGCCAAGCATACTGCTTCGCTTATATTACCCCAAACCAGGCAACGTCGATGCTCCATAACACTTGACCAACGTTGACCCCAAGCAGATTAGACACAGACCAGCGCCTCGTGCTCCAGAGGGGCTTGTGCCGGCTGCCAGCCCTTTCATGGTTCCTGGGGCCGGCCCCGGCGTGGGATCAAAACACCAATTCATGGATTTTTAGCCTTGCGGTGCCAGCTTCTGCAACCCCGTGTGCCATACCTGAAGAGCAAGGTGGGCGAAAGGACGGCTCCCATCTAGAGAGGAGCATGTGGCAGGGGTTCATGTGAAACCTGGGCCGATTTCAGCCAAAGTCCACCCTTTTGCATAGGTACCATGTTCCCTTCCCAAGAGTTTCTGAATCACCACGTCCCTCTGCAAACACTAAACATAATAAAAGGCCATTGCAGGCTCCATCCAAGCCTGGCTATAATTAAATATATTGACTGATAAATTGAGTATAGTTATACCTCTCCATCTGGTCTCAGCAGAGGACCACTGACATTTTGTTCAGATACCCTCATTTTTTTGTCTCTTTCAGAACGAGATTTGCATCATAGCTTTTTAATGAGCTAATAGTTAAAATAGCCCCCTATAATTACGCTAGAATAATCCAGCATTATTTCAGCTTAATTATAGGGGGATATCTTAACTATACATCATTTGCAGTTCTCAGTCACTCTAATGCACAGATGTCTGAAGAAATGACATAAAACACTAGCAAGTTATAAAATATCTAGAGTGGTGCTCATTGCGTCTGTGGAAAATGATCACATCTATTTTCCGTACCTCTGCTATGCAGTCTCCCTGCTCAGATTATTTCCTGCCAACCAAGAGATAATATTGAAAGCAATGGAAATAAAATACTTCACTATCTCATGTCATGCTCTGATATTGTTGACTCTTTCATTTTCATATCTCCTTGATCCTCTCATAAATCTTCACATCAACATACTATAGTTAAGTTCTCCAAACCTTTAGCAGCTCTGGAAGCAAACCAATTCCTAAACCTACTGCCTTCATAGCTGTGGCCAGACTACGGGGCTGCCTTTAACTTTGCTGTGGGTTTTGTTTATAGGCATTAAATGACCCGGAAGAATTGCCCCGGGAGCACACGGCGTTGCTATTCACGGTTAATCTCCTCTGCCCCCCCTCGGAGACCTCCACATCCCGACAAGGCGGCATTGTTGGAAAAGTCAGCTCGCCGCGCTGGGTAGACATGTCTCTGCTGCACCACGTGGCTCGTCCCTCTGGGGTACCTCCTGCTGCGGGATGTGGGATGCCTGTGAGAAGACAGACGAGGATTTATTGGGAAGCGGCTTTTGTTCGGGGAGGTGTAGCTGTCACCTCTGTCCCCCCACTAGGTATTGCCACCCTCCGGCTCACCTGATGCTGTTACCGGTAGCTCAGCTGCATCCCCTCTCTCCAAGCCTGTGTGCAGGGATCTCAGCCCCCAGGACTCCTTACAGCCATCTCTCCTCTCACAGAATCACAGAATGATATGGGGTTGGAAGGGACCTCTGGAGACCATCTAGTCCAACCCCCCTGCCAAAGCAGGGTCACCCAGAGCAGGTTGCACAGGAACACGTCCAGGTGGGATTGGAATGTCTCCAGAGACGGAGACTCCACCACCTCCCTGGGCAGCCTGTTCCAGGGCTCTGCCACCCTCAAAGGAAAGAAGTTCCTCCTCATGTTTAGACGGAACTTCTTATGTTCAAGTTTGTGCCTGCTACCTCTTGTCCTGTCACTGGGAACCACTGAAAAAAGACTGGCCCCATCCTCTTGACACCCTCCCTTTAAGTATTTATAGGCATTGATCAGATCCCCCCTCGGTCTTCTCTTCTCCAGACACAAGTCCCCCAGCCTTTCATCATAAGAGAGATGCTCCAGGCCCCTCATCATCTTTGTAGCCCTCTGCTGTACCCTCTCCGGTAGTTCCCTGTCCTTCTTGAACTGCAGAGTCCAGAACTGGACAACTCTTGCCTAATTCAGTCACCCCTCCTCATCTTACAAGTCACTTCAGTCTGTGAAAAACTCTTAGGGGACACAAGGAAAATACAGGCAGCTGTCCCGGTCTTCATGGTCAGCACTACCAAGAGGCAGAGAGAATATTTCCGTTCACAGCTTGAGAGGATGTAGCAGAGGTTGAATGCGGCAGAAGGGTCTGAAAGCAGCCAGAGATGTGTGCAGGAGCTTGTCCCACAGTCCTTTCGCTGTCACCGCAGTGCTTGGCCAGCCAGCACTGACCGCAGGCACAGGAAAACGCAGCAGCTCCTGGGTGCCCAGCAGAAGAGAAGGACCACTGCCTGAGAGGTCTGTGCAGCACCAGCTCCCCCCAGGCTGTGGGGCTGTCTGGGTGTGGAGGTACATCCCTGTCCCCACCAGCAGCTCACTGCAGGCTGCCAGCCCCACTGGGCAAGCTCTTGTGGAGATGAGTGTGCTGCCCCAGGTCAGAAAGCAAGGGGATGATGAGGTGATGCCTGAGGAACCTGCACGGTTGGGTGACAACCCCAGAGCCAGAAAGACCAACAAGGAAAAATCCCTCTGGACCCTGGAAGGTCAGGCTGGCTTTCTGCAACGAGAAGGCAAAGTGGTAAGATCACTATGGGCCCTTCCTCCACTTCTGAGTACTTGCCCTCTGCTTCTCCCACTCCCAGGGCCTTGGACCAGATGCTTACACAGAAGACAACACCTTTTCCACCATTCCCTGAGCAGAGGTACAATAAAGACAGGGTGTTGAGACGCAGATAGAGATTTTATGTGCTGCACAAGGGTCTTAAGACATTTCCAAACAATGTGGCATATTCATGCACTTTCAATTAAAAAAAAAAAAAAAAGGAATAAGTTAAAATTTTGGAATACTAAATATTTTTCTAGGAGAAATCACAGCATGCTCTGCAATCAGAACACTATGCTAGGAACATAGTGTCCTCAAGTGTATACTTTCATGTTCACAGGTTTGAGTACTCCAGAGGAAGATTCACAGGAAGGTGCCCCTACGTCTGAGTACTTCACTAAGAGGAAAAATCCAGAGATTTGCTCAGTTGACACCGTTCCTCATGTTGCCTTGTAGAGCAGAATTAGAAGGAAAAGCCTCGTTCCTTGGAATAGGTGGAGTAAAAGGGACAGTGGCAGTAGCCCGTGAAGATGGTGACAGCTACATGCACACATACTCAGGCAATGCTCAGCGGTAAGGAGATGATGGAAGGAGGGCTAGCAAGGATGGGCTGTGTGTCTCTGGTGGGGCATGGAGAGGCCATCAGAGACAGGCTGCAACCACATGGGAACCTCTGCAAGGCTGCTCGGACTTTGGAGGATGTTACTTTGAAATGGGTCCCCAAAAGGATAGTTTGTGGTTTTGAGCAGACTGGGGAGATGGGCAGTGCTGCTGCTTCCACGGAGGCGTTGAGCACCATGGGAGAGCACCAGGAGAGGACTGCTAGCTCCAAGGGAGGTGCAGGCAGAGCTGCATTTCGGTGCCATCTGTGAAGCCAAGTGCTATTTATAGCTTCACTTCTCTCTTTTAACACCTGTGGATCAGCCTAACAGGCAGCGAGATAGCGTATAATAAATGTCATAACCTCCCTGGAAAATACCTCATGGCTTTTAAACTAATCCCTTGATCCTTTGAGAGGACTGCTGTGTGACATTGATTAAACCTCAGGGGTTGGTCATGCTGAGGTAACACTTAGTGCTTGTAGATGCTGTTCCCTTGCCAGGCTGGTCTCCGCCTCTGCTTCTCCATGCAGTAGAGGCTCCTGAGCCCCTCGAGACCATGATCCTGATGTTGATCCTCTGAGCTTGCACCAGAGATGTACCTCCTTGAGGCGCTAATTCATCTTCCCTTCAAACTGGTAATGGATGTTGGGGAAGCCTTGCCCTTATCTCATCAGTCTTACAACCCCACCAGCATCCCCCTTCCACTACAGAGGTCCTACTCTGAGGGGAGCCACCTCTCCTGAATTTGTTCTCTCTGCTAATTTGCTGGTTGACCCGCTCAAGACTGTGTCTCCTTTTCAAATGTACTTGGATACTTTCTTCTGCTTGCTGGTTCACAAAGTCAAGGGCCTTCAGCTGGGACCATGCAGAGATATGATACAAGTTTGCGTTACATTCAATTTGGGGCTTTTTGATGATCTGCTTGGTATTTTTACTTTTGATAAAAAAGTTTTGAAAAAATTACTTTTGCATCTCACCAGGCAGAGAGAACTGCACTTGAGGACATGCAGATTCTTACCAGGAAGAAGACATCTGGCCAAGATGAGCCCAAAGCAATAGAGGTCATACAGGTTGACCTATGGTAAAAGAAAAATACTGTGAGGCATCACAAAGAGGATGAACAATGACTGAGTAGTTTCAGGACTGAGGAATGCACACACTCATCCCACACCTTAGCAGATTGTTTTCCAGTGTACGGCAATAGCCTGAAATAAAACACCAGAGGGTTCACAGCTGGAATTTGTGCGTGTGGAGGCACGCCTGCAAAAAATCTCAGCTTGCCCTCCATGGCTTACAGGCACAAACAAGCCCTGGGTCCCTCTGGCCCTGTCTGTACTGTGAGATGGAGAGTGACCCTGAGGGTGGTTTGAGCACACAGAGAACCGTGACCTGTGCCCTCTCCCTCCCATCACAGCGCATCCCACCGAAGAGGAAGGAAGGGTTATTTTTTTGAGCATCTCACACTCACCCAAAGGGTCAACAATGGCCTTGGGAGAGTCACAAGCAGGACACTGATGGTGGAGGGGGCTGCAGCAGTGGGTCCTGTCCATGCCCCATCCCCACAGAAGCTCCCCGATCAGGCAGGTGATGCAGTGCCAATAGACTGCACCAGGTCAGGGTGGGTGGCCCTCTCGCCTGCCAGCCCTGCAGCCTGGGCAAAGAAAGGCTCTTTGCGTGACTATGTGCGCAATGGAATGGTGGGTTAGGGCCAGCTTGAGCAGTCAGCAGAGATATCCCCCTTGTAGACAGAGTCTCCTTTAGATACACACACTGAAGAAACGTATAGGCTGGAAACATCCAGAGTTCCTGTGTTCCTCTTTTGATACCGTGTAGCTATAACGCCATATACCCCTGCTTTTGCATGCTAGGGAAAAGAAGTAGACGGAATTGGAGTGCTTGTTGATCATCATCTCGTAAAAACGATAGAGAGCAGTCTCATTTAAGTCTTGAGTATTAGGAGTCTGGAGTATTGGGGCCTGGAAAACAAATCATATGAAGAGCGGTTGAAGGAGCTGGGACTGTTTAGTATGAGGAAGAGGAGGCTGAGGGGAGACCTCATCACTCTCTACAACTACTTGAAAGGACACTGTAGAGAGGTGGTGCTGGTCTCTTCACACAGATGACTAATGACAGAATGAGAGGGAATGGCTTCAAGCTCCAACAGGGTAGGTTTAGACTGAACATTAGGAAAGAATTTTTCACAGAAAGAGTGGTCGGGCATTGGAATAGGCTGCCCAGGGAGGTGGTTGAGTCACCATCCCTGGATGTGTTTAAGAGACGTTTAGATGTGGTGTTGGGGGATACCGTGTAGGGGAGAACTTTGTAGAGTAGGGTAGATGTTTGGACTCGATGATCCCAAGGGTGTCTTCCAACCTAGATGATTCTATGATTCTATGAGTCACCTCAGCATGCATTTTTTACTTATCCAGGGTTTTGGAAATATTGCCAGGGAGCACGGGACAAAGACCTAAAGGAAATCACCTTTTATGACCTAGCAAAGCCATTAGAATCAATTCTATTGAGTTATATCAAGCTGAAAGCTAACCCCATCAGCAACTTTCTATGACCCACTTGTGAGAATGGTGAGGATGAAATTCTCAAGAGTTATACAAGCCTCTAGTACCTGGATGTGAGAAACGTGCTCACGGTATCGGATTTTAGTCAGGGACAAATTCTGTGGAACATTTATTTACAGCGCTGGGAGTTACACAGGGGATTTCTCCTCCTGTGGCTCAACTCTTTTCTTATATATGCTTGCTTTTATCCCCTACTATTCGTGCATATTCATGGTTTTTCCCATAAAATGATTTATATAGTCAATGAGGTCCCGGAATGCAATCCACCCCTTAACACACCCCTGTTTGTGACTTTTGTGGTTATCTTAGCTGACCACACCACCCCCTTGTTTTGCAACGGGTCGGTACTTTCTACCGTTACTTCCTTCTGGTCCATTACCTGACGCTATACATTTCCCAACCGCACAGCAAGCACATACATATTTTAGCTGAAGCAAAATTTTCCTCCTAAATTACTTATCACATGGAGGTCTGTTTGCTCTGCTCGCTGATTTACATACGCATGCCTTCCTGCTGCAGTTCCTCGTTAACCTCCTTCATCTTGCGTTTGAATCAAAAGTATCATCTCCCTTGCTGCTGATGAAAAGGCCTTCATACGGGTGAACTGGAAATGTCTGTCTTGCACTCTAAAAGCTCTCACCTCCTGAAGATGTCTGTAAAACCAGCTAATGCATCGTATCAGGAAAACTAACTCCTGTTCCCAGAGCCTGTCACTGCCTAGAGCTCAGTCCCCTCCAAACTCCTCCAAGGACTGTTCTGCACCATGTTCATAAAGACTCCTACATCATCCATCCATAGTAGCCATTCTGGGCCACGCGTGACCAGGACCTTCATTCCTTCACCCTGCCTTTAAAGTGCAGTTCAGATAGTGACAATGCAGCTGATAATGCTTGTTTTGGCCCAGAATCTTCTTGGCTAATTGCAGGCACAGGATGGGGGCCCTTCCCTGAGTGAAGAGATTGGTTATCATGGTCCTCTCCAGCAACACAGAGATAACAAGAGAGCATCTCTAGCAGCAGGAAAAGCTATGTGTCTTCTCTGCCTCAGGGGTTAGCCAGACCATGCTCCTGGCTGGTCCTCCAGCTGGGTCCATTAAACTGCATGCAGTGAGTCTTTAAGTCTGTGTTACATTGCCAAAGTTCATCTAACTGTTAAGCAGCGATAAAACAAATCACCAGCACCCCCCCAGCCCCCTGCCTAATGGCTGCACTGGAAGGATTAGCACATTTGAGAGCTAGATGAGCTCTGCCAGAACATTCCCAGACACAGTCACTCACGGATTTTAATGAATTAGGGCAGCAGCCTCCCTTGGTGCTGGCTTTCTTGCATATTCATATGATGGGCTTTTATCAGCACAAAGCCTTGTAAAGGCAGCGTTTCCAGACTGCACGCATGAGCATTCCCAGGAAGCAGAGTTTGAAACTGGGCCATGCAGGTGGTGGAGCTCAAAGCCTGAGTGTGCCCAGACATGTGGTGAGCACCCATGGTCTGGTCCCCCCATCTGGGCAGTGATGCTGGAGTGAGGAGCAGCAAGTCGTCCTCCAGGGCTCTTTGAGAGGAAGCCACCAGCCTGGGAAAAAGACAAAACAGACCTGGAAATGGGTGTGCTGAACCATTCTGGCTAGCTGGGTGTTGCTGTTAATAGCACTGGCTGGGGATGCAGGAGTTTCCTCCTGTATCTCTTACCCCATCTCTGTGTGAAGAGATGACCCTTTAGGGTCATCATGGTCATCTGGCTCATCACAGTGAGCATAAGGGTGTAAAAGTTTGAATTACTTAATTCTTTAGGAATCTATGAGGAAAGAGCTAAAGGCCAGGTTATGGTACGTGGTACATCACACCGAGCAAAGAGAGGGAGATTTTGATTGTCTAATGACGGCTCCCTGATGGACTTTCACTGAATCTTGTGTTTGTTCATTAATGCCACTTTACTCCACATAACCAGTCCAAATACTAACCCAACAAAGCAAATTACTTCAACCCTGTGACTTGCCTGGTAATGCATAATTGTACTAATTAGGTCTTCACTTACTTAATTTAAATCCTGAAGTAAATCCTTAATTTAAGGTAAGCCTTTGAAGGTGAACCAAACAAATAAAAGCACTGAGTCTGTTGAAGAAGAGTCAGGCTTCCCATGTTCAATCAATTGACCTTAGAAGCTCATAGTGCCCAAAAGCCACGAGTGAGCTCCAGGGCTCCGGTGGGGTTATGAAGCACCGTGTACTACGGAGCAAGGTGCCGGCTGGGACTGACTGCCGTGACCCCCAGGCCCAGGTGGGACACACAAAATAGGATCTGCTAGGGAAGAAGGACAGCCGACCTTGCGCGGGAGGGAAGGAGATTGGGTCTATTAATTTTCTCGGTGCCGATTGGGAAGTCAGATGTCATTAAAATGTGTGTTCAGCTTAAAACCCCAGCAAGGCCAGATGCTCGCTAAGTGGACACACTTCAGCAAGTTCCTGCACATTAAAATACAAACTAAAAGGGAAGAAGCTAGTGGAACCGAAGCATTAAACAAACGCTGACAGGACATGCGTGAGCACACACAAATCGCCCTGTTTACAGCTCAGGACGCACAGAGCTCCCATTTGCATCCAGAGACATCTAATTGTTCAGACACTGCAAACACACGGTCCCTTTCGCCTGCCTAGCCACGGTCTGCAGCAAATAGCTACATAAATATGGGCAAATAGCTCCATAAACAGCCAGTTCACCTGGCGGCACATGCCTGCATCTGGGAGTGCAGCAGCTCCCAGTCTGGCACAGCCGCAGGACATCACCTCCTGGGAGCATCCAGCTGGCTGTCCGGGCCGTCTGTCCATGCCGCGTCCTGGCTGCAGCCCCTGGACATCCCCAAGAGCTACAGCATCCCCCAAACGCTGCCTATGAAATGCTGACACTGCCCCAGTGGCTGTGGATGCTTTTCTCTGGCTGACACCCTCCTGCCCTCCTGCAAACGGGGAGGATAAACCACAAGCAGTTCTTTTAAACCCAATAATTCAGCGTTTATGCTGCAGCTGTCAGACCACAAAACTGCAGCAGATGTTACAGCAGGACTCCAGGTCTTCTGGTCCAAAAAGTAACGCAGTATTTGGTCAGCTCTCATTCTGACCATGTGCAAACACAGACGCTACAGTCTCCATCTCCCGCTAGCTTACGAGGCAGGAACGCCGCCGTGATTCTGAGCAAGTCAGCAAGATGGTCCGTGAGGTCCCATAACGGTTAACGCTCCCTTACCGCAGAGAGTTTTTTTTTAGTAGACTCAGTCGGTACAATGTGTCGTTACCCCCTCGGTTTTGATCATCGATCTGAAGAGCACATCGCCTTGGAGATTAGCAAAGAAATTCTGGCTGCAAAGCTGCTGAAAAGGCCACTTTGGTTGAATTTTTTTTTTTTTTTTTTCATATTGCTTTGTGTTTCTGCTTCACAGAACAGAAGGGCAATAAAAATTAATTTCATGGTGTAATAAAATGTTTGCCTTGGAGGTTTCTGGAAGCTGAAGCACTGGTATTTTATTTGCATGCAAAAATTCATTATGGATATAAAAGTGTGAAGATATGGTGTAGTTGTTAAACCTTAGGATATCGCAGGCTTAGAACAACGTAATCAACCAAATTAAACAGCATTTTAAACCAAACAAGGCTATGGACATTATCATTAAAAATGGTAATAAATAAACGCACTATTTCCAATCCATAACTGTTTTAATCTTCATGGAGTGGGAGTACAAAAGCATCATTAACTGGCCCCAAATGCCTCAGGATTTGGTTCCTAATTTGGAAGGTCTGCCTTTCCTGAGGTTACCAGATGTTCAGAAATAGTTTTGTGTCATTATAGGTTACCTTTGTTTCCCAAGGTTTTGTTTCCTCTTCTCCCAAATTACTTATGCTCAGTCAAAAAAAAAAAAAACCATCTTGCTCCCTCTCTTGCTGCCTGGCTTTATAACAAGATGGAACAGCAACTCCAGAAATAAGAAAAGTAGCCGGATGACCCTCTTCTGAGGGTCAGAGCACTTAGCTGGAGGATGGAAAGGGAAAATGGAGAGAGTGATAATTTAGTGTTACTCATTTTTTTTCTTCATTTCCCCAGATGCTGCGTTTAGGCTGGGTTTGGGGTGCGCAGGGTGAGGCCGTGACACGAGTCACTCTGTGTTCTTAGTAAGTTGGAAAGACTCGAACACAGTGATTTTTCTGAGAGGTTGCTTTCACTGGCAATGGAGGACGGGAGGGCACAAAGCCTTAAATTGCTGGCTGACGCTGTGCGGTGTTTGCTAAAGAAACTGCAGAAGGTAAACAACCCACTGCAAGCGCTCTGAAGCGCGGGGAGCCATCGCCTCATAGCCTCCCTCGGAGTTTAATCAAATATACACAACTAAGGTTTACGTTTGTTATCAGGAGGGCAGTAAAAATGAACCACACAGCAAAGACGCTGTTTTGCCAGCGGCTAGGTACAGCCCCGTTAAGCTGGTGGATGCGTGAGCCTTGCTTTGTTTGAGTGTTTTGCAGAGGCTGAGACGTTCCTTCACGAGCTGAAATAACCCAAACTGTGGGAGTCACTGCTTGAAACACTCAGCATGGCAAAGGCAGGACCTGGTGGTGTGGGCAGGAGGGTCTCCATACGGCCAAACACCCAGCCAAGGTCTTTGACAGAGCAAAGGGAGAAGGTCTGTGAGCCTGTGTTGGCACCAAGGCAGGCAAAGTGGGTGGAGGAGGCAGGAGAAAGCTGAGCAGATGCAGAGGATGGTTTGCAGCACAGTCCCTGGGCACCTTAGGTAGGCAGATGCCATTCTGCCGATCATCTCCAAGTGAACCCAGTCCCACCGGCCCAGAATAGAACAGACATACGTGAGAAGGATGGGAAATGTCACTGAAGCAGTCAGAGAAAGGCAAGGGCCCACCAAAGATTTTACAGAGACACGACGACCAAGAAGTTTTTGGAATGAGGAGGGTATAAAGGCCAGGAGTTATCAGCAAAGAAACACTCTTCCCACCTTCACCCCTACCAGAAGTAGTTCAGAGTAATGAGGCTTTGTGCACATTTTGTAAATAATCAGCCCAGGTCTCAAGCAATGACAACATTTTGTGTTTGACATTCCCACCAGCCCAGCTAAAAACTTGGGGAAGCTCTCAGCCCACAGTCGAGGTCTAATTTTACCTGTATTAACGTTGTTCCTGCATCCTAGACCCATCTGCGCAAGGAAGGCTCATCAACTCTGAAATGCATTAGTAATTTGTAATAAGCATGCTTTCTATACCACAGCTAGTCAAGAGCATTTTTTAAGTGTGACTGTAAGTAGTGATTTTATAGCAATACCACTTATTTTCCCAGCGCTAGATTTCCTTATTTGCTGAAGACGGCAGCAAGGCCACAGCACGAGTACCAGAAAAGCTATTTGTGAGCCTATGGTATGTTGATACCACAGGACCCCGCGTCCTGGAGGACCTCCAGTGACCTGTTGGCATCGCTGCATGCTTTGTGAAGGATTAATCAAGTTGGGTTTTTTCTTCCTTTTCTAAATGCCCCCCAGTCAGGATGGATGCAGAGGCTGGTATGACCAGCAGTCACCAAAGCACATCCCTGTTGTCCTGTTTCAGCCATGAGCATCCTGTGCAGCCCTCTGTTTTAAGCATTCAGTCCATGAAACTCCATGAACTTTTAGGCCTAGGGTTTTGGAGGGCAGCATAGTTGTCCAGCACTGCTTTTGCCATAGTCTCCAACACTGCATTTTTTATAGCCAGGCCTCGGTCACACTAACAATCGTGGCTCTTCGGGGTTAAACGTTCCTTTTCCAGGGAGCTGGAGGGTGTTTGGGAGACATGTATGGACCTGCTCTGGGACCATTCGGCACTCTATGCCTACAGCACGATTGCCTGAAATTGCTACGGATTGCACTCAGTGACCCCCACGGTCCTTTCCAGTCCACGTTCTTCGCTAATCAAGAGGAACAGGCAGAATGCAATTACGCAGGGAGGTTCAGTTATGCATAATAAAAACATCCCACCAGAAGGAGCAGTCCGTGAAGCGGCAGCAATGCCAAGAGACCAAGCAGCGACAATGCTCAGGGGATATTAACCTACAATGAAGTTTAGAGACAAATAAAGATTAATATCATTTAGGCTTCTTCAGCAGCGACGTTATGTTGGAAGACAGGGTATTTTTCTCTCTTTCACAGTAATGGGCTCACTCTCTCTTATATGACCTCTCCACACAGAAAATTACCATGTGTAATTGCTCCGGCAGAGCGATGCTCTTAATGCAACCACTCTTTAGCAAAGATCCCTCTTTCTCTGGGAAAAAAAAAATAAAACAAAAACAAACCACCAAAAGAAAAAGATTTTGATAAGTAGTCAGGAGTTGAAAGAAGAGCTATGAAACCAGTGAGAAATCCAATAAAACCAGGCCAATTTTGTTACTTCCTAAGCTTAGGTATGGTATGACAGCCTATGCATAGCACGTACCGACTCCTGTGGGAAGGTTAGTAAAGTTATATAGGCAGTCGCTGGCTGACAAAGACTAAAGAGGAATAAAGTATGCAATAGATATTACCCAGGAAGGAAACATCATAACTGTCAACTACTCTACGCAGAGAAAGAACAGGCCACCACAGCCTATGGAGTAATTTTTGCCCCCCGGAGAAATGTGTTGGAAACATTATAATGAAAAACTATTGAATTGACCCTGGAGAAAATACTAATAAATAGATAGTCCTGTAGCAGCCGAAAGATGGACAAAATTACATAAAAAGGTCTTTCTTTTTTATAAGCCTGAGACGCAGGAGTGATGCTAGGTATTTTTTGCTTTCATTTGACAGGCTTGCCTAAGTAAGATTTTTCAAAGGAATTTCTCCTGACAGTGTGCTGAAAATGAAGACTTTTCTTTGATAACAGCAAAGTGCATAAATGATTCACTGGAGAGAGGGAAAAAAAAAAAAAATCAGAGCCAGGGTGACAAAGACACTAAGTGAATGTCAATGTGAAGAGGCATCTCAGAGAGCTGGTAAACAAGCTTCCACCTCTGGTAGATGCCAGCTTGCGGATTAGGACCTCAGGGCCCAACTTTCAAGTGAGGTTTAATCAGGTCTCCATTTCTGCGAGTGCTGATGAGAAACCGTGCCCGCGTTATTGCACCGCAAATAAGTTTGAAGTGGAAATGACAGTAGCAAGATACCTGAACTCCCAGTCTGTAGGGAGAATTGGAAAGATGATTAAGTAAAGGTACAAAATGATCACTGAGTAGCTAGAGACTTTCTCTCCTAATTAAACTGGTTCTGGATTCTGGAACAGATGGCAAAGAAACCTGTCTGATTTCAGGGTGGAGTCTGACATCACTTAAGGGATGTAGTTGCTTGTGATTGCAGATGACCGGGTTTGATAGGCTATAAAGTCTCTTTCTGTCCTGTGATTGCATGTCCCTAATTCTACTCCCTGTGAAGACAGTTATAAACAGTTCACTGACTTCCATGGGAGCTTGATGGCATAAGGATGTGAAGTCTCTAGAGAAGATATGGCACCTGCCTCCATGGTCTGTGCCTCTTAGAGCACAACATCGGCGCTTGGGAAACACTAATATTGACAGAATGGGTAAAATTCAGTGTGTCCATTCAGTTGGGCAGCAGTGGGATCTGGGTGTAGGATGGTGGCTCAGATCAATGCAGCTAAGCCACCACCGCTCGCTGGAGCAGGTGATCCTTCTGCCTTTCCCTGGAGTGACAGCAGTGAGAGGCTTCCCATTGCACAGCTGGGAGATATGTCAAGTCCCTGAGTGTGACTCCTGTTTTCTGAGCTCATCAAAGTTATGTCTGGGCTCTTTTCAAGATGTATGGATGTTTCAGGGGTGCAGCTGAAGAAAGATCCCAGAAGTACGCAAAAGATGAATTACTGGCCTGGACCCAATATATAGGAGATACCAGTCGTGTCTGCACTTGAGCTTGAAAAGACTTTGACGTTTCATTATCGTCTTCAGGCTTGTGCCCACTGCTGTCCCACTCATGTTCTGGCCATGACCTGATTCTAACTTTGTTGTCACCCCTGAATCGAACAAGTCCTAACTGTGCTCTGTGGTCGGAAGTGAAGGCCTGGCCCCCATCACTGTACACTCCCCCTAGAGACCTACCACTGTTCAAAATGAGTTAAAGACGCTGACAGATCAGGATGGCTGGGTGTCAGCTGTAAATGGTTCTGCGAAACCAGGGAATCAAGGATTCGTGCCTTCAGGCACGGCTGAACAACCTGTAAGCATTTCAGGTTCAACCCAACCACTCCCACTCTGTTGCACTCCCACAAATTTTTCTGGAGCAGTTATTTGCAAGCCTACAGAGAAGGAAAATAGTCCTCTGATCTTTTGTTTTGGCTTTTTTTTAACCAGATCCATCTCTGTGCCTGTTCTACACATGGTCCCACAGGCAGACCTCAGGAGGCAATGAGCTCTCCTGAACCCCTGGGTAGAAGTAAAGTGGGCAGGAGCTGCTATTGGAAAACATACATCAGTTTATAGCTGTCCCGCTTCCCATTACATTCATGCCGAAAGGCATTTCCTTTATCTTTTGAACTTTCAGAGAGGGGAAGAGGAGCTAAGCTCACAGCCATTCTCCTTTCATGGGCAGGATGCAACTGGCTGGTTTTGGAGGCAGTGAATGAAGATGATTAATTATCACTCACTTTTTCACTCCTCGTCAGATTAACGAGGGACACGCCTGTCATGCCGATGGTCTCCCTGCTCAACCCCATGCATACACAGCTTGAGTGGTGTGATTCAGTCTCACACGCCACCTTCTGAAGGGAAGAGACAGAGCCGTGAGTCAGTAGGACAGGGCTCCAAGTGTCCTTAATGCAGTAGTGTCAGCCTTATCGAGCAACGCTGAAATATTTATTAAACACAAACACAGAAGCAATTGCGCCTTCCTAATTTGGCAATGCTATCTGAAGAGGTAGAAGGCACAGCGCAGATCAGCTTAATTAAAGTGTTTCATTTCAGAAGTTAATGATCCTCATCTGGCTACAAGGAACTCAATGATGAAAACAGAAAAAAATGAATGAACTATGACATTATAATGAACTGTGGGACATAGTAATAAGTGTGAATTTCCTTTTGTGATGCCCAGTTCCCCTTTGTGTACGTGCCAGCCAGGAACCACATATCAGATAAAACAGATGATAGCTACGCCAAGGAAATCTGGGACCCTTAGCTGGGCTAATGGTCCAGCAAGTGTTAAAGCCCCATTAGTAACTACAATGGAAATGAATAATGACTGTAATAAATAATGAACACTTGGCCCTTAGATAAGACGTATTATATTTCCCATTGTATATGCCAGTAGTTAAGAGTATTTATAAGCTACAGTCACAAATGACTGGCTTGTGCTAAATGTAGCTTGGAGTAGGCAGACAAAATTTTCTTGGAAGTCTCTGGGCCAAATTCAGCAGTGACGTCAGTGATACTTTCAGCGGTACCATTTGTCCCCCATCTGTGGGTGCAATATGCAATTTAGTGCTTAGAGTATTTGAAAAGAAATGACTACAAACGTGGTCATAAAGTTTTGCTCGGTGTCCTTGGGCTAAAAATTACCGCTCTAGCACCGTAGCTATAAGAAGGGAGATGACCTCAATAAGACCATCAATAAGAACGTAGACAACTTCAATTGAGCGGCCACTTTCACAGCCACTGCAGCCCCTCATGCTTCAGAAGCATGGGGGGACACAGCAACGATGTGGTTGTCACTGCTTAGGGACAGCAAGGCTGTCCGGTTCCCTTGTGCTACGCTGCCGAAGAGCTGGATGCTCGGCCAGTACAAATCAGTGTGCATTGTCAACAGAATTTGGACCTTACAGTGCATTTATTTAGCCATTAAAGGCACCGCTGGTGCTTTCAGTAAGCAGAACGTTTCCACACAAAATTGGAGGCTTTCAGCAGACAGCACTGAAGTTCCTGTGAGGAGTACACCTATGAAGAAACCCTCTTGGTAAATAGGAAAAAGGAGAAGGCCTTGTTTGATTAGTGGCTGCAACAACATCCATTACTCGCAAGGCCTAGATGAGGGGCTGCTCCATCTCAGGCAACATTTGCTCTGTTGGCACAACCTGTTGTAAACCTGCTACAGTGAACAAAACCTGAACAGAGACCTATTAAAATGTCAAGCTGCAAATCCCACAAGCAACCGGGGGTGCCATCACCTGGAGAAGAAGTGCAAGGCTTCCTTGAAAGCCAATTTTTTTTCTTTGTACCCCTGTTTTCCCTGCAGTTATGCACACTCTAAAATATAGAGTGTGCATATCCCAAAATATAGAGTGTGCAAAATATCACTCCAAAAATACACGGCCATCACACTCAGCAGGGGAGAAAGAGAAGAGCAGGAGTTATAAGCAAAGCTGGACAAAACATGAAGAAAAGCAGAAGCTTCTTAAAGCCCACTAATTTTTTTCAAATGCCAACAAAGAGTATGAAGGAAGGCAGTCATATTTCTTATGAGCAACTGTTACAGGGAGAATAGGCAGCTGAGATGGGATATGAAAGAGTCTGAAGATGACAACGCCTAAAGGAAACAGCGTCATGACATTTCTTCAAGCTCCCAAAGTCATTCAAAAGGTTAAACTGAATTTCTTTCATTAGACATTATACTAAGTGGAATCTCTACAAGTAAAATCACATCACTGCATGACTGACCTTTCTTCTGATAAGCTTTTAAAATATGCATTTTTAATCAGTCAGAAGGCATTATGTTTATGAAAGAAAAATCAGCTTTCGAGACAAAATTATTTACATGAGCAATATGGTTTATGGCAGGCCAGAATCACCAGAAAGTGTACTTTCCATGACTTGAATTCAGCAAAATACACAAGCACAGCTTTTGTTTTCCAGAACAATTATTTTTTTCTAAAAGAAAAGCAATTAAAATATAATCTATTTATCTTTGTATTCTCATTAATGTCTTTGGTTCTTTCCCTAATAAAAGAAGATATACATCAGTGATCCATTTCTTCAAAAGAACTAATTTTCCAAGACAAAAGAGTTGTGAGTGTATAAAAGCATCCCCCAAGAAATCCAAATCTGCCAAGCTCTGTTTCATTTTGTATTTCTCTAAGTCAAAAATGTCTGCAGTGAATATTATCAAATTCAGTCTCTGTGAGAGATCCTCTGAGCCAGGTTTCACATCAGAAGAAATTGTTTTTCCTGTGAGGAGAGTTGGTGGAAACAGAGCATGATAATGGCCCAGTCTCCTAAAGTTTAGGTATAATATTTCCAGTAGGCACCACTATAATGTGCTTTATTGAGGGATTCAGTGGACATGTTGGTAACCATGAGAACAAAGCTCAGGGGTTTTGTGTGGAAACTTGAGGTGTAGTAACCCTAACATGAAATATACATTAGCCATGAAATCGGGTCATTATACCGCATATCTCTGAGGGCTTTCCATGAAAATTCATGGCCATTTTGGAGCGAGCCTGGATTTCAGAAGGGCAGAGCTGCCGAACGTGAGCAATCCCAGCTGGAAATTCAATGGCAGAGAGGCAAAGTGCTGGGTGCTACGTTTCCTCACAGGCTGGCCTGGCCCCAGGGAGGAAGGGGATGGAGAGCGGTCCTTCCCCCTGGTGCTGCAGACACTGGGGAGAAGCCCCGGGCAGGTGGGCAACGCTTCTCCAGCTGCTGCTCGCCTGTCCCCATCCCACAGCGCCACGGGATGGATGGTATGGAAAAAATGTTGCTGCATCAAGTCTGATCACAAGGGCCACCCTGGGGGCTGACCGGAGCCCCCGGCGTGCCGATAAGCATTTTATAACCGTATGAGACGCACGGGGCCTTACCTGTGAAAATGAAACTGCAATAGAGGTCATGGACCCTCTCGTTCTCCCTCCCTTCACTGCAGGATTTCTCCCCCAGACTAATTTTGCTCAAAGTAACGCATGGGTGAGACTCAGTTTCAAGCAAGCAGGTGCTTTTCCTGTGAGTGCTCTACACAAATTACCCTGTCAAGAAAATGTTCCAATTCAAGACTGAAACTCTCAACATCTGGTAATGCCCAAATTGTGGCTAATGCACCAGCACCCGCTGAAGATGACGCAACTCTTAAGGGGGTGAGGAAAGCAAAGTTATCATTGCTAATAATGTGCTTGCATTTCTCGGGCACCTTTCATCTATCTTCAAAAATGCACACTGCCCCTCCCCAGGGTAATACAACCAGCCTGTTGTGGTTTAACCCCAGCCAGCAACTAGGACCACGCAGCTGCTCCCTCACTTCTGCCCCGTCGGTGGGATGGGGGAAGAGAATTGGAAGAGTAAAAGTGAGAAAACTCATGGGTTGCGATAAAGACAGTTTAACAGGTAAAGCAAAAGCGGCGCACACAAGCAAGGCAAAACAAGGAATTCATTCACTGCTTCCCATGGGCAGGCGGGTGTTCAGCCATCTCCGGGAAAGCAGGGATCCATCACGTGTAATGATTACTTGGGAAGACAAAATGCCATTGGTCCAAACATCCCCCCGTCCTTCTTCTTCCCCCAGCTTTATATACTGAGCATGATGTCACATAGCCCTTTGGTCAGTTGGGGTCAGCTGTCCTGGCTCTGGCTGTGTCTCCTCCCAACTTCTTGTGCACCCCCAGTCTACTCGCTGGCGGGGAGGTGTGAGGAGCAGAAAAGGCCTTGACTGCTCAGCAACAACCAAAAACATTATTGCACTATCAACACTATTCCCATCCCAAATGTAAAACCTAGCACTATACCAGCTGGTAGCTAGAAAGTCAGCTCCATCCCAGCCGAAACCACAACACAGACTTTGGGTCTAAGAACTTGGCGAGAGGCCACGGGGAGAATAAAACCAGGCTCAAAATTCAGACCAGTTTGGGTCTGATTTATCTCACCTGACGTCACCCATCTACAAGTCAGTTTCTTCCTCTTGGCAATGAAGAGAGGCACTTCCAATTATCCCCTCCTAGAAGAGAAGAATGAACCATCTCCCCAAGGCGCCCATCTCTGCTTGGCTGGAGAGGAAGGAGGCTTAGACATTTACTTCAGATGAAGTGCCCGGTGTTTCGGTAGCTACGCTTACACGAGAGGAAACCAGGAGCTGGTGGCCTTGGAGGGCTGTCAAGGCTGTGATTTTTAAACATCTCGTTCAAAACACTCCAGTGAAGAGTATGGGATTTAGGGGTCTTGGAGAAAATAGACTAAACAGTCTCAGCTGAGCTCAGGAAGTAGTGAAGGGGTCTCAAGCTGCAAAGACATTATGCAAGAAGTCTCTGCCCTCCAAAAGCACGCAGCCAAATAAATGAGGGCCCAGAGAGAGGCGAGCAACCAGCAAATATTCTCTCTGCCTCATTTAATCAAGATAGCAAGATTTGCTCTGGGCTGAAATGAAATCAATTTTCTGATGAAAAAAATGCTTGAATTAAATTTCTATTAAATATTTCACCAGTGCCTGATTTCCAAGAGATTTTAATTTAGTGTTGCAAAAACTCATCAAGTACACCATTCTTGCAGATGACAACTAAGGTACTTTGATTCAAAAATGCTGTTACGGTGTTGTACACAGCCTGGTTTACTCATGTTCCTGTGCTTCAGTATCAGCGAAGCCACCAACCAGAAAACCCACAGCCAGGTGAGCCCCATGACACCCCCATGGAGCCGTGATGATCCATCCCAGCAGACACGGTCACAACACAGAGCCAAAGTGGGAGCCCGACACTTCTAAACTGCTCACTATCTAGCACCTCAGAGCTGAAGTATTCCAATTTTTTTCTCAAAACACAAGCATTTTCTGCTGAACAGTTTTGCCCACCTCCCCTTCACTTGCTTTGAAAAATGTCATAAGAAAATATGCATTTTTTTCCATACCTAATTTGTACCGAGGGCAGGTCTCAGTCTCATGACAAATGGGAAGATGGGAACCCATCCCAGTCTTTCCCTGAATACAGCCTCTAGAGCACTTTGCACCTCTGGTTTCAATTAACGTCAGCAGGAACTGGGAATGTGCAGCATTAACAGGGCTCAGGTCCCTCCAGGCCAGCAAAGGTGTAGTTAATCGCATGGTTAACGAAGGATGAAGCACTGGCGGAGAGAAGGAGAGCTGGAAGTTCATCCACCGCACCGCCAGCGCTCGAGGAGAACTCAATTATAAGCAAATTCACCCGCAACAACCTGAAAGCAGAGCTCTGTGCTGGGCATTTGTAGACCTATTAGTTTCACCCTCGCTTTGCTATAGCTAAAATGCAGTTTCCATCACACCGTTGTTAAGGGATTACGGGGAAATCACGTGGCCAGGTTCTAGGTAAGGTGCTAAAAATACCATCCTGCAACTTCTTCATAGCAGCTGTAACACTGTGACTAGCAGAAATCTATAAATAATCTCTCGTGAGGAACTAACATAAGAAATTTTCTTTTGGACCACAGCTGGGAAAGCGAACCACTCATGAATTTTACGTCCTTTTTAGTTTTCTTTCTTCCGAGAATTTTCTTGCCCAGATAGTGATAGCTGTTCAGCATCAAAAAACTGAAATACTTTTTTGAAGAAAACCAGTTCCTTTAAAAAAAAACCAACCTGGAATAAAGGTACTGCTGAGGTTTAAAAACAATTTGAAGAGAGAGGCAAAGGTGCCAAAAATAAATCTAATGTTCTCCAAAATGCATCTCTTCCTGGCTCTGGAGTGGCACCATTCACTTGCAAGCTAAATACGATCGGACATGAAGTTTTGAAAAGTGAAAGGAAGTAAAAAGAGCAGAGTGTTTATGCAGTGTGAAAACAATCTGTAGCCTGAAGATAAAACTCAGGAAAAGTCTCACGAAGGTAAAAATCAGGAAAAATACCTCCATTTTAATATTTGCTACAAGAATGGTCATTTTCCAGCCTGTTTGTATGTTTTTTGGCACAGGGACAAGCCCCAGGAACTCTGTGGGGTCAGGACTGATGGGATGGACTTTTCCTGGTTGATGGGTGGCCTTGCAGGTCAGGCAGCCCCCCTGGTCCCACACGTTTGCTGTGCCAGGGGATGACCTGGGTCATTTCATCACAGCACAGAAAAAGGAATCCAAGTCCTAAAGCGTCCCTACAGCTACAGCTCACACAATTTTTTGGGATCCGGAACACCTTCCAAAACCCAAACAGAAATTCAGATATCTTGGAATGTATCAAAATACCCATCTCAAAGGAGCTGGTGGTTTTCAACGGCTCATGCTTGTTAACTGCTATTGACAATCACATGGACTTAAGCATGTAGCTGCCATTTGCAATGATTTGCCCAACATATGAAAACTTCAGCCCCGAACTTCTGAGCTGAACTTCCCCAGCAGTAAAAGGAGCTACCTGTACATCCATCCCAGGGATGCTGGTAAATCTACCCATATTCAAAGAGATATGGGAGGGGCTGAAGAGCAGTTGCCCTCCAGGGGAACGCACAGCTAAAACCTATGATCATGGAGTAACCAAACCATGCCTTACTTGCCAGCTCTTGGGGCTGTCTCTGGATGATGCAGGTCTCAGCGTTGCTGTCTGGACACAGGAGAAGCTCGATCCAGACATCAGCGGGAACTGAAACAGCATGAGGAGTGGTGGGAAGCCCAGAGCTATGCACAGGCAGGGAGGCAAGTGAGCCATGTTATTCTGAGACCGCAGCCAAGCAAGCAGGAGCATCAGGCTTGGACGTAAGCCACAGAGAGCCAGAGAGGTGGTGGCAGATATTGGGGCTCTTGGTTGGGGGTCTATTGTATCTGCATGGAGGGGAGAGAGGTTGGAGGTGAAAAGACTAGCTTTGCCAGGACTTCTGTGGTGGAGGTAGGGTGGTGAGACCCCTCAGTGCTGTGAGGTGAGGCTGGTTAGGGTCAAGAGGCTTGGCTGTGCACGGCAGGCTGGCAAACAGCAGGATGAGTGCACGCATGAGTCTGCATGTATGTCCCATGTGCACAGACATAGTGCTGCTGTCACTCAGCCCACGGCATGACTAGCAGAGCCTTTAAAAAGAAACCACACACGCACAAATATTTTATGTGCATGCCTTATACATAAGGCATGGGCCAAACGACTTGCCCACACAGTTCTGAAATGTACCCTTTTAATCCCTTTGGTGCCAAGGAAATGTTATTGACTACAAACGGTAACAGGGAGAATTGCACAATCCAGTCCATACGTATAAAAACGAGCAGGCTGAGCATAAATTTCTATTTGAAGGAATACAGATGAATCAGTAATGATATTAGAGTGATTAGCCAACTGCCTTAATTGATATGTACAAAACCATATGTGCTTATAAGCTTACAAATGCTAACTCACGCTTATCACCATCTGCACAGAAAAGCCACAGTAAATTTCCTTTTCCTAAATGCAGGTTTGTCATTTTAAAAGAGATGGGCTGGGGAGGGTAGTGAAAGGCTGTGCCATGGAATGTCCATCACCACTGGCACGTGGGTCTCTCTCAGACCAGATTGGTTTTGTGACTATAATAGTGGTTGGTTGTAGTCCAGGTCAGTGCAAAGACAACGAGAGAAATTTAATAGCCAGCTTTTCAAGCAGAAAAATAAAAGCAAGTTTTTGTGACAAATTATGAGGAAGGCCAGTTGTATGTTGGCTCCCCTTCCTCTGCAGCTTTCTCCTGGCTCTTTCCTGCAGTGGTATATGAGCCCACAGGAGAAGGCTAAAGAAAAGCGATCCAGAAGTACCTAAATGACTTACAAGTCTATAGGCAGGTCCACTGGTAGCCAAAACTTCTGCTGGAAAAGCAATGACAGCAGGAAACAGTCAAGTGTATTTTATTTCCCAAAGTTACTGTGAAAGCCTTTGGCTGTAGGTACAAGTCCTTACCACCACAGCCAGGTGGAGAGTGGGGTTCCGCTGTATTGCTGCAGAGCAGTTCATGACGAGGCTGGATGGGGCTTTGAGCAACCTGCTCTAGTGGAGGTGTCCCTGCCCATGGCAGGGGGGTTGGAACTCGATGACCTTTAAGGTCCCTTCCAACCCAAACCATTCTATGATTCTATGACCATGGTCCTTCATCAACTCCAGGCAACATCATCTGGCTATATTAAAACACAGGTGTAGCTAAGTGAACTGCAAGAAGTAGCCTAGAATAACAGTCCCATTGCCAGGGCAATGATTTGGCCTGACTGGAGTGCTCTTGTGTCCGTAAGCCAGCTCTGCCAGCTCTGCTGCAGGACCAACATGCCAGGAGAAGAGCAGCAAGCAAGTTTAAGAAATGACCTCTTCGATCATCAGCTGTATTTGCTAGATGAGTCTGGGGCTAAGAAGAAGCAAAGGTGCATCTCACCGAACTTCAATACCAGCAGTGTGGGTATAGCCATGTGAGTTTGGTTCCTTCCTAGTTGCTGAAGAGAAGGCCCTTCTAAACTCTAAATCCTGTGCTCTGTTTTAGCTTTCACTTTAGGGTGAGGTGAGTCACAGTGGAGATCCCATCGGCTACATCGACCAGACCTCATCTAACTACAGAGGGACCCCAAAGGGACTGGCTCTGATGCATCTAGTCCCACATGGGATGCTTTCACTGCTAGAAGTTATTATGCTCTCTCTGAAGCAGTTTAAGCAGCACTAGCAAAAGACAATCTTTTTACTGGCCATAGGAGAAACTTAAATGTATGTTTATGATTAAAGAGTTTTATGTGTTAGGAACGTCTATGTCCTATTTCAAAAGTGGTGGGAGCTTCAGGTGAGGTGCTATATTCATTCATGCCAAATGTGTGTGTTTTCCCATCCCTTGGCAGTACAAATATGCTCCAGATCACTCACGGTCAAGGGTAATCATCATATTTCTGCTAATGTAGCCAGAGCACACAATTGCAGTGTTGATGCCAGCTCCGTGACTGGCCCTGGGGAGACAGCTGACATCCAACCTGGCACAAAGCTCTCAACATCATTTGGTCCCTCTGATTCAGCAGAGTGAGTTTTGCATCACATATTGGTTTTGTCAAGTATCCAGAGCCCTGTAAGGTTATGGGACAAATCCATTAAGATAGTTAGGAGCTTAAATTCTGCTAAAAATCAGGAGATAAAGGGAAAAAAAGTGCTTTTACATCCCCATGGCCTGAAGGCTAAGTCACTTGCTTAAGCAGCACAACTAAAAGTTTTATCCTGGCTGTCTCCACAGAAAGATCCATCAGGCTTTCCTGTGCCAGAGCCTGCCATTTTTGACTTGAGCTTCACGGCAGAAGGCTATTAAGAGAGGAAAATTGATAAGGATTCTCGTGACACTTCTGAAACATGGAGGACATGCATGTATGACAGGGACAGGTGAGTTACTCTCGTTTTAAAAATCCTGACAGTGCTGTGCATTAATAGTGCCATAAATATTGTATCCGTGCTGCAAAGGAAGCTGAGAAGTTGTTATAATTCAGTTGTCACCATTGTGCTGGCACTGTGTTGTGTCTGGGTGACCTGCGGGCTCAGAATAATAACGAGGGCGATTCATCAGACCCCACCAGTGACAAAGTGGAGAGGGAGTATGTGATGGGTAAAGGCTTTGATCACATTAGACAACACCAGCCGAAGGAAGGATTGGATGGGAAGGTGCATGCGAAAAGTACGATTTTTAGACAGGTCCCAGTAGTTCATGAATGACAGGGAATCCCTGGGTGCTGGCAATAAATGTCAGTCACCGCCAATTTAACAGGCATGCCTGAAACAACTCACTCCTGAGGAGCTGGCAAACATGGCAGGGGAGCAAATAAGTAAGAAACTGCTCCGGGGGCCTCCAAGAGATTCCCATCCCACCTGATGCTTCATGTTATTGCACCTCAGGAACAGCAATGGCTGGTCAAACGCAGCCGGTACAGGAGCCACGGTCCAGCAAAATAGATCAGCAACAGAACTGTATGTCAACAGTTGCACGAAAAAGGAACAGAAGGAACTTGAAAAGTCATCCAAATCATCCTCGTCCCACAGAATAGTCAACCACACATTTAACAGCCCCACAAGTGCCTGTGTAACCTGTATTTAAAAACCTCCAATAGCTGCAATTTAAGTTGTCTACTTCTTGTTCTGCAGACATGGCAAAGAGGTTGTTCTCTTTAGGGATACTTTTAACAAATTTGAAGGCTGTTATCAGTCCTTCATTCTTTACACTCTGCTGACCCAGTTAGTTTAGTCCTTCTGTGGAGCACATGTTTCTGAGATCTGTCAGCCGTGTTGTTCTCCTCTGCATTCCCTCCAGCTAATTCACATTTTCTTTGAAGTGCAGCATCCGAAACCGAGCTTAGAGCTGCAGCAGAGGCCCTCCCAGTGCTGACCAGAGCAGGAAAAATATTTCATTTATGTTGCAGGCTAAACAGCTGTCTGTATTCCCCACTGTAACATTTACCTCTTTTTTTTTTTTTTCCATCATATGGACAGAGCTGACTCATGTTGAACCTGCGATCCACTGAAAATTCCAGTCTTTTCTGCAGAGTCGCTGAAAACCAAGTATTCGCCATTAGATACTTCTGTAGATTAGATATTTCTACCCAATTTCTACCTTGCACTTTTCCCTCTTGAAACTGACCCTCTTTATTTTCAGACCATGCCTCTCATTTGTGAAGGCTGATTTGAATTTCCAGTGCTTTCTTTCAGCACATTAGCAGTCCCTCACAGGTTCATATCAGCTGCACAAGCATACATATTCTAGTCCATCATCCAAGCCACCAGTGGGAACACAGAACAGAGTTACGGCTTCATTACAGCATCTTTTAATAGCATAGAATAGTAGTTAGTATTTCAATCTAGAAGAAAATCTAAAGCCAGGACCAGTAAAATTTGCAGGTGGTACAGTGACATACTAAATAATGACAGGTCAACTCTACAAAGAGATCTAGATCGTTTTGTAAACTGGATTCAGCTGAGAAGCATGAATATGCCAAAATGCAAATCACAAGCATCTCTGGAAATGAAGAATGCAGGTCACACCTGTGGGATGAGGAATTGCGGTTTGGAAATTGTGACACTCAGACTTAACCCACTGGAAAGCAATCTTGAAGCAAAACAGCAGCAGGGCATAGCAACAACCCTTGTATAAGTAAGGAGTGAATCATGAAGCAGAAAAAAACACCCAAGGAAGGGACCTTTCAGAGTCAGAATGTCTCCTACATATTTCCAACATTAGCACTAAATTGACAATTGATTTTTTTAAGGAGGACAGCAATGCAGTTTTTTCAGATACCTTTCCACCTGCAAGACAGCACATTATATCATATGCGTATCAGTGCCTAAGATGTTCAGTGTCAGCGTGATTCCTTACTCAATGAAAGGAGTGGAGACATTTGTGCTGCTGACAAACACGAGGGCAGAATTCAGATTCGTGTGTTCAAGGCACCAGACGGATGTGTAGGACAAGGAACAAAATGCTGCGGACCCCAGAGGAGCGTGCAAGAATCCATTTTAAACTTTCAAAGTCTTAGCCTGTAGTGCAGAAACTGCACAAGCCGGTGGTTTCCATTTCCAAAAGTTTTAAACAAGGAAGTCTTCTTATGTCATCCAGCTTGCCAGTATGTCTGATCACAAATAACACTTATGAATTAAGGACGAGTATGGCTTTGCAGCTGCAGAGCTGAGGCTGAGAGCTCTGTTCTACAATCATTAAAATTGCACAGCTGAGTAGAGACCACTGGGATGGAGTCCTTGCCCAGAGAGAGGTAAAAACTGAAGAACTGAATGTTCAGTGTCTGAACCATGAAGGTTCAGGGTGATCCTATTGCTGAAGCTTTAACACAGGCTTTATTTATTCTGCTGCTGGAGCAGCAAGAAAAAAACCACTAACAGAACATATCTTCTAAGGGTTCGTCAAAGAGCAGAAGCCTTTTTTTTTAATTCCTTGCTAACAACTTTCCACAAACAGGAAGAAAGATTGCAGGGAAGATGTGCAATGTCAGACCCCGTATGGCAGCATTCTTGACCCAAAAAAATGAAAGTGCAGCAGGAGTCTGGTTTCTACCATAGCCTCACAGATAGGAGACGTCAGACTGTCACTGGATATGAAGTGCCACCCATTCCATTCAGCCCATTAGCTCCAAGGATGGCTGTCTCAGATACTTCAGAGGCTGGTGTGAGACCCTTTATATACCAATGGCCACAATTATGCAGGGTTATGCACGGCTGCACTTGAAAAAACTCTGTGTATTTTGAAGACAGCATTGCAGAGAAGGCCACCTACTCAAAGCCCACAAGGAGTTTCATCCAAGCAGATTTCAGGATCCAGTGCCCTGGAGTCCCTCGGAGAATTTCAAAAAGCTGGGAGAAGACTTCTTTTTGCTCCTCTGTGATACTGACAAAGAACTACTGAGCCAGTTTTCCCTAGCTGAGGTGCAGCTCTGATGTCTTTATTTCCACATTTTAATGTCTGACCGCCTGAACTGGTCCCATACAGTACGGTACAGCTCTAACTACTTTCTAATGTATTTAAATGTATGCAATGAAAGTGTGGCTACAGTGCAATTAAAGTGCCATTTCTGTTCATTCTAAATGTCAGTGTAATTAAAGTTCAAGTATAATAATATTCATAAATCTGTAGAATTTCCTATGGATTTTTTCAGGCTCCCCATTTAATTTTTCTGGAGATTTCCATATGTGAAAACTTTGGCTTCTGTCATCACTAGTGCTCGGTTAGTTGGGGCTCTTCTCTACTCACTATCTTTGACCTAAGGCTTGCCTATGCCAAATACCTGTTGCAGGCTGATATGTGGTCTATCACATTAGACTTGCACTTGTTCATCACTTTTTATCAAAAAATCACCTGCCATTTTACAGTTCTTTAATCTGCAAACAACTTTATTGAGATACAGGGACGGTGCATCCCCATGCACGCTCGAAACGGATGAATATCCTTGAGAAACAGCTGCTGCACCTGCAGCAGTCTCCTTCTGCTTTCATACCTATGCCAGTGACAGGCATCACACAGCCTGATTTTTATCCTTCCATGCTGTTCCAGGGTTTTTTCTGGCTGCCTTGTATGCTCCCTCTGCCACAGCTAGAGTAGAGCCAGCCCTTCGCCATGGCTCCAGCTTGAGAAACCCCGAGAACTCGTCTTCTTGCTTGCTTGCCTGATGAAAACCAAGAGACTCTTCCCCTCTGGAGGCAGCGAAATTTTTTTAACATGTAGGAATTTTCAGGATTGCCCTGAATCCTAGCCAGGGTACAACTGGGTGTCTTGGAAAGGGAAAGCCAAAGTTCATATTTGCAGGGTCAAGCCACTGAAGCAGTAAGATGTTCTGGTTGCGTTGCAAAGATGTTATCACAGCTTTCTCGTGACCATCCTATCACCTACAAGTGAACCTCCTTGCCTCTGGTACTGCTGCAGCTTTGGACATATTCTTCATAAAGAAAATCAAAAGCAAGGGTTCTTATAGACTGTGCATGCCATTGGAGAACAAACCCCCCCCAAAAAAGAGGAAACCACATTAACTCAGCTAACAGCATACATCATGCGAGTGTAGAGCCACTCCTGTCCCCAGCATGGAGAGAGGTCCTGAAGAAGACAGGTACAGCAGGCTTTCTGTGCAAGCATAAAATTCCCTACACCACCTTAAAGAGCTTTTTTACCTTTGCCCAGCTCTGGATTTGTCCAATATTTTTACTTCTCACATATTTTACCCTTTTGTATTTAATTCTACATACCGAAAAATAACTGACAATATCCTCATAGTTCTGCTCATCAAACAATTCAGGATGATTAATTAAACCCACCACAATATCCCACAAAGTATGACGTGAGCTTCGTGCTATTGCAGTTATACACTAGTTTATGGGAAGTTATGATGATTCATGTCTAACATAAAACCAGCCGATCACCTTGCTGACGTACGGCTTCTGACTAAGGACACAGTGCTCTTAGACCTGGAACTGCTTCCTAGAGATATTTTTTTTCCACCATATGCCTTCTCCATGCCTTGGCAAAGGACCCCTTACTCCTTTCTTTTAGATTTGTAAAACATGCAGGAAGCTGCTGTGTTAGGCTGACAGCCCTCATCAGTCTCCACCCATCTTTCCTTCTTCTGGTCATTCTCCAGCTAATTCACCCCAACAATTATGCAGATCACTTTGCAGCACCATTGTGAAATACTTTTTTCTTTTCAGAAAGCCCAAATCCCCCCCAGGAGAACACACAGAAGGGGCACCCAGGTCCTCTGTAGTAAGAGAGTACAACCCAGCTGCACGTACCCAAGCTTTTCACAACAGTGCCTTCTGCATTTTATATTTTTTTTAGCTTGTTCCAGCTTTGTTGGGACACTGCTGACACACATGGCAGTAAAGCAGCAGGATTGGGTCTCACATGTCAGAACCCAAAACCAGTCATAGAATCATAGAATGACAGAATGGTTTGGGTTGAAAGGGACCTTAAAGATCATCCAGTTCCAACCCTCCTGCCGTGGCCAAGGACACCTCCCACTAGACCAGGTTGCTCAAAGCCCCATCCAGCCTGGCCTTGAACCCCTCCAGGGATGGGGCATCCACAGCTTCTCTGGGCAACCTGTTCCAGTGCCTCACCACCCTCACAATCAAGAATTTCTTCCTGATATCTAATCTACATCTCCCCCCTTTCAGCTTAAAACCATTACCCCTCATCCTGTAGAGGTCCCTAGTTGGGCTGCTGCAGAAACAAATCTGGAAGAAGTGTCTGCTTGTTTTAGTCTCACCCTGCTCAGGAGTGTGGCTCTGAAGTCGCTGCATGAATACCAATGTGCGTGCAGCAGGCTGATGAGGTTCAACGTCAGTATACTCCCTCACTGAAAGCACTTGGAAAACGCCTGTCAAAAAAAAAACAAACAGAGGGAAATGGGATAAAACAAAGAGAATGATGCAGACTATTTAACTGGACCACAAACCCCTTAATCCTGTTGCTTCCTAGTGCATAGAAATCCCAGAAATCTGAAGGTTTTATTCCAGAACAGCAGTGAGGTTGACATGAAAGGATCATTCTGCCATCATCATGGCAGAATGAGGGCTTTGAGCTGGTGGTTTGGATCCTCCTCTGTAGACATCTGCCTCCCTTCACTGACAGCCTGAGAGCCCGTTTTCGGGTGGCAAAAGTGAGTTATGTGGGGCAAAGCTTGGATGCACCGCCACAGGTTTTCCATGTTGCCCTGCCATCACTTCACAGGCAGGAACACAGCAGAGCCAAAAAACCTTGAGCGGGACCTTCTCTTATCCATGCACCAACACTTCCACTGTGACACCGGTGGATTATTGTCATGTGAGGGTTATGGCAGGTGGCTCCACTGCCCGCTCTGGGACCATACCCTGCTCCATCACCTGCCATCCCGCCCAGGATCCCGGTAGCTGCTGCAGGCCCATCACGTTGCAATAACATCTCTCTGAGCCAGGGTGTCTGGCAAACATGGTGGAGATCAGAAAACAAATTTAGGAAGCTGGGTCAACACTACAAGGAAGGAAATGCTAGGTTTTACGGACTAAAGAGAAATCCTTCAGGGAGACAGCCCTTTGCATCATAAATAATGAATACACATCCTGCTACTGAAGCAGACACCTATGGCTTATACAGCCTTATAAAACAAAATATTTTTGTTAGCCTGCTTTGCCTTATAGTAGTAATGCCAAAGGGAAAGGAAACTTGTAGACAGACAAAATGACTTGCACACATTTTCCCTGAAGTCTGCTAGATCCCAAGAGAATTTTTCTTTCTAATTTAATAAAGAAGGTCTGAATTCATAAACAGCTCCTTGAACTGAAATTTCTCCTTTGCTGAACTTGCATTCAAGCATCCTTACCTCTCTCTCTGATCTTGGCTTAGGATGACGGTTAATTCAGATCTATCCAAAAGGAGATAGCTCCGTAATTGCTTATGCAAAGAAAACCTTATCTGTTTCAAGCATAAAGTCTGATGGAAGAGAAAATTTACAGTTACAGAGGGCAAAATATATTTTGTTCTTATTTGGGCTGGTTTAAGCTTTGGGGAGTGAAACACAGGGGGGCTGCTTGTTTGTTTGTTTGTTTGTTTGTTTTGCTCTGGGAATGCAGCTCTTAAAACAATTAGTCATCTCAGAGAAATTAAACAGAAGAACCAAATATGACTGTGAAAAAGGTATTATTCATGCCCACATTAACCAAAGCACTCTTTTCTTCTAAAAAAGGAAAAAAGAAAGAGCTGTTTTTTCTGTTTTGAAAGCATATTGGGGCTATGAAATGCAAACAAGTCAGAGGGATTTTTAGCACTTATGTGCCCTTCATGGGCAGGGAAGGACAGTGCACGTGCCTGGTCAGGAAAGCTGCCCACTCCGTGTGGAAGTAACGCTGACGGAAAATGGAATATTTGCAGTAGAAAATGGCTCTGCCATGGCACTGAAACAGCACTGCGTTTCAGTCTATTCATCATGAATTACAAGCAGCACGCTTGCACAGCCGACAATATTAATATTCTGACCTTAACACTCACAGTAATATTCTGAAGCGACCCAGCCAAAGTGAGTGTGTAGCTAAGGTTAACCTTCCCTCTTAAACCCCCAGCCCTCTTACAACACAAAAATCAGAGGGCTACCAACACAGACCAAGACGGGCATCCCCCAGCAGCAACCAGGCAAGGCAGAAGAAGGAAAACATGCTGGGATCTCCCCTGGGAAGGGCTGTGCCCCTTTCAGGCACACTTCTTTGGGATGGAGCCATGGAGGCACAGGCTGGCTCTGCAGCAGGACCAGGATAAGCGTGAGCGTGCAACACATGCAACGTGGAGAGCATCGCTGGCTCAGAGCTCCCCTAAACCTCCTCTCGTGTAACTTCAGGCGATTTCCTCTTGTCCTATCGCCTGTGACTTGGGAGAAGAGACCGACCCCCACCTCGCTACACCTTCCTTTCAGGGAGTTGTAGAGAGCGAGAAGGTCTCCCCTCAGCCTCCTTTTCTCCAGGCTGAACACCCCCAGCTCCCTCAGCTGCTCCTCACAAGACTCGTTCTCCAGACCCCTCACCAGCTCCGTTGCCCTTCTCTGGACACGCTCCAGCACCTCAATGTTTTTTCCTGTGGTGAGGGCCCAAAACTGGACACAGCACTCGAGGTGGGGCCTCACCAGTGCCCAGTACAAGGGGACAATCACTGCCTTAGTCCTACTCACCACACTGTTCCTGGTACAAGCCAGGATGCTGTTGGCCTTTTTGGCCACCTGGGACCACTGCTGGCTCACATAAAACATTAATGGCCAGCTTTGGATTCCTCATCAGTGATCTTTTGATCCATGGTGGCCCATGAATCCTCATTATATGTTGTGTGTGTCACGCAGAGCTCATATTCAAAAGGATGCTACTAAATCACACACAAGCATGAACCACTGCTGTGGAAAACACTGGTTGTTCCCCCCGGCCCATCATCTGATGCTCCAGGCATGCCTGGGGAAGCCCTGACCTGCCTGGCAGACAGCAGCTTCTATCCTTTTTATACATTGTCTATTACAGAACTTTCCCCTGAAAAGAAATGCCTGGTAGAAAAGAAGAGGACGAAGAGCCTGGAAAGCATGAGATGGCTCCAGGGTGCTGCCAGCAGCACATAGGACCCACAAGGGGAGCCCAGCCTGGAGCAGAGCCCAGGGACAAGCTCGGGAGGCTCTGAAGATCCAGCTCTCTCCTGAAAAAGAAGCAAACCTGCCCCAAAGGCTGGAAATGCTGAATCTGCTGCACGCAAAGTTCAGCCTAGCAACTCCCATGCATCACGCCTGTCCCTGCAGCCCATATTTCACACACAGACAAACACAACCATGGCTGGTCCCAGAGGGAAGTTTTTCTCAGCCTCCTGCAGTGATGATTTTAGAAGCAAAACCTCAAGATTTGAATACCTTACTTTAGCAAGTGGGACCAAGAGCATGTGATGGACCACTCCAGTAGCCCCTTTTCCAGTCCAGGTGGATTTGGTGTCATTTCACTGGTTTGATGTCAATCTGTGCCCTCGCTGCCCCAAGGAGGGCTGTCGTTCACATTAGCGAGACATCGGAGCCAGGTCTTCGGGAGCCACCGGCAAACGTCGGGACTGGAGGGATGATTTTCATCCTTAATCAAGGCTACAGGATAGCAGGCAAGCGGTTACGAGACAGTCTCATCTGAGGTCTAAAGGCACTTGAATTGCAAATGGTGTTTGTTCTGCTCTCCTTTGGCAGCCCTTCGGTGTGCACGCACATCTGCACCTGAGAGCAGGAGAAGGATCCACAAGCTTTATCAAAGATGACTGAATCCAGTATTCATTTTAAAACATTAAAACTTCAGATGGCTTCCCAGGGGTGGTCTTTGTGTGACACAATTACCCTCTTGCTGCATCTTCCTTTTTCATTCTTGCATGACTTTCACTGGGGGAAATCGCACTGAAAGCAACAGCTATTTTACAAACATTATAGTCCTGGCTCTGACTGTTTGCCAAGACTTTCCATTAAGTGCAGGCTACGCTGAGTGAAAATACTGTGTCAAGGCCAATATACACCAGGTAGAGTTTCATTAAACACCTTGGCTTTTATTGCCCTATTTGGCCAAAACCAAATAACATTACCTCTCTTTATCAAAAGATTTAACTTGCATGCGAGCCTACCTTGATTTTTACTGCTGAGTAACTTTTCAAGCTAGTTGTAGGTGTAAGCACCAGTAGAAGGACTGTTGAGGTGTGCAGGCTGCCTCGCACGTTGCTGGCCTGATAGGAGAAGCAGCAGAGAGAAAGCAGTTCAGCTGTGGTTGAACCCAGGACATCCACATGCATGGATGGAAAGGTGTTAAGGCTTTGGGAGGGTGACAGTGGTCATTTTTTTTTCTGCTCCCTTTCCTCACAGTTCTCTTTCTTTTGATTCTAACCCTTGTTTTTTGATGAAACCCTTCAACAATGGTTCCCTCAACTTGTGCACATCATGTCCTACAGGGACAGAAGTGCCACCCCTATATGTCTTATTGTTAATGCGTGGGCTCCGGGCCAGACAGTAAGGAAAGGGTGTCCTGCCAGGGCTACCAGGGCATTTTTAGAGGTCACATTTGGATGTGAGAGCCCTGGGGAATGCTGCCAAACCATTTTTCCATTCCCATGCGGCTGAAAAATAGGCAGGAGGCAAGCATGAGGGTGAGGGAGGAAGAGGGAAGGAAGGCTTGGAAGGAGATGTCCTTGTGCCTGGTCTCCTGCTATAACAGTGATGGCACCCCTGTCTCCCTTTCAAAAATGTCACTGTCTCCTGGCTGGTGCTCCACCTTACCTTAGGCAGCTGCACCTAGGGGACCAGCATTGTGTTTTTAAGTTATAGGAAATCTATGTTAGCTTGAATGGGCCAATGTCAGCCGGTGAGTGTTGTAGCCTCTTTTGGGCAGCCACAAGAGGGCAATAGGACCAAACTTAGCTTCTCCTGGCTGAGATGTCCCATTCAGCAGAAAGGAGGTACACGCAGAGCTCATCCCTGCAAGATGCTGGGCGCTCAGTGAAGGACACGTGCAGAGACCTGCCAGGAGTCAGCGAGATGCAACCCTGAACCAGGAGCATCAGTCTCATCCTGCAGCCCCCAGCAAGGTTGGCCTCACTCAGGAACCATGAGCAGGTCACAGGCAGAAAACCCATGCTGATCTGCTCCCCTGGCCCTGTATGGGGCCCAGTGAGGAGGGGACACCACCAATTCTGGTGCAGGAATCTTGTTGGGAACTGCTCGCCCTCCTGGCTCCGTGGGAAGCAATCAGAGTTTCACCACAGCTTTCAGGAGACAACAACTTCCAGCTCTACAACATACAGCCAACAGGCACGTGGAATGGTAAATGCTGTCAGCATATCAAAGTAATTGTGTCCTTTGCCCATATTAAAAGCTGAAGTGGTGTATTCTCACCATAACAAACCCCAGTGGGAACCAGATAAATGTTCCCGTTGTGAAAGTACACATTGTAGCAGGGTTCCGCAATTAGCTGCATCAGAATAACGAAGAAACCTGCTATTTGCATAATAGAACATCACTGTATTTTACTTCTGTTCTTTGAATTTAGCAACCTTCAAGCAACTTTTAAAGAGACAAGTAGAGGCAAGGACAAGAGGGAAAGCTGTGCGTTTACATGCTAAACACAGTGTGCCTTGAAAAAAGAAAAAAAAGCATTTGACTGTTGAATCCAGGTCAGCTCTGTGTGAACAATCCTCCTAATAGGCCTCATTACCAAAGGGAAAATTAGTTCTTGCTGTTGGAATTGTTATAAACGAGGGTTGTTAAAAGCTGAGTTTATTACTGCGAACCTGGACTGTATTTAAAAACGTTATTGAAGATTTTCCAGTTGCCTAATAATTTTATTAGGAACCACTTAAAAGATCAGCTGAAAACGTGGTAATTTCTTTTCAGCGTACAAAGCTACTGTGGTTTTATATTTCAGATTTATGTAAAGCAACCGTGGAGGTTAGAGATGCTGGTGACCTCCACGTGAGAACTGACTTACTAACAGAGCTTAGCCAACGAGTTTTGAAAAGTCCCCCCCAAAAAAGCCCGTGGGGTGAAGATTAACATCCAACAGGTAAAAGGGGACTACCAGACACTGGGGGCTGGCAATTCAGCATCAGACAACTGGCTCAAATCCAGACCTAGTCACCAGTAAATGAAAGTTGTTAGCTCCAAGTGGCCTATCTGTCAGGGCGCGATGGTCTGAGTTTCTCGGGGACACGAGCACCGGCTGACAGTCTCAGCAGAAGCCGGAGGTTAAGCGTGCACCTCGGCTCACCTGGGTTGAGCTCCTCGTGGAGCAAATGTCCCTGATGGCCCCAGATGTTTCACCAACAGAGCAGAGTGCCAGGCTCAGAAGTTAAGGCCTGCTGGGTATATTTGATTCAGGTTTTAAAGTAAAATCGCAGGGCAAAAGGTGTATCATCACTGCAAGGTTAACCAGACTTGCCCCAGCAAGCCATTGCCCCAGCTCAAAGACATATCCCTTTGCAAAACATTTTCTTCTGAAGTGGCCTGTGAAGAAGCACAGACTGGAGGCCACACCAGCACAGTATTTTGGCTGTGGTGACTTGGGTGAAGGAATGGAGATGGTCATCACACCACGGCTGCTCAATCCCCCAGAAAGCCCCTCTGGAGCCGGGAAGGGCGCAACACAAGTTTCCCACTCTTCGTGACATGGGAACTCAGGACAACTTTCTTACTGCAAAAACTGAGAGCCACGGGATGTGCCTCACACTGTTGAGAGCCACATTGGCATGGGCACAGCACCAGGGTCCCTACATAGGGTGGACACCAGTCCAGCAGCCGGGGAGGCACCATCAGCTCGGGTAACTCTGCAGCAGCAACGTACCCTGCTGTAAGGGACATGGCAGGGACAGCTGAAGAGCATTTCATTCCTTCAGCTGGATGAAGGGAGGTCAAGACAGGCCACCGACCTCGTCAGCTGATCTCACAGGGGACAGCCCAGCAGACACCGAGCTCCCCCTTCCATCTGCCTCCACGATTTCCTGGAGCCCGGAGTTATGCAGAAGGTTTTGCTCCATTTCCCTCCATGGCTATCATGTCAGCTCGTGGGTAAATTGCCATGACAATTAGGGAGAATAATGGGAAGATGTGACATATGTTTCTTTTACTTCAGCGCTGTCGGCTGAAAACTGGAACTAAAAGGTACCAGGCAGCTCCTTCCCTGCCTCTGGAATTTCATAGATGGTGACTCTGAAGCATTAAACAGGCAGAAATAATTACACTTGCACAGACTAAATTAAAAACAATGAGAAAGCGCATGATTTTCTTTGTAGCAACCCTAGCTTGCAGCAGTTCTGTATGTTTCAGATAAATAGAGTAGATGCTGCGAAACCTTTTGGAGGCTAATCAAAACCTCTAACACGCCAATAAAATCTTCTCACAGCTGGAGCCAGAGAGCAGCATTAATATTTACTAGCCAATGAGTATATTTACATGAAAGAGAGGATTCTAAGAGTATCTTCAATACGCAATTAAGGCATACACATGGGCTGGCAGGAAAATAAAATAAATCTTTTATTATGTCTATGCTAACATCTCCGGTAATGGGCTAATAATTACCCATGCATGCAAGGTTCTTGCAACAGGGAACGTTTTGCTACAAACTTTATTCTTGTTTAAGCACATCTTGAAGTCAATTCTGGCTTCTAAATTGTAGGACACAGAGGAACAAGAACAAAAGGTTTAATTTGGGATCAACTGCTTCACCACACAGACTGTCGACTAAGATTTAGTGTGAGAACTATGGATATATTTCACAAGTGCCCAGGTAACAATAGCACTCGGCGCTCAAGGCCAGAGAAAAATATTTTGGAGGGCAAAACACATCCCTTTTAACTAGAAAATATGAGGTTATATTCCTTTAGGTCTACCCTTGCCTTTGCTGGGGTAGCCTTGCCCAGGCTGGGATCTGGCTTGTGAGATCCACCCGGGTTTGCAACACAGGGCACTGGGGAACACCAGTGACATCCCTGCCCTTCACAGGTGGCTTATTTCCACCCCACCGTCTTTTACTGGCACATAATGACAACTCTGTGTCAAGCCAGAAGAACTAAAAGTCTTTAATATATTAACCATGTGATTTAACAAACGGGTCGAAAACACTTGTGGAGGAGGAGAGCGGACCTGTACATCTCTCCATCATAACTCTCTCCACATCATCCACACTGTCGTAAGGGTTTTCCCAAGGAATGCTACATGTCAACACGCAAAGTTGCCTTAGGGAGCCAGTTACATTTGTATTGCATTTTTATCATCTGATCTAACATATGTTAATGGGCTTCTTTTGTACACAGGGACCCTAGTGATTTACCTGAAGGTCCAAGGTTGCACCAAAGTAGGGATATTTTGCACAGGGACACTTCTCCATAGATGTGAAACCCCATCTTACAGATCTTGTCATTCAACCAATGACAGATCCATCCGTAAAAATGTTTCCATACCAAATGGTTTAATTATAAAAGTGCAATAGTGCACGTGGCGTAGGTACAGCAGCTTACAGTGAAATGCTCTGGACATTCATTCCTGTTTGTGCCAAAAAAGCACCTAACTGGGATGTTCTGCTGAGAGCTGAGTAAAGCTTTGCTGCATTAGGACCTCAGTTTAGTCCTGTCATTCTAGGCATGTTTTTTGTCATTATTACATATTTGTCATTGATTTTAATTTCTGCTACAGGAACATCAGTAGAATATCCCGTATATCCCAGACTACAACAGCTGAAAGATGGGAAAAGGAAATACTATGGTTTTCAAAGAATGAACAATTGCCTACATCATCTTGCCTTGAAATGTTTGTTTGCACTATAAAAAAATTGAGCATCAATCTTAACAACAATTATTTGTATTGGGTCTATGAGTCATTAGTGGTTTCTTCTACATCTTTCAAGGTTCTGCTATCAAAATGTTAGCAAAAACATTGCTAGTGAAGGTCTTGGGCTTTATCCCTCAGAAAAAGGTTATTAAAAGGGAAAAGGGAAAGGAATTTAAACATCCAATTTATTTACCTTTTTTTATGATTTCTCTCAGCTCGGCTAATGGAAAGTCACTAGCATCAGTTTCATGTTACTGGAATGAGTTTCACTTTCAGGTTGTCAGAGCTGCCATATTACAGCTGCCAGCACTGCAGGAGGATATTTATTGCTCGAAAAACAACGGTTCCCACTGGATTCGGAAAACAATATAATTGCAGTATTTTATAGGGCATCAGTTTCATAAATGCCGGAGGTGACTTGCCTCTCTCCCCCACCCTCAGAGGCCCTTTCCTTCCCCCCGTCCCTCCCTGCCCCGCTTCCCCCGGGGCTAGGTCTGGGACTGCTCCAAGCCAGTGATGCTCTCTGCGTGACAAGCGTGCTGACGCACTGAAAGGAGAACGGCATTAATTGCCAGATTAAGCCTAAAACCACACAAGGGAATTGCTAAGTCAGGCCCGGAGTCGGGTACAACCAGTCTTACCCCCTCCGAAGCCGGGAACGACACCAAATGTCATCAGCCTACCCATGGGCAGAGCACCCTCCTGCAGATCCCAGCACGACAGAAGGCAGCCACATGTTGCTTTTCGCTTCCCCAAACCAGAGGTGCTAATTTTCATTCAGGGCTAAGAAACAGAGGTAAAGCCTTGGAAGAGATTCACAGGTTTGGCTGAAGGACAAATAACTGAGCATTCCTCTAATGTTCAGAGTAAAGAAAGAAAGACGGAGTCCGGTTTGTATTTTGTCCTATCTTCCTTTCCAGCATCAGCAAACATTCACTGCAAGCCACGCTTTCCAGAAAGAACTTGCACAGAAGAAGGAAGGAAAAAAAAAGTCAAGAAATGGAAAAGTATTACCACCACAGAGCTGGTTAGTGATAAGGAAAGCGGCTGTCTAATTTTAGGCAGAGAGACAGAAAGAAAAGTTAAGAAACCCGATACATTTCTTGGGTGAAAAGAAGGAAGGTAAAAGGAGTTCTTTAGAGTCAACAGAGGCCAAGAATGAAATCTTCGTCCCTGGGTACAACCTAGCAGTTGGCAGAATATTTTCCATAGGATTTAGGAAGAAATTTCCTTAATTTTTCCATAAGAAATTTTCCATACAAAGAATTTCCAAGCCAAAAAAGACAAGAGAAATACAAAGAAGTGCTTTAGCTCTGGGCCTTGAGTAGGGGAAGCCACAGTTTAAAATCAGCCAGGGAGTCCACAGGAAGATGGACTCCCCGACACGGCTTAGCAGCGTGGTCCTTCCCCCATGGTGCCAGCCAAGCATCTCCTTCCCATCCCTGCACACAGATTCCCACGCGTGGGAGGCACCAAATGCAGGTGCCAGGGTGTGTCAGCACCAACAGGCTCTGCAGGTGGGGACCTCATCAACGACAGCGTGCTAACAGCAATGCGGTCTGTCCCAAAGGGGATACAGAAAATACCAGCAGATACTCAAAAGCAGAGAGCGTTTCTGGAAACAGTAGTTTATGAGGGGGGTTAGAAAAGTTGTCCGGGGAATATAGGCAAGAGCGGCCCCATTCAGAGTTCATGGGATCTAATTTCAGAGGCATTGCAGAAAATTTTTTGGTTTTCAGCCACAAAATAAAAATCATCAAGACTATAATTACGTTTTTTAAAAAAGAGAGAGGCAACAATCCTTGGCCCTACGTGGAAGCTGCACAAAGCACGTTTAAATGTACCCTGATGAAGTAGGTGATGATTTTTTGAACACTGAGCAGTCCCCATCCAGAAGCTTCTTCTAGAGAAAGTTCGAGGTGCTGGTTTTGCTCCTGCTTGTGGCTGGTGTTTAGGTAAGCTGATAATCAGCTTTTGCTTCTAACGCAGTTTTAAAAGTCAGCTGGGCAGGTAAGAGTGTACGAGAGGTTTGAACATGCCCAGGGCTGAATTTATGCTGACACTAGACTGTGCTGTCATGCACAGAGCAAAGACATGAGCTACGCAGCTGCTGCCAACGAGCCTTGGGAGCTGTTTATTTTGTCCGGTGGTTGTTTTTTATCTAAGCATGCACCAGCTGGGAGCTTCTCTGGTGAAGTGAGCTTGCCTAAAGCCACACTTCGCAAAGGGTTATCAGTTATTTTGAGAGGAGACCAAAGCAGGCATTAGTGGAGGGTCAGAGGAGATGTCACACCTGCTGCGGCCACTGCTCGGCCAGGTCAATATCCAACCCTCTCTGGTCTTCTGGATGCCTGGTGGTGTGGGACGCTCCAACCCTGTTTATGTCCTCACTTCTCAGGGTTTGTATCTCTGCGATCTCTCTGACCTTACAGTGAAGTCATTCGTGTCCAAGTCCCTAAAGGCATGGCTCTTTGAGGTCACATCTGTAGCAAAATTGTATTAAAAAGGGGGATGGTGGGACCCCATTCTCCAAACTGACTCATCATCTCCTCAACACCTTGATATTCCCAAAGTAGAAGAGAGAGGATTTTATTACCTGCTGCCTGCATTTGTACAGCACTTGCCCAAGCCGTATTTGGTCTCAAGATCAGCGGCCTCGCAGCAAAATATAAAAACTTGCATTGCAACAGATTGACCCGGTGAGATTTGCCAGCTGCGACTTTCATAGCCGCTCTGACTGACTCCAAAATCCTAAGGTCCCTTTTTGCTGGCAAAACATCTGGCTTGCAGAGTCTGTCACAGCATGCTGGAGGGGTACAACTAATTCATTTCATAGCCACTTCATCGTGCCTAATGCAGCACAAAGATAATAAAGCAGCTTCACTGGAAAACACTAGCTCCCAGGTTGGAACAACAGATTAAACTGATTAAATCTGGGCCACATCGCCCCGTGGGGCAATTCATAATGTCAATGGGACATTAAACAGTAGGACTTGTCCGCATAGCAGTCAAATCACATACCACCCAGAGCCCTTCGGAGTGTCCTTCTGTTACAGGTCCATGTCAGGCCACAGGCCCTAATATCATGCCTGCAAGTCACCATAAAGGACCACCTCATCGGAGGTTAGGCAACACGAATGTATCTACAGCTAGTGCCTTGGCCAGTTCACAAAGGAAGGCAGGGAGATAACCCCCTGTGTACACAACGCTAAGTATTTCACAAAATCCCCTTTCATTTTCCCAGGAAGAGCTGCTTTTGATCAGGTGCTGATGGGGGTTTCCAGATCTTGATTGAACCAGCATTTGCTTTACTTGGGCTCTGGGCCATTTGGAGGTGGTTTCCAGGAAGGTCAGTTCCCTCCTGCTGCTGCTGCCACCTGGGCTGGCAAGCCCGGGACACACAGCACGCTCCCAGCCCATTCCTGGGACTTATCTCCTGTTAAACCACAGATGTCCCAGGCTGTTCCCACCAGCTCTGAGCTGTCTCTGCCACCAGTATCATGTTAGGAAGCCTCTTTGTGCACCTCGGAACCTCTGCGGGGTTTATTGTTGTTAGAATTGGCTTGAAGGAAGCTTGCAGGCAGCCTTGACAGGAGCCATTAGCTTGTCAAGGACACATATTTGTAGCCCAGCAATTACAGGACTCTGCAGAGCCTGGACCCACAGTCCTTGTAGCTCAGAAGAAACCTGTATGGGCTTTTTCCTGAAGGAATGAAGTTAGTAAAATGCCATTACTTTTAGATTCCTATCTGCACATACAACCTTTGCTCACCAAAAGAACTGGCAAGAAGGGCTCTTTTTCCCAATCCCACCACACTGAAAGTGTCCTTCAACCCCCCTATCCCTGACCCCACTTCCCCAGCACAGTTGCAAGGGAACCATCAGAGCGGTGGCACCTCCCAGTTGTGAAAGACCAAGAGGCAAAGAAAAGCCCATGGGCTGGAGGGTCTTCTCTGGAAAGATTTGAATTCTCCAACCTGTTTGCGTTAAAATCTCAAAGGCATTTAAACCACGTGGTCTAAGGAGCCCAGCTGCTGCGGTGCTGCTCCAGATAGAGGCAGTCTCCAATATTAATGGGTATAATCCTGCTGGTTTGCAGATCTCCTCTTCTCTAACTCTTGCTATCCCCAAGGCCTCCTTTTTGAGATGCTACTCACACAGCCTGCCAAACGTCAGGATGGACAATTACCTCTGGTGATTGACAGGAAGGAGGAGAGCTTCAGCAGTCATTAGCAGAGGCCTTCACTACCACAAAACACACTCGTCTGTTCTTTTTCCTTCCTAAAACACAGCTTGTGAAGAGAGAAAGACATAAAGAAAGAGACAGAAAAAGAAGGAAAGAAGGAAAGAAAGGGAGAAAGAAAGACAAAGAGAACAAGCACGCAAGCTTCTTTTCCCTTCTGTAAACTAAAAGCTCTGGTTTCAATTTTTATGTTTTTTAGCCTGAAGAACTGTACAATTCTTTTTTAAAGAAATATATAAAGTGCCATTTGATAAAAAGAAGAAGTTTGCTCTCTAGTGGCTGAATTTAAATAGCTCAAAAAAACCCCACAGGCTGCTGAAGAGAGTTTCATCCAAAATGTGCTCAGCTCCTAATCTTTGTGCCACTAAATATTTGCTCTTTGCCAATATTTACTGTTGAACAATTACCTATGACTGGTGTGATTGTACTAAGGAAATCCAAAGTGCATGGTATTAAGATCTAATCCTGTGGAGCTTCTAGTTGGAAAAGGAAATTATTTCTGTCTCTACATGCTTCCTGATGTGGGGAGGGGCTAGGATGGGGTCTGAAGGGTCAACTGGCGTGGGAGAGCACACTACACAACCTAGATGTCACTGGCCATGAAAAGCTTACAGCGAGACCGCTGTGGCAGTGGGTGACTCCGGCTGGTGGCGTGTGGCTTTTGACCACATCAGGTCAACCCTGCACTACGGCACTTCTATCCATCGTGGTATTTCTGAGCCGGGACTGGCTTGTGCCACCATCAGCCAGGATGTCATGGGACGGGAGAGCGTGGGACTGAGGGTAGCTGAGGTCAGGAGGGGGCAGGAGGAGGACCATAGATTCTCACACCCATCCCTGACCCCAGGGCACGTTGCAAAGCTGCGCAGTCCATGTCAAGATACAGAAGACACTTCCACATTTCTGCACATTTGCATTTCTGTCCCTGGTCTTTAGCCTTGGGGATTTCAGAGGAAGAAGATACAGCCTGCTCCCCTCACCAAGTCCCTGCCCACCTGTTTCCCATCACGGAGACCCCCATCGCAGCCCCTCAGACCACACGTAGACCCCAGCGTCTGGGATTGGGAATGTGCTGCTGAGAAGTGCTTTTCCCAGGGCAGTCCCACTGCCTTTAGGAGAAGGTGGTCAGCGGCAGGTTGTCTGTGTGCCACCGCTACCTCATTTCTCTGCTTACAGCACGTCTGGCAGGAGAAGCCGGGTGCCACAGTGTGATGGGATTAGCCCAGCAAAGGTAATGAATCAGACGTTTCCTATTAATGACTAAGAGGGAAAGGGACAAAGCAAAGAAACAAACCAAATCTACAGCCTCAGTGAAAGCCAACCCCATCCACTTCTTAGTATTTTTTTTAGTGCTATTATTTCATGGAAAAGCCTGCGAGACCTTATGCTTCGGCAGCCAGATGGAGAAGGGGACGAGGCAGATGAAAGTGACAGCCAGGTCTCGAAGGCCCACCCGCTTGCGAGGCCCATTCCCAGGCAGAGTAATTGCCAATCAGAAGCAAACTACTTTATAATTAAAGCATTGTATGAGCAAGGGGATGTCTGGGGCTTTTGCTTAATTGCTAGACGTGGCAGGGAAGCACAGAAGCATGGAGAGAGCGGCTCAGGCAACACTTGCTGAAATCAGGGAGGGTTTTGCCACGGAGCTAATTCAGGGCAGGAACGGAGGCACTAGAGATCCTCCAGCCAAACCCTGCGCTATCTTAGCCCAGGAGAGCATCTACACCACCTCCTCCTTCCAGACACCCGGGGCAGGCCGGGGCACAGCCGGGCCCTTAGGGATCTCATTCCCAAAGGAGAAGCCCCACGCATTTTTGTCACCGCGGATTGTGCAACTTTGGGCCATGCCCTATCACTTCTGCTGGCCCGCTGCCCGCTGGCTCGCACGCTGCATTGAGGAGCCCTTCGCGGAGCACAAGCCCTGCAAAGTCCTACGTTGGGGAGTCCTTCTTTTTTCTTCCCATCGTTCTTTCCCAGAAGATGGGTCTGGATGTTTGGCCATGATGCTGGGCTACCTCTCTTAGCTGCCCGGCTCCTCGTGCTTGGGAAATTCTCTTTTGCAGCTTAAAACCAGAAAGAGGGTGCTGTGGTCACCCAATCTGGTCTCCATAACCTGGTTCATTGGGTCTCCCAGGACTGAGCCCTTCTTGAACAAAGGTATATCTTTGAGAAACGGCTTTTGTGTGAGAAGAGCAGGGTGATAAGGAAAGCCCACCCCTGAGACCAACCACCGTGCGTGGGAGAATCTCACCCCACAGAGCAGAAATTATATTATTGGATATGATTGTTGAATTTTCATCTTGAAACAAATAACGCATACTCATTTACAGAACAAAACCATCCACACCTCAGCCATATTTCATCATCACAGCATTGCAGCATTTTGGAATATTTTTTTTAAAGTTTGAGGTTAGTAATACTGTACATGGAAAATGCAGAACCAGCTTTAGAAACCATTTCTGAGTTTAATCAGAAAACCCTGGAGATGAGGAAGTGACTACATTAGTTTCTAGGGCTGTCTTTGGCTACAGCATCATTTCCTATTATGAGATAGTCCAGAGTGACACAACATCAGTGGGAACCAGACCCAGGTTTTGGGGCTCTTTGCAAATCCCTAACCTCCCCAGTAACCACCATCCTCTTCCAAGTTCCTCCAGCACCAGCTGCCACCGTGTGTTCTCTGTCCCAGAAGGGACCATCAACCCATTCCTCCGACACAAAGCAGCAATAATATTATTGAGCATGGAGTTAGATTGACGTCAAGACCAACCAAACCAGAGCTGTGCCAGTGGGACTGACAAAACAAGACATTCTCTTTCTTGGGAGTCTTCAATTCAAACAGGACTGAGGAAAAAGAAAATGTGTATCAGCACCCTCCTGCAAATATCAGAGCCCTTTCAGGATGTGGAAGCACCATATATTCCCCTTTCTTCCCACCAGTCCTTTCAAGAGGCTAAACCTACTAGCTTGGCCATGATATTGGATGACCTTCTCCAGCTGCTCTGCTCCTCATGCCATAGAATCTAACCAAGGTACCACTGTGACTGTCTTTTCTGATCTCCTGCATAACCTGTCCCAGTGGACCTCCTGGAAGTGATCAAAGGTCTACCTTTAAGAAAAACACCGTGAATTATAAGTTTCTTGTGAGGGAGAAACCACTTCAACCTTGGTTGAAGTCACTGAAATCCAATGACTATTACACTCAAAATAAGAAAACGCATCTAATTTTTGTCTGAGTTTGATTACTTTTGGCTTCCACCCACTGGTTTTTTGGTTTATCTCCTAGAACGAAGAGCATTCTGCCATCAAATATCTGTCCTCATCCAGGTGATGGCAAGCAGTGACCAGTCCTCTTCTCAGGCTTCTTTCCAATAAGCCAGATAGAGGGAGGCCCTGGAGACTTTCTAACATTCCCAGATCTGTGATTTCATGTTAGATTCGTTTTGAAGCACATATTGTTCATTTGCACCCAGCTGAACAGCCAGTCCTCCTACGACCTGACCTTAAACATTCGCTGTTATCATCCACATATGTCATCAGCAAGGGGTCCTCCTTCCACAGCATCATTAACATGTTCAGTAGAAACACAGCTTTTGGATAATGGTTTGTATCTGTGCTTATGGATTGACCCCCAGCAGTCACTTAGGACAAATCTAATGCCATTTGGGCAGATCAGAACCAGGAAAGTAGGTCTTACATACAGGATAGAGATCTTGTCTGGGAAGCAGTGATCCCGGAAAGGAGGTAAGACAAGGAAGCAGGTTGAACACCAAGTCCCTGGGATGCCGTGATCTTTGCTGTCCAATCTGATCCCTCATTAATGAGGAGAAAGGGCAGATCTTGCCTGCCCTGGAGGTAGAAATCTGGCAGGGCTAAGCCCAAAACCCTCTTCCCAAGTGGCCTCCCCTCAAGAACAACCCCTCCTGCCTACAGACTGTAGACCAACCTGGATGTGCTCAGTGAGATCTCCCCTGGCTTCTGAGGCTGGACACGCTGTTCCAGATGGAATGTGAAGTCATCTAAGTTGCACCTCTCCTGCACCTTACAGCGTGGGGGGAGGCTGGCAGGAATGGCAAGCAGCTCGGGAGGGAGGCGGGGGGGATGTCTTAGTGCAACGTGACGGGAGTAGAAATTACATGGCACCAAGCTTTGATGTCTCCCCTAATAACCTCTCAGAAACAGTTTTTCTGATTTCCTTTCTGGCACTGTCACACAACTAGATTAGATTTTGCTTACGGACAATCCAACCCAGGCTTCACCAAAACCTAAGGCTCTCTGAACAGGACACGCTGGAAGTTCGTTAGTGGTAAGTTACACTTCAGCAAAGCTGAATGTTGCATAAAGCGGCTTTTTTTTTGACCAGCGTTGAATCTGAATGAACTCCTCTTTTGACTCAGCTTTCATTCCCTGGAATCTAAGACCTTATGTCCCTGTTTTTTAAAGGGACTTAGTTCCCGTCTCACTGAAAGTGAAATCAGGGCTGATTAATTCTGTTGACTTGGGTGCTGTGCTGTGAACAGGAGATGTCTTTTAATGTAGCTCAAACTTCTTTTAAAAGTGTATCTAAGGAATAAAAGTGAATGATGAGGTTGTTCTTATGTATTCTTAGTGTTGCCAGGGAAACCATTTCCTGCCTGTATTTATCCCAATTCATCTCTGTTTTTTCAGGGAGGGGAGGTAAACCTTCCAAAATAAACAGACAATACTCTGAAATGAAGGTACTTATTAATGAGACAGGGTACCCCCAAGATACACAGCATGGGATCTGGTACTTTTCCAGTCGAGGTCACTAGTTGAAATACATCCCAAATTAATTGCTTCTAAAAAATAAGTAAATAATGATATAAGGAATGGACAGTCTGTATTGCTGGTGGTCTATGTCTAGTCCATCTTGGACAGGGCTGTATCTGGGGGGAGAAAAAGGCATCAATCAGTATTGTTGTGTGCAGCTGGCCCTTGAAGTCTATTCCCACCTAGAGCTGGTTCTTCCAAACCAGGCTTGACACACATCTGGAAAGCATTGCAGGGACTTGGCAACCTGTGAGTAAGAAGAGGCACTTGTGGTGGTCACATAGCACCTTGCAGAGGATCTGGTCCCCATACGGGACCCACAACACAACTGCCTGCCACAGACTGACACAATGTGGCCAGGATCCTTGTTCCTCGAGTCAACTGAATGAGAAAACATATCAGAGATGGAAAGAAATGTGTGCAGCTGCCATTGGCTTGGGGGGATTGACTGTACCTGAGAAAGGGTGCCCATCTACTTCCCTTTTCCCAAGAAGGAGTCCAATCCTGAAGGGGGGTGGTTAGACTCATGTTTGTGCCATTAACCTAGAGCTCAGTCTCTCACTTGTCACGTGCTCTACGATCTCACCCCATGAGCAGTGGGTAATAGCACTTCTCTATCCCACAGAGAGGTAAATACACAAAAGACTGAGACATGGAAATATCATCTTCTTGAGAATGAAAAAAATACTTTTAAGTGACATATTGCTCTGTGCTATCAAAAATTACAACACTGTAATTATCCTCCTGCCTTCTGTCCCCAACAGACAACACATCACTCCCCTTGCACTTCATAAGTCCCTGGCAGCAAGCAGATCTCTCAAATGGGATCCTCCTTTCTGGAAATCCAAAGATCCACCTCATCCTGGAGAAAATAGCCCTGGGGCCCTCAGCCGGCGATATGCACATAAGTTCCATGCAGACCCAATGGGCTGGTGTCCAACATGCGACACATCACGATGTACAATGAGAAAGCACAAGGACCAGGATGCTGCCACACACTTGCCACAGGCATTCCCTTTGGGTCCACCACAGAGTAAATCTGGAAGCCAAAACCCACAGTGATGAGGCCAGCAGGAGGGAAAGCAGGATGGAGAAGAAGATAACCACGCATGCCCTCCTCGTCTCTGTTCAGGTGTTAATATCTCCCTGCCGTGTTTTCCATTTTGCTGCCTTAAACATTCCTCGTCATGTCAGAGCAAGAGTTTAGTGGGAAAACCCTCATCGAGAAGATGATATGCAAATACATTAAAATTGGAGCATATTGCTAGAGACGTGTGTTGTGGATCCCGTGGGTGTGTTTGGCCTGTTGCTTTTCAACTAGAGAAACCCTAACCCTGTGAAAGCTAAGGGCATTCTTCCAGTGACTCCAGTGGGTTGGGGACATGGCTCCTCACATTTGGTGCCCAAGCGTTTCCACTGATGTGTGAAGGAGGTGCCCGGCCGTTGGGTTTTGCAGGACTCCAGGGATGGTAAACGATGAAAGTCTGGGATGGAACTGGGCCCTCACACAAGCACCCAGAACATCCTGCCATTTCTCCTCTTTTCCCAAAAGTGTGACCCAGTGTGCAACCAGATTCCTCCTGGGAAGACAATCGAAGCAGTGTTTTGAAAGACAAGCTCTCAAAACCTTTTCTGTTTCTGAGAGGGTTTACTTCATTCGTCTCAATTGCCAGCAAACTTAGACTATATCTCATTATGCCAAAAGAAGAGTGGAGACAAAAGATTTAAATGATCAGCTTTTAAACCAGCCTAAATGAAAAAGATAAAACAGCTTTATGGAGACAGGCCATCCGTCTGCAGATGTCACAGGCTGGGTTAAATTAGGCAGTCTCGCCACACCCCTGAGTTTGAGATAGCTCTGAGAGATAACTAAGAATGTATTTAAACCCAAAACAAAAGCAAACACACGAAGCTGCTCTAAATTCTGGGCAGAGAAAATGGGCCCAGGGTGGAGTTGCCTATGCATTTTCTGGGAGGGTGAGACGCTCTTCCCATACTCTGGGCTGGTGATGGTCACCCCTGGGGCATTGGCCTGGGGTTTTCATGGGAAATGAGCCACCAGGGGCAGGGGTGGCAGGGGAATTTCTGGCCCTGGCTTCCTATGAAAGGGAACATGCATGGCACCGCACCCTGCGCATTGCCTTGAGCATGGGGCGTGCGTAAGGGGAAGGAGCAGGGGGGCAACACATGGAAGCAGACCTCTTGGATTCATGTCAGAAAACGTAGCTGCCTGTCTAGCTGTGCTGGCTCAAAGGTGAGAAGAAATATCATGATTCCCAGCCCACAAAGCCGTCCCAGGCAAACTGGGGTGTGCACACAACTACTCCATCACCTTTAGTCAGTTTATTTTCAAGGAGATCATAGTTGATTGCACAAAGGGCACCATAGGGCCACGAAGATGCTCAGAAGGCTGGAGCACCTCTCCTATGAAGTCAGACCTCTGCTGCCCTTGCACAATGCCAGCCTGGGCTTCCCCAGCATCGTAGAATCATAGAATGGTTAGAGTTGGAAGGGACCTTAAAGATCATCTAGTTCCAATCCCCCTGCCATGGGCAGGGACACTTCCCACTAGACCAGGTTGCTCATCGCCTTGCTGGAGCCCAAGGGAGAGCCTGCGCAGATGCTCGAGGGCTTAGGGACAGATTGGGATCCTGGTCCTGGCCCCAGCGTTGGGACATATGCAAGAAGAGAGCGGCACAGCTCTTGGGGTTGAGTGAAGGGAAGCAAAAAGGAGGCAGGAGGAGGGCTGGGGAGAGGACAAGGATCTGGACCCAGGCACGTACCAAGCATCGCCAGACAGGAAAAAAAAAAGCTGAGAATTGTCATGTGGGCAATCCCTGGAGAGGAAGCCTGACACATCCTGAACCCTCACTGTGTCTTATGAAAAGCCAAGCATGTTCTTGTAAGTAAACACAACTGACCTAACTTTATCATGCTTTGCACCTCCTACCTACAACAACCTGCACAACCGCAGCTATTTGGATCCAAAAAATTGTTTGGAAGGCTACGTTTGACCCAGCTATAGCACTGATTTTGGTCCCAACGGTTTCCACTAAGGATCTCCTATGCACACAGCATAAGTGGTTTGAGTATATAATATTGAACTATTAAAAAGGCTTTTGTTTTGTGGTATTTAGAGTAGTTCTTAAATCAAGACCTAGCCTGTCTCTCGACAGTATTATCCCTGCAACTTTCTGCTGCTCGGTCGATGGAAGGATGAAGTATCATTAGGGCTTCTTGCCAACATGCAGTATGATGCAGTTAATTAAAGAAACATAAAGTTCACGTGTGATGCTAAAGATCACCTCTGCGCCTCTGAATGCACACTGGCATTAAATCAGCCGGGTAATGATAGGATAATTTTGCTCGCCATTTTAAGCTGAGGTTTGTACAGTCCATTATAGGAAGGAAATGTCATCGTATGATTTAGCTGAAGGTGATGTCAGACTGAACGGTCTATAATTTAGGCCAGATTTCCAATAATATTTTGATTTGATGACTCTGAAGTATGAACTTGAACAGTCAGACTTCTGAGCACCTTTAAGCATTGGGTGCTTAAATAGCTGGAGATGCCAGAGGAGAGGCTTACAGCCTCACTGCCCCATGCGCCTCCTCTAGCTGCCAAAACAACTCTCTGGGGTGGCGTCTGCTGTCTTTCCACGGGTAACGGCTGGGTGGACATGGCCAAGAACTGAGCAACAGATGATAGGAAGCCTGAGAATAGGCGCGTCTCCTGCTGAGGGAAAATCATCAGGAAAACTGTGGCTTTGAAATGAGGAAAGGCAGTAGGATAAAGTGTCATGGTTTGGGCTGGGCTGGCCACTCAAACCAGGACATAGAGTTACCCCTGGTAAACACACATCCGTGGAGAGACAAGCAACTATATCCAGAGCACCAGAGGTTTAATACAAAATGTTGTAAGAAACAAAAAAATGCTCACATTGCTTCAGCACAGCAAATTTAAACTTCTCTTTGAATAAAAAAAAAACAAACCAAAACCAAAAAACAACAAAACTCTTCAGATTTCATATTTTCCAGGTTGTGCTCTCAGTCTTCACAGCCTCTGCTTGGAAGCCCATTTTACCAGTGTCCAGAACACAACTGGCCTGTGCTGGGAGTCAGGGAGAGCAGCCCATACTCCAGCCCCGTCATCCCCTGGGAAATACGTGCCTTGGGATTTTGCTGGGTCAAGAGTCCAGCTCTCAGCAGGGTTAACCAGTTCAGGCTTCAGTTCCCATTTACCGTTCCCATTTACCTGCCCTGCCAGCCTCGCACATCCCAACTCTCCAGTCTCCCAGGCTGTGAAGCCCGAAGTTTGAGCAAAACTCTGCAGCGATGACCTGTTTGCACAAGGTTGAGGGAACAGGGAAGATGAAAACCAAGGCAAGCCGGGCCACGACTGGCTGCTGGACGCTGCATCGGAGCAAGAATCATCAAAAATGGGAGTGTTTCCAGAAAGGGCACCAGCCGTATCATTCATTCCTGACACAGTTACGCAGCTGCTACTTAAGCCAGTCCTTGTCATGCCACAGTTCCCTGATAGTATCAAGAACAACACTGACATTTGTCAAAACAGGATGACATCTAAAGATAGCATTGAACCTAAGGGAAAGGAATTTAAAAGAAAACAAATCACCATGGTTACAGTGCAGGGTGAGAAAAGTGTTACCAGTGTGTGGAAACCTGACTTGGGTGACCTTTGCTGAGAGGGACTCCTAAGACAGCACCTAAAGCTGCGCAGAGCCATCGAGAGGAAAACAAGGGAGTCTGAGCAAGAAGCGAAGATATTTTAATGTTCAAGGTTGCACAGTGCAGCTGCTGCGAGTCAGACACCCCTGCGGAGCCCAAGGGCTCGGCCCAAGGGGCTCGGTGATTTGTAGCCCCAGCAGCTGGGCTGTAGCACTGGCAGCGAAGGTGAACATGACAAAACCTCCACCGCATGGCCAAGCACCTCTACCAACCCATCCAAACAGCCCAGCCAAGCCCCGGCTCAGAGTTGTGATCCAGCAACGCACTGAAGCCAGCGTTCGGGTGCCTAGTGCCAAGCCAAATGCCACATGGTGCAAAGCCTTGATAAATTAGCTCCGGCTACTCAGGCTTGTTTGAATTTGTGGGTGGCTTAACCTCGTACCAGAATGCGGGGTGCTTGATGCGGCGCCACTCGTCCATGTTGTTCTGCCTCTCTGCTGCATCACATCTTCCCATCAGCAGTGTAAAGGCAGCATAAATCATAGAATCATAGAATGTTTTGGGTTGGAAGGGACCTTAAAGATCATTGAGTTCCAACCCCCTGCCCTAGGCAGGGACACCTCCACTAGACCAGGTTGCTCGAAGACCCATCTAGCCTGGTCTTGAACACCTCCAGGGATGGGGCAGCCACAGCTTCTCTGGGCAACCTGTTCCAGTGTCTCACCACCCTCACAGCAAAGAATTTCTTCCTAATATGTCATCTAAATTTCCCCTCTTTCCATTTAAAACCATTACCCCTTGTCCTATCTCTACACTCCCTCATAAAGAGTCCCTCCCCATCTCTCCTGTAGCCCCCTTTAGGTACTGGAGGGCTGCTATAAGGTCTCCCCTAAGACATTCTCTTCTCCAGGCTGAACAACTCCAACTTTCTCAGCCTGCCCTCATAGCAGAGGTGCTCCAGCACCTCTGAGCATCATGGTGACCCTCCGGTGGACCCGTTCCAATAAAGCCAGCAGCTAATCTGATAGCAGTGTGGTTGTGTGCCTGCTCTCGCCCAACGCCTGCGGAATATCAGCATGGGTTCATAAAAGCACTCAGCGCTTCCTGAGGTTTGGTGCGAGAAGCTGGCAGAGGCCAGAGACTGCCCTTGGCCGAGAGAGGGGGAACAGCAGGAGAGGATCACACCTTTCACAGTTGCTGTTTCCTCCAGCTGCCCCCATTGCAACAGCGGTGTTCTGCTTCGTGCCTTCCCTGGCCTTTCAGTGATCCAAGGTCTGACCTGGAGGATGGTTCCCGCTGTATCCCTCAGCCTGAGAAGAGATGCTGCATCTCGCTGCAACCCTTTTGCCATCACAGCTACCACTAGGCAAACAGCCCACGTGTACAGCTTCTGGCACAGATGCAAGCTGGCTGCATTATCAGAGTGGTAAAAACATAGCAGAAACATTTGTCTAACCAGGCAAAACCAAAAAAAGTTCTTGGTCTTCTCTTCCTTGCCTCCAGCATGACTCTATTTCAAACCTCACAAGCACTCAGGTACCTAGATATCCATCTTTCACCACCATGTGAAATGCTGAGACCCAAAACAGAAGGATGTTGATATGAGAACTACCGGTACTAAGTTCCCGAAACTCTTCTGAACAACATGGCCAAGAAAGTCTTGCTTTGGTGACTTCAAAGAGAAAGTCCACACAAACCCTCCAGCTCCTGAATTTTCCATTTGATATTTTTTTGGGTGGTGTGGCCTTCTCTGCCAAGGCACCTTGTGGCAAGCTATGGTTGGATGGAGTTTCCGACAGTGTTTGCAATACTCTGGAGGGGACAAATTTGCATAAAAGCATCACTTCCACGCTGAGCTCGAAATAGCGTCACATAACCAGACTGTGATGAACTGATGAAAGTTTGTTCTGATGATGTAATCCCAACCCTGTTGGGTAACACTGAAGGGTGGCATTGCCATGGACACACAGATTTTGCAATCCTCCCTTTTCTAGCTTACTCATGCACTTTAAGTTAAATGCAGCTGAATTAGTCCTTCTATTTTCAGTAAAGTGCGTCTTTGTGTTTCTGACTGGTCTCTCTCCTCTTCCTACTAAGCAACAGTATATTCTTAAAGTTATATTTTTACTGTACACAGGTAACAGATGCAAACAACAGGCTCAACGTACAGAAGCAGTGACAAAATTACTGTACAGAATAGAAGATTTACAATTGCACCTTGCACCCCAGCCAGTGGTGGGATTCTCTGTGGTGTGAAGGAAGATAGTAAAGGTGCCTTAGCCCTCTAAAAAGTACCTCTGTTAACACCAGCCAGTGCTGTGACTGCTCTGGGGCCCCATAACCTTTTTCCCAAATGCTAAATCAGCATTTCAGCTATGTAGACATTAACCAATTTTTTAAAAAAAAATAAATCAACAGTTCAAAGCATCTGACTAAAATTCCCTTCAGCTTTCACTTCCCACTCTTCTGACATCATCCTTTCAGCATCTCTGCAGCCATCACACAGTCTGGCCAGAGAGGAAGACTGAACAAATGCAGAAGCAGACAATGAACTTTCCCAGAATTTCTTCATCTGTTGCAAATAAGTCAGCCTGTGAAATGCAACGGAAAAGGACAAACTCTTTGCCATGTTTTTAATTTGCTACACACCTTCAAGACATGAGTTCAATCTACAAATGGTTATACTGTACAGCAGAACCAAATGCATGACCGAGGTTACAAACAGATTTTATTGTTTACATGTGGCCACTGTGTAACATAAAGCACCCGACCATTTATTTCCCCAAACCAGCTATATCAACACATCAGAAGGCACTGGGTATTTTGCTGCAGTTGGTTTTCATTGTTTTTTTTTCTCAGAACTATGTTGCAATATAGTTTTTAGCATGGAAATTTATCAAAAGTATTTACAGTTGGTTGAAAGTTCAAAGGGGCAAGATAGGAATTCAGATTAACAGGAAATCTAAACAAATGTAAAGGAAAATGAGGATCAGATTCCAAAACCCTTCAAGTCTATGTCACAAACCTAACAAATGTTCTTGATTTGTGTTGGTTGTTAAAGAAGTGTAAATTCCATGATAAATTGATGTAGCTCCTGGGATGAATAAAACCAATAATGTAATAACATTGAGTTAATACGATGCTGACGTTGATTGAGAATGAGTGCATAGAATTTGAGGTCTCCTTCCACGCACAAGGAGATATTAGTAAATCAAAGCCAGATTGCCAATTAAACCTTGTTATTTCAGGGCAGATGAATAAAATAATGTGTGATGAAGAGAGCAGGCTGAGTAAAGCTATTCAGGTGGAAACTGAATGCTCAGGGAGTCTATGATTCCAGAAGGGGAGCATGTGAAGAAGTCAATAATGCCCTCAGAAAGCTTGCAGAACCTGATTGTTTGCGATGTCTTTTCCCATAGTTATTTCTATACAGGCAAAGCCGGTGGGGATAGTTTCAAAGCAAAAGACCTTTACTCCAAGGAATGGGTCTCCAGTTCACAAACTAGTCTTTGCAATTTGTCTTCAATTTAGCTGTATATTATTGCATTCCCTTAGCATATGGTGAAACTGGTTGATGAACGGGCCTGCTCCAGCTCACAGCAGACCTGTTTCCTGGGCGTGTTCAGTGTCCTTGCTGCTTATATTTTACTCCTGTCAGGGGTGGAGAGTCAACCTTGAGTGAGCTCTAGTCCTTTCTGGATACCCGGCTGAGAGCAACCGGGGGCTAACGGGAGGAATTCTTTGTTGTATTGTATTGTAAGTTGGTAAGCATTGGTTGTAAGTATTCTAACTTACACTTCAAATCCCTAGTAAGGTTTAGATAACTAGGAGTTATGAGAAAATTAACAGAAACCCTGAAATAAAACCAGTGTGTCCAACAGAATGAGCCAACGAAGCCTAGTTTCTCATGTCTTTCCCTCTGTCCCTCCTTCCCCCTCCCCACTGGGATCCTCTGATATCTGATAAGACTTCTCTCTCAGCAGAGGTGATATTTGAATTATTTGCTCTCCCAATTTTCTGGAAATTTAATGTAACTTCGATATCGTTGAGGCTTCTACACTTAGCTGGGGTTGGGCATCAGGCTAGAAGCCACTAGGAGGGATGAAGAGGTTCACGCACATACACAGGGCACAAACTGTAAGCTAGGTTAAAAAAAAATGAAGTGGACTTGTTTTGAAGCAGGGAAGGGAGAATGTCTGTGGGAGCTCATGGTGCTGCCGGGTCTTGGCAATTACCTTTTGGACCAGACGTGGGGAGACTGCAGGAGCTGCAAGATGACTGGAATGACTTGCTCGCAGGTATGCAGAAGGCCATCGCAGAGCCAGACCTCGCGTTTCTCACTTCCAGTCCTCCACCTTGATAAAACACAAACAAAAGTCTCTCTTTTCCTATGGCTGTGAGACTTACACATCAGCTGGATGACTCCTCCGATAAAATAGACATCTGCTCAGACAGGTCACAACCTCACTGTCTAAAGAAGATCTCTCCTGGGCAAACACCCCATCGCTGCCGCGATGAGCGATTCCCTCGTGCCTGGGGTTTGTGGTGGCCCCAGACTCTCTGTGATGGCTGTGCTGGGATCCATGCCGCACGTACCACTGGTGATGAATAATTACTTGACTGGTTACCAAATCTTTCAGGCTGACTCCTATTGCTTGTACACCCTCCCCAGATGTACTGGAGTGGAGGATTTCACAGGATGACCATCCGACCTTGCTTCCGCTTGATCCCCTGCAAGATGGGTCACCTGCTTCAGCAGAAAGGGGAGATGAACCCTACATGCTCCCCAGGGATTCCTGTCAGGTCCTGATGTCTTCTAATTGCAATTCACTACTGTGTATAACTACAGAGGCTGATAAGTAATGAGGGAAGATGTCAGACAGGAATGCCCTTGAAATAAGCTATTCTAACGATATCATGTCGGGATCAGGAGGATCACATTATCCTCAAGTTTGTGTGAATGAGCTGGGGCTATTTGGCAGTTCTGTAACTCATTCAGCTTTTTTTCCTCTGAGTAAAACACCAAACTCATTCATTACAGCTGGCTTCAGGGCTCTTGGGAGCCACCCTGAAAGCTCTCAATCTTCAGCATGGACAGCTAATCTGGACAAATAATTTCAAACAGTTTAACAAACAGTTTGACCCCCTAGGTAAAATAACCGAAGGTTAAAGGGACATCTTGGTGTGTATCTGTAGAGAATATAAATTGAGCTGTTTATTCCTTCTCTCTGGAGCCTGTGCAAGGTTCAAATTCAGTTTATAAGCTTACCACCAAAATTCATTTTATAGAGTACCTTAAACATAAACTCCCACTCAGTCCGATCAAAGCTTTTCCAGCATGAAGCAGCTGAGCTACAATCAGTTCCCTTGTTCAGTCAGCCAAGCCAATGTTCTTAATCAGTACAAAAACATTAGAAGTCAAATGGTGGTATTTAATAAAATGGGTTTGATCAGCTTCCAAGGAAGTGGCAGAGGTCTATGGAGAGAAACATTCCTGCCTGCTCCTAGAAAATGCATGTGAGCCCCGTAAAGCGCCAGGCTCCGAGAGGACCCTGTGGGTCGCTGATGACTGACATCATTATCCTGGGATGAGGGTGCACCCCCTCGCCCTTCACTCTAATCCACCTCCAGCCTGAACTCATTGAGTCCCTACTCCTGAAAACTCATTTATCTCAGCTCCTCCCACTGGATAATAATCAAACCCCTGGGCTTTGCCAGAGATCAAAGTATGATTGCTTCAGTTGTCTCAAAATCTATTGCTTCTTTAGATGCTGTTGTTGCTTATTCAGACAAAGCGACTTTATGCTGCAAGGAAAGTCCACAGCAGCTGTGGATGAGAGACAGGACGATGTTTAGGAAGTTATGTCCATCTGTCTTTTTGGGCACTCGCTCAGTTGCTTAAGAGAGAGTGGACACACGCTCAAGAGCAATGCACAGACCTGGCTGTCCCCAACAGCCGCTTGTTGGTAGCACTCCTACAGCTCTTTTCCAAGCACAGACCCACAGATAACAGCCTTTGCTCAGTGGCCATGCCACATACAACCAGACGTGCCCCACAGATCAGCACAGCTGGCTGAAAGCTTATGTCCTCTTCTGAACTTGGTTGAACATACAGTCAATACTTCCAGTGGGAGAGAAAGAGCTCCCTGAAGCCCACACCCCTATAAAGCACAGGCGGGGAGAAGAGTCTGGTGCAGGTCACTGATCACCCTGAGCACACCAGGAAATTACCTATATTGCCCAAGGCTTCTGTGTGATTTGCGCTTGTCGCACAGCTGGATCTCCCCACATTACAAAATGGAAGATCAGGACAACACTCTCTTGCAATCAGGTCCCTGATGGGCTCCCAAACTTCCTCATTTTTCTGTGCTACAAATTATCTTATTCCAAGTCTTCAAGAACTGACTGCCAGAAACCATTTTACCACCCAAAGAATAGCTCAGGTATGTGCCTCTACATGGCTGAAATAGAGATGATCAAGAAACATTCACGGCACAGAGAGAAAGAACCAATGGGGAAAATAAGGCTGTTAGGAAAAAAAAAATATTCTTTTGGATTAGCTCTGGACTGAAAATATTTAGGGCCAGAAAGTTAACGTGAATTAAATTCTGATCCATGCAATTAAGTTACAGTAAGAAGGCAGCAGGGCCATTTTAGGTTCATGTGCTGGGAAAAAGAACTAACTAATGAAGATGCACTTCTGCATTCATGACATCCTCTCCTCCCTCCAAAAGGCTGTTAACAGAAGTGGGCAATAAGATCAACATAACTGAGGTTGTCTGAGGAAGATTGGTTACTGACAAGACTTATTCACACATGCAAGTCATCAACAAACATCTCAACTAGGAAAACTAACCAAATTTGGCAGGAGGAGCCTTTTGTGCCCTTGGAAGTATGCTTGAAATGAAGCATCACTTGCAGTCATCAGCTTTGCTGGACACATCACTATCCCAATGAGTTTAACCATGAAACCATAATCTCTCTTCAGGATAATTTAGGCAGATTCTTCTCTCCCCAAGGAGCCATTAGGAGGCAGGAGGGATGTGTCCACACACTGGTTGGTGCAGGCAGCTGACTGATAGGAAGAAAACTCCAACCAAGAGGTTGGAGTGGGGAAGAAGGAGGCATTTAACAGGAATTCATTTCCGTTTATTTATATTTTGATGGCTTATGCATCTGCAGATATTTGGTCATTTAAAAAAGACTTCAAATAAAAGACAGGAAAAGTACCTGACCCATCCTACTGGTTTGTTTTACATACTGACAATTCAGGCAAGTAGAACGACTCCCACAAAGCCTGAACAACTGAGCCCTACTCCATTCACAAAATCAGAGCAGGAAGAAGAAAGCAGCTGAAGTTGTTAGAGATTCCACAGTTATGAAAATAGGAGCAGTTCCTTGGGTTCCTAATGACGGACCTGTGATGAAATTTTTACACCCACTTGTTAAAATCTTTATCTGATGCCCTAGCAAAATCCTGTGAGTAATCCCTAGCTTCAGGAACTACATGGATCATCTATTTTCATCCTGATGTCACTATTGCTTTCATAAATAGAGCACAGTCCTGTGTTTTTTTCCAAATCTCCAGCTGACCGGATGGAGTTGAGGAGATGCACGTGGAAGCACACAAATCTCAACAACCTCTCCCCAGGCTGCTGGCTACCTGCTGATAATCCATCCTCTCTCCAACCACCTCACACAATGTCTGTAAATCTACAGAAGTCTACACATCATGTCTAAGTGCTGCACCCACTGCTTTCTTATACAAAGTATTCAATCCAAAGGAAAAGGTAAGTGAATTACTAAAGAAATTGAAATGAAGCACTGTTATCTCTCATTTTTGCCTTCTTAAGTGCCCATCAAGCTTATCAGCTTTGCCTTGTTAAGTACCATCAAGCTTATCATCCTCCTTGTGCATCCTCCTCTCTTATCACCACACAGTGACAGGCAACTCAGATTTTCCCTCCGGAAGCCTGAGCACCTTGCCCATATCACTGATCTCACAGCCCTGACCAGGTGTGACCAACCACCTTGGCACCCACCGAGCCCACTTCCACTTTGGTACTTGTGCCCGGCTTCTTCCTGTTGACTATGTCTGTGCTCAATTATAACTGCCATGCTACTCAATCACTGACAGATACAGGACAGGAGTCGAGTCAGGAGATTTCTAGGAATAGTACATCTTTCTTGCGCTGCCGAATTGTCTCTCTCTGAAATGCTCGTGAATTAGGGATGTCAAGAAGCCCTTTGTTATGGTATTCACCGAGCAAGATACATCCTGATGCTGGGTAATGAGATCTCCTCATTCAAATTCCTAAAAATGAAAAATAAATGCCTTGTTCTTCCAGTTCTTTGTAATGTAATCAGTTACGTATCTGCGCACGAAAAATACTGTTCACCTGCGTTTTTCACCTCTAGTATACAGAAAATTATTATACAGAGTAGTTGTTGCATTGGCATTGAAGGAGGCAGCTGACAACCTGGTTCAGTTGATGTAAAACCTGCCAACAAGACTTTGAGACGATAATTTCTGATGCACTGTTAACTCTTAGTCACGATATTTATTGCACTCTGTGTGAGATAATGACAGGTTTGATCCTGCACCTTTGAGAAAAGTACAGGGTTTGTCATATATTTCAGGAGAAACAGGATGGGGGGTGTATCATTCTTTCCTCATTTTTGTTTCAGCTAAGTGAGACAAATCATGTAAGACGTCAACTGGAACAGTTCAGCGTAAAGCCCTCATCCCTCCCATCTTATGCTGGTCACTAGTTGTTGATGTAGTTAATTGGTCACCTAGATATCAACAGGATGGTGAGAAATGTCCATGTTGAGTGATTTTATCTTTGTTTTACTACAGCATTTCTTGCATCTCCTCTCCAGTGCTCATTATTGTCTGAAGCAGGATACCAGACTTAATCAGGTTGGCCTAGCACAGCAACCTTCGGTTTCCTACAAAGAAGTAGGGTGCATTTCTTCTTCTTCTGCCTACCAGACTGGATATGGTGTCTATGTGAATACTCACCAGACTGTTCCCTCCTTGCAGCCTCCACAAAAGCAAGCCTACGCTTCCCACGCTTGCAGCGCAGTGCCACAGTCTGTCTCCTGCTCCTCTGACCCCAGGCTTCCTGCAGAGCCCACCGGGCAGTCTTCAGCTGGCAAAAGAGAGTGGATCCAGGAAGGCAGAGTGGTGGAAAGGCAAAAAGAGGACAAGGAGGCGTAGGGGTTGTCTCACCCACCACAGGCACGGCTGCAGGATTTTTGTGCGGTGTCCCTCCCATCCTGCATGAAGAATGAGTTGCCTAATGCATCACAGCCAAAGAAACTTTGGGTGCCTGCGTTTAAAAGCGAACAAAGAGCAACAGTGCCACTTCTGAAAGCAGGCTGAGGAATTTGAACACAGCAGCATTCATGCAAGCCCAAATAATTATGCAAGGAGTGAGGGTCAAAAGACCCCTGATAAAAAAAAAAAAAAGGCAAAAAAAGGAAAAGGAGGCATAGTCTCCAAATATAAGGCTGAGATCCTAGGAAGAGGATCAGGTTGTGTTTATGTAGCTCTCTAAGTAGTGTGAAACGTGATTCAGATGTTTTTATGAGCCAGATCCTTATAACTACAAACTGGATAAAGCTGCCAGATTTCTGTGTGGTTCCGTTGTGCTTTAGGGAATTGTCACACCCCTGATGCTGTGCTGGAGAGGAAGAAGGTGACTTCCCTCCCAGGGGAAGCCTCGTTTGTCACAACAGCACCCATATTTTCCCAACCGAAGGCCGCATCAGCCACTTTGCCAGGGATGGGAGAGCCACACCTCATCTGTGGAAAATAGAGGAGATTGCAACAAACATCTCTTAAAAAAACGTGCAGCTCATAATGGCTGCAGGCCACAGCAGGCCATTTTCTATCCTTCAGTTAGTGATCTTCCAAATGACTCACCGGTGAGCATTTCATCAAGGGACCTGCAATCTGCAAGGGCCATATCTAAGTATTCATTGACAGGACTGGTAGCACCACTTTTTTGAAGATTGCCCAACTTCTCTTTATAATGTCCCATTTTCAGTTTGCTTACAGCTCTGCCAACCCTTTATCAGTTCCAGTTCACATGTTTCAAGCTTAGCGCCTGCCTACAGCTCACTGCCTGTTTGTTGGGTTTGGGGGTTTGGTTTGGATGAGTTTGGGGCAGATATCTTACTTTCTGTTTAACCAGTTCAGGTGTTTCCATTAGAGATTTGTCACAAAAGAAAAAAAGAAAACAGGGAAAAAAAAAAAAAAAAAAGAAAAAGAAAGAAAAGAGGTAGCTTTCTTCCTAAAATGGCTCTCTTGGCAGAGAACTGAAATTTTTCAGGCTGATGGTCCTCAGGTCATGAATCTGCCATGAAAGTCCATGCCAAATGGGCTCCTGCTGGTAATCAGATTGCAAACAAGCAACCTGTCATGTTTCAGCCCACACAGTAGGTGAAGCTGCTCCTTCCTTACAGCTCCCAGACGCATTGACAGCGTGGAAGCACCGTCACCTGCCTACAACTCAGGAAATAGGCTGGCTAAAAGGAGTCTAATCAGAGAAGGCTGAGGAATCTGAGCTGAGCTCTGGAGCAGAAGAGAAGGGCTCAACCGCTCGGGGTTTCATGCAGTGACAGAGCAGGCTGGGGATCAACAGGGACCGGTCAGTCTCAGCCCCTCTAAATTGATCCCTGTTACCACATGTGCAGCACTACGACAACATCACCATGAACAGGGTTTGACCATCTCAGGAAGGGAGCACTAAACTGAACAGGGCACAGGCATCAGGTGTGGAGAATCAAACTTCCAGGCCAAGAACCTACCATTGGTGTGCAGTTTGTGGTCACCGAGTGATCCACTCGTTCCCTGTGAGGGTGAAATCCACTTGGAGCAGAACCAAGAGAACAACCTGTGAGCCTGTTGTTGCTTATCCACCTCTGTCATCAGTTTTCTCTTAGTCCAGAGAAATGAGTCCTGACAATTTGGACAAAATACTTTAGAAGAGGCTCTTAACTAAATTTTTGGAGGTTAATACATTCCGTATGCTCCAAGTAGATATGTGAGAATGATTGGCATGTGGCTGTTTCTCCGACTTGGGAGACTCCTACGCCAGAAAGCCACCATCAATCAATCAATTAGCATTGATTATTTAGAGGAGAGATGAAGGACAGTAAAGATACTGTAATCCTGTTTTCTGAACAATGAATCTGAGCATGCGTAAGCTCCAAGAGTTCCTGAGCCATGGGCCCTGCAATGTGAGGCGTCTGGCGCGGGGTCAGAGACTATGTGTGGTGGGAACAGCATCCTAGGGGAAGAGGAGCTATATATTGGAGGAGGAAGAAAGACTTTCTGCAGTGAGAGCGGGCAACTATGTGAGGATAACAGTAATAGAAGAGTACGGATGATGGAAGAGATGAAAGACGTTAGACGGCTAAAGCTGGAAAAGGGGAGGGAGTAAAGCAAGGGAGAGATACTTGGAAGCGGGGGACTTAAACGTTAAGTGGAGGGACCAGTGACAGCTTGTCCACTTTTCACTTTCCCCCTTTAAGTACTAAAACAGGACTAGAGAAACTAGGTCTAGCTCTTCCCTACCTCCCAGGCCAGTTCCCCCTGTGTTGTGGCTTATCAGAGGGCCCTTGCCACAGCCAAGCTGCAATGGGGAAAAAGCAGTTATCAGTTCCCGAGTCCCCTGATGGGGTACAGGCTGCATTAGGGTGTGATAGGATGTAGCCTGGACAGGTATTTGCAGCACCAGAGGGCACCAGACAGCAAGGAGCAGGTGTTAACCGGGTGCTTGGGGCTACAGAGATAAAGGGGTAGGAACAGGGGGCTGAGCTGGAAAAATAGACAGGAAGGGCTGTATGTCACGAGGGTCAGGGTGGTTATGTCAAGAAACATATCTATTTTTGTCACTTGCTCTTTGCAACCGACTTGGAGTAAATCTCAAGATACACGCCTTCTGGGATTCCTCTCTTTGCCCTGTCAAATGAAGAAAATGAGGCTACAATGTAAATTTAACCTACCTTCTCTACTGCTTCTACCTCCTCTGAACTGGGCTTGCCCGTACCACGCGTATCCCAAGCGTGACTTTGCAGAAAGTGCAAAACACTTTGAAGAAAAGGGAACCACCAGAACTACTTCACTTCGCAAGTGTGGTGAAACCCGTGCTGTTGGTCTGTATGATCAGCACTCATTTACAGCCCTAGAAGCCATGAGACAGAGAGTAAACCTTTCAGCCCTCATGCTGTCTCTTGCAGCCCCCTCAGCCTAACACCAAAGATACCATCTGTACTCCCCCAGTGTCTGTCACTGAAGTCGTTGGTCTCAGTTGTATTCCTCCCCTCTGCTAACAATCCTGGTGGCAAGAAGGCCCAGAGGCACTCCCCATGACACAAATCTCTGCTCTGATATGATCATTTGAACACTGGAAAAATCAGGCTTCCTTTTTCCCTCTGTGTCCTTGTGCTGTGAAATTAGATTTCCCTAGATGTAGGGTAATTAGTATCAGTCCTCTCCTCAAAAAAAAGGCACATCAGTCAGGCTACAGACCTAACTCTTCAGCTGCAGAACAGAGAGAAGTATTACATCCTTCCTACACAGCCTGCTCAAAACCCAGTCTCGGGGCTGTAATGCACTGTTGAAGAGAAGCAGCTGTGGCCAAAGCAGACTCCCAGCCTGGGAAATACTTGGGGGAAGAGAAAATGCCCTACCTGGCATGATGATTTATGGATGCGTACAGAGCAAGACTCTCAGCTGTTCCCCAGTTACACAGCCATCTTCCTCTTTCTCCCCTACAAACTACATCCCCATAATCCCCTATTTAGCTTCTTTCCCACTAAACTTTTTAGTCAGGTTGCTTCATTTTTAACCTCGGGTTTTGTTACAGTAACTGCTCAGAGCAACAGAGGCTTCCTTTGCAGAGGTCATCGCAGGGGCTTTCAGCTAAATTAGCTGCTTTAGCTCTGACAGCCCCTCACTTAAACTCACTTTCTTACTGCTCTGCTTGAGTTTCACAGCAAGCTGGGCCACCAAGAGTGAAAGGATGTGGTCTACTAATCACACTGGAGATTAGAAACACCTTGTTTTGCAATGAAAACTTAAGAAAAATATGAGGATGAGGCTGAATAGGAATAAGTATTCAGAAAACCTTGATGTGTCATCTTAATCATCTTCCTATTCATGAATGCACTTGAGACCTCTTACAAGGTTATGATAAGGAGCTGCTCACCAGTGTTACAAGAAGACAAAGCATTCTGGTTTTTTCCGAGCAGCAAGTTACAACACGCAAGCAAACGCTGTGTGCAGAACGCTTTTCGACTCCATGTTCCCATCCAGAACTGTATTTACCCTTGATAAATGATGAACTATGTCCTACAGCTGTGCTACATATTTCAGACTAACAAGGGCAGGAGTAAGGTCATACCGATTCTAGAGCGCTGTCTATCGAGACAAAGGCACTCAACACTGTGTCATGTGCTCTGTATTTCATGCAGCCTGGCCTTAGACTATTTCCCAAATCCCTTGTTTTCCTGGGGACATGGCAACAGTTTATGTACACTGCTCTGAAGTTAAAGGCCTGGCCAGCTTATGTGTTTTTCCCTTCCTCTACCAAACATTATCTTGTTCCTTTAAACCCTGCTTAACCTTACTTTGGTTCCTGTTTCTCTGCAGGGCCCAAACACCAACAAGAGAAGTGAAAGCAGTTATGTCTCTTTCTTTCCACTGCTCTGAGCAGTGCCTGAGTGCCTGAAAGCGAGTAAGGGCCAGAGACAGGTCCAAGAGGCTGAGTGAACTTCCAGTTGCAATTCAAAACAAAAGGCAGGCTTGACCTAACCTCTGGTGGAAAATTTCTAGCCCTCCTCTAGAACCGAGAGTTTGCTCAGCAGCCAGCAATGCATTGTCAGGCTGCACAGGTGCCAAACACTAAGGTTGAGATTAATTTCACCAAACATTAGCTGCCTAAAAAATTCAGATGGTCATCTAGGCCTCCTCAGCACACAGCGCAGCCAGACAGAAAAAGAAGGGTTCATCACATCCATTTCATACCTATTTTGGGGTGGAACAAATAGTTCCTGGAAGGTACCTCCTTGTCTCCACAGGGAGAAAACACTGGTGTGGGGTAGATGCTGAGCTATCAGATGGCTGGTGTTAGTTGAAAGGCATTGAAACCGTCTTAAACAACTATGTTTATCTGGGTCTTTTGCCAGTCTGTGCCTTTGTATCTAGGTTCTCCAAAAGCTGTTACTTCCAAGGCATCTCCAGAGGGCTGTTAGGTGCCTCCAGTGACCCCATGCCCCTGTTGCTTTCTGGCTGTATTTGTTCTCAGGAAGTTACTTCCCTTCAAGTAGGAACACAACCTTAGAAGTCCAAAGTTGATGGGCTATATGGAGGAAAAAAAGGGGAGGTTACATCTCCGCCAATCTTAATGGTGTCTGAAAAATGCCCAAAAGCTGCCCTTAAATGAGTAGCTCTGTGAGCGGTGTAACTGGTGACTCCTGATTTCCTATGGCTTTCTGTTTACAGTTAAATTCTCTGATGCTTAATAACATAAAAATGCCAATTACAGCTTCTCCTGCACTTGGAGAGGTCATAATGATCCACTCCCACGTATAGTGTCTGGTGTCAGCCATGAGTTCTGTCTGGGCCTTTCCGCCGGTGAAGGCATATACAGGATATGTCTCTTCTAGAGAGCCAGCTACTTTCCTGACTGGAATTGGCCTACGAGTTCAAAGACCTGGGTGGGATGGCAGAAATACATAGCAAAAACAGCAAGCCTCTTAAAAACACAAAAAGAATCCATTTATACTGTAAAGGAGTAAACTAAGAATGAAAATACTTTTTCCTCTGCACAACTTTCAATGGAAACTTTTCTTCACCTCTGCCTTTTTTTCCCCGTTACATCACACCTTTGAAGGCAGAGGCCTGGCAGACGGTAAGAAGAGAGCAGTTGGTTTTATTATTTAGATATAGAGCACCTTAAAGTATGCTAGTAACTGCTGAGTTGGGTGGAAAAGGCTTCCTCATGGAAAATTGTGCCTCCCTTTCCAAAAAAAAAAAAAAGAAGAGGTACTTGGAAAGATAAAGGGCAATTCAGTCCTTCCTTTGAATTCTCATATCATAAGACTGAATACGAAATAATTACCATGAGTGAGGCAACTAGTTCCTACACCCTCTGCAACCTGGATGACATCCTTCTGTATCATCAAAATAAAAGTTACTTGCAGAAAACACATCACTTACTACCTTATCACAGTCACCTGAGCTCATGCATACAAAAGGAGAAGACCAAAGTCTTCTAAATCATCTCTCTCTGCAAAGAAATGAACTACAAAGATTTTAACTCCACTTCCTTCTCCAAAACTACTGGCACTAGGACAGGCATGTGATTTTATCCCTAAACAGGGTGTTCCTTAGGCTCTTTGCCAATTTAATTGGCTTATTCATATCCTTCCCTTCCAGATTACCTCAGGGTGATTTACATGTTGGAGGCCTATAAACACTGATGATTCAGTGCATGAAAACCAAAAACATTGTTCAGCATCTGACAGGGTCCTCACTGCCTTTTGCCCCCAAATTAATTGTTCTTATTGGAATGACCTAACATATAATCAACCTCTGACATCATCCTAATGTTATACAGACAAAAGAGCTTCTAAAATACAATGGGACTAATGTCATTTGTTTTTTACCGGTATTTCCAGGTTTCAGGAGGAGCAAGCAACAGGCGAGGTTTTCAAATGGGAAGATATGGATGCTCCCAGCCCAGCTTCTTCAGTTTACTGGCCATTTTGAAGACTGTCTCCTGATTCTCCATGAATAAACCCCTCGGACTGAACTCTAAAGAAATGCAAATACAAAGACAATTTCATTTCCTTTCTCTGCAAAACGTAACTTTTCTTATAGCAGTTCAACAGCTACTTAATATGGTGTTCTTTAGAACGAGGAGGTGGACTTGCAGTCAATTCAGAACAAATTTCTTTCACATCTGGAACCTGAACTCTCTATCTAGGAAATATTCTGCAGGCCAATTCAGGTCAACTGTACCTCCACCAAATACAGAAACAAGCAAAGATTCATTACCAAAGAAAAGAGTGAAAGGGGTTCATTTTGCTTTTTTGTTGATTAAAGTCTTGGACTTGCATGTATCTCTTTCTTTTTGTAACATGAACAGTTTTGATAAAATGCACCAGAAAACTTTACAGAACATACTTCTCTACATCTTCGGTAACAACTTAATATATTCTTGTCTCAGTATCCTCACAAAAAGCAGTCACTCGGTGTCCCGTCAGGGGAAGATTACTACACTCCGTATGCAAACAGATTCCATTTTGTCCTTGTGTTACATGGCCCTGCAGCGCCTTTCCTAAGAAAGCTCCCTGCTTCTGGACCAAACCTATTACAGGCTACACGGCCATTCATGCAAATCCAGCACCCTTCTGGTAAGCTCCCGTTTTGCTTTCCAAAAAAATTTCTCCATGCTTAACACCCATCTCCCTAAGACCATCAACCAGCACTTTTTAATCCATTTCAGGGTAAGATTTCCATAATGTCTTTAAAAGCCACAAGTTGCTTTGTAAGGCAGTCCTCACCATTCTGGTATTTGTTTTCACAAGGACTTTGGTGTATCAGTTGCTAATAAAGTTCGTATTCTTTAATAACAGAGTTTACGCACTTAAATACCTGCCAGGGGATGAACACATCACCACCACTACAGCTGAAATATTTCAAAGTCCAGCACTTTTAAATCAGCGTAAATGCCTTAAAAATAGTTTCCCTGTTTGCACCGACAGTTGTGGTTACAGATGTTACGCACTTATAAGCTCTGCTTGGATATTAAAACCTGCACACAAATTTATTCAAATCTGCATTCACTGACTGTGTTTATCTCCAAAAAATCTGCAATACGTTTGTCATGCCCACACTGACTCTATATAACATGTTCATACAGAAGTTCCAAGCAACATCACAGAAGTATTACAGTCCACGTATGTAAATGCAAGTGAGCCACTGCATGAAGCTTTTAATATATAATACAGGAGACCAAACGTGTAATGAAATGGTGGGAAGAATGAGGGGTGAACTACCTAGAATTAAAGCATATATGTACATAATTTTTATAAATGGCAAGAACATTTCACTCCTACTGAATACTTTAAAAACATTTATACCACACACAAACCAGTAAATAAGATTCAGATCTCACAAGAAGGCCATTACAGGACCTGATCATTTACAGTATTAGAGAGGCATTGCCCAACCGAGAGAAACAAACCCAGCCCGCACTCCAGACTCACTGCGGGAAAGTGGAGAGCTGGCAGCCCCGAGAATTTCTCCTCTTTGATCCACAATGAAAAAGAATAATAAGGGTGTATGTACTCACCCTCGTCTAGTTTTCACTTTCTTCAAGGAAAAGAGTTATGCTGATTCAGGGCTCTGATCGTGGCCCAGGAAAATTTTGTTCTTATACTCCCCACACACCAAATCTCTACTTTTTAAAAAGTTCTCAAGATTTTCTCTCCCTTTCCTTAATTGAATCAACTCTAGTAACAGACGCTTCTTTGTTGCTTGTCACCAAAGTATTTTAAGCATTTTGAATCCTGTCTCATTTTATACTTGTTTCTAAAGGAGTCAGTTCTGGCCTTCAGCTCTTTGTTTTCTTTCAAAACCTTATTGAACGAGCTGTGCTCCTCCGCGTTCACTTCAAGGACACCGCGTTTTCTTTTGTTATGATAACTCTCACTCTGAAATGTTTCAAACTTATAATCAAATGCAAAAATAAAACTCTCTCTTCCATTTATTCTTCTTAACAGCATCCTGACGGCTGCACGTTTCAGATAACCAGTCGAAAGGACATGCTCGAGGTAACAATGCAGAAAATGATGCTGAACCCTGGCTCGTGTAGCTCAGGCAAGAAAAGCCTTTAGTGCATTTTATTTGGGAATGTCCAGGATATGGCTCTGTATTTACAGCTTATGTTGCAACAGGGATTGACAGCTGCAATAGGTCTGGCCTTCTCATCTGCTCTGGGCCCATGTTAGCAATGCCTTCCCTAAAACATTAAAGGTAAGCATGTGTCGAGCAAGCGTGGGTATCGTATAGAAAACCTGCTCCTGCTTCCACCCCAGTCAACAGGAAAACAAAACAGGCTCAGAGTCAGAGCTTTCCTTTCTTTAGTCTTATTTAAATGTCAACCAGTGTTTTATGTGGTTGTTTATTAAATAATAATAATACAATAATGCCCAGAGGCTCCAATTAGGACTGGGAAGTCACTGCAGTGGGATTGTGCAAAGGCAGAGGAAGGGACGGCGGGCTGGGAATTGGAGGGCTCCCCAGCAGCGGGGAGCTGGGACTGGAAGCCCGGCTCCTCTCGGCAGGCGGGAAGGGCTGCTCCCAGCGCTCCCCGCCACCGGCAACAGCTAAGCCTTTTGTTTGCGTGGGAGTTTGATGTTACTTGGGTTTTCGGTTTTTTTATTTGTTTGGGGTTTTTTAATGTCAAGATATAGAATAACCAGGAAGACATACAAAGAGGTTTTCTTCAAAGTAGCTGCGCCCGCAAAGGAAAAAAAAAAAAAAAAGTGTATGTAGATGTATATGCTAATTCTTATTAATTAAAACCAGAGTGCTGTACTGGAGCTGTGCACAGGCTTTATTAGCTAATATTAAAACAAAGGGCTGATTTGCCTTCCACAGAAATTTCACCTTGGCAAAGCTCTGTTCGCTGCAGCAGAGTTACTGCTCGCTTCGTTCCAACGTGAGCACAGGATCAGGCCAGGAGCCCTCAGGAAGGACTCAAAGCCGATAATAAAACAAAAGGACAAACAGGAGGCACATGGGGAGGACAATCCTAAGGAGCGGGATAAGAACAAGCATGTTGCTCTTGGCAGAAAGCAACTGGCAAAAATTAATTGCACAGTCAGTCTCTTGCTCAGTTCTTTTTGTTTTGTTATGAAACAGGATTTGTTTTTATTATAGAGGAATGGGATATATTTCAGCAGAGGAATCCAAGCTGGATAGGCTTTATGGCAGAAGTATGTTTTATGGGGAGATTTGAATGAAGACAGAGTAGATTTAGTTCCCAAGATGGGCCCAGTTGCTCCAGGCTTAAACAAAAAGGGTAGCATGAATAAAATCCCTCAGAGGGAAGCAGGAGAAGGGAAGGAAGGATGCGATTAGAGGAAAGCTGGGCTGGACCAGAACATGCAGGAGCAAAGACACAAATGCCAAATTAAAGCAACAGCAGAAAAATGCTGGGCCCGGAAGGTGAGGCCTGAAACCGTAGGGGTGAACAACCCAAGAAGGCCCAAGATGGGACACAATGGTGGAGAGATGCTACCGGTTGGTGAGGAAAAGGGAGGAGGAAGGTAGCGAAAACTTTATCTGCTGGAATGCAGAACAGAGAGACCCCGAACTGAGTGGAAAGGAGAACCTAAAGATTCCCCAGGAGAAACTTCTAGAAAGCTGGTAATTCCTGAGCTTCCTCAGGCTAAAGGTGACCTAAGTCTGGGGAAGAATTTCAGAAACAAGGTCTGAGGTGGGGAGACGGGTTGTTGGAAATACTTCACAGAAGAACAAGCATGACCTAAAACCAGAGTTCATAGGGGGCAGAAAAGGGAGCAAATGAGCTTGGAGGACAACAGAATTACCCAAAGTGAGAGGTAGTGCATGGGACTGGCAGAGAGGGGAAGCAGAGGGGTGGACCGATCAGAGATGGAGAAGCAGGTTAAGCAGCGGGTGTGTATAGATGGTACAGTGCACATACGTACCACCTGTGAAACCAGGGAGCATCCTGGAGGTCAGCTCCAGAGGGAGAGAGGAGGTTTCTGAGAACAAAATGTAGCCAGGTACTCATCTGAAAAAAAGAGAAGGATGGAAAAGGCAGGTAAGATAGTGACACAGAAGTCAAGAAGTTGAACCCTTAGTAAACGATCTGGGGAAAAGTTTTAATTGCAGTCCTCAGTTCTTTGTTGTTCTTTGAAGAAAAGTGAGTTTGATAAAAGTGAGATTTTCATCTGGCCTGCACTGAATCTACATGCACAACTTCCAAAGCAGCAACGGGTCTGCAATGAAAAGTAGGTGCCCACTTCTTCAATGCACACACCAAACTACAGGGCTACGTGTTGCAAATGAACACGATAGAAGGTGTCTCTCAAACCTCCTCCTACACCTAAGGAAATTAGTAGGAAATAGTTAATATGTCTCCGTCGCCACTGTGTCCTGTGCTGGTTGGTTGCAGTAACATTTCCAGTACCTCACAACGCTGCCCTCCCTACACCCCATTACTTGCCTTTTGCTGGTGAACCTACTCAAGGTTGTGATTGACAACGGATGGAAAAGTGCACTGATCCGCACTTTGCTAGTGTTGGCACCTTCCTGAAATTGTTGAGGTAATTGCAGTAGTCAGAGCTGCGAAATTTTACTCACTGCTTCCTAATTATTCTAGATCCAGGTCCATTAGCACAATTCATGCGTATACACCAGTGAGTTTAGTAATTTTCCTTTAATAGCCTCGATGTATTATCCTGAATATAGGTGAACCGACTCAAGTGGGTTATTACTGCTTCACCTCCTTGCAAGTAAAAAGTTTAGTTTCACTGTGACTTTGTTGTTGCCACCTTATATTACAAAATAACTGCAAAGACTTCCTGGGTCATTCATGACAGTTTTGTGCCACTGAAGGCAACCATACCATACAATCCCTTTCCTTAAAATATTAGGCCTTACCTAAAGATTTGGGGTTGATTTTGTTTATTTTCACCTACGCTACTGCTACTGGAAGAGTGCTCTGGGAACTCAATCCCCTGGCAGTTATCAATCTTCCTTTTATTTCCAGTTTGGGTGAGGTAACTGCCAGCTCCTATATCAACACAGTCTGCATCACTAAAATAGATCTTAAAAATCTCCTGAATTTACCTCCTTCTTGCGCTTTTAGAGAAAAAACATGGACTTCAACAGTTGTTTGTTTGGGCCAATAACCTTTAACTAACAATCATCCTTTAACTTCTTGCAATGAGTAAATTTTCAATTTCTATTTTCCTAATCAGCCCAGTCACCTTTTCCTGGATGAAATGGATTTTAATGAATCTTTCCTGAATATCTGTGAGTGGGAGTATATACAGTATATCAGATGAAACAGGTGTTTTCAATGTCTTTTATACTGAGAAATGCACTTCTGTGCTTCTGCTGGAAGTACCTTAGACCTAAGAAACACGTTTGTCCTACTGAAGGTCACTCCATGGTTGCAGGTTCAGGTCATAATTTTTGGTACAGGTTTACCAGCATTAAGGCAGCACCTAAAGAAGCAGAGCTGATCTTCACTGACCTCTGGCTTTCATTCCTGTGTATCCCTTCCTTTTTGCCAGCACTATCTGTGGGACTGCACAGCAAAACAGACTGAGAAATTTATTCCATTTTTCTTTCGGCTGCTTTTCCTGCGCTAATCCCCATTTTTTCATCTTAACTAATCCTTTTTCACTCGGCACCACACAAACACTTCACTGAAGTCCTGACAGATAACCTCCACTGCATTTTGTCTACAAAATCTACAGCTACGCTGTGTGCCCGATATATCAGTAAGAAACCTTCAGCATGTGTGGCCAAATTCAAGTGGAATGACACTGCTTCAAGTGACTTTTGCTCACTGGGGGTGAGATGGAACAAGTCCTAGAAAACAGCTCAGCTAACTGGTGGTCACCGGCTTTGCAAGCAGAATCATAGAACCATAGAATTGTCTAGGCTGGAAGGGACCTTTAAGATCATCTAGTCCAACCATCAACCTAACTCTGATAAAAACCACCACTAAACCATGTCTCTAAGCACTATGTCAACCCGTCTTTTGAACACCTCCAGGGATGGTGCCTCAATCACTTCCCTGGGTAGCCCATTCCAAGGCTTAAAAACCCTTTCTGTGTAAACATTTTTCCTAATATCCAATCTGAACCTCCCCTGGCGCAACTTGAGGCCATTTCCTCTTGTCCTATCACCTGTGACTTGGGAGAAGAGACCGACCCCCGTCTCTCTACACCCTCCTTTCAGGGAGTTGTGGAGAGCGAGAAGGTCTCCCCTCAGCCTCCAGGCTGAACACCCCCAGCTCCAGCCGCCTCTCCTCATAAGACTTGTTCTCCAGACCCCTCATCAGCTTCGTTAATGAGAAATGAGCCACCGTGTAAAGTGGGATGAATATGGTTAGATGACATAGAAGATAAGATAAGGGCTTTTCGTGAGGTGGACGTGCGTTAAATGGTTAGGATGTCTCAAGGAAAAGGAAAAGGAAGCAGAGTCAAGATGGTATATAAAGAGAATGAGAGGAAAACAGCAAAAAAAGAAAACTAAAAACAATGGGGGAGTGAAGCAATGGCAGAGGAAGGGGAATAAAAGAGAATGCATAAAGACTAACACTTTGTCAACTACGACATTTCCATCATGGTCCCAAAGCAATACCCTGAAAGGGTTACTTTCCCACCCCATTCAGAGCTGAACAAAGGTCAAAACATTGTCCTGCATCTGGACTTGTCTTTTTAACAGGTGTCATGCTTGAAGTGCAGATCCAATAAAATCTAGCCCAACACCAGTTATAAATAAGCTCCCCCATTCGCAGTATTAATAAAATTTGTGGGTACTATTTATTTTAAAAATATGCTTATAATATATAATTTTAAAGGCACCCCATGTAGCACATAATGGGATGCTGCAAATTGGTTATATAATAAGTAAGTAGAAGAAAGAACAATATAAACAGTGGTTTGCAGCCTTGACCCTATGGTGTTTCCTGCCACAATGAAAGTAAAAACACATGTTCCCTGACAACCATCAAGCACTTTGTCACTGCTGTTGGACGTTTTGCTGCCTCAGGGCTTGTCTACATGCAAAGCTACATTGGTTTAGCTGGGTTTAATTTGCTGCAAAGGGCTGTGTGAATTCTTATTTTGACTTAAATCAGACTTATTTCAGTTTAGCTCAACAAATTAAAGGTCAGATAAAGCCTGAGTAACTCTGCTGATTAGGACAATCATGGTTCTAATCAATTGCTTACAATTATAGCCCTGCCTGCACTGGCAAAAGCTTGCTTTCTAGTAGCTTATCTTGATGAAGTTTTGCCTGATTCCTCAGACTGTTTTAATTGACTTAAATTGTGCCTGAATGGTCCTTAGGATCTGGTGTCACATGGTTCCAGAATCTTTTCTGCTGTTGAATGCAAAATATATACATAAAATATTAAGTTCAGTGGGAAAGTGCTGGTTATTATAGAATTATTTTTTTTTTTCCGAATATTGCACCCAAACACGAGCACTTCTCAGCATGCAGATGAGGGCAGAAGTGGCTGTCTTGGTCCTGTATGGGCACAGAACTCTCCAAACTGAACAAGTGCCTCATACACATGCTGAAAAACACGCAAGATTTCCTTAATTCAAAGCCTGCAAGAACAACTTTGCCTCAGTCTTCCCAGGTGAAGTGCTTAGTAAGAATACTTAAGACTATTGCACTAACACAGGGAAACTTATCTTAGGGAAATGTAATGGAAATGAAGAATTAAATTAATGGAAAACCAGCCATCATTATTCCAAAGAAGAGTATCCACAGAAGGAGTTATACTGGTATAGTAATAGTAGGACAATTATAACACTGTAATAGCATCAGTACATTTCCTGAGCCTTTTATGGAGAACCAGAATTTGTCTTATCTTTAGAAAGGCTTGCCAGCATCCTCCTTACCAAGGAAATACTCCAAGTGCTTCCTCTACAGAGGAAAAGGTAACAGCAGAGGAATAATTTTGCTATTTTCTGTAATTAGTTTTAGGCCAAGGCAAGTCAGGGACACCTAAGGAGAATTTCGCCTAATTGTCCCAACATCATCATGAGCTATCTGTTACAGAAAGCAAATTATTAATTACTATTTCTATTTTTGTTGGGCATAAAAGCTCTGCCAGGTCACCTCATCACTTGAGACATCAGTTACGCTAAGAACTGCACAACCACATTGCCAGCACAGACATCAGATTTGTGTTTAGATTGTCTGGGTGCTGTCATGGCTTAATTAACAATATATGTCACACATGGAGCACATAAAGCAAAAACTTGCTTCCAAATAGCAGTAAGATCTGTTTTGGTATTTTTTTTTAATGTCATTAGAGAAAGGCTAACTTATGTTTCATAAGACAATAAAAAAAACCCCACCAGAGTGTTAAAATGTTATGAGGGCATATTCCTCATTTTATCTTCCAAAGACAACCTCTCTTTGTGTTCATAGTTAAATTAACAGGACTGGATACAGAAAAGCTGAAAGTTACATATCTTTGGTGGCCTATCAACCCCTGTGAGTTCTTCTACCGGGGTGAACTGTGACACAGTTTATTTCAATCAGGAAGCCGAACAGGGAAGAGCCCTGCTCTTCCCACAAGCAGCTATGTAGTTCTTTGAACCTCTCCCCTCACCGCCCTCCTTAAGCAAGAAAGCCCTTTACGCAACGGGCGAGGAAATCGGTTGGTCACGCCGAGACACAACTCTCGGCAGCACAAGGGCCTCTTCTGGCATGTCCTTAGCTGTCACCTCCACCCCACCTCGTACCTCCGATTCCTGCACGCTCCCTGCTCTGCCTTCACCACGGAGGCCACTAAACGCACTTTGCCCTCACTGCGCATCCAGTCAAGCGGCCCTGAGGACGCACGGCCGCTGGCGGAACCGCTCGGCGCCCGCCGTACCAGCAGGCCCCCGGCCACAGCCGGCCAGGCCGCGGGGCCCAGAGAAGGCCTCTCCCCCTCTTTGTGTTCGCGGGACCTGACAGAAGACCTCCCCCATCCCTTCCCCAGGGCCGCAGCGCTCCGGGAAGCCGAGGCCGAGCGCTGAGCCCCGCTCCCCACGGGCGGCGGCACCGCCGCCGCCACCCGGCCCGTCCCCCCACAGCCTCGTCCTTTAACCCGCACCCCGCACCGCAGCCTCCAAGGGGGGATTTAAACCAGAACCCGGAAGCCGGGGCGGCCGGCGCGGGGCACGGCGGGATTTGTAGTCCCGCCCACCTTTGCGGTCGCCCCACCGCCCAGCCGCGGGGCCGGGGCGGGGAAACCACAATTCCCCTGAGCCTTCGCGGCCGCCACCGCCCCAGGAACGCAGGCGCAGTGCGGGGGGTTGGTTTTTGAATCCGCGGCGTTGTTATTGACGCCATATTGCTGGTGTGGGAGTCACAGAGGGAAGCGCCGCCGCCGCCGCCGCCCGGGCCCCGCCGCCATCGCTCGTCATCGGCGGCCCAGCACCGGGTAGCCGGGCCCGGCCCCGCGCCCCTCGGCCCAGCTCCCGCCCCGCTACCGGCCGCGGGCGGAATTGGCCCGGCCAGGGCAGGGCAGGGCCGGCGGTGAGAGCGGGGATCCAGCCGGCCGAGCCGGAGCCGCTGGGGGGGCCGGGGCCGCTCCCCAGAGAGAGGCCGACAGGGAGGCGGCGGAGGCCCTGACGCAGCTGCCCCCTCCTTTCCCTGCCGCCCTCCCTTCCCTCCCCCCCAGCCCGCCCCAGACAGCGGGGAAGGCGCCTCTGGGCAGGGCCGGCTGCTGCCACCACCGCCGCCGCCGCCGTCTCCCCTGCCCCACGCTCCGAGCCCCCTTCCTCCGCCCGGCCGCCGCCCCCCGCCATGGCTTGCGGCGCCACTTTGAAAAGGACTCTGGATTTCGACCCGCTGCTGAGCCCGGCGTCCCCGAAGCGGAGGCGATGTGCGCCATTGTCAGCCCCGGCCTCGGCCGCCGCCTCCTCCTCCTCCTTCGCCGCCGCCTCCTCCCCGCAGAAATACCTGCGCATGGAGCCCTCGCCCTTCGGAGAGGTGTCGTCCCGGCTCACCACAGGTGAGGGAGGCGGCCCCGCCGTGCCCGGCAACCCCCCGGGGGAGAGGGGTGGATTGGGAGTGCGGGGCGGCGGCGGGGGGAACCTAGGCGAGAAGGGAGGGGGGCGGCGGGTGCGCAGAGCAGGGAACCGGGAAAGGGACCGGGGGGGGCGGTGGGGGGAAGAAGAGGGGAGCGTTGGGTGGGTCTCATGTTCCCCTCCAGCCATTTTCTGTGGGGTTGTATGGCTGGCAGCAGCGGGGGCCGGGGCGATCCCTGGTCGGCTTGGCACCGCCGCGGCGGAGACACAATAGAAATGGCCGTTTGCAGCAGGAGAGGGGGAGGAGGGACGGGGAGGAAGGAGGGGGGGGGGCGGGTTGAGCCCATGCGGGCGGGTGGCCATAGGAAAGGGGTCGGGGCGGAGGTGGGGGGGGTGTAGACTGGAGAAAGGGACCCGAGCTGGGGTGGGGGGGGGCATGCGTTAGTAGGGGAGACTTGATCCAGTGCCGAGGGAAGGGGGAGGCCGGTTTCCCTCGTGTCGGAGGACGGGCACGGAGGATTTTATTTGAGTGCCTGGATGTGGCAAGGAGAGAGCCGCAGGGGCGAGTCAGTGCGGAAACGCCGGGGGCGGCGGAGGTGGGGGGGGGACGGGACACGACACGACACATACTGTGTGACCGTGGTGTCTGTGGGGCTGGGGCTGGCTGCCAGCCTGCGCCCGGAGCCCCTCTCGAAGGGGAGCCCCCCCCTTCTTCCCCGCATCGATCCCTCGCAGCCATTATCGGTGGGTCGAGCGTTGCCCGAGCCGAGGAGGCGGCACCTCCTCCCGTTGCTCAGACATCGAGGAAGGGGGGGGGAGACGACGACGAAGGAAGGGGGGGGGCGGGAGGGAGGGCGGGAGCGTGGCCTGTCATCAATCACCCGCAAAACGCCAGTGGGAAAAGGCAAAAGCAGATAAAACAAAGGGGGTGATTCCTCTTTCCAGTCCCTTAATGCGTGCCACCGTCCCGGGTAACCCATTCTGTGGCATCCTTAAAGTTTCGTAGGAAAACCGAGCCATGAAAGCGATTGTGCGTAAGGGTGAGAGTTGCCTTTAGGGCAGATAAAATGGAATCGGGCAGTCTCCTCGTCTGGGAGACGCTGGGCGAGAAGGAGAAACCCTTTTTACATTTTTAACGTGTGAAGGATGAGTCAACCGGTGGCCCTAAAAGCTCCAGGTCTACCTGTGTAATTGTTGTCAATTAAAAATGAACCGAGTTCTTTTTACCCCAGCGAGTAGGGAAGAGAAGAAAGGAATGAATCTTGGCTGGGCAGGCAGGATTGATTGGCCCTTGGTAGGGTTAGTCTAGTGGGTAGCTTCCAGTAATGCACTTAAGAACGGTTAAGCTCCCAGCCATGAGTGGCTGTAGCGCTGAGGTATGGATCTGTGTCCTTTGTGTGCAGGAAAAAAAAAAAAGCCCTCTGCAGTTGTTGCAGCTGAATTCCTTCTGCTGGTGCATTCGGTACTCCCTTTTTATACAGAAGTTGGCCCCAGATTACCAGGCAGTAGGATTGAATGTTTTCAAATTGCCATCTCCTCCACGTAGAACAGTGTCGTGTTTCGATATTCTCGGTTCTGAAAACTGTACAGCAGAATATATTTTTATACAGGTTTTAATCAAATAAAAAAAAATAAAATAAAAATTGCTATGGAGGGAAATATATAGAGGGCATACAAAGTACTTACACTTGGCATCAGTGCCTTGATATTTTTTTTGCACCTCTAGGAAAAGATCTTGAATGAGTCAGCGGTCTGGGATGAGCGTTGTGATGGATGGCACTCCCTGGTACAGTGAGGCATTACATACACTTGGAGCTAGATGTTTAAAATCAGTATCGGTTTGATTCTTTTTAGAAGATAAATGTTGCTTCATTGCAAGGATTTCTTCTCGCTTATTTCTTTGGGATTTGGAGAGCTTACGTTATGAATATTTAATATAAATGTTGCTTGGCCAGTGAGTATGTGTTGCTGAAAGGAGACAAATCAATAAAATTTTCAGCAGAGAGAACCTACAGCAGTATTTGAGGTAATACCTAACTCCTACCTTAATGATTACAAAGCTTTTAAAAACTAAAACGTTGCTGAAGTTGAACAAATACAGGCCTCACCTTCTCATGAGAAAATCAGAGGTGTAGGTGGTAACCCATGTGAAAAGGTGATTCTGTACTGACAAGGGTGTGTTTTATGTAAGCCATTTGTGTAATCTAATGAAAAGCAAAGGCCAGTAAATCAAAATGTCTCTTACAGCACTTGAACGCTCGTGAGCAAAACTTGAAGCATTTATAAATTGTGCACGTTTCCAAGGGGTTTGCTTAAAAGCTCCCTCTGTGGTTTCTGTTACAAGAAAAAAAAATCTTTATGGCAGTGCTAGTGCAAATGGACTGTTGAGCAGCTTGCTTGGTTTTCACTTTCAGTTGAATTTAGGGCTATTATGACATTGTGTATATTTAATTTTGACCATCAGCGAACAAAATAGAGCTTATCATTTTAAAGGGGCCACTTGAGAGATTGTGTGGGATTCGTCACATCTAATTTTATAAATGTACAGCTGACCTAATAATTTGTGGTTTTCTTGATAGTCAGTTGGAAGAAACAGATGGTTTATTCTAGAGTGTCTAAAGTTATCCTATTCTGATTTAGGATGAGGCAAAATATGCTGCAGAAATATGTGTTGCTTTCCATATACTGTAAAATGAATTTGCACAACCATTTCCCATGTAGACATCTACATTTGGGTCAGCTAAATCTTGCTATCTGTGTGAAAAGAATTCCAGACTGATTTTAAAAGTGTCCCCAACTGAGCCAACCGTTTTGTTCAGTTTTTATATTGGGAAATTTAGTAACAATAGCCAGAATTAAGTTGACTTCACTTACAGTTTTCTCAGCGTGTTACTGTGATGCTTAGGTTTCCAGCACTTCAGAAGTGTCTGTCTGAATTTTGCTTAATGAAAATTAATGGTCATATGAAATCAAAGCTCTGGATATAAAACCCGATGCTGATACTTTATTTTTTAAGTTCACGCTGAAGCATTTTTCTTTTATCTGATCCTCTGTCCTGGTAGCGTTTAACTTCACCCCGTGGTGACTATATCAGCACCAGAACTTGTTACCACATGGTTAATCATTTCAAAAGTGAATTATCTGGAAGCAGAGGTACAGATTGATTGAGAGGGGGTTGCTGAGAACTAAGAATACAGTGTGGTAGTCAGTCAGATGAGAAAACAGCTGTCTTTATAGAGCGCTCATAGACAAATAAACGATATGTCTGTTTGAGAGAGGGTAGGCTTATTCAAGACGAAATTTATCTCTCACAAGAGTGTTTTAATATTTTTGTGGTTATTTGAACAGCTGTTAGGTCATTTCCAGTTTCTCAATGAATTTGGCAGCCAAACTGTAATTGTGGCTTTACCATCTATACTTTCTGCCGAATTGTGCTTATTGGCTTGAGCATACTCTGAGTATGTTTGCTAATTTTTGATACCATTGTTTGCATCTAGCATTACGTTTTAAAACTCTGTTCACTGTAAGCGGTGCAGAACATACCTGCCTGGCATAAGACAGGTTCAGTTTTGAAAGAGTGGCTCCTCTAAGGAGTTTTCTACTGCTTGAGTACTACAGATGAGTTTTACTTTCATGTAAGTTCTAGCTATAAATGAGACTTCTGCAGAATAACTGCACTTGGGCCTGGGTGCCCCTGCGTAATGCGTTGTACCTGTGTTTGGTTTCCTGTGAAGTCCTAAGGGTGCTGTCCTGTTTTGAAGCTTTTAAATGAATTCTGGAGGGTGAAAGGAGGACGTAGTGACAGTATTTTTTTATATTTTTTTTTTTCTGTTCTCTGCTGGATGTTTTAGAACCTTTATTTGCAGTTTTCTTTCCCCTGAAAGATTATGTTCTTGGGGGGTGAGAAGAATAAACCGCGCTTAAGTTGTTTTTTAAATTCAAACCAGGTTAGCGTTAGAAAGCCTGCGTGCCTGGATATTTCTGAGACTGACACTACAGTGGGAAATACCATCCAAAGAAATGGGGAGAGGGGGGAGAGAGATAATGTTGCCCTTAGGGATTTAAATCTCCTAATTCATGACACACAGCAACTGAGAAGACAACCTGAGATCAGTAGCTTTCAGCCATGCTCCTGACCCGAAACCAGAGGTTAACTTCCAGCTAGAACTTTGTAGAAGCAAAAAGAATGTTGTGTTCAAAAAGTTTGTGCAGTCACTTAAAAATCCGCAAACTTTTGCGTCTGCACGTGCAATTTTTCCTCCCTTGGAAAGAGTCATCTGCCTCAGCACTTCCCCAGCAATGAACTGATGTTGCAAACCAAAAATTGTAGTGGGTGGGGTTGTTGAGAACAGTCCTTCAACTCGGGTCACTGGTTGAAATCCAAGCAGAGATAATGTCAAATGTTTGAGGGAATATGGAAACCATTGAATTTATGCAGTATTTGGTAAGGGGTGTGCATAATTGATACTGCTGCTCTAATGGCAGTTTTATAGAAAATGTCTCTAGTTAAAGATGGCAAGTGGGGTTTGTTGTAAGAGTCCCTCTCTTCATGAAGGACTATATACAGGTCTTTTAAAATTTGTCTTTAATCTATACCATTTTCCTTCACAGAATAATCTGGGGGGAAAAAAATGGATCTAATTAACACAAATTTTGAAAGTTAATGCAAGAAAATGACCGAGCTTTTTGAACAGGAAGAGCTATTACTCTTCCCTGTAGGCTGTCCTCCTGTGACCTTTCGGTTGCCCTCTTGAGCAAACTTAACTACTTCTGTCTGAAACTTTGGTCAGACAGTGGCCAAGTAAGGGTTTGCCTTTTAAATGAAGAGATCGAGTGGCTTTGGAATGTGACATATCGGTAGTGCTGCATCTCTTTCTGCTTAATTTCTGTTTTGTTAACATTTATCTGCATGTGTATTTATTGCTAAATGATCTTGGCGAGATGCCAGGTTTCTCATTGTGCTCCATTATTGCAGAAATCATTGGGATTTTAAAAAACAAAACATTCCCACCCCTAAAAAGTAAAAAAAAAAAAGGGGGGGAAAAAAAGAAAAAAAACCATAATGACTGCATCTGGACTTGATAATTTAATTTATATGAGAAATTTCTATATAGATGCTTGTGGTGACCATGAATGTTAAATATCCTTGGTTGTAGAAGTCATAAAATGTTGAAACAGTTTTTTCTTTCAGCGGCAAGTCTGATAAATGCAGTGTGACATTTTTTTATGTGAAGAGAAAGATCTAATTGCTGTGCCTAATACATTTTGCATTGCTTGATTTATTTTTCATTCCTCAACCCCTTGATCAGGAGAACTGGGATTTCCTGAAATAACACATTTGCAGCATGACCTAATGCATATGTGAGCATCCGACTTGTTGTGGGAGAACCAGAACCTTCATCAGCCTGAGAGCTTGAGTAATCGGATCTGGTGAGGTGGCCAGCTTCGTGCCACTGAGTCCCATCACGAGCCACTTCTGTCCCTGCTGTAGCTATAGGCACTGGCTGTGAAGTGTCAGCGCGTATCTGTTATCAGTGCTCTCTCTGGCTCTCAGAGCGTGCTCCTCTGAGGTGAGCGTGGTTTCCAAAAGTATACGTTCTATTACTGAAGTCTCACAGACCATGCCTAATTAAGAAACGTAACTGGAGTGATTGACGTCTGTGATGACCAAAGCAAGAGAGTAAGAGGAATATCTGGATTATTTTAATTTCTGCCTGTGCATTCCCTGGTTAAGTAGATATAAAAAGTGAAGAATAGTGTTAGCCAGTGCTGCCCTTAGGGGAAGCTGGCTTCTTAAAATCAGCGTTGCTTGTTGGTGGTCTGGTGGGGAGACCAAAACTAGGAATGTACCATCAACTTAATGTTGAATAAGGGTGATGGCGTTATAAATTTGAACACAGCAAAGTAGTTCTGCTTTTGCAGGAGCTGAAATCCCTGAAGATGTGTGCTGTTGACATCAGGATAGCGTTTGATTGATTCACGTAGAAGAAATCTCAGGCATGGTTCGAGTTCGAATGCATATGTTGAATGGTGACATTGGAAACTGAAACCTGAGCTTTAGCTTCCATTTCGGGCCAGGAAAACTACTACTCTGATTTCAGCCTATTGAGTCACCTTCCTACGTGTTTTGCCAAAGTTTCCTTTGGCTAAATGAGAGAAGCCAGGAACTGAGATGAGAGATTGCTAATATAAAAATCAAACTTCCCCCCCCCAAAAAAAAAAAAAAAAAAGAGAAAGAAAAAAATCTTTCGGGGGAAACAATCAGCACCTTCGTAGTTGATAAGCAGTAATCAAAATGGAGAAAATAATTGTTTGCCTTGTTACCTTTTCAAGTTGAACTGCTGTTTCCCTTGTACATAATTTCTAGGTAATTACAGGTCAGGATGAAGTAATTAGATGATGGAATTTTGAAAGAGAATGACTTGCCTTTTTATCATGAATTAAAGGAAGTAAGAAGACATCGCTCCTTGGAAATGAATGTTTGGCTTTGTAATCCATTAGTGTGACAGGTCACGTTCCAGATGTCAAACCTGAATCTGAATTGCCTCCTTCATGTTTCATCCGCTCTTCATTGGGTGTGAAAGCAGCTGAAACATGAAATTTTTATTCCCCAAATCATATCAAAAATTCTGAGAGAAGACTGGTGTGAATGCTGTCCTTCATCTTACTGCAATATTTCATGAACATATGTATTCAACTTTATGCTCTTAGTACACAGAGCTCTAGATTAAAAAAAAAAAAAAGCATCATCTCGAATTTGAAATGTCATTTATGAAGTACTAATTCATTTCAATGTGTTAGCAGTGTGGCTTTTTCTTGCTGCTACCCTAGATTCAGCAACCCCAATTTTCCCTTGCAGCACCTCTGCCTGGTGTTCTCTAGCTTTGTGCCTTCAGAGGTACCTCTAACCAGAAGGAAACACCTAGCACAGGGGATAAAGTGAAATTAAAAAGAAACTGAGGGTAGGCCACAGTGATATATGCTTGATCATATTAAATATATTCCTTTTGTCATCTCATATATGAAATTATTGCCTGACATACAATGTCTGATTTGAACTTCACCACCCATAAGATGGGTGCAAGTCTTTATCTAAACTATCTAATGAGTTCTAACATAAATGATTCAAGTTCTCACTTCAGTTTTATAGTCTTAGAGAAGCTCACTTAGTTTAGGTTTTCTTTAAGGAGTGCACTTTAAAATTCTAAATTTTAATATATACAATAAATTGTTAATTAAAATGCATGTCATTGCTGAAAAAGACAATTTGGGCCTCCACATTGAGGAACACATAAAAAAAAGCTGTCCTGTGTTTGCCACCAGTTAAACGCACATTTAAATTCAGTTGTCAACTACAGAGAGAATAGTCAGAGCTAATTGGAAGTAAAGGAAGTTAAGAAACTGAACTCGAGAAGTCAGGAAGGCTTTCTGGAATCAAAATTAGGTTGGAGAATGAGATCTGCTAACTCCAAGCTTTGTTTAACTGGGCCAGAGTTTTCAAGGGCTTTACAAGTTAGATGTCTGCAATATAGGGGTTGTTCAAAAGTTGTCTGATTTGAAGGGCTTTAATATTTCATGGCTTCTTTCAAGTGCTGAGATGCTATAAAAACTGTTTTGAACAGCATGTTTGTTCATCAGATGTATTTTTGTGGATTTATTAAGAAAAACTAAATGCTAGAAGTAACTCGGTGCATTTAAGCAACTTCTCTTACTCGATTGTTTTTTTTTTTTAAAAAAGACAAATCATGACAATTCAATCTGGCATTCAGATTTTCATTTAAAATCAGATATAAATATTTGCAAGCTTACGTTTCGCTTCACAGTAAAAGGAGTTCTGTTTAAAGGCATAGATTTTTACCTCACTATGTTAATGTCTAGTCAGTCTTTGTTGCTGCAAAAAAGTGCCTGTTTAATTTGAAGCATTACTAGTCTGATCATTCATGTGAGAAGTCGTTGAACAGTTTGATGCTGTGTTAAACTTGTGTTTCTTGACTATTAATCTCCATATTACAAATGGTGGAGATGGGGAAGTATGAGATGAGTCATTCTGGCAGTCATCTTGCCTATTAGCGGCACAGTACTGAGCAGAGCTCGCAGTCCAGTGCCTTAATTCTCCTAAGTTAGGCTAAATAGAGGAATACCATTTAAGAAATCGGGTTATGTACATGCTCAACACTTGCTTAGTCAGGCTTTTCAGGCTTTTTTCAGATTTCAGGCTTTTTTCTCCTGATGGCTGTTTGCAATGTAGTGTGTTGTCATGTTTTAATAGTCTCCTCCTCCATCCCACTCCGCTTAGTTTTATACATTTACCTGAAGTTGTTGTAGTTCAAACTGTGAAATTGTTTTTGTCAGGACAGGGATCTCCCCATGTATCCGTCAGTGGCGTTTCTGGAGATTTTTGATTTTCAGATTGCAAGTTGAAAAGTGTTGCTGAGTTAGAAGCAGGTGAAATTACTGTAATACCATTGAGACTTCAGTGTCCACAATTCAATATAATTTGGAATAGAATCATATGTCCTTGGTGCACAGATCTTAATTTTCTACCCCAGTTGTTAAGTGTTTTCCCAGTGGCAGAACCTGATTTTTCCACCTTCCCTCCCTGTTGTCTGTCCCTCCCTGTCCGTCTGTCCCCCACCCCCTGACCCTATTGCGTTTTCTCCTTCTATTCTGGCTGGTGTTTTAACATTTTCTCTGAAATTTTCCCTGTTTAATTTTCAAGGGTTGTTACAGCTGGAGAAAACGTGGCTGATGATTGTTTTAATTCTGGGAGTTTTAGCCATTAACCAGGGTCTAATTTTTTTTTTTTCCTTAATGATTTTGGTGATTAATGTGATTTGAAAACGTTCCTGCAAAAAGATAATATAAAGGAGAGTTATAGAGAGGATTTTTATCAAAATTGTTACACCTGAAATTTGGGTGGTGTTTTTGCAGCTCGTGCAGAATTTGGAAAAATATGCCCAAGACGAAGTAGTGGTAGCAAAGGATGTACGTGATCTGTTACATTCTTCAGTTAATGTAAATACAGTGTGAATGTTTGCAGTCACGTTTCTCGTAGTGTAGACAAGCTTTAGGACAGATGTTATCTTATGAGCTAATTTAGTTCCCACTCAAAATTACCCGGTATCACTTCAGCTAGAGCAGCACTTGATTCTGACAAAAAAGTATTGTTTTACCACCATAACGCTGTTGAGTAAAGATGTTGCGGGGCAATTCTCTGACTGATGCAGTGTGTACATGGGATTCTATTGAATTTTGGAAGCCTGACCGCACCTTGGTTTAACCTGATTGAGGTATTTCTGTACCACGCTGTAGTATACTATGCATTTTGTCCTACAAAAAAAGTATGAATCCTCCAACCACCCCTAAGTACTTTTTTTCCCCACTTTCTCATTGTTTCCTTCTCTTCTTTATTACATCATCTTCATTTGCCTCTGCTTTGAACCAGGTTATTGGTCCCCCTTTGGGGAGCTGAAAATTGTACAAGCACTTTGCACATGGGATTGAAAGGTTTAAACTGCAAAGCCTTCATCAGTGGATAAAATCCAAACAAGAAGCTCCTTTGCTGAAAAAGTTGATATTCCTGTTAACTGGAAACAGTTTCCTCTTTCTTTATGAGTTGGAAGCTCCCAGACTGACTTACGGAATTTAAGAACCACTGCAATAGTTCAACCTGTGAACTAGGAATTGGCAAATGTTTGCTGCTTCTTGGTCTAGCGTAGGCTTTAGCCGCGGATTGAATAAGCTGGTGGCTGAAGTTACTTGCTTCACACGGTTGCTTAGTAGAAATCATGTTCAAATGAGGAACCTCAATAGCGTGCTGTTTACTAGCCTGAAAATTAGCTGAGAAGTTTTCATGGTACGGTATTGGCAAAACATTGAACAAAAGTAGGAAGGTACTGCGTGAGTGGAGTCCTTTGCAACTCTGACATGATCCCATCGATTTGTGTGTATCCTTGTTTTGGAAACCCATTTTGGCCCAATGTCTAGAAGTCTCAGTAGAAGCTGATACTGTAAGGAAATTTTTTTAAATGCATTTGAAAGTAAGGATTCTCATAAAGAGGGAGTCTTTGGAAGTATCTTTCTGTGAAAATCTCCTGCAAAAAGTAGAAACTGGCTGTTTTGGGTTTTTTGGGGTTTTTTTTTAATATTTTACATTTTCAGAGGATATGCTGTTAGGACACTGATGTACCTGGGAGCCTTTTGGTACATGGCATTTGAGGGAGAAGGCACACAGGATCGATAGTTTTCTTGCAAGGATTACTTTTTTCCTTGTAATTCTACAATGGAAATTAGGTTGTTAAAAGCACTTGCTGTATTTTATTCAGTGCAATCAAATTCTGAACTACATATTGCCATACTCCTTTAAAAGACACTATTGATCCGTTCATTGTGTTTATTTGGCCAGATCTGAGGCTGTCAAAAATTTTGTGGAAGGCTTTTGTATTGTGTCTTTTGGTTTCCAGTTCTTTGAGATTTTAAGCAGTATTTGCTTTATGAATATTCTGTCTCAATTGTGTTTTCCTCTTCGCTTTGCTGCCTGTAGGCCAGTAACTATATGGAGAGGAATGGTATTTCGTGTACGTGTTTTATTCTGGAGTCTTTTGTTACCCTTAACTGTATAAAAGATAAACATTGGGGGGGGGGGAGAATGATGATTGCAAATTAAATGTATGAAAGGAAGATTATGAATACTAGTAGAAGTCCTGTAGCCTGATTTTCGTACATGTATATTGTATGGTAGATAGTTCCTAAGTTTTAACTTTACACTGTTTATTTTTTTTTAGTAATACTCTGCACCTATACCTGACCTTAACTAACATTTTTGCTAGTATTCTGGTGAAAACAGTATGGAGTTACCTTTCTTTTAGTTACTTTCATTGCATGTCTTAAGTAAAACCTGGTGGGTTTTGCAGGCCCCGTTTTAAAGAGTCTAGCTTTTATCATTTGTTAATTATCTGGTGTTTGGTGTTTGAATGGAATAAGGTTAAGTGAAATGCTGAAATGTAATTATTTTAGGCTAAATTTTCTTACTGTTTTTCTTCTAGAACAAATTCTGTACAACATAAAACAGGAGTACAAACGCATGCAGAAGAGGAGACACTTAGAAAATAGCTTCCAGCAGACAGATCCTTGTTGTTCTACTGATGCACAGCCACATGCATTTCTTCTTACTGGACCAGCTTTGCCAGGTACCCAGAGAATTCTGTGTAATTCTGCTCGGTGTTCTTAGACGCTGTTTGCGTAAATAATTTTCCCTGGTTCTCTGGTGGTTTTTTTCACTAGTTACTGTTGCTTTTTTTTTGGCAATACTAGCATTGATCTGGAAGATTGTAGCCTCTCATTTTAAGAATCAGTAGGATACAAAGCTTGCATTGTTTTCAAGAGAGCATCCTGTATACCCTGCTGCTGATACTGTAATAGGCTTTTGCAAAGCAGCTGTCTTTGCAAAAATATACTGCGCTGGAAATTTTACATAAAATAGAAGCTTAAATTTGTAAATGGCAACTGTCATGTCAATGGTGTTCACAGTGTTTGTGTGGCACGCCTCGTGTTTTGATACCCATGTGTATTGTCCATTGTAGATATCTTCCTTTTGAGTGTCCCATTTTACTTTGATAGTAATTATAAGTGTTCAAGTGGCAGAGAAAGACTTCTCCAAGTGTTCTGTAAAGTTCCTTTAATGTAAAAGATGTGAAAAAAACATTATAAAAATGGTTCCAAACTACTTGTCAGTTTAAATTTGTGTGCCCAAATATTTAATCTTAGGTACTTCATCTGCAGCATCATCACCATTGAAAAAAGAACAGCCGCTGTTTACTCTCAGACAAGTTGGAATGATCTGTGAACGTTTGCTGAAAGAACGTGAAGAGAAAATCCGTGAAGAGTATGAAGAAATTTTGACCACAAAACTTGCAGGTATGTTACAGTTCAAAATAATGTGTTAGGATGAGTTTGAAAGCTTAAAACTTTTCCTCGTTTTTGCGTTACACTGTTTTTTCTGATCTAATCTGATTAAGGAGTGAGATTGCATACAGAACAGAAAAAACGATGTGTAGTCTCTTTGATAGGTGTTTTTTCTTCTATGCTGCCTTGGATAGAAACTGTGACTCCTGGGTATTACTAATCAATGGAAACAGTGGTTTTATTTCAGATAGAACTTTCTCTTGCTATCATGTTTGAATTGATCATTTCCTCCTCGTTTTTTTGCCAGAAAGACTTTCTATTCTACTGGCTTAAGAGCTCTTTGTGAAGGACTTTTTTTTTTTTTTTTTTCCTGCTTGAGAACTGACTTCCTTTTTGTGGAATTTGGCAAGAAGACAGTACCTAAGATTTCCCTTTCTTTTCCCAGTACTTGCCATTACACTGCTGCTGGCGGTGTTTGGTATCTGCCCGAGTGTCAGTAGTTTAGCTGCATTTCTGATGCTCTGTGTTGAATTGTTGTATTTCACATCATTTGGCTGATACTTTTGGCGCCTGAGGCCAACTTACCTTTTTCGTAAGGATCATGTTAATGTTAGCATTGTAAATGTGACCCTTCTTTAGTTGTTGGGGTTCTCTGCTTCTAAGCATCTTGCCAGCATTTGAGCACCTAGATTCTGTTGCATTCAGAGGTAGGTGCCTTCACAGTGATTCAGTGTCTAATTTATTTGATGATAATGAACATCTGAGTGCACTGTTTGGCAGCAAACCTGCTTTTGAATACCCACGGCTGTTCTGCATCCCACCTGAAAACACATCAGAATCGGAGTTTGCAAATCTCTTCAGGTGTGGAAATAAACCCTTCTACAGGCATGTCCGTGCCGAAAGTCACTAGACTGGTGTCAGGCTTGCGGGCTGCCTGTGACAGAATTGTCTCTGCAGCTCAGCCTCTGCTCATCTTCTGTGCTTGCTGATCTGCCCGCCACTGCTGTGTAAGAAATGACCGTAGTTCTAAGTCCCTCTTAAGTCTACATCTATTTACAGCTATAACTAGAGCCCTGAACACTTCTGTTGCTTTGGGCCTAATGTTCCATCTCCGCATTTTTCTTTTTAACCCACTTCAGACCGATGAATGAGGACTTGCAGAGCTTTTTTTTTCCTTCTAATTTATGTATGTTAGGAATCGGGTCATTTCTTACATCCTCTTGAATGCGTTTCAGTTAGCAGTGATCATAATAACCATTTGAAGACCAGATATATTTACATTTGTTCTGAGTACAAACTTGTCGTTCTTCACAGCAGAAACCCCTCTGGCAAATTCCTTACGTGTGCTCCATCTGTCAGTCCCAAAGGGAAAAATCTTTGGGTTTGTTTTTGTGAAGGGAGGGGCTGGTTTCTGTTTGGAGGGTTGAGGGTGACAGTGAGATGACTTAGGTTTACTTGTTCTTATGGTGGTGGTCACCAAAAGAGCTGTTGGAAAGACCATGTTACTGCATCCCGTATATCAAGCCAATAATAAATTTTCAGCATTATATGGAAATTTTGAAAGAGAAGACTGCGAAAAGAATCTAGAAATTCCTTACGTAGAAGGCCAGTTATATTTTTCTACTGACAGAATGATTATATCTTTTTCTAAACTTTGTATAGTAAGGTGGTACTCATTCTTACAAAAGAGTGAAGTCAATGGAAATGTAACTGGAAATTCTGTAAAATCTGAATTGAATAGCTTCTTTCAAGTGACTTTAACTGAATGTTTGGATCTCGCATATTTTCCTCATTCAGTTCTCAATCACGGTTTTCTTGCAGGTAGGTAGCCAGATACTGCCTTTCTTTTCCACTCTCCCATGTTCTTTGTGAGCAGAGTTGCCTTTCATGCAGCATCAGGGTTTGATAAATGGAAAACTTGGATCACTGTAATGCCCTGATTTCCCCTCCTGCCCCTGGTACCTGATGAAACCGCTGTGTTAGCATAAACTTGGGTTTCCAAGATCCTTTGCGGATTTTAAAACTAGAGGAGGAGTTTAAGGGGCTGAGGGAAACTTTAGGTTGAAAGCTTTTCTAGAATCTGTTTGGGAAAACCAGCTTTTCATACTAAAAGTCAAGTTGTAGAGTATAGTAATCATATTTGTATTTGTGGCATTCAGTCATCTTTTGACTTAAAATAGCTACTGAGAACATCTATGATACAGGATGCCAGTGGTGTAAGTATCTTTACAAGCGTTCACTTAAATTTTCAAACAGTTCCCTGTAGGTTCCCCTTACCTTTGGATTGCTTAACTTTCCCAATCTGAATGTCACAGGGGATTTTTAGTAACCATGGATTCTTTAAATTTTCAAAGCCATAATTTTAACAAAGATGATGGTACGAAGCAGCTCGATGTGTTGACTTAAACCTTTAAAGAAGAAAGTTGCTTTCTGGCCTTTCATGCGTACTTTTAGGAAAAGTTTTAGTTGCTGTTATTTTTGGAAATGGTTTCTGGGCAACAGATCCTTCAGTGTGCTCTTTGTGTTATTTTGTTGTTTGGCCAAGCTCCTTGGCGTGGCTGATGAAAAGCCATCAGTGAAACAGAGGTCCTGCTTGTTGGGCAGAGGGGAACCGGCTACCGTGACCCCGGGTCCCTTCAGTCAGGGATGGATGTCCTTAGGTCATCGGGTCAGGTCCGCACTTGGGGCTGGTGCTGCTGCTCTACTTGCTGATTACTGATACCCTGTTTACTTCAAAGGTGAAGCTCATCCCTGCAAGAGGATGGGGACTTTAATGGGGCAAACCTGTGGGACTAGGAACCACTACAAATCTAACTGCATTTTTGGTTGAAGATTGCCTTCTTTGACCTTGCCCTTTTCTCAGAACACCCCACATTGCTGCACATGTATTTTCCCACAAGGGAGGAAGGGGAATGGAGAGGAGCGGCATCTGGTAGATATTACTCTCCTTGTTCAATTTCCTAATTCTGAAAGGTGATATCCTGCTGATGAGTGCAATATCGAAACTGAATCAAATATTGCGAATGTACTTGTATGGATGTGTGTATAGAAAGAATAACCTTTCTGGGAAATAACAATGCTTAGTTCAAAGCCAAATTAATACGTTTGATATCTAAATTTCATTTCAGATTACACAGTAGCCGTTTTCATGAACTCCACAGTCAACTGTGTCTCCTATTGTGGCTACTTCTGTGATTGGAATTAGTCAAGTGTTAGTCACTCAGCATTTAATCCTTTCAGTTTGCCATTTGCTTTTGATTCTCTGGTGGTCACCAAAAGGAATTTCTAACTCCGTAGCAAGTCCCTTTCTTGTGTCCCACTTTGTGTCTGTGTTTCCATTTCATTAAATTAATTTTCTTCCATCTGGCAGTGATAGGAGCGGAGGGAGGTTATGTTTCCAACTCAAGCGCTGACACCTTAATTCCACGTTTGCTTAACCGCTCTGCCCCCATTACGGATCTGTGAAATGGGCGCACTTGATTACTTCAAAATACAGTGTCTGACACTTAGCCAGGTGTTAGGTGTATTGAGGTCTTCGTGTACGTGCGGCATAATTCTCTTTGAGCACATTCCCGACTTTCCCATTACAGAAGTTTGTAAGGGAAAGTCTTTTAATTAAGGGAACGTGTGCTGCACTGTTGCTCTTGGGGATGAAATGGCAGCTATGAGCTGTGTAAAGTCACTTAAAACTGCTGTTAGTGGATGCGTGTTTTAATTGATATGATCTGTATGTATAAAAAAAGTAGCCTTGAATATTTTTCAGCTTGAGTTAAGCTTAATGTACTCACACTTGTGATGCTTCATGCTTGCAGAACAATACGACGCATTTGTGAAGTTCACGCATGATCAAATCATGCGACGATATGGAGAACAGCCTGCCAGTTGTGAGTATCTATTTCTGCTGGTTCCTAGAGCAGCGTTAAATTACTGAACCTTCAATAATTTAAGTGGCTGTTGTTTGTTGTTAAGCTTCAGCTGGGGCCCAAGTTATAATACTTTCAAATGGGTAGTATGGAAGACCGAGGTTGAAAGGAAGATGTGAGATAAAACGCGGCTTTTGTTTAAAACATCTAAAACTGTCTCCCGTAACATGCTGGGGTTTTATTTTTGAAGCAGCATTAGATATTGCTATAAGAGGTTTATGATAGAGCTGCAATTTGTTAAGTCCATCATTAACTCTTGGTTTGTTTTTTTGTTTTTTCTTTTTCCAGACGTTTCATGAATCACACTTTCTGCATATGTGGGCTGCCCTATACACCCTGTTTTATTGTTGCAAGCTGTCCCAGTAAAGACTTGCAGCAATGCCATATTTTTTTCCCCCTGTGAACACAGGTTATTTCAAGCTTTTGTCAGTGGCAACCACTCTTATGCAGCAACTGGTTTTGGAGTGCTCCCTGATGTCAGTACCACCTGGATGTGGACCTTTGCTACCTGTAATAATACCAGTGGCCTCATTTGCTGTATCATTACAATTTGGCTTCTTATGTTAATAAGTTTGAAAAAGTAAAGGATTAAAGCTGGTGTTCTAGAAGTTGCCCTTCACTGGTTGTGTAAATAAAAATGTAGAATGACACTTCTGACTGAAGTTAGTGTGGTTTTCATAACTGTGCACTACAACGAAGCTGTAATCACAGTTAAGTTAGAATGTAATCCCAGGACAATTTTAAGCAAATAGCCCACAGTACTGCCTGTGAAATAGTGAAGGAGGGCATTTCTGTATTCCATGACTTTTTTGGGGGTTAAGAATGGGTTTATATGATTTCTCATTTTTGTAGTTTTTATTTATTCTCTCAGTCTTTAACAAATGTTTATTGCTGCAATTTTTCAGTGTATCATTGTTTTACTGCCCTTGTAGTACTGGAATTTAGTTGGAAGAATAAAACATTTACTTCTAATCTGTTTGTTTTTAATATGCAGGTGGAACTTTTGCTGTGTTATGAATAAACTTAAATCTGCGTGTTTAAATGAAAACTTCATTTACTAGCAATAGCGGGGTGGGTCAGAATTTTAGATCAGGAGAAGGAGGTGGATGAAAATCTCAGGTAATTCTTCAGAGGCGAAGAAATCTTCCTCAGATTGGCTGTATCGTTTCCTGTTGTGGAAGCGTGTTTATTACAGAACTGACAGGAAACTGTTGGTTTAACTCAAACAGTTGTGCTCGTGTTCCTTCAGGTTTAAATGACACATCCAAGGAAATCTGTTCGTGAGATAGAGCAGGTGCTTGTCCCGCGAGCTGGAACTATGTAGGTATTGGAAGAGCTCAAGGTGTGTAATCTTTTTTGTGTTGAGAGTGGAGGAGTTTGTCGTTGGACGCGTTCAGCTGTTTCCAGAGTGCGGTATCGGTGCTGGCTGCTGCCAGCTGCGCAATTCCCAAGCTTGGAGTGAATTCCTGATTCCTGAATTACTACCTGGCAAGTCCATATGTGCCTGCTGGGGGTAGAAGTGCAAGCGACTTGGGTTATCTGCTTTGGGGACTTTAAAGTAGTTTCAAAGTAATCCTTCGATTATGAACCCTCGTCTTCTCTAACTTACTCTCTGCTTCTGGTGAAGTGGAAGCCTGTTGTGTAATAGGTCTTTGTACCATTTCAAATTAATTGGAAGAGTTTTAGTTGAAAGGTAATTGAAACTTCAGCTGGTAGATACATGTGTTAATTGGCTTGTGCTGATGCTTAAGATTTCAGAGAAGCCACGTGATGAGCTCTAGTTCTTAGTGAACTTTTACTCACTTAGAATTAGGTACATTGCCACAGTATCAGAGTATTTTCTGCTCACTTTCCTGAAACTCATCTTACCCAAATATTTGGATTCTTTTTACTGTATTTTCAGAATCTCGGAAATGGGAAACCCTACTAGACTCCCCTTTCAGGTCTTCTGTTACTGAAAATAAAACTATCAAGGGCTGTAATTTCTGTTGATTGGCTCGGGGTTCTCAGTCCCTCTCCTGCCTCCTCTTCATTGTTGCACCTCCTTTTATTGTTAATTTGCCCAGGGTACGAAAACCACTTCTAGGTGGACCACAACCCAAATTCCAGCCTCCTGATACATTTCCTGTATCTCCTGTGTTCTAGAAGATCCTTGTTCTGACTTGATAGAAATGTGTATGTGCCGAACTGATAATTTGAGATAGGAGTAGAATTAAGATACCAGCCATTGTGATCATCTCTGTGTCTCGGCTTATCTTTCCCTTTGGGATATTATGAGTTATTATAAATAAGAAGTGATGTCATGTTAGCATCCAGCAACTCCTCTGCTGCTCCAAATTAATGCATAATAAGCAGTTTTCCGGTAGATGGAATAAAATGCCACCGTGGGTGCTCGTGCATCACAGCTGTGGGATGCTTAATTTATGCCCATTTTGAAAACGAGGTTGCATTCTTCGAAATTTTTCATTTTTTTTAACCTGCTGCTTGTTCTGTCTTGGATTTAAACCAGATCCTTCTCCTAATCTCAGTGCCAGTATCTGATGTGATGAATTTCACATGAAAGGCTAGTTCTAACAGGTGCCTTACTCTTGAGCAGGAAAATGGCTGGCTGCTCGATTACTGTTGGAAAAAATGAGGGAAAGTGGAGTGCTGTGAGGAGCAGGCTGGTGCTTAAAACCAAACCTGCTTTGGAGAGCCTTTTCGAAGTCTTTCGAGTCAAGTAGAAATGGGTAAGATTGAATAACTACTGAATTCTTGGCACTACGCTTTGTGGTGGCCACATTTGGAATATATTTGTGATTTGTCCATTAACTGCAGCCCGTCCCAAAGCAAAGCTGAGGACAGTGAATTGCAGCTGAAGAGAGTGAAACCAAAGATCCCAGTTAACCTCCTTTTAAGGTAGCGATGCGTAAATTCTTTTCAGGCAGGTCTCAGTTACCGAAGGCAGCATGTCCATCCTGACTGCCTGTTGATTTTTGTGTCTAGATGTGAAAGATGCAGCCATAAGGTGCAGGGTCCTGCGCCTGGGACGTGGCAATCCCAGGCACAAATACAGGTTGGGCGGAGAACGGCTGGAGAGCAGCCCTGAGGAGAAGGACCTGGGGGTGTTGGTGGATGAGAAGCTCAACATGAGCCGGCAGTGCGCGCTGGCAGCCCAGAAAGCCAACCCCATCCTGGGCTGCATCAAGAGAAGTGTGGCCAGCAGGTCACAGGAGGTGATTCTACCCCTCTACTCTGCGCTCGTGAGACCCCACCTGGAATACTGTGTCCAGCTTTGGAGTCCTCAACACAGGAAGGACATGGACCTGTTGGAATGGGTCCAGCGGAGGGCCACAAAGATGATCAGAGGGATGGAGCACCTCCCCTATGAAGACAGGCTGAGAGAGCTGGGGTTGTTCAGCCTGGAGAAGAGAAGGCTCCGGGGAGACCTCATAGCAGCCTTCCAATATCTGAAGGGAGCCTACAGGAGAGCCGGAGAGGGACTCTTTGTCAGGAGATGTAGTGACAGGACAAGGGGTGATGGTTTTAAATTGGAAGAGGGGAGATTTAGATTAGATATTAGGAGGAAAATCTTTACTGTGAGGGTGGTGAGACACTGGAACAGGTTGCCCAGGGAAGTTGTGGATGCCCCATCCCTGGAGGTGTTCAAGGCCAGGCTGGATGGGGCTTTGAGCAACCTGGTCTGGTGGGAGGTGTCCCTGCCCATGGCAGGGGGTTGGAACTCGATGATCTTTAAGGTCCCTTCCAACTCTAACCATTCTGTGATTCTATGATAAGATTATTCAGCATTTTTCGAGGTCGAAAAGGAAGGAGATTCAAGCCACCTTGTGTGTCGATGCTTGGGAGCTGCCTGTGTGCTCTGGAACAGCAAGACCATGAGCAGATTCTGGTTAGAAACTATTTTGTGAAAGGTCTCTTCATTCCTGAGTTGGGAATTGGGAAGGATTTAGCTCCGTGATTCCACGGTAGAGAGGAAAAAAAACCGAGGCGAGTAAAGTATTGAGAATTTCTGCTCTTGTGAACCAGCGCTGGTGACCTTTGCATTGGAAATCATTCTCCGAGTTGAAGAATGTGAGGATGAGTGTTTGGCTTTTACAGGCACGTGGCTTATTCCTACGTTTTAGTGCTGTTGTAGGCTCCAAGATAGAAGAAAAATGACCCAAGTTTGTGTTTGAAAGCAGTAGCGCAGTAAAGAGGTGTCAAAGAACAGCATCTGTAACTAGAGAAAAACGGTCCTGTTCAAACAAGAGTTAACTTATTTTCAGGTCTGATTTTTGGCAGTAGTTCTTGTTGAAAGATGTGGCTATGGAAGAATGGAACACAGTTACCAGTTCAGAGGTGAGGCTTTACGTTGTTACAGTTCCAGAGCTAGTACCACAGTACAAAAATTGGCTTTTTTTTGTCTTGCTTTCAGTGAACATTGCAGACAGAGGCGGTTTCCTGGAGTATCTGCAGAACATTATTACTATGCGGACAGTTGTAGAAACCTACATTTAAAAATTACGTACGTATTTACAGTTGAAATCTCCTGTGTGTCTATTTCAGCTCAGGTATGTGAGGGTGAACTTGGAATATTTACAACAAAAAATAGTCAAATAAATGATGAGGGGAGCTAAATGTAAATAAAATTCATACTATGTAGCCAGATTATCTTCAAAGAGAAAGCCTGGTGTTACTAGACCCCTGGCACCAGGATTCCGTTCAAGGAGGAAAAGCACGAGGTGTTTTTTCATAGCTGCAGCGTCTCTGCTGTTACTGATGTCGTTTCAGAATTCGAGGATGTTTTTTCCAGGCAGGTCGGACTCTGACTACAAAGTCCAGCCTCCGAAGAAAGGCAAACTGAATGAAATTTATGACCACTTGGGCTTTTTTATAGTGTTTGTAACTGTCCAATTTTCCTGCCCTCCTTGCTGAAGAAAATTAAATTACACAGTACTTCCTACATACTTTTAGTCAAGTATGTCCCCTTTATGCATCTACCAGTGTGAAGTGCCAAATGCTGAATTAAAAGATTTGATCCTGAGAAACTGTATGTAGCATAGAAAACGTGTCTTTAAGCTTCAAAATTTATTTTGCTGGTTTAACGTCATGTCGCCTGCACATTTGGGGATTAAAAGCCACACGCCACTGGGGCTTGCTTCTCTTCTATTTCCAAATATTTTACCCTGCAGAGGTGTGAAAGTCGGATGGCGTGGGTGAGGGGAGGCTGGTGGCAGAGGACAGCTTGGCTCCGTGTCGACCGGTGGGACATGGGGCTGTTCTGCTCCCTTCCGTTGGGTCAGGTGTAGTGGGAAGATAAAGAGGTGATGTTTGGGACAGAGGAGGGCTACTGAGCATTTCCCTCCCACTGAAATGTCTCATTTTCCTCTCCACTGCTGGAAATCCTTACGTATAAAGACCACGAGGATAAAAGTGCCCTGGCTTGGTCTCTGGAGCGAAGAGCAGTTGGGGTTGTTTACCCCCATGTCCTGGTGGAAGAGAGGAACTTGAAACCGCTCCGCTGAGATCCCGAGAATTCTTGCTGTGAGTTCTCATGCCGTTTCCCAAGCTGTACGTTCAGGCAGTATCAAAGGCAATAAACCACTCGTCCTTCCTCAGCCTCTTCATTTGCCTGGCAACAGGGAACTGGGCCCTCCCCGAAGTGCAGCAGGAAGCGTTACTGTGTGTCTGCAATTACAGCAGTTGGAAAATACATGACTCCTGCCCTCTCTGAGGGTATTATTTCAAACAAGCCTGACCTATCTTATATACATTCCTGGGTAAGTTACAGGTTCTTGTAGTAGGACTTCCCCCCTGATCCTAGTACAGATCCGGTTTATGCGAGTGATTCAATCTTCGGAGCCGCGGGCTGTTGTTTTCAGTCGGTGTTGAGTCGGCTAAAGTGCCGGTGCAACCGAGGGGCAGCATCTGGATCCTACTGACAGCTGAACACAGGCGCCAAAAGCAGCGCTTAAACGCTTCAAATAGAAGGGAAATGACGTCCTTAATCCTCTCGGTCAGCTGAGGGGGTCTGGGAGTTTTTTGGAGGTACATACAGTCTTTTACAATAAACCAAGTAATCACCGTGTAACTTCTAAGTGGGTTGAGAGGGACAAAGTCTAAACATCTCTAACTGCAGCCCTTTCCCGGGTGATAAGACCGACCTGAAGTCTCCGCCTATACTGTTGAAATGCACGTGAGGTGGCCCTGGGGACAGTTTATCAACGTACGGCAGACACACAGACTGTTCTGGAGGGAAACGCAGCTTTTCCCCTTTGGTTTCTAAAGCTTTTTCCAGGGTTGGAAGACATGGGACACCGACATCAGCATAAACACATTTTTATGTTTAACCAAACCAAGTCTCAGGGGAAGCTGAAGCTGGATGCGGTAAGATCTGCAGCACAGCTTTTGAGTGCCAAAAACGAGATGGGGCTGGTTAGGACTATACCCATCTTACTCCGTACCTGCGTTACTCCAACACCTGGAATCAGGTGTAGGCTTTTCCTAACAACCTCAGCTTCCTCAGGGACCAGACCTCCAGCAATGGCCATGGGTTTTTTTTTCCCAGCTTTTTGGCACTGGATTTATTTGTGGCTTTTTTTACAGCATCGGGCACCGATGTGTGACTGACTCAAAGCAGAGAATAGCAGCTCTTTGGTCTGTCCCGACCAAAGCAGAAGGAGCCGTGAGTTGGTCCAGTCCTGTTCCTACAGAGGGGACAGCACTGGGAGCTCGTGCTCAGGTGGAGGCACCGCTCCGTGCATCCCAGACTTGCTCGCTGCCCAGGGCCAAGTGGCAGAGAAGGTTCTTTGAAGATGTATCAGATAAGCAGTGCTTTTTAACACTCGGCCAACAGTTATTTTCACACAGCTGTGTGCGTACAGCACAAATCCTCAGCAAAGAGAGACGTTACAGCGGGTGCTTCAGGTGTGGGTTTTACTGCCTTTCTCCAACGCACTCAGTCAGTCAGACAGCAAAAATCAGAACTTCACCAGAAAAAAGGAATGAGTTTAACAGTTTGCTTTTGCTCCTCTCAAAGAGCGAAAAATTTCTATCTTCAAAATTATTCTGTCCCTTTCTCCCTTCTTGGGAAGCAGTTTTAAGGGAGTTAAGACCAGTTTTGGTTTGAGGAACGTGCAGCAGAAGCTGAACATGGAAGCTTACTGTCTTTTTTAGCATACTGGTTTTATTTATTTTTAAATCTGTAGTTCGAGGATCTGGAAGGCATTTCATAATGATGACTCAAATCCTGTCGGCTTATAAGCAAGTTAATAAAGCTGCTTCATGGCTTCTGTAGCTTACACAGCCAGCGTTGTCCCTTTGGCTTCCTAGCCTGAAATATATCACTATAGTGTTAAATATCACACACCAAAGAAGATTAAAACTGGCACAGCGCTACAGTATTTGGACCATGAGCATTACCGTGAGGGAGGCTGAGTATGAAAACCCAACATCGCTATTCGAGTCTATCCAGGCCCTCGGAGCGGATCTGTCGCCGCTCAGTCCTCGTTGACTTTGAGTCAGTGCTCAAAGTGAGCCAGGACTGGTTTAGTGGGAACACGGCCATTGCACAAGGTTAGAAAGAACAGGTTTATTAAGATCTGGCTGGCACATTAACAGCCTCCCCATGTCAGCCTTGCCACGTGGTCGGTTTTCTGCTTGCTGGGCTTTATGAAGCCCAAGAGCTCCAGTTCGGAAACAGCTCGAATAAAACGAGCACTGGACGCGTCAGTAAAGGAAACTGAGTGTGTTTTTTATGACACTCGCTGATGGAGACACCGTTCTCTCTCTGAGGGGAAGACTTCTAAGTCACAGTAAGCACAGATGACACAAAATGCTGTGTTAAACACTAAAATTGTTAGAAATAAGGGCAGAGCAAGTCTTCAATCTCATCAGTATTTCTTTAGCTACATGCGTACAGTGTGGCAACGAAGGCAGAGTTCCTTTCCCCACTGCTGGGAGAAGCTTAAAGCCAACAAAGATACCGATTTTGTAGTCTCTCAGAAGAAAGAATTTATACTTTCATGCCCCATGACAAAAAAAAAAATGGGAAGATAGATAATTATAGAGGGTTGTTTTTTTTTAAGGTTTCATTAAACAGCATCACTTTTTCTTTACTCGCTGTTCACTAATGTTTCTTGCTGCCTTCCTGACACACAGCTCGCTCTCTATATATATATATACATATATATATATATATATATATATATATATATATATATATATATATATCCTTGAGTTAAATAGAGAACTTAGTTTTGTATTACCAGTGAAGCTTGTAAAAAAGGAAAGGCCTTACAATAAAGGAGAGCTAGGTGTAGTACTGGAGCATGTAGATATTCTTCCTGTAGTTAAGCCTCCTTTTGTACAACTATTCATCTCTTCTCTGTGGCAGCACGATTGTTGTAGCCACGAGTTTTGGTTCTAATGCTCATCCTTCAAATATTTTGCAGACCTCGCTTAAGAATCAGGACAAAGTGAGAAGCAAAATGTTTTGTGGGAACCAAAGTTCTCAGCTCTAAGGTCCTAGAACTTGTGCCTTCTACAGAGAGATCACTTTTGTAAGCATTTCCTCTGCCACTGCTTCCATCTTCCACATAAACTACCGTGTCTCCATCTGCTCTCTAGGTCACAGCTCCCCTGTCATCTGTTCCCCAGGAATGCTCTTCCCCTACAGAGCAGCTGCACCAAGTCTCAGATGATTTAAACAAGTAGAATAGATTCAGCTTGTTTTAGGGATTGTTGGTTCTGTTTGAGACCCAAAGACCTCCCCTGGACAAAAGCTGCTCTCTACTCTCACCGCCTCCAGCCCAACTACTTCAGCTGATCTATTTCTGTGACGTTTTCAGTACCTTAAAAGCCTGTTTAAACTATTCATCTTATTTTTCTGGAATTAGTTACCAGTGCACCTGAAGCTGTGTTTTTTAAAATCCTGGTTCATTAATCCTGTAAGCGTTTGAATGTAAAACCTGAGAGAAATAAGAAAGGATACTGGATAACATCATCCACCTGGTCTGAGGAAGCTGCATCTGTGTTTGGTCCCTCAGCTGCCATCACCACAGTTGAGAAAGCCTAGAAAGGGAAAAGCAGCACAGATTTAACACGTCACGGACAGACAGAGCTGCATATAAAATGATGAGCTCCAAGCTGATGACTGTCACTTGGGAGGAATGAGATCGTGGAATGGTAACTCCGGGAGAATGTCAGTTCAGCAGCAACCAAAAGAGCGAGCGAGGTTACATATTACCATGGCAGGAATGCAGAATGAGAGACATCACTCCATGAACTTGTGTGCCTGCATTTTAAATCCCAAAACAGTTCTGGGCCCTGACTCATTCTCAGAAAAAATACAGAACTGAAAAACATTCTGGAAAAACAAAAGAGAGAGTTGGCTGTGAAGAAATCTATGAAACTGAGGGACAGCAAGAGCCTGGGTTGGAATCTTCTGTCCACTTTTATTTCCAATACACAAACAAGGCAGCAGCAAACAAAACATACTCCGAACAAGTACAAGGAGTGTCCTCTGCGCTGCATGTAGTTGAGCTACTGAATTTCTGGCCAGAGGATGCTGTGGGTGCTAAAAAGTTATATTGGTAACATAATCCAGGTAGGCTTACAAAAACCAGTAAACCATTCCAGCTTAGGGAACTTCAGAGCTAAAACAGTTGTTAGCTATGGAGTTTTGGAGAATGTATCACAGCTGCCTGGCAGAAAAGGACCTGGGGGTGTTGGTCTGAACTGTCGACTGAACATGAGCCAGGAGTGTGCCCAGGTGGCCAAGAAGGCTAACAGCATCCTGGCCTGTATCAGGAACAGCGTGGTGAGTAGGACTCGGGAGGTGATGGTCCCCCTGTACTGGGCACTGGTGAGGCCCCACCTCCAGTCCTGTGTCAGTTTTGGGCCCCTTCCCACAGGAAAGACAATGAGGTGCTGGAGAATGTCCAGAGGAGGGCAACGAAGCTGGTGAGGGGTCTGGAGAATAAGTCTTATGAGGAGAGGCTGAGGGAGCTGGGGGTGTTCAGCCTGGAGAAAAGGAGGCTGAGGGGAGACCTTGTCGCTCTCCACAACTCCCTGAAAGGAGGGTGTAGAGAGGCGGGGGTCGGTCTCTTCTCCCAAGTCACAGGCGACAGGACAAGAGGAAATGGCCTCAAGTTGTGCCAGGGGAGGTTCAGATTGGATATTAGGAAAAATTTTTACACAGAAAGGGTTATTAAGCCTTGGAATGGGCTGCCCAGGGAAGGGGTTGAGGCACCATCCCTGGAGGTACTCAAAAGACGGGTAGATGAGGTGCTTAGTGACATGGTTTAGTGATGGTTTTTATCAGAGTTAGGTTGATGGTTGGACTAGATGATCTTAAAGGTCCCTTCCAACCTAGACAATTCTATGATTCTATATTAATGTATGTTTTCTTGTTATACTCTCTCTGCTTTTGGTCCCAGTGTGAGACTGGAAAGACCTTTGCTCTTCCCTTGCATAAGGATTTTCTCCAAGAACCCTGCACTCGCCAAGGAGCAGTGCTTGCCTGTTTCCATAAAAGCATCACAGAACACTTAAAGGGGGGAAAAAGGGTAACTTTGTGAAGCATAAAATCTGATCTCTGCCAAGCATAAAATAGAAGCAGAAGCAAAAGATTTTCATCACAGAGTAACGATGCTGGAAATAAATGATTTACAGTAGTCAGAGGAAGACTGTAGGGTGGTGACTGCAGTTACTGCGCGTTCTTGCACAGGAGGGACCGAGGTGGGCAAGGATTTAAGCTGTTGCAAAGGGGCACTGAAGAAAAGCAGACGTGCAGCAAAAAGATAAATCAGAACACTGAAAGCGGGTAAAGGCACCGTTTGCATCGTCACATACCTCTAACCAATCCACGAGATTAATCAATCTGCCACACTCCAAATGAAGCTTATAGACTATGCATATGTCCGGGACTTTATTAGAGATGCTTCCTCCGTCACTTTTCAAAGCTTGATTCTGATAAAAAACAAAGGTAGTAACTTCCATCAGTTTTTAACCTTGAACGATTTTCAGGGCTAGGTATTATTTCAGAAAATTCACGTTAGGTATTTTAACCAAATGTTTACTGTTTGTGTGTTTAATGGCAAGTTGATGGTACAAAGAAAAAAACCAAAAGCCAAACCCTCAGGAAAATAAAATAAAAATCCATTAAAAAAAACCCAAAAAACAAACAAAAACCACAACAGCTACTTCACTCCTGCTCCTTCTACAATTTTATAGATTTATGCAGTCTCTGCTTTAACGAGTGATTATCTGATTAGGCTTTTCCCCAATTCTTTCGCTAGTTCTATTTACGTATCAGAGAGAAATACTCCCTTCTGTGGATTCAGGAAAAGCAACTAGTCGCGATTTGCCTCAGACCACACGATATAGAAACCAGAAAAGTGTCCTTTCCCCCCAAAAGGAAAGAGGAAGCCTCAGTATAGATCTGTCAGACGTACTAAAAAGCAAAATTGCTTCTTTCATCACAGAGTTTTATCTTTGAAACATAGCAATCATTTTTCTCCGGCTTGAAACTCGGCACCTATAAAGGCAAAAATCTGATTCCTTACAATTATATGTCAAGAAATTCAGGTCATCGGCACTGAACCATTTACTTGCAAAGTAAAAAAGCCACTTGAGGCAGAGGCAAAGGTCTCTAGAGCTGCAGAAGTTTACAACATTTTGTATCGGTTCATGATTTTTTTTCCCCAGTTTTCAGTTTCATGCACTCTAAGAAGCCAGTTCTCTTAGCGTGAAAACAAGCACTGGTCATTCCTTGCAGTTCATGGGATTTTTTTCTAAAACTGCATATTTTACTAGCTTTTATATGCTTGTAAAATATGCAGGTTACTTTTGGAAAGTCTATAAAGCCCTAGGAATGATACCTTCATAAATAAACGCTTTTCAAGATAGGAAAGAAGGTTGGACAAAGAATATAGCTCTGCTTAAGAATCTGTAGTTTACCTTTCATAGGTCTCAATCCCTGCAGTTTGTCAGACCGATTCAGTTTGGCTGTAGCACTTAAGAGACATTTCACAATTCCCAGAAAGCCTAACGATTTTCAAGTTTATTTCTCCTGTATGAGGAACTCAAAAGCTGCAGACATTTAGGTTAATGTCTGTCAGTTCAGTCCAGATGGTCTCCAGATAAATTCAGACTAATGTGTTTAACCCTTCCAAATGTTACAATCCAGACATTAATTTACCAGACTATAATTCAGGATTTTACCATAATAGTTTAAAATAATACTACCATGTTACTAACTGGCAGAGGTGAAGGTACACCTCCTGGCTGATCCAGCGGCTCCCCACTGCACGGAGGGATAAACCCATACCCGTCTCCTTTCCCCTCTGCTCCCCTGTGACTTCCTACCACTCGCCCATGTGCCGACTCTGGCGTTGCTGGACACTTTGCACTGATTTTCTAATCTTAAAGCCAGAAGAGTTATCACAAACAAGAGAGGATGGAACTTCTAGAGCAACCACACTCCCCTGAAACAGGTTATCTGTAGAAATTAATATCTAGCTAGACCACATGTAAGTGCCGAGAATGATCCAGGAAAGATATTAATGGTAATATTATAGAATCATAGAATCGTCTAGCTTGGAAGAGACCCTTGGGATCATTGAGTCCAACCATCTACCCTACACTACAAAGTTCTCCCCCAACACCACATCTAAATGTCTCTTAAACACACCCAGGGATGGTGACTCAACCCCCTCCCTGGGCAGCCTATTCCAATGCCCGACCACTCTTTCTGTGAAAAATTCTTTCCTAATGTTCAGTCTAAACCTACCCTGTTGGAGCTTGAAGCCATTCCCTCTCGTTCTGTCATTAGTCACCTGTGCGGAGACCAGGACCAACCTCTCTACAGTGTCCTTTCAAGTAGTTGTAGAGAGTGATGAGGTCTCCCCTCAGCCTCCTCTTCCTCATACTAAACAGTCCCAGCTACTAAACAGTCCCAGCGCTATATATATGGAGGGATAACGGTTTTAAACTGTAAGAGGGGAGATTTAGATAGATATTAGGAAGAAATTCTTTCCTGTGAGGGTGGTGAGGCACTGGAACAGGTTGCCCAGAGAAGCTGTGGCTGCCCCATCCCTGGAGGGGTTCAAGGCCAGGCTGGATGGGGCTTTGAGCAACCTGGTCTGGTGGGAGGTGTCCCTGCCCAGGGCAGGGGGTTGGAGCTCAATGATCTTTAAGGTCCCTTCCAACTCTAACCATTCTATGATTACTGATTGACACTGCAGGGTCCCTGCCAGAATTCAGCCTCATTTGTGATAATTAGGCCATAGCGGGAGGGAGCTGCAGCTGCGTGCGGGGAAACCTCAGCTTCCTGAGGCGGCAGCACACACGTCGGCCCCCAGAGGAAATAACGAGACTGACAAGCAGGAAGCTGCCCTAGAACCAGCAGCCAGTTGTGAAACCGCCTGTACAGCACAGAGTTGCTGTTTCAGAAAGAGAAGAGCGTGGGAGTGGGAACAACCCAGAACACCACTGATGAGGGGCTTCTCTTGCTTGACCCTGTCCCCAGAGGCTTAGACAGAGGACAGACTTGTATCGTGCTCTGGAATCAACATCACTACCTTTCCTGAGGACCAAATGCTGGTATCCCCTTTCCCTGATACGGCAGCTGATTGCAACTGGAGGATTTTCATTTCATAGGGATCCAAGTATCTTCATGGGTAACAGGGCTCATTCCTTGAGATCAAGGTGAAAAATCACCCTTCTTACCCAAGGCCAAGAACAAAACTTGTGTGACCATCTAAACCCCAGGAAGATCCAAAATCAGATGGCCTTGTGCTGACACAACACTAAGCAGTGCCTTGCTGGTATTCCAAGCTACAACTCGTTGAATTTTCAAGGGATCAGTGAAAACAGAATTACACTTTTTTTTGTGGTGTGTTTTTTTTTTTTTTTTTTTTTTCCAGGATAAGCATGACCCTTGTTTCACGCTTTGCTAAATAAACAACTGGAGTGGATTCCTGTAAGAAATGCATCATATATTAATCATTTGCTGGTACTCCACTGAAGCAGATCCTTTTCTGTCCTAGGCTTCTGGAAGGAACAGCTCTAGAGAACTTTGCTCTGGTCATGGCCCAGGAAAGCACAAGCCAATGCAGAAGTCATGGATACAACTAAGAAAAAAAAAATATTTCTTTGACTCACACGGATTAAAATGCCAAGCGAGGTACTTGGCCAATACTGCTGCTGTTAGAAACTACGCCAAACCTTCACAGTCTACTCAGAAAACATCGGAAATACATTAAAGTATGTCAAAGAACAAAGTGCAGGATGACAGAGGGCTTTAAATCCCGTCAACTCATCAAAGAGAATACTTACTAAATACATCAGCATTTTGCTGTCTCTCCTAATCTATATTTTTACAGATTCGCTAAAAACATAAATCACTGAGGTTTATATTAGGCCTCTTTAATGGGAGCCCACTGGCTAACTACTGTTTTCAAAAATAAGCTCTTTAAGTGGTTTTAGAAGTAACTCCTGCGCACAGCAAAACTGACAACCCTCCCTCAGATAGAGGCAGGAGGCCAACAAACCCAACACGAATTGGGCCATACATTTCAAAGACTGATCTTTATCAAGTATGATTCCTGATACGTGTTGGCTTGGACTCCAGTAACATAGAATCACTCAGATACAGCTCCAATCAATGTTTTCTTCAGAACTATAATCACATTTTTGAAGGGAAATGTTAGGGCATGAGGATAACTCCAAGCAGCATCTATAACCAAGGACAAAACAATGGAATGTTTGTTCACTCCTTTTTCCAAATCCCGCTCTATTTCTTTCTTTGGGTCATCCCATGAGTTTGATTTATGAAAGAAGTGGAAAAGGGGCTGCTTTTCTTCTCTAGAAAAGGGCAGGGTTAACTAATAGAATCAATGACAAACTTTTTCTTGGACTTGGAAAAGATACGATTTTAACACACAACAGATATTAAAATAGATGTGAAAAGATAAAGGAAGGATTCCTTTAAATATGCTGTATTTAAGCTACTGTTAATGTCGTCTCTCCACCTGAACAGAGCCTTCACCTCACAGCAAGTCTACACTGTGAGGAATAAGCACTAACCCTGTAAAGGAAGTCTCTGGAAAGAGCCACAGACACTGTACTTTTTTTCCCCATGGACAAGTGTCATCCCGTTTGTAATGGGCAACAAAATGACTTTTCTGCTACGTCTACAGAAGAAAGAAAAAATCATGATCCAGAACAGGCTCTGGAAAATGAATTCCCCAAATAGAACTCTTTCCATAATTAGCTGCTTTATTTCAGCCAGACGGGTTCCTTAGCTCTTTGCGAAGTCCCCTGTTCTTATCAACACTAGCTTGTTGGTTCTCTGCAAAACAGCTGAACGTGTGCCAGGCTCCGTGAAACAGCAAAACTGAGCCTTTACACATCACCCTTACGCGGAGCCTTCAGAAACGGCTCCAGCGCCACCACCAACTCGCTTGTTTCTTACCTTCAGGTACCAGTAGGGGTTATTTAAAGCTGTATGAAGTGCAATCCTCGGGGCAGCGTTCAGGTGCTCCCGGAGAACGCTGGCTGTGTTGAAATACACTATCTCGTGCAGAGTCTTGTGGTCTGCAGGAACAAGGTAATTTCTGAAAAAAGCCACACGAGGTATGGGGGAAGGGAGGGGAGATACAACCTTTACCTTAAGGAAAACAACAGAAGCCTACAGCAATCAGAGACTACAAGAACGTATGTTTCCCAACCAGTACTGACAAATCTCTGAAAAAACAAGATGAATGGTGCCGAAATCAACTTTTAAGCAGGGAAGTAAGTTCTTACCAACTCTACATCTAATGGATTTAGTGTAGAACTCTGGCTGGGCCACTGACAAATTAAAAACTAAGGGCAGCAGCTGAAATGCTAACACCAGTCATGTACCCTACTCCACAGATCACGCTTATCCAACTCCAGGCCTCCTGATGAGCTTCTTTCTGCTCACCTTTGTCTTCATATTTGAAGCTTTTTTCTTGGCACAGTCATACCGTTAGCTTCTCTGCCTCCCCCTCACCCCAAAGGTCTATAATTAAAATGCCTTCACCTCTTCCCCCAGCCCAAGCCTTTCACATTTTCTGCTACAGACCTGCCTCCAAAACCCTATCTGCTACGCCTTGCTCCCCAAAACAGTTCCCAAAATGGATAGGATATCACACTCGGCATCTGTACAGTTTCATAACTAGAACAGATCAGCAAAGATTAGGATAAAAACTCCTGACTTTATTTTACCACAGTCCTCCTTCAACTTTTTTCTGTAGCTAAAATAAGTTGGTCAATTTGTGTGCCAATTACTTCTACTAATCCATGGAAAAAGAGATTTTTTTTTTTTAAAAAAAATAATATTATTTTTAGAGCCCTCAAAGAAAGAACAGGAAGGGAAAAAAAAGTCTGCTTCATACTGTAAGCCCCAAGACACGATTTTGCCAAGATTAATGTGTTAGCAAAATTTCTGTTGGAAAACTACTGCAGGAAGATAAAAAGAGGAAAGCTCACCTTACGAGACTGTCTATATAGTCAACAACTTCAAACCGAAGCATTTCAAACTTTGTCAGTTTCTTAGACCTCCTCGATTCCTTCAGCTCCAACAAGGTCTTTAAAAAACAAAAAAGTGGTGCATAAAACTATATGGGAGGTAGTTATTTTCTGGAGAACACAATCTATGTGCTTAACACGTAATCAATTTTTGCTGGCATGTCTTCACTGATGAGGTTTGAGAGTGTGATCATGCAGTTATTTTTATTTAGGCCAGTGTAGTCAGTTCTCAAACTGGTAGGAGTTTAGGAAATTCAAAGAAATACGTGTTAGTCAGAACATGTAATTTGCAAGTTAAATAAGAAAAAAATCCCTAATTTGCATTTTGAAATCCTAGTTTATGATATTTTCTATCGTTTTCTATGCCTCAGGTGGGCCTGATACACATAGTTGGTACTTATTCATTCATTTTTAAGAAGAGTTACTTATACACAGCCTTTATATGCAGGGCTCCAGCAAGCCGGGAAGAACTATTGCACCTTAAACGATTCAGTGAAGGAACTAGTCAGCAAAGCCTACTCAGGCCTGACCTTCTGAAGATGATAGAGGTCTGTCTTCTTCTGGAGCTCCTTTTGTGACGATACGGACACATCTTGTTCTTGGAAAGCTTCTGCTTCTAGAACAAAACTAAAGTTTGATACGTGGGCTAAACTTTTCCTGTCTACCTAAATAAACCCCCTAACCCAAGCAATCTGATGTGTTTAGATACTGGTTCACTGAGACCCAAACACAGGCAGCTTTTGGCTCTTGCACCTTGTAAAAGCTCGTTAACAAAGAAGTCTGCAGTGCGGATTAACCAACAACAATTAAGTAACCAAAGCAATTCCGCTCTGAGCAAAGATCCAGCGTAAGCCTCGCACATCACCTGAATTCTGCTTGTGTCATTCTTCTTGTGTCATTCCTTTGGAGCAAAAACTCCAAAGGCACAGTCAACGCCAGGATGAGTGATAATTGAAATCAAAACAAAAGGTAGCTAGATTTCTTGCCTTACTTATGAAGATGGTAATAAGATGGAGATTCCACCTACAGATCACACGTAAAGCTCCAATCATGAAATAGAAAAGCTTTCTGGTGACCTACATAGAATGAGCTGGTATTTTCCAGTGCCCTGTGGACATTTGTACTTGTGTTGAAGGCTTCAAAACAAAGAACTTCCTCTCTCCACTACTACGCCGATACATTTTGAGATATTTTTTAATCAAATCCTTCTGCTCGAAATAGCCTGAACATAAAGATATTTTGTTTCCTCAAGCTTCATGTTTTTATTTTTTCCAGTTCATTAAGCAGTCGGGAAGATGGACTTAGTTGTTGTTAAAAAATTTTGGGACTATCCTTTCACTCTAAGGGCTCTGTGGGAGATTTGGGCACATAACATTTCTGGCAGACTTCTGAAAACTCCTGCTGAAGATCAAAACTATCACAGAAGCATACAGGAAGAAGTCACCTAACTCAGCAACCTATTCATGTTAAGTTTATCTTAACTTCCCCTTCTCTCATTTTCATTATATCTTAAATCCACTCTGAAAACAAAGTAAGCTCATTCATAGATTCGTTAGACCTTCTCTGCTTTAAAAACATCTTCAAATCCTAACTGAAAATAAATACTGCCTTTTTTTGTTTTATAGTTCTGCATGTCCTTCAATTCCCAGAGTTGTTTTTTTTTTATTTATTCCCTAAAGGTAAAAATCCAACTTCTTTAAAGACCTTTGCTTCAATTCTTTTTTTTTTTTTTTTTTTTTCCAAACTAGATGAACCTTTAGGTTTTCCATCACAGTTCAGAATCTTCAGTGCTGGTATCTTCAGCTTTTTCAAAGTGATCACCTCTTTCCTTTCCCACAGCCCTGCTGTTATTACATCTATTCAAAAATACATGGTACAAGCAAGAGCCAGTTCTTCCAAACAAGCCTCAGTTAATCCTAGAGCGTTCCATGACTGCTTAAATTAATATTAGCCTGCGTTTGGCGATTTACTCCCTACTTGTCAAAATGCTGGGTAGTAACCACACTGATAATGAACTTAATATGCATAAAACAGACCAGATGATGAGCACTTCATCTTCAAAAGGGAATCATAGGGGAGCACTTCTCCGTAGTTCAGGGGAAGCAAGGAAATTCCTATTCCAGAAGGATGTTGGAATATGTTCTATTCCTATTTCAGAAGGAATAAATAGGGCAGTTTCTGTAAACCTGCCTCTGAAAGATGGAAGGCTGCTCTCATTTGCCTTATTAAACTTTCAAGTATGTCCTCTGCCATAAGCAATCCAATATATGGGCCTGACAAGTTACAGCATGTCAGCAGAGCCCTGACAACTGGCACTTCGTGTCCTAGCCCTTATAGGAATTTAACTGAAGGCTCTGGTGAAAGAACGCTCTATATAATTTGGATTAAATACCACGTCATAAGGAAGTCTGCTCCTATTTATCTTTCAATATCTGTTTTTATTTGTTAAATGTTGTTAATGATTGCAACATCCGGTAAGAGTCTCAAAATAAACGTATGACAGATTTAGCGAGTAATGTTTGCTGATCTGTCCAATTTCTTATCTTGCATCACTCTCCCATGTTATAAAAAGCATGAGCCACATACCAATAAAGAATACAAACATTCCCTAATTTTATGTATATATTTAAAAAAATATCCTGAAAATCTGTATCTGACGGTTTGATACAATGACAGGAATGACCAGGGAAAACGATACCCACTGGTTAGATTGTAAAACAGCTTAAATTATAATCTGCAGTGGAATGTATGATGGTACACACCCACCTTCTAGTTTCTGAAACTGGGTCAAGAACTCCTTCAACTTCTCTACTGTCTTATCAAACTCCTTTCCAGAAGATGACACAAAAATTTCCACACATTGTTGAAGCATGGTTACCAAATCAGACTTATTCAACATCCTAAAAGACACAATTGTTGGCTGAAGTTGAAACGCAGAATGATGAAACAGCTTTCAATGTTCTTAGTTGGAAAAAAAAAAAAAAAGATAAAAAATAATTTGAAAAACTCCTTTTAAAAGAGAAAACCTGCAAGATTTCAAGCCATTCAGTCTTGCAGTACAGTCAAGTTTTTTCCTTGTTGCCATTAACAGAAAGAAACAAATCAAATTGGATAGATGTCTGTCACATTTTCCCGCAAAACTGACAATGAAAACTTTTCTGATCATCTATGAATCAGATAAAAAAAAAAAGTATGGTAGAGTTCATAACTCATGCCCAAAAATGGGAAATGAAATGGTAAAAAAGTATCAGATTAGCATGTATTCACACATCCACAAAATCCATTATTCTCTGTGATTCAGAAGGATTCTCGAACAAAATCCAAATTGCTGTTTTCTGTATTTAATTGTTATAAACCCAACCACCACTAGAATCCCAAGATCATTTAGGCTGGAAGGAACCTCTTGAAACCATCTGGCCAAACCTCCAGCCTAGCATTTACTTTTAATTACGTATTAGGGCATTTTATAAATGGTCCCAAGTGCTGCTCAGCCTCAGAATCTTCATTTAAAAAGATGTCAAAAGCAAATCATTGCAAATATCCATAAATGAAATCCAGAATTGCAGTCATTGCATCAAGCCAGTACCATGACGCGTGCATGTAACTTTTTTTTATGCAGTGTGAGAGTTTCCCATTGCTAAACACCCTGGTCCTGAACAATCACACGTGTAATACCCGCTGGTACCAGGAGCCCTTCCCAGCCTATTCTTGTAGTTTTGCTTTGCCTCATACAAAACAAAGATGCTAATACAAAAATACTAAACAAAGGTGTCATTAGTTAAAGGATTTTAGAAGTCACAAAAAGCAGAAATGCACAAAAAGGGGAGCATGATAAAAGAATGAAACGATGGTGATCGGGGCATCAGGCAGTGGGTCTCTGTATCAGCTCCCTAAACATTGACTGAGAGAGACGTAAGGAAGAAATTAGAAGAGGCCGGCGAAGCTTTATGGATGTCTGGAGAGGGAACTGCAATTTAAGCTCTAGCTTCTAACTGGCAGTTGACTCTAAACGCCAGTAAAGCCTAGAATTTGAAATTTCAGTTTATCTGATTCAGGGTTGTGGATTTTTGCAACTCAGATTTTTGTTTGCCTTCAGAAACACTCGTTTTGTACAGAAAAGCGTTAGGAGTTAACAACAGAAAGGGTGACCTTGACCACACAAAAAGGCTGTTTCAAAATGTTTTCTATCCTTGTAGAATATAATGGGTAAACAGACAGCCTTCTTCCAGGCCAGAGAAAATACCACAATAACTAAACACCTAAGATGGAGAGAGGATAACCAGATTTGGAGAGCTGTGAAAGGAAAAGATCAAATTTATTTTAGTCATTACTCAAAAAGAAGCTTGCAAGTTCTAGAAAAACTTGGGGGAATTACAGGACCCAAAGAACAGGCAAGAGGATGGTTATTACATATGAGGAAACAGCAAAGCATCCCTTTCAACATTTTGGGTTTGATATTACTGCAAGGTATGCCAGATACCAGAGAGCAGGGTTAAGATTTTAATTCAGTCAGGAGACAGGCTTAAAGCAGAGATCTTAAAGATCTCAGATCATCCAATGACAGTAAATAAATATATCTCTGATTATCCAGAAACAGCTTATGAAAGAGAAGAAAGGAAGCCAGGATGAAGTCCATAAGAACTCCTTCTGAATGCTGAAGTGGGGAATCATCTGAAGAAGTGATGACAGAGATCGGTCAACAACAAAACGACAACAGTCACAGCAGGGCAGGACTGTGAGAAGCAGTGTGATGAACCATGTGATGAACGGCATCAGTGATTAGCAGACAAAAACAGTGTACAGTATCTAGACAGAAGACAATAGGTCAGACAGTCCTCAAAGTTTGGCCACCTAAAAGCTTGACCTAGATGTCCCAGCCAGTCAGCTCCCTATAACCAACCAAGTGAGACACTCTCCAACATCTCTTCATCTTATCTCTCTTCTGAGTGGATTAATCCAATGTGAACTAAAGCTCACACGCTCTCCCTGTCTCCCCATGATATTTTTTAGACTCGTAGACAACTAAAGTAGAGTAACTATTGTCTAAATTGTGTGTTCGAGTTAGATCACTTGAAGCACCATCTTCATAGCACTTTTAGCAGAAGGGATAAAAGCCGGTGCGAAGAAAGGCTGAAGTAGAGAAACAACCAACCAACCACACAAGAAACTCAATGCAACAACTGAAAACCCCACATTCAAACATAATTCATGAAGGGCAAAAGAGAAACTTTGTAACAAATTGAAAAATAAGCTGATCAAAAGCTTCTCTATTTTTTACTTTCTAAATAAAAGGGAAAAAACGACAGACTCCAGAAAAACACTGAAAAGAATAATAAGGGATGGGAAAGGGCGAACATAAGGATACCAACAGGTCATGTGGCCCCTGGGAAGGCAGAGAGATTAAGGAACAGTGAATAACTTCCATACCTGAGCAAAGGGGGAAAAAAAAAGAAGATTGTGAGTAGAAGGGGAAAGGATGACATTTTATCATTTTCTTCTAAGAGACAGCAGCAAGACTCTATGCAGAAAAAGCAGAAAGAAGAGGAAGTAGGTGTAAAATGGAAGAGAGAGGTAAAGAAAAAGTTAAAAGCTGAAAAAATAATAATCACAGCTGGAATTCCAAGTATTTGAAGGAATCATGTTGAAGGAGCTTTGTTAGAAAAATGACAGAATTCCTGTAGGAAAAAAACAAAACCCAAACCAAACAAACAAAAACCAAACAAACAAATAACCCCACAAAAAAAAAAACCCAAAACAAACAAAAAAAGAAACAAAAAACAAAAGATGACAAATTATTTATGAAAGGGATGACTATGACCACTATATTTCTATCAGAAGCTCCCACAGTGGAAGCCAGGACCAGAAAAAAAGCAGGAGGGAGGTGAACAGATAAGAATAAAGGGAGAACCAGCCAGAATCCAACGGCAGCATCAACTGTGAGACAAGAGAAGAGGCAGATGAATTCAGAGTGGAAGAAAGCAAATTAAACATAGGAGGAGAAAAAGGAGAGGAAGAAACGGCCAAGAGTTATTAGAGATTACAGAACAGACAGTATAGAAAAGCAAAATGACACATTTGTGGGGAAGGGTTGATAGGTGATTGAGTGCTGTCAAGATTCAGGAGAGTCAGAGAAGAATTAAGGCAGCAAGACTGCAGAATGACAAATCAAGCATATAATCCTTTCAGAGGGATGAGGATAAAGAACATAGTGCAGCGGCGACGCGCAAGAACCACTGGGTATGGCAAAGGTACGGTTTGACGAGTATGTTTCCTTGGGTACATGAGCCCAGAAAGTTATCTTCCATCCACCACTGACAGGGTTTTTCTACGCAATTTTACTGTCAGACCCATCAAACCTCACAAGCTCAGAGGCTCTTGAAGAGGGAGTTATGGCAATGGTGTTGCATTGGCTCTTTGTGCAACAGAACCGCTGTATTATTTGCCTGAACCCAAATATCAGGGAACAGGCAATTCCCATGATAAAGCCCGTTTAAAAGTCTGTAGCTACAACATTGCAATTGAAGGGTTCCCTCTTGTAAGAAAATTTGCTTAGATGACTTTCCCATTTTCCCCCTCAGCCTGGAGAATAGGAGGCTGAGGGGAGACCTTCTCGCTCTCCACAACTCCCTGAAAGGAGGGTGTAGCCGGGGGGGGGGTCGGTCTCTTCTCCCAAGTCACAGGCGACAGGACTAGAGGAAACCACCTCAAGTTGCGCCAGGGGAGGTTCAGGTTGGATATTAGGAAAAATTTTTACACAGAAAGGGTTATCAAGCATTGGAATGGGCTGCCCAGGGAAGTGGTTGAGGCACCATCCATGGAGGTGTTCAAAAGACGAGTTGACATGGTGCTGGGGGACATGGTTTAGTGATTTTTTTTTATTTTTATTTTTTTGTCAGAGTTAGGTTGATGGTTGGACAAGATGATCTTGAAGGTCCCTTCCAACCTAGATGATTCTATGATTCTATGACTTTAAACACTGACAGACAACACAAGTGTAGGCTTCTCCTAAAGTCCTCAGCTCACAATAACACAAAAAAATGTACTCAGTCCCTGTGCAAACTGTTTGACAAAGGAGGCAGGGAGAAATCAGTAAAATAAAAAAAATAAGAAAGGCCTCAGCTACTCATTTGGAATGGATTCTAATTCTCATGACAGATTAAAATTTAGGCCAACTAAAACTAATAATTTGGTTGATAATATCTAACACAATCATACTTTAAAAGACAAAACCTAACTGATGTTCTCATTCGCACACAGTAATCTCAGTGGTTTCAGCATAATGACTCAGGGCACAAGAGATACTAGAACCTGGTTGAGTTTCACGGAAAACAGTAGAAAGACAAAATGGAAACAGCAGTCAATTATACTTGCAAACAATCCTAAAACTAGCTGTGAAGAGGTAATAGCCTCAGCTTTAAGTTCCAGAGTAACCGATGACTGATATTCTCCATGTGTACAATGGTATTAAAACAAAATGAGGAAAAAAAAATAAAAATAATAATCACCTTGCTAGCTGAAGAGATGACTCATACTCCTCTGTCTCCCACACTTGGTTTTCCAAACATGCACAGTGCAGCTCCCTGATCTGTTATGCAGAAGGTGAAGAAAGGATGAAGTGTTTTACAAACAAAGTAATGCGGAACTCTTACAACAAGCTTTCCAAAGTAATATCTAATTCCTTTGGAGCTTGTTTTCCAGAGAAGCAGAATGATTGCAAAAGAAATGAGAGCATTTAGCATCTTGCACATCTAAGCTACTAGTGTTGCTGGAGTCTGTGTTGCTCTGCACCAGGTTTCAAACAACTCACATTCAGATGAAGATAACTGCAGAGAACAAAGAGGAACTCTAACCAAATGTCCCAGCTAAAACATCTGTTTATTTGCTAATGCTGGGACAGTTCATGCTGATTTTGTAGTTAGGGACAGATTCTAATAACAGTGTGGAATACACTGAGAACTGACAGACAATTGCACGTGCACAGAATATATTGCTCTTCTCGTGCAAGAAGAAATTGCTCAGCATGAGAAGGTGGATTTAATGACATTAGAGCAATATGGCTATTAAGAGCAATTATCACTGTTCCCTTACTATCATTTTATTCTGTACAGAAGGTTGCTAAAACTCAATCTCTTCATCTGAATTTGACTAGTGAGCTAATAGGTAGTAGAAGAGTATACATTGTTCGCAATGCATACAAATAATCCCCTATGTGGGAAAGTCAATGTGTGGATTCTTTTGCTGATAGTGCATCTGCCTCCTCCTGGAAACCCCTTCCCGTTGACTGACAAGGTATCATCCATGCCATGAAAGAAACCACATGCTGTTGCCCCCTGCCCATAGCAAGAAAGCATCTGTCTCCTTTTTAAGAAGTAGGGTGCAAAGCAGCAGAATAGTAAAACAAAGACAGATAATAAATACTTCTTCAGATGTCATACTTTGAAAAACAAAAAGACGTGTTTCACTGAGATGGAATAACAGTATGTCACCTGCTTGCCCAAAGGATACTTCGGAAGAGAAGACGTGAAAACATGAAGACATCTCAGAACTGAAATGTAATTTTCATGGTACACATGCAAGTCCTCCAGCAACTTCTGTATTATTTCCTACAGTGACAGAATAATTGTTTTATAAATCATTCTGACATCCGTTTATTTAAAACTCCCGTAAGGTACTTAAAAGGACTCTGAAGTTTTGACATTGTGGTGTGCTATGATTTAGATCACCAGTGTTAAATCAAGACCACTATGCAAAAAAGTTGGTTCCAGTGAACTGTTGAAATACACATTGCATATTGTTAACTTCACTTTATTCATCCATCTCACTGAGGAATTGTTATCAGTTAGCATTATTATTTTACCGTTTTCAACTATATTTAGTCTTTAGATCTAGTATGTCATCTTGCAAAAATGAGACTATACAGTATACCTTTAATATGTAAGGTAATGTAATATGTAAATGATATAACTTCTTTTACGCATATCATTATTTGCATTTTAAAATTTACACACAAGTTTGTATTTTAATTCTAAGCAGGATCATTAAAAAAAAATCCCCACCACAAAAAAAAGCTGAGAAGAAAACAAGTTCTCTCTAATGCTGCTACATCAATCTTATTCCCCCAAACCCACAAAATTATAGCATCTCTATTTCCCTCATCTTGTTTCCCAGCTCAAGACTGATATAGTTATTATACATAAATAGCAATGCAGTAGGACTATGTATTTTGTCAAATAACGGAGTGAAAAAGGCATATCTTCATTTAGAAGTTTGAAAGCATTATTAGAAGACTATGCAGTGTTATTTCCATAAATAAAGATTGCCATACTTAAATAATTTCAAATGAAATTTGCCATTAAAACTTTCAGACAGAGCTGTAAGTAATTAGGATGTAAAACTGCTTTCAAAACTGCTTATTCTAAATAGGTGGAACTCTTCCCATAGTTATTACAAAAAGTGGTAACAACATGGAATATAAATTGCAGCTGACAAAGGGTATTGCGGGTTTGGGTGCTAAGGTTGAACAGCAAGTTTACCTGGTCCTGAACGTGAACAGTACATTTATATGAAGCAGTACCATTGGGAGTTTGAAAGGGTTTCCAAAGTTCGGAACGATATTCTAGATTAGTACAACGTACAGAATAAATGTAGTAGGGTTCCCACTAATGCTTGGGAGGCCTTCTCTCCCCAAGCAGACTACACTGCCAGCTTGGCAATGCAGTAATAGTCCTACCCCTACTGTAGAGATTAGAACAAGTGTCTTCAATTAACATTTGTCAGAAGCATCTTGCACAGAAGCACAAGCATCTCAGTTTCTTTCCCAAACTTACAGAGTGAGGCTTGTGAAATAAGGGGTATATTACTAAACATATAAAATTTAAAGCATATAACGTTTAAGCTGATGAGTATTCAGCTTTCAAAGTAGCAGCCCATTACATGGTCTTTAAATTTGAAAGAAATAGAATCTCAGCTGCTCATCCCCACTCCATCCCTCCTCCTATTGTTTCAACAGAAGCATTTGTGCACCTGGAGAGTGAACTCCATTGGGGAATCATTCTGCAGAAACAACCCAGCAAAAAAAAAAATTCCATGCCTTGTCTTCTTTTTTTTTTTTGGTCAGGTTACCTTAATTGGATTGTTTCTCTGATTACATTGATTGCACAGCCACACAAGCAGTTGTGCTGGCACATCTGCTGAGGCGGGAATAAACAGGAAGGGAATAGCAGTAGCTTAAGCTATTTTTGCCACTGAAAACTATGGATCCTAAAATCACGTATAAATCACATCTTGATTAGTATAATTGCACTGCAGTTGCAAACTTGCCTGCTACCAGCCTCTCTTCCTGCCATTACCATTGTTCTTGGAAAGTCCTTACAGACCAGGAAGCTCTGAGAGGATAAATTGCTTTATCTCTAGTAGCACCATTTGCCTTACAGGTTTAGCTGTACCTGAGACGAAAAGTTAGGAGAAACTTTTTACCCTGTGCGGTGCTTCTACGGGGAGTGATTCTACTGGTGAGAACAACCAACAGATCGTTGCTGGTGAATTCCTAAAGGGCTCACAATAGTAGTAGCCTGACTTTCATCACTCGACCAACCTTCAGATAAACGTGTAACATAAAAATTCAAGTTTTAATCATGTATGACATCTAGTGTGAATGTGCACCTTGGGACCCAGACTGACCTACCGAGTTTGCGCAGAAATTACACAGACAGTATGGAGGATTAAGAGCTTATGAAATAACCTCTAAGATTACTTACTCATTATTCAAACACTTCACTGACTTTCCAAGAAAGTCAGTCTGAGTAAGCATTAGAAGGCCAGGCCATAAAAAAACCTTGCAACCTTCTTTTTAAGCAGTTGTATTTCTAGACATAGCTAAAAATTGATGTAAGAAAAGTTGTGCAGCTTTGTATAAAAGTATACCTGCCAACCCTAGAGATTTGGAATTTTGACCCACCGATCCTAGTTTTCCATTACTGGACACGAAGCACAGTATGTACTGTATAAAAGACATTATATAGAACTGTACGTCTAAGTTCCTTATTTTATCATGCTCCACAAACTAATATATTGGGAAAGTTATTTTTGCTTGATGTTCTTAAAATTTTACCTTTAAGTAGCTGTCTGTCGTCAGCAGTGCAATCTGTTTCTCCGATGCTTGACTTTCCACATACCTGATGGCAAGAAAAACCAAGAACATAAAATTGTAAAGTGTAATTAAAGCTTATAGGGTTAAAAAATTCAAAAAGTTTATGCTGCCATAAGGATTTCTTTGGAAAGATTCAAAAAGGAACAGTCAAATCCAACAAACGGAAAGGCTACTCCAAAAACCCTAGAGATTATGCTCTAAGTCAGTTTAACAAGTTCAAAAGTGATTTATGGTTATTTGTCATAATAGCTTGTTTCTGTATTAAGAACAAGAGAGGGAAAAAAAGAAGTTCAAGGGCTTATGCATCACAGAAGCTGTATGCTCTAGACCAGAAGATTAAGGATTCCTGGAATTATTTAGAACTGTCCTTTTGATCGATTTACCTTTGCTATAGAAATATACACACAAGTGATCTACAGTTTTCACGGAGCTAAATTCTAAATTTACAGAGTCCTTTTATCTTTTTTAAAGCTGACTAAATACAACATTGTCCAAAAATTTATTTCCCCTTTTACCTTCTAAAAGAGGGCAGCCTTCGAATGTTTTCACACTGATTGTGTGATAAAGAATTTACTCTCTTCTTAGCATCTACCAGCTGGCAACAGAGTATACTAAGAGGCTGGGTGTAGAAGTGCTCCACAATAGAGAGCTGAAAAACAAAGCAAGAACGAGTGATGTTAATAAAATTCATCCTCTCTGCTTTTAATGCTTTCTTATTACTCCAGTGCATATGCTACAATGGTAGTAATGGTATTCCTTTAAAAAAAATTCATTACAGTTCATAAATATTCCATAGGTCACTACAGGACACTGATTATTCAGTTTTAAATAGTCACATAATTACCTTTTCTGCTGTATGTGCTATTCATATTCAGTACCTCATTTCTCCCCCCTCTCACATAAAGGTAACTATAGCTCATCAAATATTTTCAATTCACTTATATGAATTACTGCATTCTTTAGGCTACATATTCAGCTCCAATGCTCACAAATAACAGAGCATATTTAAGGATACGAAAAGCACCTACTGCACAGAAGCAAACTTATCCCATGCCTTAATTTCAATTTCTGTTTCATGTGCACAAAACCACACCGCTAAGCTCTTACAATCCATATGTAAAAATGCACTTTATCGCCGATTTCAGCTGCACTAAATGTTTGTAGCATCAGGGCCTTGCAGAATAGGAACAAATGCTCATCACATCTATTCTTAAAAACAAAACAAAAACCCAATCAAACAGATTACCTCACTAAAAACTTTTTAAAAACATAAAAAATGTCAAAGGGGAAAGACAGTTCCTATCAGAAAAGTTAACATCACTCCTAGACATAAGGAGATGATGTATCTATCCCTTGTATCTATGACTTAGAAAATCTGACATGAAATTGCTTCATCCTTGAATACTTTTAATGCACAAGGACACAGCAATATGCCGTCAGGGCTAGGACTTGTATTTTGTATCAGGGCAACGGGGAGGCATTAAATGCTGGTGACTCTTTCAAATAACAAGATGTCGAAACCTATGAAAGTCCATGCGGGTCTGTCTGTAGGAAGAGGTACTACAGCCAGGGTATTTCTCCTGCCCACGTGTAATCATTGAATCTTAGATATCAAAGAATCTGAGACACTCCAAAGGTATCTGACACCAAAAGGGCATGCTTTACTAACAGGTTCAATCACGGAACCAGACAAGAAAGAAACAATTTCACAATCCTGCATTAAAACAGATTACAGGGACTGCAAACTCTTTGGAGAACTCTTGTCTGCAATCCACAAGGAGACTCAGACACGGAAATACTTCTAGATATGAAGAACTATATAAGCCAATACAAATATCATTATCATGATCTGTATAAACTATTTTTGGAAACCTTGAAGTCTTCCACTTTGTCTCCTGAGAGAATAAATGTATCTCCTGCATTGCTGCACGGCTGCTTGAAGCACGAGCACCACCTACTCCAAGGCACAAAGTGACCCTACAGCTCCTATTTCCCTGAAAAGGTAAGAAGTGCGCATCCAGAAACGGTGCCAGAAGAGTTCAAGCGGGGAAGAGACACTGCTGTAGCCTCCTCACACCATGACAAACCAGACTACAAGGAACAGAAGATCAGAGCTGGAGAGTTCTGCCAGGGGCGTTAGAAGCTGCAAGTTAATCTACAGCAAAATACACATCTTTGTACCCACTAAGGCAGGTTACCCTTTTAAATGTAACCTTTAAATACAGGGGTTTTTTGTGGCAGAGTAAGCTTTTACATGCTTCTTTATACACCTCCCACAATGTTAGCAGGTAGGGTTTTAACTTTAAAACATCCACCCGTTCACAGATCCAAACTATTTCCAAAGGAAATGAATCCGATTCAGTGACAGCAAGATTAAGACCTAAGAAATCTTTCAGTGCCTAGTAATTACACTTTGTTTTCACAACCATAATTTGAGTTCTTGTTACCGTTGCCTACCTGAAATCCTTTGATAAAATTCTGGACAGAAAAATCATGGTACAAGAATATGTTGATGAGAACCTGCAGAACCTTCTCACCCAGTCTAAAGGGGAACTGGGCTGTCAGAAGCAGCTAAGGGAGACAAAAAAGAAAAACAGCCATTTCAGGCAGAAATTCTTTCCTGAATTCAACTCAGCAAAATTCATACATAGAATTTGATACAACTCTCAGTGTGTGTTAGCATTCAACTAAAGGAGATATGAAATACACTGCCAACTTCTAAAACCAATATCCACGCAAAGACTGATTTTCAGTTTATTATTTCACCACATTTTTGTAAGTACCTTTTAGTAATATGCAATGTTTGAAGTCAGCTTTGCTTACAGTTATTTTTGTATTTATTTTTAAAATCGCAAACAACAGAGCAGAGATTGCTGTAACAACCAGGAATACCACTACTTCCAGCAAGTGTAACAGCGACTCCGGAAATTCTACACGAAATGGTGTGTACCAATCAGTTGGATAACCGCTCATTTTTTGACAGGCAGCAAAATTCAGGCTGAACTGAATTATTTTTTTTTTTTTACGTTTAAAGATATCTTTTTCCGGAACAAAGTAAAAGCACTACTTTAATGAAGAGGTGGGAATGTCAAAGTGTAATTGCCTGAGTACGTACGCACAGATGTCAGTGCAAATGAAAGATGAAAAGCAAGTGTGTGAGTGTTTCAACGTGAGAAGAAAGCTCTCAGTATTAAGCCACTCTGCAGCTATAAGTAGAAATATCCAAAATCCATAGCTCTCAGGAACAACTTCTATTTCAAAAGCTTCAGATAAACCTACTTTTAAAGGCCACACGTGTACACTGTGCTTGAATATACACACAAACACACACTCTTCCTTATTTAGGAAGGCAATTACCTTGTCAATTATAGTAGACAGGTGCTCCTTAGAGGAAAGGGACTGGAAAAGCTCTATGCACAGCAGAGGGGACACGGAATGAGGAAGCAAGCTGTGGATAATCATTGGAGATGTAGCGATTCCGAAAATCAGGATTAGAGGTAATTCGTGGATATGCTGACTAGATCATGGGAGAAGGGAGAAAAGAACCCAACATAATAGTTACGTGATAGAAAATCATGAAATTATCATAATATGCATTATGTTCCTACTACAACACTGAGCTTAGATGCAAAAAGGGGTAAATTAGAAGATTTGTTGCCAGTAAATCAAAAGAGTTTTAATGGGGAATAAAACAAAAAAGAAAGGAAGCAGTTTAGAGCCCTAAAGCAGAAAAGCAAATTGAATTATATTTTAGGATTCAAATTTCAGGAAGTGGCATAAAAAGCATCTTTTCAGTTAGAGTATTGTACTGGTCCTATCTTCCCAAAAAGTTATATTCAGAGAACTGAATCTTACAAATTTTTTTTCAAAGAAATAGAGAGAAAATAAGAAGACCCATTAAACAGCTAACAGTCTCAAGAAAATTTACAAGTTTGACACCACTTAATAGATTTAAAATAAATATGAAAACCCTCTAACTTTCCATGTTCCCACTACACTTAAAAGAAAGAATTCCAGCTTATCCAGATTGAATCTGCCTCTTCAGCTAATTTTTTAGTATAAGCTTTCAGAACCGATAGCCAGGACTGAATGCCATATTGCTTGTGAACAGCATACAAATTATAAAAAATACAGTGGCTTTAGTATTATTTCATCATTATTTTCCATTTTTTATTAGTTTCAAAGAGATACAAATTCTGCTACCTTAAATACCCCTAGGTTAAAACTGATGATTTCTTCCTTTCCTGTTTTCACCACAGCAACTTTTTGACCTTTGTGTTTTAATTGTTATCCCATAACTATTTCATGTCTCTAACTCTCCAAAAGTCATCGCTAGAGACTTAAACATATAAACAATAAACTTCATATATTACTGTCCACTGTTGATAACCTAAAAGAATATCGGAGAGAAACTGAATCTTGTGATTAACAAATCAGAAGAACCTCTCACCCTTATTATTAAATATGTTGAGACTGAAATGGAAAGAATAAGTCCAATCTCTACAATTATCCCAAAGATCTTTTTCAAAGTATCATGCACCCCTGCTGAGCTTCTGTTTTACCCATCGTCTACCTTAACCAAGACAATCTTTAGTTATAAGATTATTTGAATCCTCTAAACTTTTTTTCCTGAAGAAACACATAGTCTATGAAAAAAAGTGTATTTGCAAATAGTAGACTGATAGACCCAAACCGCACTTCATCTACTTTCCACGTGCTCATAATTAGGCATTTCTGCTTGCCACAAGAGTAAAATAAAACACACCACTTAAAAAAAGGCAATTAAAACCTCATTTTTCCCTGCCTTACACCCTAATTATTTCCAGATAATTGTACATTTCTGATTTTACTTCTTGAAATGTTCCCCAGAGAACCCACCTGCCAGATCTGAAGTAGAAAAATATTTTTATTGTGGGTCTCTCAGCGAATGAAATTGTTGTCTGCCCTTGTTTAGAGGTAACGTCAGGTATGCCCGCTACAGCTGCATTAATTGTACAACTGCAGCCCCAGTTCTGCTGCAACTGTAGTTTCAACCTGGGGACTAAGTGCAAGATGCTCTTTTTGAGAACAGCATGGGGGGATTGGATTAGAATGCATGAGATGATATTAAGGAAGACAGGTTAAGGAAGGACAGAAGCACAGGAGCACCTGAAGTAGTCAGCCACTCACTACAGGTCCTGTCCAACACTAAGAAAATCTCTGGGTAAGTTTTATATGGTCCTGTTATAAGTTAGTGACCTTTAAGCAGCATTACATCACTTGTCATACAAAAATTATACTCTGAAAACAATTTTAAAGGTCTACAGAAGAAAGGCATCTTAAAAAATTAGTTTCACAATCACAGATTCTGTAACAACTAGGACAAATAAATCCTCTCCTGTAAAGAATTCAATCAGCCACCCAATATCTCAGCCCAGCCCTTAGGTACGCTGGTTCAGAGTCCCAGGTTAGCTTTAGGATAATTTATCCCCAAAACCTAGCCAATAGGTTTTTGCTCAATCACTCCAGCAAAGCAGCAGCATCAATATTTGATTCCAACCCTCCCTGGCCTCATTGTTACACTTCAAAACAGCTGCAAACAGAAAATGGGTAGAGGAGTGGAAGAACTAAGCCTCAGGTGACGTTACCTGCTGATGACTATGAAGTCTTGAAGTACTTTTGTGGCGAAACTTTCCATGTCTTTGAATACAACTACAACCGGAGGAGATTGCCAGTGTCTAGAAGAAGATGTTCTTTTTTTTCTCAGAGTTTCAGAATCTGTTTTCTTTAAAGCCGTTCATTATGCATTAATAAACAGAAGACAGGAAAATAAAAAGACTGAATCACATCTACGATATTAGAATGCTCCTAAGTGAGCATGACTGGCTTTTTGCTACAAGTTGTATTTTGTATTTATTATTAGCATCTAGAATTGGAATTTTTCTTCCTTCTGTTTGGCATAGCAAGAAGTATAAACAAATTTTTGAAATCCACATTCCAACAAAGACAAAAATAGCTCTGTGGGACAGAACTGGTGAAATTCTGTTGGGATAGAGGGAGAAGATTTGAGTTGTGTACATGGACGGTGTCCGTTTCCTATATCTTTACCCAGTAATAAAAAAAAAAAACAAAACCAAAACATGTACTCATTAAACTTATTTAACACGCTGCTCTGATTAAGTCATCATAAAAATCAGTTCTAACTTTTAATCATGACAGAAACAAAACTTTAAACTTCATTAGCTTTATTAAATCAAAGACACAAAAACCATTTTGAAAGTTATTTTCTCACTGCTTGTCAACGTAGTGAGGGCTGCAAATGAAATAACGGCACATTAGCACTAATACGGTGCCTTTCCCCCGAACGGCTGTTCTTTCTTGGTTTTGTTTCAATAAACAAAACATCTCAGCACTTCTGGGAGAAAAGCATCTGGCATGAAGTTGATACTGCATTTTAAGGTTCTAGTTCCCAATTAAATACATGATAAAATAGTACTTTTCGCTTGTTTTTCAGAATTCTGACATCCGTACCTCATCAGAAACTAACTCCACATTTGTTATATAGGTTACAGATTTATATTAAAATCGCCTCAATCTCAGTTATTTTTTAGCATTAAATGCAAAGCTAACCTTTGGCATTTTTTCACTATGGCATAGAAATTTGAGTTACCCAATTTCTTTTTTTTTGAAAGCATCTAAAGGTCAGGCATTTTTATAAACTGATGATACAAAAAAAAAAAAATTTAAATCATACCTTTGTTACAGTATTGTACCAGTTGATAAGAGAAGTCATTGAACAACGTATTCTGTTCTGGGAAACCTGCACATAGTCCTCATCTTCCAGCGAGTCCACATCTACGTAGCAGTTCATCAGCTGCCCCATCAGCTTCTGCATCAGATTTTTTATGCCTTCACAACACATTTTTAGACACACAGTAAAGACATTTAGTTATTTGGAAACACTTCTCCAACTCATATTCTAAAAAATTACCCTGTTATCACTTACTATTTTCCACTTTTCTAAATTATTCTCCTTCTCTCTCCAGAATGCACACCTCATGCTCCAGAAAGCTTGAAACAATTTTTATTTCATTAACAACATGCATATCATGAATAATCTTATTAATTTGCCTAGACAGCAACAATTCAGGTTAAGATGTTGGCCCTGCATGTTTCCTGAACTCCAGCCACATACTATTAGCATAATCTAAAAATAAATAAGCCAGCCAATTCACAGATTTGGGGATGCTACCGTAACTGATTTTAATATTTTTACTTAAAAACCAAAAAAGGAGCAAAGAGAGTGGGACAGAATTTTATTCTACCCTTTCCCTCACTGTAATAACGTGACTGCAAGCATTGAAAGAGTGGAACACATACATATACTGTCCAATTAAACAAGAGGAAAGCCAATCTACAATATCAATGTGCAATAAACTAAGCAGCACGCTCTTGACGTTTATGCTAGAACCAAGTAGTATTTCAATCTTCAGTTTTTTCAACAGAACTGGATACCTCTTAAAATACAGCAGGCATTACTGCTATGTTAACAAAGGATTCAGCAAGTCTTTAGAAAGTCTTCAAGATCCGCCCCATCCCATTATTCTTACATTTGGGGGCAAAAGCTAGAACTTCCAGTTAATTGGCAGCTTATTCAAATGAAGAAGTAAAGCTATTGCAATATTTACCTGGGCAATCTTTGGCTTCCAGCAAGGCTATATAAGGAGTAATGTTATTCTGAAGGACTTCTGAGAGACTTCTAAAAGTCAAGTCATGATCTGTAACATTTACACCTAGAAGACAGACAAATTTTAAGGGCATTTTTGCTGTGACCACAATAATTGCATAATAAACTGAACAGCAAACAAAACCCAGAAGATATCTCAAATATTCAAGAAAGGAATGAGAAGTGTTGCATTATCTATGAGGAAAAACAAAAAAACAGCACGAGATTAGACATACATGTTAATACTACCTGATTAAAAGCAACAGGGAATCACTGCAAAGGCCCCTCATTTAGTTTGTTTTTTGGTTTGTTTTTTAAAGAAAATTCTCAAGGGTGCAAACCTGCAAGGAGTAGGATTGGTTTTCTAACTTCCTTGCTCCTCATACCCTCAGAAGCCATCCACAGTCATCTAAGACCTGCAGACAAGAAGATGAACTTCACCTTCTCTAGAAGAGCAGCGCGTACACCCGAGACTGGATCCTCACGTGGCTTTTGTAAGGAGGAAAATTACTATGAGTTATTATGAACTACAGTCTGAATTTACTATGAACTACTCAATATCTACTGCCCTTATTAATATCCTTAGTCAACTGAAAAAAAGAAGAGTAAGCCCCTCCAGAAGGCAATTCACAACTTCTTCCACAGAAATATTCAGAGTAGGAACTTCTCACTTTCTACTATCTACAAAAGTAGACTACCTTTCAGGCCTCGTTAGTGCTCACATGATAAATCTGAAGCACAAGCCTGATTTTAAGTTCCCTAAAATGACCCACTGAAAATGCAATCAGGTTGCCTTGAACCAGGTTTAGGATTATAGTTACAACCCGTTGAAAGAAACTTCAATAACTTCAGTAATCGGATCTTCAGCTATTTTCTTCACCCTCTGCTCCTTTTCCAAGATAATGACACCGCTTTCCTACGTGTAAAAATGCACTGCAAGAACATATATCAGAAATACACAAGCTGTGTAATTCCACTGTTAGTCATAGAAACCACCAAGCGTGTTGGTGGCAGAAACAGGGAGAGAATCAAAGCATCTCCAGCGCATCAGGAAAAAAACACCCAAAATCATTACCAGCTGCCTAAGACAGACCTTTATGGGAGGTGTTACCTTACAGACATAATAATGTCTGTATTATTATGTCTGCTTTATTATGCAGACCAAGGGGAAGGAGGTCTTATCCTGCTTCCTTCTCCCAGCCCAACCTTTTCTGTTAACATTTCTGAAACTGATTATGCTCACAGTAATTACTGGAAATCAGCAATATATTTTTCTTTGATCTCTGTGTCAGTTTTAAGCAGATATACATAAAAAAATATATCTTAAAAAAATTACCTAAGACAAGAGCTGCAGTAGGGATTTCTCTGGACTTCATCCGACAAGTCCATTCTGTCGTCTTCTCTTGGAACTCAGAATGAGACCGCCTCAAAAAACTTACTAGGTTATCAAATAACTGCTTATTCAAGTCTTCCTGTATTTGCTGTAAACAAACACAGAGAGATTTTATTTATAAAAATTCGGAAACAACAGAATATCTTCTTTTTCCTACCCCTTTCCTGCATAATTTTTCATCCTTAAAACTCCAGGGTAAAATTTTAAGTAACACTAAGTTTTCCTGTGAACTATGAACATGCAAATTTATTCACTATGTGGCAAACACAGACATTTCCTCTCTTGGAACCTCTTGTCAAATGCCTCAACAATAACTTGGAAAGCAAATGAGCTTAACTGTGGTGTCACACTACAGGCTTTAAAGGAGAAAAAAGCCCACCATAGTGACAAAGTGTAAGTGACTTAGGAGGAATAAAACAATATAATTAGTTTCTGGAAGAATGTTCATGAAAATTCCTACTACTTCCTTTTGGCTTTCAAAACACCTGTAAATATTTTTTCTGAGAAATTTATATGAGAGCAAACATTCAGCTCCTTCAAATCTAATTCAGGATGAAAGAAAAAATACTAATAATAAAAGAAGGCATTAAGTATGTTTTATAGGAAAAAATACTAAACCATGACTGCCACATTTGCTACACTGTCTTTTGCCCTTCAGGATGATTTTCATGCAAGAATATGTATATGTAGGAATATATGAAAAGGTGAGAGAAAGCAGGGGGAGGTAAAACTTTTAAAGGCAAATATATAGAGGCAGCATTTTGTATTTCTTTTATAATGTATGTGCCTTTGACAACCTGTCTCTAATCCAAGATATGTCTTCTGTTAGAACAGACAAACACCGGGGTTTGAAAGTATCTAAGAAATAAAATCCTGACTGGATAAAGCCCTCACCCACCTGGTCAGACTTCACAGGTGAGGACACTTTGAGCAGGAATTCAGACTAGAGACTTTCTAATGTCCCTTCCAACCTAAATTATGACACAATTTTACACGTAACAAAAATCATCACCTCCATGTTTGCCAACAGTGGGACAGAAGAAAAATATCAGAGATACCCCAGAAGGAGGATAAAGAAAATTGTACGTATAGCAGCAAAAGTAACTTCAGGTAATCTGCCCTTGAGCAAATCAAAGTCTAAGGCAAGGCCCATGTCAATTTGTCAATGTAGGATGAACTGTCTTCCATGAGGAGGAGGAATAATAGAGAGTTTGCCAGATAATTTCTTCTAGCAGCCTCAAAGAAAACAAGGGTAGGAAATTTAGAACAGGAAAAAATGATGATTTTCCAGATGGCAATGGCTCTGTGCTTCTGAGTGGTTAAGGCAGACTTTCGCTATGATGGACTGTGCCTGATGTTCTGAGAGAAATCCTTGTAGAGCACTAGGAAAAAAAACCAACAACGCTTCTTCAACCTGGAAATCCTGCAGCCACTGTTGGCGATGTAGAAGCATTGTCTCAAAACACTATGCCAAGGAAAGAAGATCCAAGAAAAGGTCTTCCAGAAGCAGCTACAGAATGTCATCTTCCCTGAAGTCCACTGTGTAGCTGGCAAGGCAGTTTCTGGTGCAGCTGCCAACACTACTGCCTGCACTGGTAGCTAACCCATCAAGCTGAAGTAGTTGGCAGGAAGATATCAAATATACTTCCACAAACTCCTGTGTGTTCTCTGTAATCGGCACCACGAGGTAGCGCACGGCGTCGCACAGCCTGGCTAGTTATGGTTTGAAAAGGGTGCTGACTAGTCAAAGCAAGATGGATCATGGAATAGTAGAAACAGAATTAGAGGAATTTATGAGTTTAGCCCAAGGGTCCAGATTGTAAGCTACATCCAGCTGGCTTCTACTGTACATCCCAAAACAAACTATGGAAAAAAAATTCTCATAACGTCTAGAGCCCAACAACACTTGCCCAGAATCCTTGACACTGAATAGAGGAGGAAAGCCCTGCTGAACGGAAGCAATTATTCATACTATAATACAAGCCAGCTGGCTATAGGGACACAACAGCAGCATGCCATCTAACACACAACAATTAGGAGGCCACAGTTCAGTATGAAATTAACTCCCACCCCCACCAGACAACCCCACTGACACTGTCCGTATTAATTCAATAGACTATGCTTGCGGCTGCGTCATTCAGTGTTTGACATCCATGCAGTCGTATTCACATAAATCCACTGTGAATCCTGAGCTGCTATGAACTCTCTAACACCGAGGTCAAGAGCAGCCTCAAATCCTCAGAGGGCTGGCAAGCACGTAACTGAATTGAAGGTAGTAAATAATAGTGTGCCAGGAATTAATAAAAAGGACAATTAGTAAGAAGAGAAGCTTAGAAGCAGCATCTTGAAGCAGCAAAAGCATGTAGTTGTATGGTTAGAAGTAATGTGTGATTGATGGATTTATTATTACTATTTTATATTCTGGACAGGGATTTCAGTCTCAGTCAATATTTCCAGCCCTTTTATGGCTTTAACTAATTGCCCTTTAAGCGTGTTAAAAAAAAAAAAAAGAAGATCTCCAGAAACAAAGAAGCAAACAGCGTTGTTACAAATGCAAAACACTGCTTTAGTATCTGGTGCAAGACTCACCTCTGTTGCTGATTTGATCTCATTCCATAAAGACTGACAAGTAACAAATCGCAAGTTGGTATCCTCCGAATCATCTTCCCTTTCTCCAAAATGATTAGCTAGGAAGACAGAAAGCAAAGGAAAGCACACGTAAGATTATTAAAACAAAACATTTTTTGTTGAGAAAAAAAATGAAGCACCCAACTGAAACAAGAACATCTTAATATACCTATATATCTGAGGGAAACGACTTTTCTCTTTACCAATTAATTAACTGCCGGTATGTGGTAGAGTAAGTGAGGGCACAGGCAGACACGTACCACCCACGTATGCAGGCAAAAGAACTGGACTCCATCTCAAGTCCCAGATGAGCTAAAGGCCAAATCAGAGCAAACAGCCTTCACTATTAAAATAAAATTAATTAATTAATTAAATAAATATCTTTCCCTTGTCTCAGAAAGCTTTGTGGCTCTCTTTCACCTATTAAATATTCAATCTTCCTTCATTACTACGGTCAGACATGAACCATAAAGGCCTGCAAGAACAGATACATGAAAATCCTTTCTGTTCCCCAGGGAAGATGTAGCTAAGACAAATTTCCTGAAAATAATAAGGTGTACTGGGAAGGGACTGTCAGGTTACATGAAATACAGATGTAATTATTTTTTTTTTCCAAATACATTTAACCGACACAACTATGCCAGCCAAACTTTGAAGCGCAAACCAGGCCTACATTTCTGGCTCACCTCTAAATTGCCTCTCACTTCTACAAATGCTCTCTATGAAAAAGGAGAATCAGATCCTTTTTGGCAAAACAGTGTCTGGGCACATTTCATCTGGCTTCCCAGGTGCTGCTCCGCCTCACAGATGTGACTAAAGAGCCTGTCCACCAGCTCCCGACTGGGAAGGAAAGAAGGAAAGACCGAGCTGGGAGTAAAATGGGAGACTAAATAGAAACTAGTCTAACTGAGTGAGATTTTTCTTGTTGTTTCTCCTCCCACATTCACAGAGTCTATATGTCCCTTAAAAAAACAAACAACCAAAAAAACCCCAAAAAAACCAACAACAAAAAACAACCCAAACAAAAAAAAAAAAAAAAAGCACAGTCTTGGTGAGAGCAATTCAGTCTCCCAAAGCATGAAAAGCACCCAAAACAGCCCTGTAAATAACAAACAAGAGGCATCCCTCACCCTGCATTTTCATTATCTCCCCTAAACTAACACCTCATTTGTATTGCTAAGAAAAATCACTTAAAATACATAACCCACTCTAATTACACAGGTCCCAGGCTTTTACTTAAAAGGAAACACAGCCACCACATTATTGGTAATATACCAAGGCATGATATTACTTTTAGACTACCAAAACTCAAGCTACAGGTGCAAATGTGCACAGAAGGCCTTTTGTGGGGTGCAAGAGTATTATCAACAGTCAACTTTCACAACTGAAACTTCACGCTTGACAAGTTTGGGCTTCCAAACTGGACAGATGCACATCAAAGTACCGTTTATTTAAAACGCCACTGTAACCGACTGCTGTGAGCAGCCAAACTGTCCCACCTCCGCCCCTCTTTTAGGGGTAGTTCAGTTAAATTTACTTTTATGTCTCAAAGCATTTGCTAACTAGAACAACATGTTTAGTAGGATTTATCCAAGCATTACTAATCTTGCAAAGATTAAAACAATACCCAGTAAGGGGTAAAATTTAAATGTGGTTTAAGCGCATAGGTCTTGGTTGTTGGTTTATCTTTAAATGACTTGGAATGACAGACTGGATTTTATTTCCCTGCCTCTCATTCCCTGAGCTACAGATGTTCCAACTCCCATGGAAAAAATAATTTGGGATTAATTTTAAAGCAGGTGTTACAGTAAGTCCCTATGGTAATGAATGAGCCTGTGGCGATTTCCACAAAAATCTGGCATTGTTACTTTCCCTTCCATTTTCTTTTTATACAAACTGTCACACCTTTTGACAGCTCTGGTGCTGCCCAAGAAAGTTTAACCTGGGAATAAGGACATTAAGTTTCCGAACTGAATCTCAAACAGCAACTATTTAAGCAGCATTATTTGTGTCTCCAATAACAGCCAGTCCTGTTCAGCCTTCCTCAAATGACAAGAGACCTCCATACACAGCATATAGGCTGGAGAAAAAATATATATAACAAACACTACTGGATAGAAGCCATGGAAGCTTCACAAATGGCTTTTCTTCTTTTCCTCAAGAAACTAAGGCAAACTGCTGAGAATATGATGAGACTTATGAAGGGGATATAATTTCTGACTCCCATGACTCAAAAGTGGCTCAATCAGACTCTACAGACAAATAGTTAGTCAGTAAACAATTTATGGTAGCTTGAAAAGGAGTTATCCTGTAAAAAAAGAATTTGCAAAGACAAACACAGCTATATGATCTTGATTGCTAGAGATGAAAAAAACATTTACTCTAGCCAACAGTTTGCTGGGGTTCCTCTGAAGAAATGAGTTTTCAGCAATATCGACACCAAGGAGCAACAGAAACCCTCACACAGTTATGACAGAATTGAATCAGATGTGGTGAACCTTCCAGGATTAACCCAAGCATAGCAACATATATCAAAATGCACTAACCTGTTTTCTGAGACACCCTTCTCTTCTTGGGACTTGGTTTAAAAACAAAGCATCCCTAAAGAACAACAACAACAAAAAAATAATAAACTTCAACATAAGCATCAATCTGACTGGCGTCTAAGGCCACATTATTCTCCTTTAATTTCAGTGCCCCATTAAACCAACAATTTCAACTGAATTGCCAGCATCTTAAGGATATCAATTTGCATGTTGTCCCTTTTTATTTCTGTTTCAAGCTGGAAAACTAGTGGAAGCAGCATCCCAGCATATTCGGGAGGAACTTTTTCACCTTTCCATTACATTCTTCAATTCAACCATCAACCAGAACAGCAGCAGATTCTTTAAATTTCCCATAACCTCCAAAAGATTTAGAATGAAGAGAAAATGATTCCCTGAGGACACATCAATAGAGTTTTCTCAGCAGTTTCAGTTAAAAACAAAACAAAAGGGGAAAAAAAAAAAAAGCAAGAGGCTGGGATGCATAGCAAAGTGACCCAGAATAATGCAATGAGTATTAAGTCACTTAAAAAAGTCAATGACACATAATAGCTACAAAGGACAAGTGCATCCACCCTCGACAAAGTAAAGATGGTTAGAAGCAGAGTGATAAACAGATTGGAAAAAGCTCAGATAAATAAAAACCCTGCCCTCCAGACAGAAGTTGTGTCCCAGTTCAACCAGTTTCATCACAAAAGAGGAGGAAATAAAACACAAGTATTAACATTTGAATTCTGGAGCATTTTTTTTTTTTCCTTTTTCCTCTAGAAAATCTGAAAGTTCTCCCCTCATCCTCTCAAACAAAAAACTCATCTCTTTTGAAAAGTTATAATAATTTCCTATCTCTCAGAAATCATACGCATTCCCCAACTCTCACTGCGAGGTTCCTGCACTACAGCATGGGGGAAGGAAACACACAAGTGTTCAAGACAGATAAACAGACTGATTCAATCCCATATTTCTCAATGGAGACACTTATATAAACAAAGATTACTGACCTCGACCTAGGACAGTTCCAAGAATGATCTAGTGACAACAAAACCCCAGAGGCATGTTCAATTTTGATCAGAGGCACTAGCCTGTTGGATGACTTTGGACATGTTATTTCCCTTCCGATATAAATAGGACACTGCAGTAAAACACTGATAACGATACTGGCCGCCTCTGAAAAACAGCCTTATGAACTGGAGATGCCTTCACATACTTCACATTTTACCACTTGTATTAGCAACCATCTAAAACTGGTTGGACAAAAGTTGTGGTTATTCTACAGACGCTAAACACTGTGGATCAATTCTACTACAAAAAGCTATGCTACAGCCTTATCTATGCTGCAGTATGCACTTGTCAGAACAGTAATTCACAAGAGCACAACTGGAACCGGCCAAAATAACTATAAATCATATGTATAAAAGAAGAAATAATGTGTGCTTAAGTCAAATGAAGCATAAGTATTATTTAATGCTTTACAAGCATTGGATTTGCCTACACCACTGAACGTAGCGGAGACCAGAATATAAAATGGCAAAGAAATATTGCATATAGAATCATAGAATGGTTAGAGTTGGAAGGGACCTTAAAGATGATCTAGTTCCACCCCCCATACCCTGGGCAGAGACACCTCACTCTAGAGCAGGTTGCTCAAAGCCCCATCCAGCCTGGTCTTGAACCCCTCCAGGGATGGGGCAGCCACAGCTTCTCTGGGCAACCTGTTCCAGTGTCTCACCACCCTCACAGTGAAGAATTTCTTCCTAATATCTATCTAAATCTCCCCTCTTTCAATTTAAAACCTTCTCCCCTTGTCCTATGGCTCCACTCCCTGATCAAGAGTCCCTCCCCATCTCTCCTGTAGCCCCCTTTAGGTACTGGAAGGCTGCTGTAAGGTCCCCCGGGAGCCTTCCCTTCTCCAGGCTGAACAACCCGAACTCTCTCAGCCTGTCTTCATAGCAGAGGTGCTCCATCTTCGTGGCCCTCCACTGGACCCGTTCCAACAGGTCCACGTCCTTCTTGTGTTGAGGACTCCAAAGCTGGACACAGTACTCCAGGCGGGTTAATATGAGACACAGGAGACAAGGGCACACACACCTATCACAGAATCTTCTAGGTTGGAAGGGACCTTCAAGATCATCTCGTCCAACCATCTACCAAACTACTTCACGGCAACAGCCATTTTCGAAAGGGAAATCTTCTTGGTTTGGATTAAGTTTTAACTTTGTTTGGAAGTAATTCCCTTTAGTACTAAGGGTAATAACCTGCACAGCGACATCCACAGGGGAGGACCCAGCCGCACATCACAACTCGGTGAAAAACAAAGTAAGGGAGAGGAGCCTTCCCCATGATAAAACGCACCCCTTCCCGCCGTGAACCACTGCTACTCTGCACTGTGCCATCAAGCCAGACGGGAGTGCAGTTAAACGTCCAAATGCCACATTTTAAATCTCACTGCCCATCAACACTGACGAATGCACTGTCCCTGCCGCCAACCCCGACTGCGGGCCGGATGAAAGCCTTCAGCTCAGGAGTATTAAGGTGATAACGGGTGTTTAACGTTACGTGTGAGTGACAGGGCTTTTATTTTTGATTTTTTTTTTTTTTTTTCCCCCGTTAAATTAGCTTGCGGAAACGGCAGCGGACGGGGATAGGATGGGGAGCAGAGGCAGGGCAACCCTGCGGGTCAGCTCCTCCCGCACCACCGCCCTCTGCTCCTCACGCCGCCCGGCGGGAACGGCTCGGAGGGGGCCGCTCAGGCCGGACGAAGCCCCTATCCCGCCGAGCTTTGGGCCCGCCCGCCCGCCGTACGGGGCCCCGGGCGGGAGCGAAACCCGGCGGCGGCGGCGGCCGCCCCCCGTTCCCCCCCCCTCCCCTCACCTTGGAGACGGAGCACGTGCTCATGTCGCCCCTCCGGCGCCACACAGGCCCAGTGGTACCGGACAGGTCGCCCCGCCGCCACCGCAGCCGCAGGGGGAGGAGCCCTCCGGGAACGACGGCCTAGCTCCGGTGAAACGCTCCGGCCTGAAGGGCTGGGCTGGGCTCGCCTCGCCGCTCTCGCCACCTCCCCTGCGCGGTGGGACAGCCCTCCGCCTCCCCACACCTCCTAGGCGCTAAGAGGGACCGACGGGCTCTTCTTTCCCCCCTCCCCCCCCCCCCCCGGTGTGAGGATGGTACGACCCATCCCGCCCCTGGGCGGGCGGAACGGAGGGCGGTGGGAAGGGGCGGCTGCGGCCTTCCGCCCGGCGGCGCAGCCATGGCAGCCTGTTCCTTTCGGAGGAGCATCGCTTCCCAGGTACGCCGCTCCCTCCCGCGGCTTGCTCGGAGGAGGGGCGCGCCATAACCGAACCTTCCCCTTTTGCGCCCTCACCCAAACACCACTACCTCCGTTACCCGCCCCCCCCCATCCTCTTACAGTGGGCCCGGCCCGTGGGCTGCGCCGCCCCGCCCCTCGGGGGCGGCCTGTGAGGGGAGCCCTCGGCGAGAGCGCTGAGGAGGCCGCTGTGGCCGTCCCCCCCCAGTCTCCTCACCGTCCCTTGTATTGCCTGCCGTGCCAAAAGCCTTAACGCCGTTTCCCTCTCCCTGTGGGCGTTTCATCGGGAGTCTCTTCATCTTGGCAAGAATGCGGCCGTTTGTAGCCTATTAGTGAGGTCCTGGCGTGGTAGGGGGCCTCCTCGTCCCCTGCGTACGAAGTGCGGGATAAGCCGCTAAAGGCATGAAGGGGTTTGATGGAATCCTTCATGGGAGAAATAAACAAATCAAAAGACCTCTCCGTGGTGTTTTGTCTCGCTTTTTCTAAGATCTCTTGTGTTTGTATTGCTCTTGTGAGACCCCCTACTGAGTCCAGCTCTGGAGCCCCCAGCATAAGGACATGGACTTGCTGGAGTGAGTTCAGAGGAGGGCCACGAAGATGCTCAGAGGGCTGGAGCCCCTCTGCTGTGAGGACAGGCTGAGAGAATTGGGGGTGTTCAGCGTGGAAAAAGAAGGCATCAGGGAGACCTTAGAGCCCCTTCCAGTACCTAAAGGGGCTACAGGAGAGATGGGGAGAGACTCTTGATCAGGGAGTGGAGCCATAGGACAAGGGGTAATGGTTTTAAACTGAAAGAGGGGAGATTGAGATAGATATTAGGAAGAAATTCTTCACTGTGAGGGTGGTGAGACACTGGAACAGGTTGCCCAGAGAAGCTGTGGATGCCCCATCCCTGGAGGTGTTCAAGGCCAGGCTGGATGGGGCTTTGGGCAACCTGGTCTGGTGGGAGGTGTCCCTGCCCATGGCAGGGGGGTTGGAACTGGATGATCTTTAAGGTCCCTTCCAACTCAAACCGTTCTGTGATTTTTTTTGTATTGCTTATAATAGATAATAAATACTTGCTTTTTTACCTGGGTTGAAATTTGCTTTCAGATCTAAATGATGCGTCCCCCACGAGTATTTAAACAGAAAGCAGTATTTTTCCTGGATCTCTTTTGCTTATGCCACTTTGTTCTTTATTTCATATTTAGCTTTCAAAGGTTTTGGATCTGCCACCAGAAAATTTAATAAAGTCCATATCTGCAGTTCCAGTCTCCAAAAAACGGTAGTGTTTACATTTTATCATCCAATATTATGTCATGTTTAATTATTTTTTGTTGTGCTTATTATTGCAAAAGCTTACCAGGACTTTAGGGAAAAAGAAATACAGAAAAAACAAACCAAAGCTAGTATACCAATCCAATTATAAGAAGATACCTAAATCTAATTAAATCACTGGTTTTTTTCAAGCGAGCTCAAAACAAATAATTGCTTAAGAAGCTGTACAAATTATGGGCAGTGGTTGAATGGCAAATGTTTCAGCATTAGTGATCTGAATGTAAAACTGCTTGGAACCAATGTGAAGTTATGATGGATTTTTTTTTTCAGTGTCCTGCTTGAGAGGTGTAATGATGTTAGCAAGTAAATTACATTTATTTGTGAGCATAATTTTTGTTCATTCTGAAATGGTGTTCTCACCATATCTGCTTTCCAATTGTATTAGTTAGAGCAAAGGTAATATTTGGCCTTCTATTACAGCTTTCTAAACATAGTGAACTTTAATGTATCTCTGACTGGTTTATGTTTGCCAAGTAGACTTGTCATATGCAGAGTCAGCTTGGATCTGCCAAATCTCCCCAACATTTCAACAAGGGTTTTTTTTTTTTTCTGATTTTCATCTGTTCTTTTTTTCAGGCATGTTGCTGATTTCCAGCTTTCCATTGCTTCTGTAACAGAAGACATTTCTAGTAATTGCTTAGCACAAGATCTTCCGCTTCAAGCTCAGAAGCTAGCTGAAAGGGTATGCTAATGCATTAATCTTGTATATTTGATGAAATAACAAACTTACAGACCAGAGGTGCAACAAGAAATGGTATTCTTTCTCCATGCATCTGTTTGGGTCAGAGTAGTTTACTGACTGCACCTAGTATAATTGTACACAAAATCTTCACAGGGAATTGGAGAAGCAGTTTTAGTTATGGTTCTTGTGAAATTATTGTTTTCAAGTAGATTGAGAGTAAAAAATATTTGTGACATTGCAAGGGTATCTAAAGGGTATTTCATGGTCTGATCTATTGCCCGAAACTTGAGGAAAAAAATCGAGTATGTAGTGGCTTGAAAAATCAAAGACAGCAAAATCCAGCACTGAGATGGCAATGGAGAAATCCAGCTTGTGGGTCAGACAGGCCAGATTTTCAAATCCTTAACTGCTTGAAATGAAGGTTTCTTAGAACAGCAATTTTTTTCAGGTGTGTTAGTCTGGGAAATGGTAGCAGCTGAGGTGTTAAGACTAACTACAGCATAAAAAAGAAGCAGCATGGATTGGAAATAATAAAATCATTCCTTTTCCAGCAAGATTGATTAAACGATCTACTTGTGGTTGTTTCAAACAAATAAATAATATTTAATGTTTATACTGGATTAAATTAATATTTATAATGGATTGAACTACAATTTTCCAATTAAGCTATTTTCATATAGAATTTCTGTTTTGTTTTGTTCTTCTAGCTAAAATGTGATGCTGTAGTGAGTGAAATCAGTGCTGGTCCAGGAACAGTGAACTTTACAATAAACAGGGAATTATTAGCAAAGGTGAGTACTATATTTCATGTGCGTTAAGGTACACACACAGTGGCTGCACAATGAGGTCAATTCTCTAGTCAAGTTTACTGCTCACAAGCTCTCCTCCTTTTTCATCCAAATCTATGGTCTAGTTCTACAAGGTACTCTTTTTATTTTAAAAAGCATTACCTAAATTAGGAGAGGCGAGAGTCCTGTTTGGAACCCTGTTTACGTGAGAACTCTTTCATTTTACATGAGGTCACTGTTCTACCCACATTCTTGGACTTAGTTTCCTTTCCTGCCCACCAGTTATCCCCGGGTTGTTCTCTTGCCCTTTCATGTTATGTAAGTAAAAAATGATAAAGTCTAGCCTTTCCACTTACGGGTTTTTTCCACCAAAATCTCTGCCTATAGTTTCTCTAACTTTTTAATTGACCGGATGCAGCTTTCAAAAGTTAATTGCATTTTCATCTGCACATGAGATCTTGTTTGCTTAGCAGAGCAGCCGCCTAATTGCTAATGTGAACAAAGGCTGTGGGGTCAGGCTCTTGTGTGATTGTTAAACAGTTTTCCTGATCAGGCTTTCTGTTGTTGAAACATATTTTCCTTTCTTTTTTTTCCTTCCTTGTGGTTTAGACAGTGTTGCAGCAGGTGTTGAAAGATGGCTTAGAGTATGGAATCAAAAGTGAACTTTTCTCTACGGTGCCGAGACAAAAGGCAGTGATTGAGTTCAGGTAAGTGTGTGTGATGAGTCCTTTGAGAAAATTGCCTTGTGTGCTGATTGGTAGTCATAGCTGTAATGTGTGAGGCCTGTGAAGTTAAACCATATTTACGGTATTATATTCAGCTGTTTTTGATACTCTGGTAGATTTGCCAAGTAGAATATAAGTGATGTTTAGGGAATTGAGGCTTTTTCCCAGAAGATATTTTTGGTATTCAAAGAGTTCATGCCTCACACTGCCCTCCACTAAGAGTATTCTCATTTAGCGTATAATAGCATTTAGTTTTTAAGTAGGCTTCTTTTATTTTGTTATCAGGAAACATCATCTGAATTTTCAGCCACTAACTGGCTTATTTTTTCACCTTAATACACCTTAATACCCGCTAACTTGCTAAAGCAGCCAGGCATTTGTCTTGCTAACTCTTCTCAGTTGCTGGCTCCAAAATTCCTGTCCAGTGCAATTTTGTTTATGGTCACCTGCTTATGGAATGAAGAGTGGCTGACTCAGACCTCTTTATGTATTTTTGTTCACTTACACTCCCTCTGCAGAATTCCATAGTCATGGAAAGTAAGCACTTGGCTTTAATTTGGAGGGTGAATTTTCGTAGCTGAACTTCCATTTTATTATCGGGGGTAAACAGTTGTGGATACAATTTGTTTTTTGTTTTTTTGTGGGCCACTGTTGGTAGAAGAAGATGTGATTTTAGTTACTGATTCTTGTACACAAGCTCCTCTGTTCTGGTATGAGATTTATCTCTAATAAAGGTATGACGAGAATGATCCCTGTGTCCAAAACGTAAAAAGTGAGAAGGTGATGTAAGTCCTTTGTCACTAGTGTAGCTGGGTTTTGGGAGGTTCTTTGGTGTGGGGTTGTTTGGAGGAAAAGCTGGCTGGATAGAAAAATTTGCTGTCTAGAACAGAAGCTAATCAGGGAATTTCAAAGGGAAAATTTAAAATTGTGGTTTTATTTCAGTTCTTCTGCCATATGCATGAGCTGAATACTTTTGACTTGATGATCTGACAGTCTTGTACATTGAACAAACATGATTTGTGAAAATTTGTTACAGCTCCCCTAATATTGCCAAAAAGTTTCACATAGGACACTTGCGTTCCACAATAGTAGGTAAGTGTGCGTTTATCTGCCTCTTAAAAGGGCTGCTTTGCCTTCCTGTTTCACTTGTCAGGGGAGCCCTGCTAGCCTCTCACTCTAGTGGAGTGGCTGTATCAGGTTTGACTTACTAATTAAAAACCTTTTTCTCATTATGCAGTGAGGAAAAGAGCGGGATGTGTTGCTGATAGATTTATTAAGTCACACCTAATATAGTTTTATGGGTGCGAACATTAAATAAAGTAGTTTGAAATTGTTTGACAAAGACACCCAGGGCAGTTTTCATTGAGGTGTTAGGAGAGTACTTTGAATTTTAAATTTCCAATTTGCACCGGACTGCAGAGCAGTCAGATAGTTATGTCTTGGTGGCTGTCTTGCAAAAAGCTTGCCTTTATATGTTAATTACTTTATGCCAGTATTACTAACACAATAGCTGTCATTAGTAATGGCATAATTAATAGGTTTATTATGCAGTACTCTAATGGAAAACGTTATTTCTCCTTCCTTTCCCTCTCTCAGAGTAAAAACTAGTAGGTTATTAGCAGAAGATTCTACAGCATCTGTGCAGCTAATAATGTATTAGTTTTTAATTATATTTAAGGTATCAGGTGTAATTATTAATTACATAAAGTTGATAATTCTGCCTCTTCGTGGACTGATAGTTGAGTGAAATTACATATTTTTGGCTCTTTGTGTTCCATTCCTGGACCCTTTGCTGTAAGAAAAAAACCAAAACATTTTCAAAAATAGTTCTGTAGATCAATGTTTGTCCAGTAGTAAGAGAAAGAATTGTAAATTGCAAGCTATGATAGGGTGTTATAATAGCAGCAGAAGAGAAAGCTTTCTGCATCCTTTTATGTCAGTAATCAAAAGGTACCCTCGAAGCACAGGAAAATAGAGGAAGGGGTGCAGGTATTTCGTTTTTGTAATTCTATGGTCGTAGCTACGCTCAGGAGAAAGATGAAGGGGTTTTGTTGTAGTAACACGTATATGATATGGTAAGTTTGGAGTATATCAGCCGCATAGAGTGGCAAGTGCAGAGCTCAGTACAGCTCCAGCAGTGTATAGAGATTCAGGACTTGGTGTTCTCTACTTAACGACTGAATAATAATAATACCTTTTGGTTTTTTTTTTTTTTAACTTAACAGGGAATTTTATAGCAAATCTCAAAGTTGCGTTGGGACATGAAGTAACAAGAATAAACTACCTTGGTGACTGGGGCATGCAGTTTGGTATGTTTTGATATTTGTTTCTCCTGTTCCCTTTTTTACTGTATAGGTCTAGGTTTCCAGCTTCAGTTTTTTGCAGGCCCATTGGATTCACTCTGGGCTTGTAAAAAGTAATACTGTGTTTCCATGCATGTAATGTGTAGTTAACCTCCTTAATATATGAACAAAACAATCCAGAATGATTCATCAGCAGTGTGACCTGTACTACTGTACAAGAAATAACAGGAGAAAATTTACCCAACAGTGCCTCTGTCCGTCAGTAGCTCCTCTCAGATTACGTATGTGTCATTTTGAAAGGATAGTATAAATAATATAAATATTTTCTGAGTGTCCTGGTTATACCTGTGGAGCTCAAATAGCTGAAGAGACTTGTGTTGCTGCCTCCAGATGAAATACATACATATTACAGTAGCTGTTGCATGTCTACTGGGATACTGTCTTCCTTACTCAGGTTTTGCATGGGTAACAGTTGGGGAAGAGTAAGCTTGCTAACACCTATGTCACACTTGTACATAACAATACAGTAATTTTACCAAAATGTGTATTTTGTAGTTGGTTGTCTTTGTGTGTGTTGTGGCCTTTTCTTTATCTGTTTGTTTTTTGGTTTTTTTGTTCCCTCTGGAAATGAGTTCATTATTTATAGAGCATAATCAACTTCCACAGCAACTGCATTTTGGCATGTTGAGGCCCAGAGAGTTTGTATCTTTAAAGATATCCCAACACTTCCCCCAAAATATTCAGTCTCCCTTTAAGAGGTAGGTTCTGAAAACAGTGTCCATATATTTACTTTTAAATGGCAAACACAAAGTGCAATGTCTATGAAGCAGTCACTCTTGCTCGTTCCAGCCCTTATGTTGCCCCCTTCAGTTTCACTGGTACCACTGTTTATGGGGGCTTTAATGAATCAACTTTATGAACAGAGCTGTTTTAAAACCTTAGTGTAAATACCCTACTTTTACTCCATTTATGTATTCAGATTCAGCAGTGTAGATAACGTAATTAAAATGTATTCAGTTCTACCTATTCTCCTTCTAGAGTCAGTTCCTGGGTTTTAGACAGTTGAGTGAAACATTCTTGTGACTGTGAGAACAGTAATAGAATATCTTTTCTTTTGTTAAATTATTTCCTCTGCAGCTCCTCTTTCCTAATCCTGTTTCTGATCAAAGAGTAGTTTATAGCAGAGCTTTTCTTCACTTAGGATTTGTTTCGTAGAAACTGAATACAGAATGAGTTCACCTAAAATTCAATACTTTTCATCATTGCATATTTCATTCATTTTTGCCCCTTGGACATGATTTTATCACTATGTTATTGTATAACGAATGTGGCAACGACAATTAAGCAATGAAATGCAATGTGGTTAAAGGGCTTCTCAACTGACCTCACTCACTCTGTCTTTGAAGATACTAAATTGTACTCCTAAGTCTGAATATCAGGAATTTTATGTATTTTAATACGAAGTTTCCAGAATGTATAAAGATGACATTGCCTGTTATTTACGTGTGTACCTGTTGTCCAGCCCACAGCTGTTAGAGTCATGCTTTTGACCTGGTAGTTCCAACTGTTTCTCGCAAAATGTGTGCTCCCCTCTTTATTTGGGCTGGCTCAGCTCAACTGTATGACAGGTCTTATAGCAAATAATATAGTCGTGCTTCACAAAATTATAGCATAGGAATATTATTATAATGGTCCTTTCCCAGAAGCAGTGCTATAATTAACGATCTGTCAGCATTTCTATTACAACTGTTATTGTCAGAGGCTCTGAAACACTATAATTGAAAACATATTTTGCTGAAACATGGCAGAGAAGTCCTCAACCTTTAGGCGGTTTTGGGGCAGGTTTCTTAAGGTAACAGAGCTTATGCAGTCACGCTGTCTGTCCGTCTGTCTTCCTGTCACTCTGCTCCTAATAAATTTTGAACCCATTGGCCAACTTCAGCCAGATCTGACAAAGAAGAATGTCTCCAAGAAAACAAATTTCTTTTGATACAGTGACAGTTGGCAGCCGAGTACGGGTAGAAATACAATGTAATGCCCTCGGGGAGAGAAGGTTAACTCGTGTGTTTAGCCTTCTGGCTAACCATTCGGCATCTAAGTCAGAATCAGTCCCAACACATGCTGCATCTTGCCAATAATTGGTGAGTGTAACAAGAGCTGGGGTTAGTTTGGGGAAGACGAAAATATGTGGAAGGATGTGTTTGGGTTGAATAAAAACTGGCAGCCTTGTTGGAGGTTGGAGTGTGAAGCCAGCATTGAAAATTGGAATGTGTAGGTACACTAATATTAAAGAGAGATCATTAGGACATCAAGCTCTGATTGCTCATCGAACAAGCTGTCCTTAAAGAAACTCCTTTTCAGTAGGATTAGACTCATTTTATTTCCTAAACTTTAACTTCTTTTTCTTGCCTAAGCCTGCCACGGCTTCTATTGCACTCAGTGTTCTAAGAGGGAAGTTGTTGAGACAATGCTCTTTGTTTAGTTGCAGAGGGCTTTGCAAAGGGATATCTCTATACTTATTCCTCAGATGCTGTCTTCACGTCAGTCCTGGGCCTTGTCAGCTCAGAGGAATGAGATGGCCTTAAAAAGAGCCTCAGAAAATCTAAGAGGCTGCCGGGTTAGTATTTCTAGGTTACTGAAGGAGTTAATGGGCTCTTCTGATTTAGACAAAAAGATTGGGGTTTGGATTTCTTGCCCTTTCAGATGATTTTCAGAATGTGCTGAAGCCAAATTGGACATGTGGAAAAAAAAAAAAAAGCTGCATATTCTCAGCATGCAGCAAAAAGTTCCCTTGAAAACGTTGCATGAGTGGTATGTGGAATACCATCTTGTGTCCCAGTTTCTATTGTCCTTGACGTGATAATACTATTAAGGGAGGAAGCCAATCAAGGAGTTTTGAGTGTGCTCTGTTGCTGGACAGTTTTCACTGTGTGGCTTCTCATTTACAGTTGGTTGCTGTGTAAAAGATAAGTTTCTCTATGAGTCCAAAACCACAAATTGCATTTATGAGGAACTGAGAAATCAATGTAGTATTTCTTACTACTTTATAGCTATTATAGTTTTGTTTTGTTGTTGTGGGTTTTTTTTCCATGCAGTGGAATAATAGGCTATGCTTTTGATTGGTTTTTGTAGCATGCATTAGTATATTGCTTAAAAATGTAAGGCATTTATTTTATTACATACGGTGTTAAGACTTGCTTATGAAAACAACTAAACAAAACAATATACTGTGAGCTGTTGTCTAACTCTGTATTTGTTATTCAAGGCTTATTGGGCGTTGGTTTCCAACGCTTTGGCAACAAAGAAAAGCTAAAGTCCAGTCCTTTACAACACCTTTTTGAGGTAAGTTCAGAGAAGACCAAATAGAGACTTCAGAGAGCAGTTCATGACTTAGCTGTAAATTTTGTCCAGAGTGCTGTGTCTGCAGGATCATCATGAGACTCGTGCTGGATTTAAATGGCCTGGCCTGAAGGACCAGTGCTAGCCTGGGCCATAGCAGCCCAGACGGTTTTCACTAGGCCATGGCGGCAGAGACAGGTTTCATTAGGCTGAAAAATACACCCCGTAAGGGAGGTAATCATATGGATACTTAGATTGCATCGATTGCTGCTGCCACCACAGCCAGCTTGACCGGTGTCAACTATCTTAACTGGGCGTAGGTGACCACTGACCTCACTGTGCAGTGGAAATGGAGTCTCGCATCTGATGCTGGAGTATGTTGGTTACCAAAGTTGTGAAAAGAAGTGGCACATATGGTGTAAAAATCCTCTTGTTGCTAGTATTTTTAGAGTAATATTTAATTTCTGTTGTTCAATACATAGTTCACTGCGGTTGGGGAAAAGGATCTTTAAAGTGGTTTGCATCTCATAGTGAGTGACCGTCACTTTCCAGAATACTGTTCTGGCTCTGCAGAATGCTCTCCTTTCTTCCATGACTCTGGAAGAGCCAGGAGCGTTAAAAGGTGCGGTTTCTGCTGACAGGCTCTCAGGAAATGCCTTTCAGCAGTAGGGAAGGTTGTTTCATTGCAGGAGGTTGCTCTCTTGGTTGCCCACCGTGCCCACCAGCAATTGAGTTGAATTATTTGGGTCTAAATATATAGCATAACCACTAACTAATTTAATTATTTTTACATAGTACTTTAACTTTTTAATAATTCTTCCATGGGCTTTCAAGATGCTACATGTGGAAAGCAAGGAATCATTGTCTGGGTGAATATTTGGCCTTTAGATGTAAAGGAGTATGTTAATGAACAGGAGATCCAAATTAGCTGTACATAGGTAAACCTGGCTAATACAAGTTTGCAATGCTTTTTTTAGGCAGTGCAATTATTATAAGTGTCAATTTTGTAGTCCTCTGAAGAAAAGTCTCTAGTTTAGAAGTCTGTGACAGTTTCTCTTTAATGCATAAATTAGTTTTTCCATACTCTGCTGTTGCAGTTGTTTCAAGGTTACGAGGGGGACGATAGCGACAGCAGTAAGGAATTATGGCATCGGTCTTGTTTCAAGATAAGCTGCACATTTTCCTGTTGGAGTTTGGACTGCTCATTCGTCCTTTAAATGTGTTCCTTTAACATGTCTTTTAAATTTTGACATTACAAATGTCACCTTTAAATGTATTTTTCTTGTTCTTGTAGAATTTTGCTTATTTTTACTGGAGAAGATTAGACTTCTTCAGCATTTTCATTGCCATTGTATTTTAGGTGTATGTGCAGATTAACAAAGCAGCAGAAGATGAAAACACGAAAGAGCTGGCTAAGGATTTCTTTAGAAAACTGGAGGAACATGATGAGCAGACATTGTCACTTTGGAAACAATTTAGAGACTTGAGTATTGAGGAATACATCCGAATTTATAAGGTACAAATCATTCACTGCTTTTTCTGTGTTGTTGGTTAAATAGTCTCTTTTTACGTGTTGCTCCATCAATCTAATTGACAGTGCACAGCACCTTTTCATCCAAGAGACTGCTAAATTGACTTAGGAACAGAGGTTGCTGTAATTTTGTCAATTCCTTGCCTTTTCAGTAAACTTTACAGTGTTGTGGGGAAGATGTTTCTTATCATGTCAGGTTGTGCCCCATTCTGTTTGGAAAAAGCGCGGTAGTTGATTTAACATCCAAGCAGACCATCACTTCAGTTGCTGACACCCTAGATACGTTTTATTTAATGAAGTCCATGTAATTAGCCTTTAGACTAATTCTCCCTTCTCAGAAGCCCTGAAGGTAGGACTATGGTGCTAAGCAGCAAAGCAAATCAGCATTAAATAAATATCGTTCAATTTTGCTTTATTTTTGAAGTCAGCAACAACCCGCTAAATTTAACAGTTTCCGTGTAATAAATTTTATTAGGAGATAACTCTGTTTTGACGTTTCTGATCTAATGTTATAGTGCAGAGCTGTGTATGTTGCGTATTAAATGGAGTGTAAGACATAGCAGCAGGAGTTTACAGCAGGAATCAGTGCAGAAGTTACTTGCAGGTTGGGTTGATGCAACCCAACCATCTGTTGCATGCTGTAATCTCAAGAATGGAGACGGTGTCCACTGTTTTGTGGGAAATGTTTGTGCTGCTGACCACAAAATGAACCTTATGGATTTGGGAAACAGGAGCGAGATACACCTTTCCCTGAATCCAGTCTCTTGGTATTAATACTGTGTAATCTTACTCAAGAACCGAGTCCATCTGAAAAACAGCTAGTGCTTTTCTTTCCCACACTCTTGCAATGGAATTCTGGAATGGATGCCCAGTTTTGATGGGATTAATTTTTTTTTTTTTCTAACTTGCAGCACCAAAGAATTTGTGACTCGTTTTATACCACTTCCTTCTTCCAGTATTACTCTTTACTTAAAATTGCACTTTACCATCTCCTTCCTCTTGATGTATGTGTAGAAATTGGTCATGTCTTCTTTCATCCCTGATTGCTAAGTTGGAAACAGCCTGTCCCTTCCTCAATAATCCAGATAACCTGGCTGTGCTTTAATTTCTTCCCTGAAATACATCACTGGATTCATGCCAAGTACTTTAAGTTAAGATCGAAGTGAGACACAGCCTTGATAATTCAAGTGTAAAGCTGCCCTGTTTGGGTAAGCAGGTGTTGGGGATGTGTATACAGCTGCGTGACGATGGTCACTCCTCATTGATCACGCGATGACTGGTACAGCTAGATCTTTCTCTCCCAATCCCTTTTCAAACCACTAAGTATTGAGCTGATGGACTAACAACTTTGTTGGCCTCAGTTAAAAACCTTGTCTTTTGTACTATTACATTTCACCCAGTTCTGACAGTTAAGGTCCTTCTATCTCTCCTAGGTGTACCCTCGGCCTTCCTAGTACAGGTGATTCCTGTGTGTTCAGCAATGTTTGTGAGCAGCTCCTGCTTTTTTGAATTTCTTTTAGTATCTTTTTAAAATAGGATTGGTTTCATGTCCAGATAACTTCTCTGCAGTCCGCTGGTTTTGCCTCTAGCACAGCAAGTCCCTACCTCAAAATTTTTTACTAATTGCTCTATCCAGTTTACACTTAATTTCTCATGAATATTATATCCAACACTGTATTCAACTCGGGGTGATTAAATCTAATGCAGAAATCGGTTAAATCAAAATCCAGACATCCTTTCTTTTTAACAATGAAGTGACATTTCCTGGAATAAAATTAATCTTTGCATTCTGTCTGACCTGTGACACAGACCTATCATCTGACTTAGTTTGAAGAAGTGATTAGCCTCAATCTTAACAATGTTACCCTTCTTCGATATTCTTGGAATTTTTCAGCGTCTAGGAGTGCACTTTGATGAATATTCTGGAGAATCATTTTACCAAGAGAAGTCCCAGGAGGTTCTAAAGATGTTGGAGGATAAAGGACTCCTTCAGAAAACAACGTATGAACTCATTATTCAATCTGTTGGTGTAGTTTACTTAACATCTCAGCTGCATTTCAAATGAGATATGATGAGTAAGGTTTGTATGTAATCTAAGGGGAAGAGTTTTCTTTAGATGGTTTTGGTGGCTGTTCTAGTAGAAGACCAACAGGATTTGTACAGTCACAGCTCAAAATTAAGTTTGCCTTTTCTGTGGCTAGCAGAGAGCCTGGCCATGACAAATTAGGTACAATGACAGTGTTCAATTCCTAATGGCCTCTTAGGCTTTTAATTAGTTTGGTAGCTGCATGTGCCATTTAACAAGCTAAGTTAGATGAGCTTCTTGCCTTGATGAAGGAGCTGCGTGGCTGAGCTGGGACAGAAGCTGTAGTCATGGAGTGCACCAGAATGTGAGCAGGCGGTTCCCTGGCATCAGCAGTGGTTACAACAAACTTAGAGGAACAGTCTTCAAAAAGACTTAAAGGAGACAGTCATTCAAAGAAAAAAATGAGATTGTCTAGAGTGAGGGGGGGTTCCATGGCAAGAGGCCTTTCTTTTGCTTCTGACCTCTGTCTTATCTGAACTTACCTGTATGTTGGATCTGGCTTGCAGTTACTTGCAGTGTTTTCTCTCAACTTACAGAAAAGGGACAGGAATTGTGGATCTTTCGGAAAAGAAAGACCTCTCATCGTTTTCCACTGTCATGCGTAGCGATGGGACATCTCTTTATATAACAAGGCAAGTAAGCCTATGTCTGTTCATTGCCATTTGTTTTGCCAGCGAACTTTTGGACATGAGTGCATTTGTAACTGATAGTAGAGATATTGAAGCTTTTTATTTCTGGGATGGAACATCTTGACGAATGAGTAGTTGAAACTGGGACCAGCAATGTAGCTATGATGGGATGGAAATGGCTCAGGAAAAACTACTGCTTTTAAATACTTTTCCTCCCCTTAGGAAGTCTGCTAGTAAGTCTCTTCTTTCCATAAATCATAATACATTCTCCAGCTAATGACTTTGAAAATAAAGCTAGGATCTCTTCATCTAGTAAACACTTGCCAAATAATGAAGGTTTTAGAAAGACCTTTGCTTAAAATGTTTGTTGATAGTGTGATGCAGAAAAAAATGGCTTGTTCAGCCATGTCTTTGTTGACTCAGTGGACCACCAGCACTGACATCAATTTTATCACTGTTTTCCTGCCTTCTCATCAGTATCCTAAAATTCCGCTTGGGTATTTTAATATGGAAGCCTTAACAGTTTCTTTGTGCCAGTAATGTAAATAAATCGGATGTCTAGCCCTAAGGGTAATCTGTGTACAGCTTTTCAGGACAAGACTATTAGAGAGAAGCTGCAGTCAATCCTGCACGTTAGGGAGCTGCTGAACCCTGTAGCCAGGTAGAGGCAAGGCTGCCGCAGCTCCATGCCCACAGGTCCAACCAGTAGGAAGGCTGAGCAGCTATTCCCAGTAGGCGCTCAGCACTCAGACAGCACAAATGGCTTCATTTTCTTCCCCTCTGGAGGATTAGGATGAAGATCTATTAGTGTGAAGAAATATACATGTAGGTATGTGTGCATATATATACACACGTGTGTATGTGATATAAATTATTTACATAAGTAACATACACATGTATTTTATGTACAGAATATGTATGCACAATGTGTATCCCTCTCCTCTAGCTGAGCTCCAACACTCAGTCTGCCCATTAGTTGGCCCCTGTATCCCCAGGTCTCCCCAGTTGCTGGCACATGGATACGCGAGCCCCCAAGGCCCATAGCCCCACTCCAGCTGCTGGTACAGACACGGGATCCTTCTGGTGACTGTGCTTAGACACGCGGTCTCTCCAGCGGCTGGCCCTGGATCCTCACTCTCCCCTGTTGCCTCCTCCATAGCGACACGCATGTACACGGACAGGTCTCTCAGTCAACCCCCAGGCCCCACAGTCTCTCCAGCAGTTGGCTTGGAGCCCCTGATGCCACCAGTACAGACTCCTCTGGGTGCCTCATCTTTGAAGACACACACTTCCCTGGCTTCCAGGGCACTTCACCTACTCCCTAGCTAGTTCAGCTTCGTATTTGCTGTCAATCGCATGTGGACGTGTGTTGCCCTCACTCCAGTTGTTGGCAGCAGAGTCACTTTGGTCCCTGTGACCCATGGTCAGACTCCAGTTGCTGTCAGTTAATATAACTTACCTCCAGTCCCTTCACTTGCTGGCACCACAGATGCATGGCCTGTATGAGCTGTAGTCCCCGACTCCAGTTACTGCTACTTAGACCTCCAAACACACGTGCACGCAGAAGAGAGATGCCCTCACCCAGGAGAAGTTTGAAATGGAGTTTAGTGAGAAGACAGGACAGATTGTGCTGATCAGGTGCAGAGCAGGACTGGACAAACATACTAATCAGCAATTGGCTTATGAACCAGCTGTCCCTTTCATCATCATCTCCCTCTCTTTTCCCATCTTTGGTTCCTCCCCTAAGCACCTCATAATAAGTCTTGTGCAATTACAAAATCCTTTTCCCTTGCATCCCATGTGTCCCATGTCCCTTAGGCAGTAACCTCCCTCAGTCAGAAGGTGGTTTGGAGAGCTGTTCCTGCTGACCCCTGAGGTAGGTTTCAGACTGGGGACACGGGGCTGGTGGCTTTGCTGTGACAGCCCTGGGAGGGACTCAAACAAGTTGTTTTTCTGTACTGCTTTGTGTGTGTGAAGATGAGCTTTTTATCACATAACCTAGCGCTGAGAACTGGGTTAGTTCTTCAGGAGAGGGTTGTTTCTCTCAGATCTCCCAGTTGATTGATTGTCCCAGTAGGCTGACAGAAACCAGACTTACTCTGTGCATAAGAACTGTTTCCTCAGTAATTTTCATAGCTGGTGGTTTAAAAAAACATTTCAAATACGTCATGAACAAAGTAGACACGTCCTCTTTTTTGTGTAAGACATACATGGATCCCTCTAATCTGGCAGTTCTCTTCCCTCCATAAGAGTAGTTTATTTTCCCAAGAGGCAAATAATGAGGTATGTTTGAGTGAAAGTCCAAATAGTTTCTCATTATCTCTTTCAGAGATCTTGCTGCTGCTATAGACCGAATGAATAAGCATAGCTGGGACACCATGATTTATGTGGTAAGTAATTCTAGACTCACCAAAGCCTTTAGAGCCTGACTCTCGCCAATAATCCAGGGGGCCTCTTGCTCCCAATATGATTGTGGGAGATGGTATTTTTGGCAGTAAAATAATGCCATTTCTGCCCAGCAATTGTGCCTCAACATGGCGGTGTTTCTTGGGTTTGTTTCAGTTCGTGACCCACAGAACAGTTGAAAAATCAGCTCTGGAGTTATTCTGTTTTAAAAATTCATTACAATTCATTTTAAATGAACTTTTACTCAATTGACATTGTATTTTCTATATAAATGTTGTAATTAATATTTAAACAAGTCAGAAAAAGCTGTTAGTGTTATAAGGGGTTGTGAAATGTTAATTTAGAAATAAATGTTCTAAAATGAATCTAAGTCCGCTCTAAAGTCCTGATATCTTATCTGAAATGTAAATTTTTATGGCTTTGAACAGTGCCTCAGTTTTATTATGTAGAAATCGCACACAAAGTACTGCTTAATCCATCTCGAGCAGTTGTAGACAGGGAATCTTTTTATTGTTTCTTGGTTTGATTTTTTTTTCTTTTTAACAATTCCAGCAGTATCAGTAATGAACAGCAAGATTATATCACTTGTGTGAAACTTTTTTTGCTTTAATATTACCAAAGACATATCACAAGATGCTTTTAAATTTTCTCCCTCCCAGTTTTAGGAAAAAAAACCCCACATTTTTAAAACCATGTTCTATCATGTGAAGTCAATTAATGACCCATGGAAAAAATCTGTAGGTTTCTGGCATGTTCTTTATGATGTGTTTGGTAATGCCCATAAATCTTCTCTGGCGCAACCCTTTCAAAAGCCACTATAATGTTACAAATACCATGATTCAGGGGAGGAATCAGTAAGCATAAAATTAAATACCCAGATAGCTTAAAGTCCGCTTTTTAGTTAAGTCACATTCCTCCTTCTTTGGGAAGTTTCCACTGACTTGTCATTTCCACAGATGATCACAGAACAGGGCTTTGTTTATTGTGTTTTTTGGGGGGAGGTTACCTCTACTGACTGTTTCGTTTTCAGGAGGGCAGCTGAAGCCTGGAATTCAGATTGTGCTGTCTAATAGGTATTCTTATCTTGGCCTCTCTTTTCACACTCTTATTTCCATGGGAGTTTAAAGGATTATTTAAAAAAAGCTATTAGATTATTATTAGATTATTTTCTGTTAATGATTTTAAATATTCTGTGTGCTATTTCTATATGTGCTGGTCAAGACAAGTAATTACAAAATTAAGTCTGCTTTTAGTTCAGTTTTAGCTGAAAATTCTGCTCGGTGAACAGTCACGAAGAAGCAATTAAGTTCGGAAGGATTGGAGTCTTTTGTCAGCGAGTATTGTCAGGATTTGTCACAATATGTACTCACAAAAGGCCGCAGTCCTTCAAAGAGGCTTTTAAATGCTGTGATTGTGGTCCAGGTAGCAAGGGACATGCTGTTGTGCACACAAAATAAAACCAGTGTCTGTCATAGAATGTATAATCTGTCGTGAAAAAGGAGAATGGAGATGAATTTAGATCTAGAGGAAACAGAGAAGCAGCATTGGCCAGTGCAGTGAGCTGGCCTTAACCTAAACTTTATATAAAGTGTATTGTGAGATCTTTTAGTAAGAAAAAACTGCAGATAAGCACTTCACTCCCTCTATTGGACACCAAACAAATAAGGAAGTAGTGGTGATTTGGTTATCACAGCAGTGTTTTTTAAGGAGGGGTTAAGGAGTCTTTGAGTGATGTAGTCAAAGCAACTAGCTAAGAAGGAACTTCATAGTACCAGCTGTAGCCAGAAACACAAATGAAGATCATCATTAGACATAAAGAAGCTTCCGTCAGAAATTGTCTTAAGTCATAGGAGAGAGTAATTGGAAGTGGAAGAAAGCACAAGATACGTTATTAATATGAAAATGTGGTCATGTATACTTTTTTTTTTTAAAATAGAGCTCCACAAGTCACGCTGGAGACAAAAGAAACTAGTGGGTTCTGGAGACAGCGAGCTTAAAGAGGTGTTCTGTTTCTAAGCCAAAGGAACCTTAAAGTTTGGTGATGTAAAACATGGGAATATAACGAGCAGCAAGGTTCTGAAGTGAGACTAGAGACGTTTTGTTTGATGGGCAGCTCACAGATGATGTGAAACTAAAGAGTGCCAAGGTTTCATTTCATGGCTTTGCCTTCATGACCTAGGAATAATAATTTTTGAAAAGGTAGATTACTTTTTCTGACAAGATGCAAAATCCCATTGCCACAGACTCCAGCTGTTACATTTTTTCAAATCTTGCCTGTCTTCATAGCTCCTAGTTCTGCTTGCAGTGACTTACTGGCAGTATCTGTGGTCGTGTGTGTTTGTGTGTTAAAAGCTAATCCTTATCAAACTTGGAGTGTTTTCTGACATGCACCAATTCTATTCCCTAGACAGACAAAAGCCAAAGTAATCACTTCCAACATTTGTTCCAAATACTGAAGCTCATGGGTTTTGACTGGGCAGAAAGGTATGTATTTGTGAATCTTAATTATATACCTTTTTTTTCGGTTGTTGTTGTTAAAGAATGGGTAAGGTGCATTGGAATTTCAGTGGAGTGCTCTTTTGAAGAGAATCTCCTGATTCCTGTCCACTCCTGTCCACCTGCCACACTGTGGCACACAGCATATAGGCATTTTGGATGAAACTAAGATGTGCTGCTGATGTGCAACTAATGAACTCCAGAGTGCGGGCAGACGTTTGGCCTGTAGGATCCAACTAATGCTAGTCCAATAAGGAGGAAAAAATAAGAAAACTAAACCCTCAGAATCGTGTGCCAAGGCCTCAGGTCCTTGGCAGCAACAGTTTCACTCTACATGTCCGCTCCTGCTGGCCTGCTTTATTTTCGAAGGGAGGCAGGGCCACATGTTCAGGGTGTGAAAAACAGCCCTGTCTCTCATTTAACAGGTCTTTCATAGCTACTTGATGTAAAAATGGGAAAAAGGGAAACAATCTTTCAGAGACTTTATGGCGTAGCTTCTGGGATATTGTGTGATCTCATATGAAACGATTACTTCTTGAAGTATGATATTTTAGCAGAGATCTGAAAGTAAGTTTGACTTGTGCTTCAGGCTTGAAGTACCTATTGCAGGGTTATGTATCCCCACTCTTATTCATTGTCATTACCAATCTCGTTAGCAATCTGAGCAAAGGTCAATAATGGATCTGCAAGACTAAATCATCTTCCTCTCTGACAGACTGCATGTCTTTTGTGGTTAAATATAGGATTTTAGCCATCAGGAATATTAGTCTGCCTCCTTTCATGCTGCTTAAAGTTGCACTAAAATTACTTTAGGTTATGGATCCAGAATAATGCTTGGGATTATTGTGAGCAGAAGCAATGACTGCTTTATTATTAGCAATGATTAATTACACTTTTAGTTTAATGTGGCCACAATAGAATTATTATGACTCCCTTTCTAATGTTATTAACAAATCTGTGTTGCCGCAGTAATTTGATCTGTCTAGATCCTGCCTCTCCTCGATTTATTGCAATTTATTGTGTTGAGTCCTCTGTACTAAAGCTGGTAGCGAGAGAGGTTCCCAAGAGCACGCAAATGACCAGGTTATCGTAATTCTGATCATAATTTTCCCATTATATAATAAGTGTGGAGCTTTGGTTGCTGAAATGAGAGTTACTGATTATATCACTGAGCTTCCCACGTCGGAGCACTATTTATTCAGCTGTTATTGCTGTTTCCTGGTAAGAATCCAGCTCTGAACAAACACTGCAAACATTTCTCTTGATTAAAATGTAATTTTAGGTCCTGCTGCTTTTCAACACAGGTGCCAGCATGTGTCTTTTGGTCTAGTTCAAGGGATGAAGACTCGGAGAGGAGAAGTCATTTTCCTGGAAGATGTTTTAAACGAAGCTCGCTCAAGGATGTTACAAAACATGGCTTCCGCAAAAAGTTAGCTATTTCAGGTCTTATTCATTTCTTTTGATGTTCTGTGTTGATCAAAAATGTGTCGTCTTTTCTACCCTTCGCTTTTCCCTGCGTCGTACTAATCACAGTGATGTGCCCTGATCTGTGCACTTTTTCTATCTCCCGTAATATAAACAATGTTAAAATAATCCTTTGCAACTCTGTCAACTTCCCTAAATTACACATTTGCAAATTTTAACGTTCAGTGAAATTATTTCATCGTGCTTTTGCACTGGGAAGGAAGTGCCTGCCTTTGGGGGACAACAGTGGCTTTTTTTCTGGAGGGACAAACTAGTCAATAGTGGGGGTTGAGGCTGGAGTTCAGGGAAGAGTAAGGTTTCATCAGATTTCATTTTCGTTTTTTGTAGTTCTGACAGTTTTCTCTGGTGAGATTGACTGTAGCTTGTCTGCAACCACTGCCTTGTCATCCTCTCAGCCTCATGACTGTTTCCGGAGTCCCCAGGAGGTCACTGCTCTGCAGCAGAATCTGCTGAAGGGGGTGTTTGCCTGCACCTCGGGCTGTGGCTCTAGAGCAGTTTCCTTTTGACGCAGTAAAGATTCAAGCAGTTCCCGGTGAAATGCTGCCCCCTCTTGTGCTTTCTGGACTTAGATGCTGAATTGAATCGAGGAACTATCAGGTTAAGTAGTGTGCGTCTTCCTTGCTCTGCCTCCTCAGCTTTTTAAATCCAGATAATGTTGCTTGTAGAGTGGACGAGGAGAAGGGAGGGCAGGCTGAGTGATAGAAGGGCGACCCTCGTTTCAAACCAGTTTTACTGAAGAGAGGAATGGAGCTTAGAGCTTCAGTTTAAAGGTCAGTATCATAGCTGAGTGCAAAGCAAACTTATTTTTACACTGGACTGAACTGACATCTGACATGAACTGAACAGGCTGCCCAGGGAGGTTGTGGAGTCCCCTTCTTTGGAAATTTTCAAGACCTGCCTGGATGCAGTCCTGAGTAACATGCTCTGACATGCTCTGGGCAATCCTGCTTCGGCAGGGGAGTTGGACTAGATGATCTTTATGGTCCCTTCCAACTCTAAAAAAATTCAGTGAAATTCAGTGACATGGCAGAGGTACAGGCTCATGTTCCATTGCACCAAGTGATAGGCAGAAGAACGGCTAAAAGAAATAATGAGTTCAAATGGCACTGCAGCATTCCCCAGAGCTTCTCCGTTGATCCTAAATCCTACCTGTGCTTGTAGAAACTTTCCCCCTTGTGTTGGAATTCCCGCCTTGCTTCCCCTTTCTTAAATAAGAAATCTTAAATCCCTGACTCTTAGCAATGTCTTCAGTGTTTGTGAAGTGTTTGGATACACAGGGGAAGATGTCACAAATTTGTGTGTGGCATCAAAATGCCTCACTCTCACTGGAAGGATTTTGGGAGCTGGGCATCTAACAGCCAATGCTAGCTTTAAAAATCATGCCTGTGTGGAGCTCAAGCTGGTTCGTTAAATACCTTTGTATAAACTCTTTCTTTCCTATTAACTGTACATAGTTTTTCTGCTATTTAAGTTTCCATTATTGGCGTCTTTCTTTTTTTTCCACTCATCCCAATGAATCCTGCAGTCCACTCTATAATGCCTATTATTTCCTTTGCTGCTTTGCTTTCTCTTCAGTAGCTTTGTTGGTGTCTCATCAAGCATCTAAACAAAAGCCTGAATTCTGAGACACTTGTTCTGTTTTGAAACAAATCTCAGTTATGAAATGTAGTCATGTAATCTAAACGTAAGTCTTTGTGAATGAACAGCCAGTCTGAGACTGGCTACTTCGAATTATGCCCACGCTTTTCAAGCTTAATCCTTTCTGAGTTTTGTAAATAGCAAAGGTACGAGTAGTGTGAACTACTCCAGGTTCTCTCAGTTGGCTTTGCTGACCTGGCACGAAGAAATAGCAAAGCGAAAAACGGAAATCTAAGTGTACTAAAACCGTACTGCAAAACTGTTGGAGCTTAAGTGGTGTCTTAAGAGAACAGCTGAATTCTCCGTGTTCTGCTGTTACCTGAGAAATCAGCTGGGAATCAGCAAATTGTAAGCTGAACTCTGCGGATTTGATAGATTACATATACATAACATAAAACAACATAAAAATATCCACCCTGCACCTGGGTCAGGGCAACCCCCAGTATCAATGCAGGCTGGAGATGAGGGGACAGAGAGCAGTCCTGCCGAGATGGCCTTGGGGGTACTGGTGGATGAAAAATTGGACAGGAGCTGTCAATGTGTCCTTGCAGCCCTGAAAGCCAATTGTATCCTGGGCTGCATCAAAAGAAGCATGTGACATGGTTTAGCGGTGGTTTTTATCAGTGTTAGGTTGATGGTTGGACTAGATGACCTTAAAGGTCCCTTCCAACCTAGACAATTCTATGATTCTAAGTGTGGCCAGCAGGTCGTGGGTGGTGATTCTGCCTCTGTGCTCTGCTCTTGTGAGACCCCACCTGGAGTTCTGCCTCCGGCTCTGGAGCGCTCAGCACAGGAAACACAGTTGGACCTTTATTGGCATCTCCAAGTCTGAGCGAGGGAGTTATGCTATTACGGACTTAAGATTTCTGTTTCTCTCCAGCAACCAAAGAGATAGAAGACCCTGTGGAGACAGCAGAGAAAGTTGGTCTTGCAGCACTAATAATTCAGGTGAGTCTGAGCTGCCTCCTGAGGTTTTTGCATCTTCTGTGAAAAGTTAAAAGTTGAGATGGAGAGCTGTATTTAGGTGACATTAATTTATTTTTCCAGGACTTTCGGGGCCTTCTGTCATCTGATTATCAGTTTAGCTGGGATCGAGCTCTTCAAAGTCGTGGAGATACAGGCGTGTTCTTGCAGTACACTCATGCCAGACTCCACAGGTGAGAGGAGCGTTTGTATGCACAAGTACTGTTTGACATGTATTTTAACCTTATTAACTTCCCGCTCTGTTAAGTAGTAGTGTTAACTCCTTCCCTAAATAGGACACGCGTTCACGTTTTCAGCAGAGGAGTGAGTTTATGATAGGAATCACTGAGACTTTCCAGAAGAGCAAACCAATTAAAATGAAATTTACACCTCATTTCCACAGGGCTGAGCTAACCGTCTGCGTGCTTTCCCAGTTCTAGGAACAGCCTCTCTGTGTGCTGGGTGTCAGTGAAGAACAGTAGCCCTAGGATTAAGGAAACTGATGTAAAAACCAAAATGCCCATTCTTGTAAAATATAACAAATCACAGAACTGTGATGTTTTTGGCCACCGCTGTAGCTAGTGGGGTTTTGTCAACATTCTATTACTTCCCACTGTTGGTAACCGAGGTTAAAAGCAGGCCTCCTTCCTGTTTTGATTTAGGTCAAACACCTGATATGTTTAATTAGTTTTTTAAAAGACTTTTAGAAGAGCCCAGTTTAGTGATCTTTCAGAGAATTTTTAATGTAGACACAGATAACGTATTTTCGTAAAAGCATGTGAGATACCTGCCTGGATCAGGCCAGAGGTCCGTACAACCTGGTACTCTGTTGGACGCGATGGTAATAGGAGATGGTGTTCAGGGAGAGCGTGCAAGCCTGAGCCCTTTCTGTAGGCTGTTCCTCTTGTACTCCCATATTGTCTAGGTATTGGTATCATCTAGGTATCGTCTATAGGCAGATAGAAGCAGCATCGCGCTCGCACAGCCTGGTCCTCATGGGGGACTTCAACCACCCCGATATCTGTTGGAAGGACAACACAGCAGGGCACATGAAATCCAGGAAGTTCTTGGAATGCGTTAATGATAATTTTCTTCTTCAAATGATCGAGGAGCCAACAAGGAGAGGAGTCGTGCTGGACCTTGTCCTTACCAACAAGGAGGGACTGGTGGGGGATGTCAAGTTCAAGGGTAGCCTCGGCTGCAGCGACCACAAAATGGTAGAATTCAAGATTCATAGGAAAGCGAGGAGGGTGTGCAGAAAGCTCGCTACCCTGAACTTCAGAAGAGCAGACTTTGGTCTCCTGAGAGATCTGATTGGCAGGGTAGCGTGGGAGAAAGAACTGGAGGGGAAAGGGGCCCAAGAAAGCTGTTTGGCATTCAAGGGTCGCCTCCTCCAAGCTCAGGAGAGGTGCATCCCAAAAAAGAAGTAGTCAGGCAAAATAACCACAGGCCTGTGCGGATGAACAAGGAGATGCTGGACAAGCTCAAGACCAAAAGGGATGCCTACAGAGGGTGGAAGCAGGGACGGGTAGAATGGGCAGAATATAAAGAAACTGTCCGAGTGGCCAGGAACCAGATCAGGCAAGCGAAAGCCCAGGCAGAACTAAATCTAGCCAGGGACATAAAAAACAATAAGAAAAACTTCTACAGATATGTCAGGGACAAAGGCAAGACTAGGGAAGTTGTGGGCCCGCTCCGGAAGGAAAAGGGAGACCTGGCCTCCCAGGATATGGATAAGGCTGAGCTACTGAACAACTTTTTTGCCTCAGTCTTCACCGCCAAGGGCTCTAACCACACTGCCCAAGTCAGGGAAGGCAAAACCAAGGGCTCTGCGAATGAAGAACTGCCCACAGTAGGAGAAGATCAGGTTCAAGACCTGTTAAGGAACCTGAAGGTGCATAAGTCCATGGGACCTGACGAAATCCACCCACGGGTCCTGAGAGAGCTGGCGGACGAAGTTGCTAAGCCGCTTTCCGTCATATTTGAGAAATAGTGGCAATCTGGCGAAGTTCCCGCTGACTGGAAAAAGGGGAACATAACCCCAGTATTCAAAAAGGAAGACCCAGGGAACTATAGGCCAGTCAGCCTCACCTCTGTGCCTGGCAAGATCATGGAGCAGATCCTCCTGGAATCTCTGGCTAAGGCACATGGAAAATAAGGAGGTGATTTGAGACAGCCAGCATGGCTTCACCAAGGGCAAATCGTGCCTGACAAATTTGGTGGCCTTTTACAATACTGCCACAGGCTTGGTGGACAAGGGCAGAGCAACAGACGTCATCTACCTGGATTTATGCAAAGCGTTTGACACTGTCCCGCACAACATCCTGGTCTCAAAATTGGAAAGACATGGGTTCGATGGATGGACCACTCGGTGGATCAGGAACTGGCTGAACGGCCGCACTCAAAGGGTTGTGGTCAATGGTTCAATGTCCAATTGGCGGCCAGTGACGAGTGGAGTTCCTCAGGGGTCGGTACTGGGACCAGTGCTGTTCAACATCTTTGTCGGAGACATGGACAGTGGGATAGAGTGCACCCTCAGCAAGTTTGCCGACGACACCAAGCTCGGTGGCGCAGTCGACACGCTGGAGGGAAGGGATGCCATCCAGAGGGGCCTGGACAGGCTTGAGAGATGGGCTTATGCAAATCGCATGAAGTTCAACGAGGCCAAGTGCAGGGTCCTGCGCCTGGGACATGGCAATCCCAGGCACAAATACGGGTTGGGCGGAGAATGGCTGGAGAGCAGCCCTGAGGAGAAGGACCTGGGGGTGTTGGTGGATGAGAAGCTCAACATGAGCCAGCAGTGCGCACCGGCAGCCCAGAAAGCCAACCCCATCCTGGGCTGCATCAAGAGAAGTGTGGCCAGCAGGTCACAGGAGGTGATTCTACCCCTCTACTCTGCGCTCGTGAGACCCCACCTGGAATACCGTGTCCAGCTTTGGAGTCCTCAGCACAGGAAGGACATGGACCTGTTGGAGTGGGTCCAGCGGAGGGCCACAAAGATGATCAGAGGGATGGAGCACCTCCCCTATGAAGACAGGCTGAGAGAGCTGGGGTTGTTCAGCCTGGAGAAGAGAAGGCTCCGGGGAGACCTCATAGCAGCCTTCCAATATCTGAAGGGAGCCTACAGGAGAGCCGGAGAGGAACTCTTTGTCAGGAGATGTAGTGACAGGATGAGGGGTGATGGTTTTAAATTGGAAGAAGGGAGATTTAGACTAGATAGTAGGAGGAAATTCTTTCATGTGAGGGTGGTGAGACACTGGAACAGGCTACCCAGGGAAGTTGTGGATGCCCCATCCCTGGAGGGGTTCAAGGCCAGGCTGGATGGGGCTTTGAGCAACCTGCTCTAGTGGAGGTGTCCCTGCCCATGGCAGGGGGGTTGGAACTCGATGATCTTTAAGGTCCCTTCCAACTCTAACCATTCTGTGATTCTGTGATTCTATGATGGTTCTAGGGTACCATTAAGAGGGTATTAACTACCTTCCTAGTCCTTTTAGCATCAGCTTCTGGACCTGTTGTCCATGCATTTCTCTAATCCTGTTGATACTGATTATCTGATTACTGATTTTGGCTGTCAAAAATTTTATTTTTTTTTATCTTGGATTGAAGTCAGCTGGTCTGTCTCGGTGTTCCATTCAGCTTCAGTGGATAAAAAAGCCTACCCTTTTTTCTTAAAAACACAAACGACTGTTTTTCTTGTTCAGCTTTTTTTTTCTTGCTTACATTTTAGTTTAGAACAGATGCATGGGAATGCGCAGCTGACTGATGTTAATGTGACGTGCTTGCAAGAGCCAGATGCCATCTCTGTTCTTCAGCATCTTCTCAGGTTTGTCTAGTTTTCTTTCCAAATACCAGTTCCCTTAAAATAAACTTCTGGATTTGCTGCCAGCCTGGTGAGCAGATGCAGACTGCATCATCACAGGAGGAAAAATGGCTTCTTCGGGCCATGGCTTGTCTGTTGGGTCATACTGATTGCAACAGTAGCTGTTACTTGAAATCTTCATGGACTTTAGAAGCTGTATGAGTGGAAAAAAAGCAGTATTTGGAATATACTCTGCGTACATGAGCCTTTTAATTATTTCTTGTCTTTGCAAAAATATGCTAAGCTCTATATAAATAGCAGCTGCAGAGTTGCTTGGTCCCTGTTGCGGATGGAGTGATGCCCTTCACTCGTGGAGAGAAGCAGCGGTATGTTTCTTGATATCAAACAGGGGTTTAACACAGTTTGGTAGTGAATGCCACAGTGTTTTAACAAGATTTGATGGCAAGGTACGCTTGGTTATTTACTGCATGGAAGACGTGGTCAGACAGAACCGTCAGGGAGACTCTCCCATTGAGTCAAGGTTCAGAAAGGACCCCTTTGCTTTCTGAACTGCTTCTCAGAGAGGAGTCTGGGTGCAGCTGGATCCAATCCCAGTCCCAGACTTGGTCAACAGTTTTATGTCTAAAGGATTATATATGCGTGATCAATCCTTCATATCACTTAATTTAGATTTCAAAGTTTAGCATGCTATAACTCACTTACCGAGGATCTGTTGCGACAAGGAATCTCTGAATTTTGAGAAGTAACCTTGAGAGATGTCCCTGCTCAAGGGGAGATCCCGGCGTGCAGCCTGCTGCCGTGCAGGAGAGCTCAAAGGGCTCTTGGGCTGTTAAGTTTTTATAGGGGTAAGATGATTGACTTATAGTCATATTTGCATTTCAACCACAGCACCAGCATCACTCAAGCTTGCCCTTGGCTGTTGTGTTGTTAATCTGTCTCCCCGAAACCACCTTTGAGGCCCAGATGCAGCCATCGTGACTAGATGCACCCATGATGACCACCACGGGTGGTTATCACATCGGCAAGGTTAGGGGAGATAAAGGTCAGGTTGGGGACTGGGGGAGCACTCTGTCACAGTCCATCTTGTTCTGGTTTTGTCATGTGGGAAAGGGGAGAGGAATTTCTCCTAGGAGAGGTGAAACGGAGTACGTGCACGCACATTCAGTAGCTCAGCACCCTTAAGAGCTATGGAACATGCACAACTAATACCTGTTAATAACTGTAATGTTCTTCATTAATTCAGTCTTAAAGTTGAGCAGTTTCTGTTTTCATTATTTCATGGATGTGTAATTAAAATACGGAGGCAGTGGAGTTGTCCACGCTGCACAGCCTGTGATGGAGTTGGAAGAAATGGAGGCTTCCAGAATTCCTAGTGAGAGGTCCTATGTACCGCATTGCGCACTGCACGGTGCCAAAGAATTAACTCCTCTGGCCACGCTAAGGCCTCCTTGAGGGCATGTGTTTAAAATTCGGACTTTTCAAAGTCCTGTCAGGGTCCCAGGTGGCTCCTTCCAGCCTGCAACTGTAGCTTGGAGAGCCCTACCGTTAACTGTTAATTACCTCAAGAGCTGCCTGCCATTTATCGTGTGCTGCAGGCTCTCCTGAGGAACAGCCAGCCCAGCCAGCACTCTAAATAAAGACCAGTAGTGTCTTATTTATCCAGTGCAATTGTATTTCACAGAAACCTCCTGGGTTTTTTCTTGCTTTTTATCAGATGAGTGTGTAGCTGCCTGTCTTCTGTGTGAAAGCTGACAGGGTTAATGTCTTCCAGGTTGATTCGCAGGGATCGCTGCATCCCAGACCTGTCCGTTTTCAAGCAGAGGTTGTTGCTGCGCTGCAGGGCTCTTATTTTTACAGGGCTTCAGGTCTGCTTATCGCAAAGGTCTTTGAGTCTGCCCAAACACCGTATAGAATTTTTATGAAACATCTCCTGGGGCCTTTACTTCCAGCAGAAAACGGTGTTTAGGTTATCCGTTAGACCAGGCACTCGGTGGCTAAAAAATTCACGTTAAAATATGCCGTGATTTCAGGAGTAACAATTAGTGTTCAGTCCTCCTTGTGAGTTGCCGTGAGTAGATGCTGCTGGAAGTTTCCGTGATAAACACTCCTGAGTTGCCAGAAGCCCAGTTCCCGGGGCTCTGCTTCTGCTCTTTGAAAAGATGCTCCCAAATGTCTGCCCTAAAAATGAGCCCACCGGTTCTCGATACTATTAACTTTCCAGACTAATGAATAGTAGATTGAAGGCAGCATCTCTTCTGCCCAGAGAAGCTGTGGCTGCTCCATCCCTGGAGGGGTTCAAGGCCAGGCTGGATGGGGCTTTGAGCAACCTGGTCTGGTGGGAGGTGTCTCTGCCCAGGGCAGGGGGTTGGAACTGGATGATCTTTTAAGGTCCCTTCCAACTCGAACCATTCTATGATTCTATGAATATCCCTGCAAAACTGGACTTATTTTAACTGATAAAATAATCTAACAAGTTGTCATAGACCAACACTGAAATGGCAGCTTCATGAAGCAACAAAGCTGGTATCAAAAGAGGGTCCCCTTCGTTTGATACCAACTTTGTTGCTTCATTAACGGTTGTTTGATGGTGCCCCCCAGTTCTCCTGCAGCTTCACTTTTAAAGAAAGAAGATCCCAGGGAAGTTCAGCCCGGGCACGCTGGTGGGAATGGGCCTGGGAGCTGAGCAAAGACCAGGAATTCCACTCCCCAATTGGAATTTGCAGTCTCTTCAGCCCCATAGGTGTTGGTAACTTCTTGCAGGCTGTGAAAAAGAGGATGTGCACAAGCGGGCAGCAGAACACACGGATCAAAAAAACATGGCTCTCCGTGACTCTGCCTGTTATTACCCAGTTTAATTAATACTGCCTTACATAAGTTGATTTTATTCCAGGATTATGTAAACCCACTTTGGTTTTGTCTTTTCGCATGTTACAAGATTCTCTTCAGCTGCTTAAAATTCGAAGCTGCATTTACTAAAAGCAACATCCTCTAAGGGACTGTTTTGACCGCCTTGGTTATTTAATACATGGGTTTTTGCTCCTAGGAGCTTACAATTAGTGTCGAAATGTAAAACCAGACGTAATGTTCCAGGAGCAAATACAGCTCTTGTGTTCCTGCCTCTCCGAGCTCTGCCATCTACAGCGTTTGCATGATGAGGACTAGAAATCTCCTTCAGTAATAAGTGAGCAAGGAAGAAATAATGAATTGTGTGCTAATTACACAGCTCGGGTCTGGTTCAGAAGATTATCAAAGTCCTTGGGTGTTGCTCTTTCTTCACAGGTATGATGAGGTCCTGTATAGATCTTCTCAGGATCTGCAGCCCAAGCACATTGTCAGCTACCTCCTCACGCTTAGGTAAGGTGATTGCCGATACTGGCCTCTGTCTCCAGTAAGGACAGGTCTTCCTGAGCGGGCTCTGCAGCCCTCACATCTGCTCTGCTTTGAAGAGTAAAAACAGTGGGAAGATGTAAATTTGTGGGATGGTTTCTCTGGAGCAAGAAAGTTATAAAAGTAGGATAGTAAATAATATAATAAATATTATTATATTATAATATAGTAGAGATGGTGATTGGAACCAGGAACAAAGGAGCCAGAAGCCTCCTCAGAAACAAAATGCTTTCAAGAAAAAAGGAATCACTTGGCTGTAACCCAGTGTCTGAACCCAAAATCCTGCTGGACTAATCGTATCTTGAAGAGCAGATTTATGCTCTCAAATCTCAAAATTTCAGCTGGGAAATTTTGTCCAAATCCCTTTTAACCACCGACTTCAGCCTAAGTGTTGAGATGGACAAAGCCCATTCTGACTGTAAGTCATACTGCGTATGTGACCTCCACAGGGAGGGTCCCCATAGAGACCTCTCTGGTTTAACAGCTCGGGGAAGCACTGGAGTAGGCTTGCTGGAGGAAGCTCTAGACACCGTGCGGGGAAGGCTTTAACAAGTTAAAGAAAATTGTATAAGGAATCGTGTACCTTGGGAATGACAGGGCAGGCTCTGAAGGATCTTTCCAGGCCAGTTTGGGGGGTTTTTCAGGGGGGAGGGAGTGGAGAAATTGTTTGTTTGGGTTTTTTTTTACGAGCATTAAGTTGTTGGTGGCATGCCCTGACAACACACAGGCTCCAGAAAACCACACTCTCCCTCAGCCAGGTGGAAGAGGCTGTTGGAAATGAGTCTCTGGGATGCTGCAGTTGTGGCTCTTCCAGTTCTGCTGCTTTCCGTAGCCCGTAGCACTGCCCTTGTCGGGAGACGTGCTCATCCTCACCCTTCTCACACTCTTTTCCGTTCCAGCCACCTGGCAGCCGTGGCACATAAAACTCTTCCCGTGAAAGGCAGCGCCCCTGAAGTAGCCCAGGTAGGGCACAGGGTCGGTGGGCGGCTGGAGGCTGGGTAGGGTGGCCCAGGTGGACCATCCACTGGGGCTTTGCCAATCCAACTGGGGTGTAACCACTGGGGGGAATACAGAGAACTAGCCCTGCAGGCTACTGAGCCACCGCTCCGGGATGGCAGGGAAGGGCTGCTCTGCCTGATCTTACCCGGCGCAGGATGCTCCATAAGGACAACTGCTCCAAATCCAGTCAAACCTCTTTTCCTTCTCATCGCCTTTCCTTCCGAACTTTTTAAAAGTAAACGTTTGAGCGTTTAACTTGCTGGTTGATTTCTGATGGTTTCCATCAGTGGTCATGTGGGAAGACAGAGAATGAGGTAACTGAACCTCTCTCCTCCCTCTTGCCACCTACCTATCCTTGGTTGTCTGTACCTGTACTGCCCTTCTAGCTAAAGCCCTGGGGCTGACAACCGTTAATGAGCAGTTCCAAATAAATGCAAATGGTTTTCTGCTGATCTCCCAGGCAGTGTTTGACCCCTTAACCGCTCAGTTAAATGATCCACTAATTGCACTGCCTTCCTTATTTTCTCTTTCATCTATCTCAAAAGCAGTTACCTGTCTGATTTGGGGAGGAAATCACAGTTCCGTGTTGAGCTGTGGTGTGGGGGAAAAAAATTCAGTGGAATTGATGGAGCCGTACTCTGTAGTCGAGCTTAGATGCAATAGGTATTTCTGCCTTTGACGATGGTTCCATGCGTTCTTGGGAAGAACAACAGCCCAAGCTACAAGGAAAATTTCGGTTCATTATCTTGTAAAAAAAAAAAAAAAGTTTCTAAATATCTTAAACTGTGACAGCTTTCAGGAACTATTTCTTTAGAGCAAGGCTGGTAGAGCCCTTCCCAAACAGCCAGCTGTGCGACAGCCAAGACACGGACAAGGACAAGTGAAATTTTCAAAGCAGCCCATAGTTGTTTGAGAGCCCCTAACCCAGGCAGGAGAGGAGGGATTCCAGCAGCCCCCTCGGGCTGTAGCAGCCTGTGGTGCTGAAAGACTTTCACTTTTTAGTCATTGCTAGCTCTTTTGCGGGTGTCTCCTCTGGTCGCTCTGCCCTGAGGGTACTAGACTGGGCTTTCCAGCTTCCCTTCGTTGACAGAAGTGTCCCTCTGGTGACACTGCAATAGGTGTCAACAGCTGGTGGGAATTCTGCCGGCACTGGTGTGTGTCCCTGCATCCCAGCGCCCTGCCTGGGGACAGGGGATGTGCGGGGTGTTTCCACCTTTGACAGGCTGCTCCGAAGTGCTGTCCTGAGAAGCACCCCCGGTTCTGTAGCAATACCATAAGCTGACGGCTGTTCTTCTCTTCCAGGCAAGGCTCTGTCTCTTCCGGGCTGCGCGCTTGGTTCTAGCCAACGGCATGAAACTCCTTGGCATTACACCTGTAACTCAAATGTGACGAGGCCGTATGTGATGTAAAGACACATCTCTTAGTAAAAGGATTTTTTTTTCAAGAGAATTTAAATACTCTCCTGCGTGTCGTGGCTGATGCAGTCTGGAAACTCCTTGGAGGTTTGTACGCTCCATCACACCCACTGAAGAAGGGCACGCACGGCACAGCCACTGGGGGAGGCCAGGGCTGTCGCAATCGCTTGCTCCCAGGCACTTGGTAGGAACAGTGTACTTAAATACCAGCTAGATTAGTGTCTTCCCATAAAAGAGAACCCTTCTCTATTTACCTTTGTAAATATATCCTTTTGGCAGAGGAAGTGGTGTTAACCGTGCCGCCCTGAGCGATCACAGTTCTCCCCTTCTGTGGTTGCCATTGTGTGCTTAGGCCCTAATGGCACAACAGCTACAGGTGGGCTCGAGACTCTAACAAACCCAGTCAGACCACGCCAGAGAGGTTGTTTCTCCCGTGTGTTGTACTGTACTAGCCAAGACCAACTGCCAACGCTGTCAGATCCTGTTCCTCGCCCATTCCTCTGTCACTCCAGCGTGATGACTGGAGAGAAGAGGGTTCGCCGCCCGGCTGGTGGAACAGGAACCGGGGCGCTCCCTCAGCACCGTACGCACCATCAGACGTGGCAGGTAGCGTTTGGCACCCCTGAGCCATCACACAGCTGCAGAGAGGTGGAACGTCGTTACAGCTGTGTTTAACACGCCCCACTTCCAAGTAAAACCCAGCTGGTTAATTCACATCTAAAGGAATCTAACCAGGAGATAAACTCAGTCATGTTTTTGATTCCACTTTGAATGTAAACGAGTTGCCCAAAACACCAAAGCGAGTTTTCCCTCAATGCAGAGTTGCAGTTTCTAGAAAGGCTGAACTGAGTGAGGCCTTAGAAAAGGAGGGAGGAGGTTGAAATAACACAGTTGGCGCTCATAAATGAAATTAAAGCCTAAAAAGCATTACAGGAACTCTTTTCAAGCATCACCCTGTTATGCACAAAAAGTTTTAGAGATAAAATGTACAGATAAAAATCTCCTCGTCTGACGCTTTGCGTTCACTCGTCCATACTTAAGCCAGAGATACAAGAAGACACGTGAACCTCCCCCCCCGTCCCCGTACAACTGGGGTTTGGCAAAACACATAGAATAGAATAAGAGAGTCCTCTACCAGCTACAGCAGGTATAAAAAACATTTGAAAAGTGAAAGAAAATCTGCAACGTATAGAAACACCAGTCTTTTATCCTGACTTTTTAAACCAAAGAGCAAGTGCTGCTTCTAACTGCTTCCAGGTAAGTGATGCCTGAAGCACCGATGCTCCTGGGGGAGTTGTGTCAGGACACGCAAGGCTTGATTGCGTGGAGAGAAAAAAATATTATTAATTCATCGTAAAAACACTGGAGAAGGACTCTGTTCATCTCATATATATATCACCTAGAAGAGAAACTTTTCCTGTCGTCGATGGAACTGCAATTGCTAACTAGCTTAAGAGAAAATGCTGGCAATAATTGCTATTTTTAATGTATTTTTATGAAGCTTTTGGGCATTTCTGCCCTCAAAGGGCAAGACAGTTTATCAAATACACAAAGAACCGATTTCCCTCTCCGTTATGTACATTATATACAATTGAGTGTTCAGTTCCTTCATTCTGCTTTCCTTGTGTAAGGGGCTCTTCATTGTCCCATGTGAATGAAGAAAACCTTCAATAAAATGCCCGTCCGGGTCCTCGGCCGTAACGTAGCCTCAACGCCAGCCACCGGAAACTCCACGTGTAAAACAGAACTAACTTCTGCTTTTAGTCTATCCCACTTAAACCAGTTCATGACTAGCTTAAGGCTAATTTTTAAAAAATGCATTTTTTTTTTTTTTAAAGTCCATTTTTACCGACAGCATCAGACAGTAGCAAGTCTCTCTTTCGAGCTCTTCGTCTCTGCTGGCTGGAGTTTTGTGGTGTCTTGTCGAGGTAATCCATAGAGGTAAATAGAAACACACACCAGGAGAGCACCCAGGGAGAAGGTAACAGCTGAAAGGAGACAAAGCAGTTTAAATAAAGACCTCTGTATAAGGAGAAACCTCCAGAAGACTAAGCTGTGTAAGTTATGATGATACCTGAATGAAAGTATTAAAGCTACTCAAAACTAAAGAGGACAAGAAGCTGTTAATAATTCGCAGAATCTAGACATCCTGTGTCACTGAGAAAACTCTTGAGCGTTTACAATCCCCACACCGTTTCAATTAATCTCATATCAACAAGAACGTGGTCAGAAAAGCAAGCGTGAAACATCTCCTGGAGTTCCAGATGCCACCCGACAGGCTTATGTTACAATAAACTTAACGATAACGACACCGTAGATGGGATAAAGCAGCCCCCAGTAACACACTTTGTTTGCCTTTTAAGAAACGCTATTAACGAGGCTTTCACAGAAAGATCATCAGTTTGAGTTTGATTTGTGTCAAGCGCCAAGAAAATCTTCTGCCCAGAACGTTTCTTGTGAGTTTTTAAACTAGCTGTGATTTTTCAATCGCTTGCTTTAAGGTGCTCTTTTTCAGCCAAACACTGATGATTTCCTCCTCCTTAAATTTCATCTCACTAACGCCACATCAAAAAGCTCTTTTTTTCCACCATCCCATCTTTGGATTACGGTAGGAAAGTAAAAAATACCCCAAAACTGAACAGTGAAGGACTGAGCAGGATCTACCGGGCGCAGGCAGTATCAGACCAGAACCGAGTCCTTTGCAGTTGCAGAACAGCCCAAAAGGATCCGCCGTTTCCTCTCAGAAACCTTCACCGCATCAGTCACGGCCCCAGCTGCTGTTTGACTCGCTCTCCTGTGGTGTTGGCCACGGCAAACGGGGAAGGTAAAAGTCAACGCAGCAGCAGCAGGGACGTGTAAAGCCCTTGCAGAAATAGCTGAGGAATTAATTAGGCGCTGGCTGTACCGAAACCAACACGAAACGATAACTTCTCAACAGCAGCCTCAGGTAAACTGCTGCATCGCACGCTAAACCGCATCAGAAAGGGATTCATGACCAAAGCTGTACTCGCTCCTAAGCTGTTTAAATCACAAAGAACCTTCCTGTTCCAGGCTGTAGGATGTCTCTGAAAGAACAGCCCGTGAACGCCTCTGAAAGCAGAGGATCATCAGGCTCCTTGTGCAGCACAAGAGGGACGACGCGTTAGCGCGCAGGAGTCCGAGAGTTAAAACCTCAGGAAAAGTTCACAGGAAGCGTGAATGATGGCTTTGGCACGAACTGGGTACAGCCAGGGGGGAACGCGTGTGGACGGTCAAATGGAAGGCAAAAAAAAAAGGCACTTACTTATCTGGAGGCCAAAGAGGATGACTGAGGCCACAGTAGAAAGAACAATGGCTGCCGCTGCAGAAAAGCCTTTCATAATGTTATCTGTGTACTTAACAACCACCGACGTGTAGAGGCCGCCTACGCTGGCCAGAACTGGAAAGCAGAGAACATGCAGTCGGTTACTCCTGAAACGATGCGTTTTACCCCACTGGTGTCCTCCTTGTTTGGGCTACGTCATCCCCATTGGTGATTTAATGTAACATTCTGCAAAATGGGATGTCTACATCCATACAGCAGATTAGCTAGGATGTGTTTAAAGGTGGTCTACTCGCTACTGAGTCACTTAGGCTGCTGTGTCAGCAGAGTTTTCAACTGAGCAATTGAACTGCCCCTCTGGTCTTGTGAAACCTCCACCTGGAGTACTGTGTCCAGCTCTGGAGCCCCCCAACATAAAGACAGGGACCTGTTGGAGCAGGTACAGAGGAAGCGAGGAAGATGCTCAGAGGGCTGGAGCACCTCTGCTGTGAGGACAGGCTGAGAGAGTTGGGGTTGTTCAGCCTGGAGAAGAGAAGGCTCCGGGGAGACCTTAGAGCCCCTTCCAGTACCTAAAGGGGCTACAGGAGAGATGGGGAGGGACTCCTGATCAGGGACTGGAGCCACAGGACAAGGGGTAACGGTTTTAAATGGAAAGAGGGGAGACTTAGATTAGATCTTAGGAAGAAATTCTTTCCTGTGAGGGTGATGAGACACTGGAACAGGTTGCCCAGAGAAGCTGTGGCTGCCCCATCCCTGGAGATGTTCAAGGCCAGGCTGGATGGGGCTTTGAGCAACCTGGTCTGGTTGGAGGTGTCCCTGCCCAGGGCAGGGGGGGTGGAACTAGATCATCTTTAAGGTCCCTTCCAACTCTAACCATTCTATGATTCTTTGAATAATTTCCAAGATAATGATACTTGAAAATAAAAACCCTCAAAACACGGTAAGGAACAGTGGGTCAGGGTGAATTTGTAGTGTCATGCAATCAGTTATATCATAGTTAAAAAAGGAAACCCATGTAACAAGACCCTAGAAGCACACGATACTTACAGATGACAAACCAGACGTAGTGTGTGTAGCCGTAGAAAAACCCTTTCTCCAGAACTTGGGCTCCGTCTGACATGTACACACCAAATAAAGTCACCACAATCCCAGATAAGTACATCTGAATATTCCTCACCCACAAGGAAGTATCCGAACTCTTTAAGACCTTCTCAAAATAAACTCCTAAAAAAAATAAAAACCAGAAAGGTTTCAGTGAGATGAAGCATCATCCTTAACAATTCACGATTCACAGCGTTTCAAAGCCGGACAAGGCTACTGGGATCATCTTGTCCTACAGACTGGTTTGTTTCACAGAAGTTCTTAATGCAGAAGGCCCAAAAACCACATCCTGGCAACGCGTGTCTTCCAGAACATCAAAAATACATTTTCTTTCTCTTTACAGTTGTTTTAACAATGAACCTTATTGACAGTTGAAACCACTCCTCATTTGTGTTTGATTTGACCGCCTTCGGTCCTCTCCCCTTGGCACCTGGTATTTTATCCCCAGGACAGTGGTGTTAGTATGATGTAGAACTTTTTCCCCCCCCCCTCCACTGGGATACTGAGCAGTAAAAAATTAAAACCAGGGGTGGGAACTATATTACCTCAGACTGAGACCAAAAATTCCTCGGAAGCCTTGTGCTCGCGGAGTACTTGGCAGAGCGGCGACGTTCTCAAACCACAGCTCCAGGGGATTACAAGAGCACATCAAAACCCGTGCCTTCTGCTCACTGAAACTCCAGATCGGTTTTGAGGAAGGGGAATTCGTTTTAATGCGAAGCTCTTGTTCACAGCGCCACGCTGATGAGCGTTACTTTTATGCCTCGCGTTACTGAAATTCCCCAAATACTTTTTTCGTTATTCTAGTCGGGAGGTGCACGTCGGGCTGAAAAAGGCCAACATTGGACAAGGCCATCACTGCCTTTCTAACCATCGCTCCCACGCCAGGACTCCCCTAATCTCTGGAATTTCCTCTACATTAGCAGGGGAGGTGGACTAGATGATCTCTAGAGGTCCCTTCCAACTCTGACAATTCCATGACTTCAAAACACGGACAACGCTTTGCTAGGACTCGGATCTTCTCAGCCCCTTCTATGATTTCCTGGTGTGAGTCCTACTGACTGAACGCTTGTTGCTGGTTAACGTCACCCAAGATCTCTCATACGATAAGAGAAAACTATATGGAGCTGACACAGATGGCACAGAGAGAAGTCCTGCGGGTCAGAAGCCCAAAGCACACGCTCCTCCTCCTGAAATCCCAGAGTTGGCTTCAAGGAAAATCTTTGCTACTCTTTTATTCATGAAAAATGCAATTTATCATTTAATACATCATATGGAATATTTATGGTGAATAAATCAGAGAAGAGATTTATATTTCAGGGGCTCAAATAATAAGTTGAGTTTCCCTGTTTGATTTTATCTCATACGAATATCCATTTTTAAAGTCTAAACAACAATATCAACAAAACCCCAGTCTTGTTGGCGACGGCAGTGATTAAAAGAACCCACGGGAATCACTCCCCAGTTTTCTGCCCGCTGAGAAGACCCACAGAGCACAACCAGATGTAACCAACCCACCAGAAACCTGGCTCAAGCGTAAAGCCTACTTCTAAATTTTATGGACTAGAACTTGATAAACCAAATAAGCCAATAAAATTACGCTTTCTGATTCCTGAAAATGCACAAAAATCACTCCACGAGGCAGGATGAAGGAAAGAATGGGAGCTCTTTAGGAGAAATTATTCCTCAGTACTGTTTCCAGTCACAAAGAATCTGCCGTTATATATTTATAAGCGTTGTTGGGCCCTCGGATACTTGGAAACAGTCTGAAGAAAAAGCTTTTTTCCAGCTCCGAGGAACAAAACCACGTAATTTTTTTGACTTTGCTGAAATAATATAAAACACTTAAGGTGGTCAGTCCAGCAACTGGAGGTTTAATGCCAAAGTAACTTCTTCATGTGGGCGGGGGAAGGCAGAAGTTTGAACAGGACTTATGTTTTCGACATATAAAGCCCCAAGGGCACAAGGAGCTCCACGGATGAAACGCTCTGTTCTCCCGGCTGGCAGTGAGGAAACACCCCAGCTGCAATCCTTCTGCGGGAGAAGAAAGCCCTGTGTGTCTAAACCCTCTCGAGCCCCCTGCATCAGCCCTTTGCATGCTCCGAGTCTGCAGACCGTTAGAAGCACAGCGATCTCCTCGCGTTATCACAGAAAGCTGGAGAGCTTTAGGAGACTGAAGGCTCGGCTGTGGATGCTCTATTTTGTCTCGTGGCTTGGGAGCATCTATTGAAATGAGTAAATTTCTAACCTCCCAGGAAAAGCTGACTGAGCTCTACACAATCTTTATTTACTATTTCTGCTTCGAAGCGCCCTTTTCACTGAAAAGACACCGAAAAAGAACGACACCCTCCTCCTTTTCCCTCCTGCCAGCCAGAATGTTTTCCAAGAGCTCCAAGCGAGTATGCACAGCACAAGATTATTCCTGTGGGATTGTATGGTGCTAGAGGTGAGTGATAGTGCCTTGTTTTCTTACACTGAAGAATCCGGTTTACAGACAGGAAAATATGCCCCTGTGAGCCGAATTTCAAATTAAGAAGTAATTTGCATTTCCTTATTTCTTAGCACCAGCTCACTTGTCCTCCAGTTCTGGTCTCCTTCTGCAGAAGCCGGAGAAAAACTACTCTGAGGGGACACGCTGTTTGTAAAAAAAAAAAACCAAACAAACCCAAACAAAACAACAACAAAACCCCCCAAAAACCACTCCCATTACCAAAAATCCTTCAGAGTTTATCTAGGCTTCCTGCTACTCATCCTCCTCTCTGCTTTCCTTATGCTCCCTCTGCATCTCAGTTAGATTTACCATCTATAAGACTATGGTAATTTGGATTTTGGGGCTGAGCCTGCGCAAGAGTTGGGTGAGGAGCTCAGTTCCCCTTATAAAAAAAAATTAAAAAAGCAAGTATTTCACGTGATCTCCATAAGGGAGCTTCACTGTAAAGCCAACTTTATAAAATCGATGTATATTAACTAATTGTACTGAGTGAGTCGTTCTGGATGCTCCCCACAGTATTATTCTAAGCATTTGAAAGACGCTTCCAGTTGCAAACCAGCCTTCTAAGTTGCATCACGTAAAACCAATAGTACATGCTCCCAGTCACTGGCTTGACAACTGGAGGAATCACGTCACGAACCTCTCATAATCACTGCGAGTAGAAGGCAATTACGGGCAGAGGAGATAAAGTCCTTTTTTGATCTTATAATCAACAAAGTTAACTAATGTAGAATGTTCTGTTTTAAACATCGTGAGTTCTCCAGTCCTTTAGATGTGACCTGCGTGCGGAAATAACACCATACCTGCAAATCCTGAACACAGCACAGCAACAGCGATGGCTCCAAACCCCAGCCATGGATTCTGCTCCACCTGCAACACCAACCGTTACTTTAAAAGGAAGCAACGCTTCTGTCGTTAAGTACAGCAAAATTATTAGCATTTTATTATGGTATAAAATGTACTTGCTGAGCGAGAGCTGCCCTTCAGATGGGCTCGGCGTAGCTTCCACCTTCCATGTGTCTCTTCCCAACCCCTGTGGTGCTCAGAGGCACCGTCTGCCTGGCTGTGGCCAGTATACCCAGTTGCGTGACCTGCCCTTCTCACTAACGCCCCTGAGCAGCAACTAAGACCTAAGAAACAGAAGCCACTTGTTTCCTCCTAGCACAGGATTAGGTCAGTGCCTCCGAAGTGTGTGTTTAAACGACGTACCCACACCCACAAGGCACTGGAGTTTCACTCCTAATTCCGCCAAGTGCTTCGATTCCAAGTTCTCTGCTCCAACAATTACAATGACACCAGGGCCAACTGCTGGAAACAATATATTACTCAGATATCCTATGATGGTGCATTAGACTGTGGTAATTTATACTAATTGTAGCAATCAAGTGCCTTTCCAACAAGCGAGGCTGGAGCAATACCGCAAGCCTGCCTGAACTGGTACGCAATAAATGTGAGAGAGAATGATCAAACTAGTGTTTATGCTGTAGATGAAGTGTCTGGAAAAAGAAAACGGGCACTGCTGTATGGAACGCCAGAAACCTTACCTTAATTCCAGCTGCTGTGAGGTGCTGCACATGGGGAGGAATAACCTCCCGCACCAGTACAGGCTGGGGGCTGACCTGCTGGAGAGCTGCTCTGAGGGAAAAAGACCTGGGAGTCCTGGTGGAAAACAGGATGACCATGAGCCAGCAATGTGCCCTTGAGGCCAAGAAGGCCGATGGCATCCTGGGGGGCATCAGGAAGAGTGTGGCCAGCAGCAGGTCAAGAAAGGTCATCCTGCCCTTCTGCTCTGCCCTGGTGAGGCCCCATCTGGAGCCCTGTGTCCAGTCCTGGGCTCCCCAGTTCAGGAAGGACAGGGAACTGCTGGAGAGGGTACAGCAGAGGACCACAAAGATGATGAGGGGCCTGGAGCGTCTCTCTTATGAGGAAAGGCTGAGGGACTTGGGTCTGTTTAGTCTGGAGAAGAGAAGGCTGAGGGGGGATCTGATCAAAGCCTATAAATACTTAAAGGGAGGGTGTCAGGAGGATGGGGCCAGTCTTTTTTCAGTGGTTCCTGTGACAGGACAAGAGGTAACAGGCACAAACTTGAACATAAGAAGTTCCACCTAAACATGATGAGGAACTTCTTGACTTTGAGGGTGGCAGAGCCCTGGAAAGGCTGCCCAGAGAGGTGGCGGAGTCTCTGTCACTGGAGACATTCCAAACCCGCCTGGACACATTCCTGTGCAACCTGCTCTGGGTGGACCTGCTGTGGCAGGGGGTTGGACTAGATGATCTCCAGAGGTCCCTTCCAACCCCATAACATTCTGTGATTCATTCTGCTGTTGAGTGAAATACAAAGTACAAGGCACTTTATTCTTCGTCATGAAGTGGCAAAATGTAAACTCTTACCTGTACTTTCGTAGCCTGAGCAGGCTTCCACTGGACAAGGGTGACACCACCACACAGCATGAAGACAGAGAACCACTGCAGCTTACTGAGGGTACGGTTCAGCATTAGGACTGTACATAAAGCTGTACAAGGGATCTTCAGCTGGTACGTCACCTAAAGGAGATGAGAACAGAAGCACAGACGATGTGGTTTTATAAACTCCTCCGAAACAAGAAAATAAAACAGAGAATTCAACTACAGAATGACAAAAATTTATCCTCGTTGATTTCCTACAGAGCCTTGGGTTTTTGTACCATCGCCAGTTACGGCAGAGAACGTGAAGTGCCTCTAGCAGGGAGTGGGTTAGCTCAGAAAACCAGAGCTCCACGACAGAGTGTAAGCTCTGAATATCACAGAATCATACAATAGTTCGGGCTGGAAGGGACCTTAAAGATCATCGAGTTCCAACCCCCTGCCAATATAACAAAGCATATTAGGCTTTTAACACCGAGGCTAACGAGAGCACCGCGCGCTCGGCAGACACATACCCAGCACGAGACTCACGGAGCAGGGAAGAGAAATGCATTTACAGCTCAGTTACTGACAAAAACGTGTATTACCTGGTAGACTGCTGCATCCAAGTTGCTAAGAGCCACGAACGCCATGTTGTTTTGGAGAGCATACACCAAAGATGGGACACTTAATTTCAGCAATTCTGTAGGACTTCCGAACACATTTTCTTTTAAAGTTGTTATTAACCTTGCCAGACTTCCAGTTTCTCTGCAAAACAAAAGAGTAATATAACCGAGGGCTCTCTTAAACTGGTATTTGAAAACAGAAATCAAATCAATGAATCCTTTGGGAGGGCTGAAAATTTGTTCTCGACACTCAGTTGCACCTTCTGCTCGCTGAAGAAAAATTAACTGGGGAAAAAACAGCGAGGTTATCAACAAGTCGAAACCCCTGAAGGCAAAGAAGACATTCTGGAATCGGGAGGTGAGATGCATTAACGTGTAACAGGTTAAACAACAGCCACGAACACTGTAAACAGTGGAACAAGTAACTAAGTGTACAGGCAGGGGGACAGAAGGCTGTCGTCGTGTGTGTGTCCCCTTTTAGTGTCCCCTTATTACAGCTGACCTCTGCATTGCTGGTTCTTCCTTCTCATTTCTACATCAATCTGACGTTTCTTGCTTACTCGTGGCTGCTACTCGAGCAAGTCTCTGCGTACAGCTGAGAACGCACAATAAGGTGCTCCAAGATGTACGCTGCAAAGCCAAATAAGAAAATAAAATATCATCTAGCTTGAATTTTTGATGTTGGCCTAGATTTGACTTAAAAAAACATGGTGTTTTCTTCAAAGGTCTGAACAGGTGATACTAATAACAACCAGTTCTGCAACAGAAACATGCATTTCTTAGAAAGGCTGATGTTAAACCTGGAGTTTGCAAATCAGCTCCATTTTTCTTCATCCGTTGCCAAGTAATTATGTACCATCTAACAACGTAGACAACGTAATTACCAGATGGTGAACTGGACTTTAAATAAATATGAGATGTTGAGAGTACAGTTGAGTAAACAATTAACACAGCTTAAACTATCATAAACTCCTCTTCTTTGGAAAGACAATCTTTCGGCATTCATCCATTCAACGCGCCTTCCAAAAGAAACATTAAAAGTAAACACAGGGAAGGCACAGCATAAGAACGTGGAAGAAAACAAATTCTGCAGCCGGAACAATGCGAGAATCAAACTCCAGGATCCTGTACGTTGCAGTAATCGATGCTGCCTGTTCCAAACAGAAATGGCTACCCACCCAAATATATCCCGCTGTACAGAAAAAAACAGATGACATTCTATCTTCTAACTGGTTATTAAACTACAAAGGCACCTTGCCTTGGGTGAGACAAATTAGGGGTGAGACAGGAGAGATGGGGAGGGACTCTTTATCAGGGAGTGGAGCCACAGGACAAGGGGTAATGGTTTTAAATGGAAAGAGGGGAGACTTAGATTAGATATTAGGAAGAAATTCTTTCCTGTGAGGGTGGTGAGACACTGGAACAGGTTGCCCAGAGAAGCTGTGGCTGCCCCATCCCTGGAGGTGTTCAAGGCCAGGCTGGATGGGGCTTTGAGCAACCTGGTCTGGTGGGAGGTGTCTCTGCCCACAGCAGAGGGGTTGGAACTGATCTTAAAGGTCCCTTCCAACTCTAACCATTCTATGATTCTGTGAAATTGGTTGGGACTTTAAAACTGGAAGAAGCTGTAAAGGAGACAATGAAGGAAACTATGCTGGAATTTTTGCTGTTCAGAATATTCACAGGTAATCTAAAGTAAGAGATTACTAGGAAATCAGCAAATTTTCCTGATTACACTCAAGTATAGGTGATATCCAAAAAGAAACTTTCAATAGTTGCCACAAAGAGATAGGGAGAGACCCTAAAAGAACGAATTCTACCACAAGAGTAAGAACTGGGCTTTGGAAAAGTCCAGAATATAAAGGTTCTTTCAAGAAAGGATGTAGCCCAGGGAAGCTGAAAGGAAACTCAACAGACTGATGGCCTCCCGGCTTCAGATGTTCTCGTGTGGACTGAAGTTCTAGCTCTTAGCAGCAGTCTGGGGTGACAGAAACTCTAATATTTCCTGACCACGCAGCCTTTCAGCTTTGATTCCCTGGGTTAACAGAGACAGCAAAACATCTGTCTGTAACATTGTTTGGCAAAATTTATAAGTAGGAACACTACAGTTTTATGTAACTCAGCAGAAGGTGGCTCACAGTCCAGCTTTCAGCTGCACTACTATTGTAAAGACCCAAACCATCGCAAATAATCCACGCTGACATTTTGAACCTATTCCAAAGCACACAAACCCAGAAAATATGTAGAAAGGACACACCTGAACATTGTGGTGTTTACAAAGCAGTTTCAGTTGAGGAGGACTCACAAGCTCCAACCCGCACTCAACGTCTCTGTGCTTCAGCGTCTGAGACTCATAGAATCACAGAATGCTTTGGGGTTGGAAGGGACCTCTGGAGATCATCTAGTCCAACCCCCTGCCACAGCAGGTCCTCCTAGAGCAGGTTGCACTGGAACACGTCCAGGTGGGTTTGGAATGTCTCCAGTGACAGAGACTCCGCCACCTCTCTGGGCAGCCTTTCCAGGGCTCTGCCACCCTCAAAGTGAAGAAGTTCCTCATCATGTTTAGGTGGAACTTCTTATGTTCAAGTTTGTGCCTGTTACCTCTTGTCCTGTCACGGGAACCACTGAAAAAAGACTGGCCCCATCCTCCTGACACCCACCCTTTAAGTATTTATAGGCGTTGATCAGATCCCCCCTCAGCCTTCTCTTCTCCAGACTAAAAAGACCCAAGTCCCTCAGCCTTTCCTCATCAGAGAAACGCTCCAGGCCCCTCATCATCTTTGTGGTCCTCTGCTGTACCCTCTCCAGCAGCTGCCTGTCCTTCTTGAACCGGGGAGCCCAGAACTGGACACAGTGCTCCAGGTCTCTCTTCTGACTCCGAGGTCAGAAGCTGGGATTCGTTTTCAAAATACCACTTAGCATTCCGTACGTACTTAGCCAAGATGCCCACGCTCAAGAACAACTTGATAACTTCTGTGATGCACACAGCCGTGGTTGAAAAGTAGAGCTCCGTCTCCACTGTCCTTGTGTACCGCAACGCCACCGTGTACGTCGCGGCGACCAGGGTCATCACCGTCAGGCAGTACAACTTGAACAGTAAGCTGACATTTTCTGAAAGAAAACAAAGACGAGGGGAGAGGACTCAGCGCGCCCTTCATTTTAATTTAAGAACTGAAGCAGGGTGTCCTCCAGCCGGAGGACCGTATCACATACTACCCTGGCAGCATACCATGTTGTGAAACACTCGCTATAAAAAGTTTAAGTTAAACTTTAAAGTCTCTTCTCAAAGGAGCCTGTATTGGACCTCCAGGTGTTTGAAAATAAGACGTCCTCTTGCCCTCATAACCATCCTTCGTTCTAGAAAAACTAATCATAGGGCTAATGTTTATCTAATTGTAATCAAAAGGTCTTTCTGTGCTTTCCTGCTCTTTAGCTGACAGTAAGTGCTCGCTCTGAAACAGCGGCTGGTCCTCTCCAGGTAGTGCACTGGGGTCTGACACAAAGAGCGATGACAGACTAATAAGGCAAAGGGAGAGAGGAAAAATTCAGTATCAGCAAAGAAGGGCATCACTGTATCACATCTTAATAAATAATGCAGCATTTCCTTCACCTTTATTTTCCACCTAAGTTAGGAAGAGAAGAAAGTTTTGCTTAGAACGGTGAAGGCATTTCACAGTAAGGGCTTTCTCGAAAAATAATTCTCTGTAGAAAACACTAAGGTTATGGCTATTTGATAAATCAAACCGTGGGAAGACTATGTATCATCTGTGTTGCCCCCTCTGAATTCCCTGCCCCTCTCCTCCTACAACAGTAGCAATTCTTGTAACAGTTTTGCCCTGCGCTAACTACCATCCGGTATAATTTGGGAGTTTTTCAAACTGGTGAATTCTTCTTCACGGTGAGGGTGCCAGAGCCCTGGAACAGGCTGCCCAGGGAGGTTGTGGAGTCCCCTTCTTTGGAGATTTTCAAGACCCGCCTGGATGCAGTCCTGAGTAGCATTCTCTAAGCAATCCTGCTTCAGCAGGGGAGTTGGACTAGATGATCTATATGGTCCCTTCCAACTCTAAAAAAAATTCAGTGAAATTCAGTGAAATTCTTGGTTACGTATGGCGTCTGCTGGGGGGCTGTTGGTCACTCAGCAGCATCTTTGGGGCCATTATCTCTCGCGTTCTGAATATCCTAAAGAAACGTACTTTAATTGGTATAAGTTTATGTTCCTCTGCTGATTAGGGAATGAGCTAAGAGATAAGCTCCGAGCAGCTTTGTAATATGTTCATTTAATGTGGGAATGAGTTGCTGAATCCAGCGTGACTGATGTTTTGGTTCATTTTTCTTTCAAGCCAGCGACGTCTTCTATTGCATAACATTTCTGCGAGGTACGGTTAATACCTCCTGCTGCTCTAATCATTTAAATTAGCTGCTTCCTTGCAGATAAAAATCTTACCCACGTCAGTAACCACTTTTAAAAGGTAGAGCCAATTAGTTTTTGGACTAACAATACTTAAAAGAGACTTACAAACTGTAATCCATTTTTAAATTAAGTTTGGATTGCGGGGAGGGTGGGAATCCAAGGGCATAACAACCAGGAAATAAAATTAACCCAGTCTACTTTTGAAACTTTTACAGAAGTGTATTTCCTCGTATCGTTTCTGTCAGCACTAAATTATGGTTAACAATGTGCTTTTACACATTCAGATTTTTAATCTACATGCTGCCGAACTAAAACTAAATTTAACACCTACCTATATTGGCTACTCTTAAAAAAATAATAAATAAATTGGGGGTTGGACTACATGATCTCCAGAGGTCCCTTCCAACCCCGTATCATTCTGTGATTCTGTGAAATGCTTCAATTTGGCAACAGTTGGCAAACTTGGGTAAATCAAACGCGTCAGGACAGGATAAGGAATCGAGTAACTATACTAGATAGTCCTAGGCTTATGTTAAAAGCTATTTGCAGTTAGTTTTTCAGCCAGAATATTTCCCCAGTCTGGCCCACGTGTCTGCATCAGTCCCAGTGCAGCACTGGGGGCAGAGGGGAAGCATAGTTGGGGCACCCATACCTTCTGCTGATAAGCCTGGGAAAAAAAAAAAAAAAAAAAAGCCCTTAAAAAAAAAAAAAAAGAGCTGAAAAAAGCACCAGGGATGGTGCCTCAACCACTGCCCTGGGCAGCCCATTCCAAGGCTTAATAACCCTTTCCGTGTAAACGTTTTTCCCAATATCCAATCTGAACCTCCCCTGGCGCAACTTGAGGCCATTTCCTCTTGTCCTGTCGCCTGTGACTTGGGAGAAGAGACCGACCCCCGCCTCTTCCTTTCAGGGAGTTGTGGAGAGCGAGAAGGTCTCCCCTCAGCCTCCTTTTCTCCAGGCTGAACACCCCCAGCTCCCTCAGCCTCTCCTCATAAGACTTGTGCTCCAGACCCCTCACCAGCTCCGTTGCCCTTCTCTGGACACGCTCCAGCAACCTTCCAGTCGTGAGGGGCCCAAAACTGGACACAGCACTCGAGGTGGGGCCTCACCAGTGCCCGGTACAGGGGGACGATCACTGCCCTAGACCTACCGGCCACACTGTCCCTGCAGGGTTGAAGCCCGCCTGGCTTGCCCAAGGGCTCTGGCCTGGGGACCGCGATGGCTCTGGCATGTCTGCACACACTCCCGGCGGTGTTTTTAGGGGAACCACTCGGGGCGGGTAGGGGGGGCCCGGCTGGGCTGGCGACCTGGGCCCCACGGCCTCGGCCCAAGCCCTCCCCCAAAAACGTCGCGCCGCGTTCAGACGCCTCCAAGACCGGGAACCGGCGACAGAGCGGCCACCGCTGCGGAGCGGGCCCAGGGTGCTCCCGCCCGGCGGAGAGGCGGCGGCCGCGGCCGGTCACAGAGAGCGAAAAGGCGGGGCGGGGGGCAGAGCCCCTCCCCGGCGCGGCCTCGCGCCCCCTCACAGCACCCCCAACCCCCCCACTCCGCGCTCGCGGTGGTGGCGCCCGGCGCCGCGGCCGCCCCCCCCCCCCGGGGCGGACAGTTCCACTCCCTCCGCGGCGGGGGGGAGGCGGGGAAGGGGGGGGGGGAGCGGGGGTCGCGTCTCGTCTCGGGGGCCTTCTCCGCCGGTACCTCCCAGCGAGCGCCACGGTTCCCCTCTACCCCAGCCGCGCCGCCGCCCTCACCTTTCGGAGCCGACATGGTGCCCGCGAAAAGCTCTCAGACCGCCGGGCCGGAGCCGTCCGCCGTGCCCCGCCGCTCCTCCCATTACACCATAGAGAGCGGCGCGGGGCCGCCTAGAGCGTCCCGCCTCCCCCCTCTCACCATCGAGACGGAGGGCGGCCTCTCCTGCCCGCCGCGGGCGGTGACTGGGCCCGGCGTCGCTCGGAGCTGGTTGTTGTCAGGCTTTACCGATTTTAACCAGTAAATAATCAAAAAAAAGGGAGCTCGGTGGTGTGTCCGAGCGGCCACGGGGAGAGGAGGGGGGCGCCGTGTGAAGGGCCGGGCCGAGGGGGCGGTGAGGGTTTGGAAAGGGAGCGGCGGTTGATAAATCAATGGAGCAGCAGCCATACAGCCAGCGGGGATTGCAATGACCGTACCGATGCGCGCGAATTACTGAGTGAAGCGTAAGGAATTCACATGGAATCATAGAATGAATCATAGAATGGTTTGGGTTGGAAGGGACCTTAAAGATCATCCAGTTCCAACCCCCCTGCCCTGGGCAGGGACACCTCCACCAGACCAGGTTGCTCAAAGCCCCATCCAGCCTGGCCTTGAACCCCTCCAGGGATGGGGCATCCACAGCTTCTCTGGGCAACCTGTTCCAGTGCCTCACCACCCTCACAGTAAAGAATTTCCTCCTAATATCTAATCTAAATCTCCCCTCTTCCAATTTAAAACCATCACCCCTCGTCCTGTCACTACATTTCCTGACAAAGAGTCCCTCTCCGGCTCTCCTGTAGGCTCCCTTCAGATATTGGAAGGCTGCTATGAGGTCTCCCCGGAGCCTTCTCTTCTCCAGGCTGAACAACCCCAGCTCTCTCAGCCTGTCTTCACAGGGGAGGTGCTCCATCCCTCTGATCATCTTTGTGGCCCTCCGCTGGACCCACTCCAACAGGTCCATGTCCTTCCTGTGTTGAATTCACGTCACATGTGTCTCTCCTGCTGTCTGTGTACCCGCCCCGCGCCCCCCAAACAGCAAAAACTAAAAAAAAAGAGGAGAAAAGCCCCCAAACCAGCCGTGAAGGCAACGGACGGGGCTGTGCTACAACCGGCCACCCTTTGAACAACCCTAAAGCCTGATAATCTCAAGCAATACAATCACAATACAAGAAAGTGATTTCATTAAGCAGCAACAGGGGGTTTTCTCAGAATAAAAAACGCCGCAGCTGGTAACGGCATTCATTTTTTAATTAATGAATCTAAAAATCGGTGCCAGCTCAGCACCGAAAACCACGGAGGAGCAGCACATCTGGCTGCTGTTGATTATCTTTTGACAACAGGGAAAATCACCGAGGGGAAACTCCTCGAGCTAACTCTTTCCTGCGCTCCTCTCCTGGTCCTTTGATTGTATAACGCCTTGTGGATTTGTCCCAGTTGTTGAAACAAAAAGTGAACCGTGGAGGAAGCCAAACGGAAAGAGAACGTTACCCTGCGCAACACCGCGGAAAAATCACCTACCTGCCTGAATCTTCAAGCTTCGTTATCACACGTTTGTGTGACAATGACCCAGGGAACCACGCTGCACCTGGCCAAGAATAAAAAGAGATTGAGAGAGTGTAGCGCACCCTGTGCGATCACAGTTCACACCTGGACGTTCTGCTGATAAGAACTCGTGGAGTTCTCAGTGGAGATCACTGTTGCTGTGAAAAGTATCTCTGTTTTAAAGTACTCCCTAATTCCGATTGAGAAGATGTTTCATCTTGTAGCTCAAATGTCAGGTTGCCTTGGTCAGACCTGGCCCGTATTTCCCTGCCGCAAGGAAATAAAGCTAAAACCCTTTTTCCTGTTGTGCTTTAGTTTTTCAAACACAAGTGAAATAGAGCTTTCAAAAAGGTGACCCCGACTCAAGTTCCTGCGGTTCCCAGTGTCCCCACCGGTTTTACCTTCTTGACAATTCTGCTGTGACATTCGGGTGACGCTCCTGGGGTCAGTTTTATTTCATGCCACCGGGAATGACAGCTCCAGAGGAGCCGCAGTATCAGCCCCAGGTTTATAAAAGCAATTTGCCCAGAGAAGCTGGGGCTGCCCCATCCCTGGAGGGGTTCAAGGCCAGGCTGGATGGGGCTTTGAGCAACCTGCTCTAGTGGAGGTGTCCCTGTCCATGGCAGGGGGGTTGGAACTTGATGATCTTGAAGGTCCCTTCCAACTCAAGCCATTCTATGATTCTATTTGTCTTACATGATCCTTTTCACGTACCAAAGACATGGCTCTTAAGGACAGTGTTTCAGCAAACAATCATTGTATTAAAACCTCAAGAAAATCCCAGAACACACACTACACATTTAAATGTCAGTTTAAGTTAAAGTCTTTGGGAACATCTTGATTCTAAATTTCCATTTAAAATCTGGGTGTTAAAATCTGGGTTAGAATTTCTGTCACTTAATGCCAGTCAGCAGCCCTGACAGATAAAGTAAATGAAAGAAATCACCTGCTCCTGGAATCAACAGACACAGTAAGATCTTTTGTATCTCAATTCAGATATATGCAGGGATTTTTATATATACATTCAATATATATCGTTAGGTTTCTCATTTTCACTTAGTTTTCATCTATGGGTCTTGTTAAGTCTACTTTGACCACACGAGTAGTGGGTGATGATCCTCCTCGGAGACCTTTCAAGAAGACCTGCGGTCTGGGCACGTTGCTTGAGTTGTCGCGCTTGGTCTGGGTGCTGCCGTCTTTCGGCAGGTAGACTTGGGTGGAGTTCTCTCTTCTCATGTGGCTGAGATCAGTCTGCATGGCGTGAGTCAGTTTGCGGCGCAAATTGGCCTAAAGACACAAAAAGAATCAGAATAAGCAAAATTTTGTTTCAACGCTGAAGCCTTTGTTAGAGTAAAATGTCGTTTTCATGGTTAGCTCTTCCAGTGCTTTAAACTAATTTCAATCAATCTGAATTTTGGGTCCCTTACCACACTTTGGGCCCCTTCCCACAAAAAAGACATTGAGGTGCTGGAGCGGGTCCAGAGGAGGGCAACGGAGCTGGTGAGGGGTCTGGAGCACAAGTCTCATGAGGAGAGGCTGAGGGAGCTGGGGGTGTTCAGCCTGGAGAAAAGGAGGCTGAGGGGAGACCTTCTCGCTCTCCACAACTCCCTGAAAGGAAGAGGTGGGGGTCGGTCTCTTCTCCCAAGTCACAGGCGACAGGACAAGAGGAAATGGCCTCAAGTTGCGCCAGGGGAGGTTCAGATTGGATATTGGGAAAAACGTTTACACGGAAAGGGTTATTAAGCCTTGGAATGGGCTGCCCAGGGCAGTGGTTAAGGCACCATCCCTGGAGGTGTTCAAAAGATGGGTTGACATGGTGCTGGGGGACATGGTTTAGTGATGGGTTTTATCAGGGTTAGGTTGATGGTTGGACTAGATGATCTTAAAGGTCCCTTCCAACCAAGACAATTCTATGATTCTATGAATGTGATGGCAGGTGGTGGACATCACACTTGGACATCATCACTTGCTGGGGATGAATATTAATATAAATTGCTCAACTTGCAAAAAAGTTTTGCCTGATGCAAACCATTCTGCAACCTTTTTTATTTTTTTTTTTACAATGAAAGTGTATAGCAATATCTTCAACCTGTTAAATTTATTTCAGTGTAGAGAAACAATTTTAAAATTCAATGCTAATCAACAAACTCTTACTACTTCAAGAAGGCAACTGAAAAAAATTGGAGTGAATAGACTCAGCAGTGGAAGCACTGCCCAAAAAACTGGGGAAAAATATGGGAAAAGTGAAAGAATAAGAAAGTCTAGAAATAAGGAGAGAAAATACCCGGAAAAAAATATTGAGCCAGTTGTAACGGAAGTGTGCATCATTGAATAAGATTAGATTTCTGTTGCAAGGAAAAAAAGTTTACAATAATTTATTCTGAACTTTGTTATCCAGCAATGAAAATACGGTAATAACAATACAAACCAGTTTTATGGCTTTTCTTCTCAGTTCCCATTCATTCCATTCATAGGATGGCACAATAGTTGGAGGCAAGATGTGAGTATCAGTTTGAGTACTACTGTCACATTGCGTGGTTGATTTTATCCAACGTTTGCCTGCGTTTCTGGCCTGGATGAAGAAAAAACCACAACAAAACCAAGCAGGGCATTAATGAGAAGAATACAGACATCTCAGAAAAATAGCATATTTTTAAAAAGCAAATAGAAACCTGCAAACCACAAATGGATAATGATTTTTACATTCAACAATAGTTTCGTTCCCCCTCTCCCTGTTAAAAAGAAGAAACCATTAAGTATTTGATGGATTGAATTTCTGACAGAAAACTCTTTGGGCAGAGGCCACGGTTGAATTTCAGACTCACATCCCAAGTGAGTGCTTAGTCATTGGATTTTGGTAAAAAGGGATCCCACCATCACCACCAGTATTTTATGACGCAGGCACTTCAGTTTATCTTTATGAATGGACTAAAAATCACAAATCATAATTGGGAGAAGTGGTTACATCTGTGCCGGTGCCAGGATATAAACTACACCTCTCTCACCAAGGCCCAGTTCAAGACTCCTTCTTTCCATTGCTAGGGACTAGAATTCACAGTGTAGCAGAGAGAATGTCTATGAATCCAAATCAAGTCTTTGGATTTCACGTGGTAGTCCTGTCATATTCATTATTAATGGGTCCCCTTTCATTTTGTAATATATTCCATAATTCCTGTCCCCAGATATTGCTACACCTTCACCCAGCGCCTACTGATGAACCGCTGAGCTAAAGCTCGGGTTAATATGGTACCTGGGCTTATCTTCTCTTGCATTTATTTACTGTCTCTTGAAGCTACTTTTGCAAAAATGAGGAAAAGAAACATCAGACATGGGATCTTTCTAGACTAAGGACAAACAGCTTTTATCGCTGCCACAATCCTTTGGCTCTACACGCTCTGCTATGAAGAGATAAGGTTAGAACAACATTGAGGGAAAATGTTTCTTATCAACACCCTGAAGACCTGGAAAAGATGGACTTTCAGACACTCTGTACGACAGGCAGATGATGAGACTTCTTTTCTAAAGCTGGGTATCATCTATTCCCTTTATGTTCTAGAAAGGACAGACCAACCAGTGACCCAAGAACTCTTCAGCGAGAGGCATGGACAATGTGTACCTGTTCAAACGGAGCAAAGTATTCAAACTGATGACAAAGCTCAAGCAGCAGAATTAGCTCTGCGTGTTCTTTTGCTTTTTCTATGTTCAGTTGAATGAACTTATCCGGATCTTGAGCAAAGGTGTATGCAGCTTCTTTGGAACTGAAAACATAACATCTCTCCTTGTGCTTTAAAATTCCAATAGCAGGATTTCCTTAAAAAAACCCAACAAAACAAATCAAAACAACCCCCACAAAATGAAATACTGACCAGTATGATATCCAACACAAAAGACATTTGTAGTCAAGATTCTTTGTTTCCCTCAAGTCAGTTTCATTTCCTTTTTTTTCTGAAATCAGAATAAATCCCTGAAAGTAAGCTTTTTAAATACAGAACAGTCTCTTTTGTTAAACAGATAAAACACCTATAGCAAAGGCATAACAAAACAGCCCATACCCCCAAATGTTTCCCCCCCTGTAATCTCCAGCAAACATTTGATTGCAGGTCAGCAGTTCATTTATATCAAAGGGCATAACACTGAAATTAACTGAAGAAGCAGGTGAAGCAGTTGAGAAGCTGGACAATGAATTAACAGAGAAAGTTAAATGTCAGTAAAGGCCAAATAACTTATACAGGAAAACACAACTTGAGCTCAAAGAGGCAGGCTCCGCTTCAGCTGTCACTGCCCCGGAAAGACCTAGAATCATCCTAGACGGTGCCTTGAAAATATTCAATGGCACTACTCAGTGGCAATCAAAAAAGCAAAAAGGATGTCAGGAATTATTTGGATGCAAACAGAGGGGGAGAAGAAACCCAAAATTATAACAACCTTTAGGATAAAAAATTCTACATTTTGTTCCAACCCAACAGAATAAGAAAAAGTAAAACGAAGGGAATTGGGAGTGATCAGAGGCTCAGAATACCTTTCACAGAAGGAGGGGTTAAAGAAAGAGGCCTCTTCAGCAGTAAAAAGAAGCAACTGAAGAGAAATAATATGATATGGGGTTATAAAACCAAAAATTATGTGCAATATAAAATTACTATTTGCTAATTTTCCTAATAGAAAGACTATCAGACTATCTGGTCTTTGATGAAATTATCAAGCCAGAGCTTAAAACCATCTCGAAAAGAGGTACCTTTTCATAGTATATATAATTATAATTGTGGGACTCTTGACAATAAGAATATCCCATGGCAAACTCTAAGTGGATTCAAAAAGCAATTAGATAAATGAAAAACCTCTATCAAGGATTATTCACCAGGAGGGTACAGACACAATATTTATCTGAGGAAATCCACAACCACTGACTGCTAGAACAGGGAAGATATAATTAAGGAAGGATCATTCCTCCTTGATTTCTCATAATCTTCAAGTGTTCACATCCAGAAATTGGATACAGGGCTACAGAGACCTTCACTCCAACCCAGGGCAGCTGTTCTCATATGCAATACTAAATAAGCGTAAGTAATTCACATTGCCATTAAAATATCTATTTTTTAATACTGCCAAGTAATGGCAATATTTTTCTTCTGACTTCCTGTAGGTTTTAAAAATAAAATCTATATTGATGGGTTCTACAAAGGATAGGGAGACAGAAAACACACACTGATGGGGTAGCTGAAATAAGGTTTTCAAGACAAATGACCTTAGAAGAGACCAAAAAATTTTCTATGATTAGTTGACTTAATCAAGTGCACTTTTGTATTCTTTTCAGAGAAGATTTTTGGTACTTTATAACCACTGTTTAAAAATACATATGATGTAGGCATGAATGGGTGTGTTTGCAGCAGATATACAAAACAGAAGGAATGACCATTTTCCTATGGCTGTATTAGAACACATTAACAACAATAAACAAGCCTGCCTTTAGCTGCAGTGTAGGTTATAGAGATGCATATACAGCAGGAGGAAACATTAATCCATCCCAGCTTGTTTCTGCCTCTGCTTGCTCGTGCCTGCTTTCTCTTGAAGCCCTTCTACCTTCTATTTAGGGCAGTTTACTTGGGTATTTTTTAAAAAAAAAGACTTTAACAGGGGAAATAAGTTATCTGGGGTGAAAATTACAAACGTGAAAATACAGTACTCCAGCCTTGACATAAGAGGATGCATTCAGAACATGTTCTTTACATTTTCACTAGTACTTGTGTACAGATAAAGTAAGGAAAAGACCTAACTACAAAGCGTACCTGGGAGGGTGAGGCCTTTCACACCAATTGCATGTGCACAGAAACCGTGGTACTGGATCAGCAACTGATCAAAATTATCAGTAGTCTCTGGAAAAAGCCATTCCCGGTTCTTGAAATCAGAAACATTCACTCTGGTTCCTAAGAAAAGGTTTAACAAAGGAAGGATTTCAGTAACAAAACATCAGATGTTTAAAATATAGTAACGTTACAGGATGACCGGATTATTGTGGTCTTCGCAGGATGACCTGCAGTGCCAAGATCCCAAAATCCAAACTTTAGCCCTGCCTTAGGAGAGATCCTACTGAAAAATTAGTCCTGCAGGAGCCTTCTTTAGTAGCATTAGTTTTCTTTGGAAACAAGGGGGCAAGAATGGGAAGGTAATACTTATTCTTCTATTTTGTTTTCACCCACTCACGCATTACAAATCCCCTGGAGTACAACTTGGTTACTAGGGATACCATCTTACAAACCAACACTTCTGGTAACCAAAGCATCATTAAATTAGCTTTTTTATCCCCCCTTCCATTTCAGCAGCTCCAAAAGGTATAAAAAGACATAAACAAACTTAAGAAATGTAAAAGAAATAATGTAGAAATATTCTTCTCTGATCATTCTGCCATTTTCCTGAGGTATGTTTGTATCTAGCAGCTATATTTTAATTTTATGTATAAAAATAAAAGCCCAAACTACGCTACATGAAAAATAAATCCACACACTACAAGACATTTTAATTTATTGTGTAAATTCTGATTATTAAAAAAATCAATGTGTAACACCTTCTGTAAATAAAGTTCATACCACAAAATCTTGGAAAATTAAGGAAAACAGAAAAGTAATAACTTCCAGTACCCATGGTTTCTCTTATCCTTTCCTCATCACTTTTCACAGTCACTCCTTCCAGAAGAGATGTTAGCAATTCCTCAGGAAAAAGCCGTGATTGGATTTCCGAGAACTGCTGCAGACTGTTAGTCATATTTGTGAGGAAGCTTAGCAGTAGTATCTCATCCTGAAAGCCGCTCCAGAGGTTAGAAAGTGCAATAAAGAGAGGCTAGAAAATAAAGAAAATGATCTGAAATCCAGGATTGGTTGGTGTCAGGATGGTACTTTTCCACATTTTACTCCAAAGCCTTTCCCAAATACGTTACTCTGAGACCGTCCTTGGAACTGGGCGCTTCACTGACAATACACTTTTATAACTGAAAATAAGGTGTACAGGAATAACAGGGCCACAAGAAATGCACCTGTTTAACTACTAAATGAAGTAAAACCACACCTATCTGTACAAACTATTAGATTTTGTTATTTTGGCCGCCCTGCTTCCAGAGCGACTTGCCACCACAGCCCCCAGGCCATCATGTGTGTCGTATTAATGGTGTGCAAGCATCTTCAGAGCGGTACGGGGTTCAGCACGAAACTGGAAGCTGCTGCTCCCTGCAGCGATGCTGACATACGGGTGTACGCACATACAGAATGTCCTGCTTTGAGGTAAAACAGAACCAATTTTCTTTTCAGTAATTTAACTTTTCAGTTAAGCCTCTTCTAACCACAACACAGAAGCAGCCTACGAGCTTTGAGTGTAAATGCTTGATTTCAATGACAGTGACATAAAACGTGCCCTGACATAAAACATCTAAACACACCGAGCGTTTATGGGAAGATATTCAACAAGCCTGAAATGCAGGCTAACAACATTATATTTTATGCATGTTAACAACATCATTATAAGAACAGCCAACAGAGTCAGCTCTGGAATTCATCTGCATCACTAACGCTGTGGAAATGTTATGGTTACAAAATTGGGAGAAACTGAAGGAAAGGCAGCAAGCTCAAAATCATTCCTACTAGAATAAACAAAGAATATTAATGAAATCTATTATGGTTCCTAAAACAAATGTTTATGACATATATAGGCCTCATCCTGTAGTTTTAGCAGGATGTCCTGCTTCTCTACATTCCTGCAGGATCCAGCTTCTCAGCAACTAGCCAAAATCAAGAACTGCTTAAATGGGGCTGTAATAGGGAAATCTCTAAGACAGGCTGAGAGAGCTGGGGTTGTTCAGCCTGGAGAAGACAAGGCTCCAGGGAGACCTCATAGCAGCCTTCCAATATCTGAAGGGAGCTACAGGAGAGCCGGAGAGGGACTCTTTGTCAGGAAATGTAGTGACAGGACAAGGGGTGATGGTTTTAAATTGGAAGAGGGGAGATTTAGATTAGATTTTAGGAAGAAATTCTTTGCTGTGAGGGTGGTGAAGCACTGGAACAGGTTGCCCAGGGAAGCTGCGGATGCCCCATCCCTGGAAGTGTTCAAGGCCAGGCTGGATGGGGCTTTGAGCAACCTGGTCTGGTGGGAGGTGTCCTTGCCCATGGCAGGGGGGTCGGAACTCAATGATCTTTAAGGTACCTTCCAACTCAAGCCATTCTATGATTCTATGCAAAAGACCTTGAATCAGAGGACATTACATATTCTGTCTTCAGCAGAGAAGAGAAAACAACCAACCCAAAGAGAGAAGAAAATCTAGGAGGGAAGCAGAGAACAGCAGAGAGCTTCTAGGGAAAAGGGTAACGTGTCTATCAGTCACTTAAGCCCCTCGAAGAAGAGCCACTGGAAGAGAGGGGAAAAGGTTCTCCAAATGAGAACAGTCTTTTTTCAGTGGTGCCCAGTGACAGGACAAGAGGGAACGGGCACAAACTTGAACATAAGAAGTTCCATCTAAACATGAGGAGGAACTTCTTCCCTTTGAGGGTGGCAGAGCCCTGGAACAGGCTGCCCAGAGAGGTGGTGGAGTCTCCTTCTCTGGAGACATTCCAAACCTGCCTGGACACGTTCCTGTGCAACCTGCTCTGGGTGACCCTGGTTTGGCAGGGGGTTGACCTAGATGATCTCCAGAGGTCCCTTCCAATGCCATATCATTCTGTGAGAACATCTGGCTTATAAACTCACAAGCACACAGAAACTGAAGCGTCAGACCGCACCTGAGATGCACCTCGGTCAAAGTGCCATCCCCATGAGTTTCCAGCTCAGATGTCGTTACAGGAAGTGTAAAAAATACTCCTGTGTAGGTTGTGGGGGCACCATCTTCCATCCCCCATCCTCCACAATAGACTTTATTTTGCTTTCTAATTATTTGGTTAGAAGGATGAAATATAACCTAACATATGTACGAACTGCAGGCTAGTTCAGCAGCTAACTACAAGGAATTAAAACGATAGACATATCACAGAAAATAAGGAGCTCTTCCATGAGAAGCAAATTAAATGAAGCTGGTTTTGGACACATTTGTCTCCCATTTCCTTTATACCATGCCATCATAATAATCCCAGGTTTTCACAGGGTCACCAAGCACCCTCCTTCACAATACCTGCAGTTCGCATCACTCATTCCCTCTTCCTCCAGCACCTCCCTCCCATGCCCCGTAGCTCCCAACTCGCCTGCGCAGAGGGACGTGGCCGCTCGCTGGGCAGCCAGCACAGAAACCAGCAGGTAACTGTGGCATTCCCATTTCAGACTTCATCTTAGGAGGGCTCTAACTGAGTCTCTCTAGTTGCTTGAGTTTTTTTTCACAAAACTTGCAGAAAATAACATATTTTGAGATCTCCGGCCTGACAAATTTGACTGAATCTGGCCAACAGGTTCAAAAGCTATTGGGAGGGGCAAAGAGGATGAAACCTCCATCACAGAAACCTGATTTCTTCAGAAAAATTCTATCAAGGAGCCATACTGTAATTACAGGAATTGCTTTCCGAAGGGACTTTAAAAGAATCACACCCTGATGTGTTGTTATCTGTCATCACTGTGTTCGTAATATTTCTGCAAGGAACAGGAGAGACTATTTACACAAAACAGGAAAATATCACTGTAAATCTACAAATACTGACAAATGACTCAAGACGCTCATAGCAAAATACTAATTAATTCTTTCTCTCCCTTTTCGTACCTTCCTTTTACCTTGAGATCAAGTCTTTTAGTTTAGTTGCCCTTTCAAAAATCACAAATGCTGTTATAATAGAAAAGAATGTAGCCTTTTTCTTAACACAAACTATGCAAAAATACACAGGCAAAGTATTTTGTAATACTTCAGTAATTTTTTTATAATTAAGAAGAAATAGGTTTTCCATCCAAAATACTTACAAAAACTTCTTTGGTATCTACGGAAACCTTATTCTGCACCGTGTTTTTCAGCCGCTCCATTGTTGCTGCAAACTGCACATTCATCTTTTCAACCTCTTGAGCACTTGTAATTGCATCGGACTGCAAAAAGAACTTACTTCGGGTAAGAAATATGACAGTTAAAAAACCAATTTATTTAGTATTTAGTATTCAGTAATAAGTATTTATTTGGGCCTCTTCATTCAACTGTTTTCAGACAACTGTTTTAAGGAACAAAATGCACCCTAACTCTCCACAAAATACATTTTTTCCTAAGTGTTCAGGTGTAAAAATAAGATGCTTCTCTCAAACATATACTAGTAATTTTTATAGAAAACCTCTATATTTTTACAATGAAGAGAACTGAAAAAAAGGTAAACGATAAATATTTTTGAAACCTTTACGATATACAGCAAAAACTAATAAAACCCCACGGTTTCTCAATGGACAAATGAAAAAGTCTGCATAAACAAAACAAGTTTCATGAATTGAAATTGTATTTTTCAAAAACTTCTGATGACTCCATATGTGTTCGGGATGTCTGCAGACGAAAATTGAGATGATATATGGATTGAACAAGGAAATTTTTTCTCTCATGCCTTTTGGGGCAGAGTGAGGAGCAGTCGGGAAACAAGAAGAAAGTCCTGCTTTTTCAGTCCTTTGTTAATGAACTTAACCACAAAAAGAAACCTCTAGAAATGAAATGGAAGCACAGTTACATTGAAGCAAACAATTAATCCATTTTGTCTTTTACCTGACAGTAACCAATCCCAGCAAGTTAGGTACAAAGTTCAGCATGACAGATGATGTAGGTTCTCATATATTGAGATTAAATTTATTTCATTTATTTCTGAATCATTTTTCTTCTATTTCTGTCCTGCACAAGTAGGTAACTTGAATACATTCCATCTGCAATAAAAACCCACAGGATATAACATGATGGTATCTCACCAGGAGGATGCAAAGGAAGGCCTCATATTGTCTCACATTGAACAGCGCTTCTTTTAATTTAAAAGAACTAAGCCGTGCATATCTGTGTTGGTCTTCCTGCGTGGATTCCAACAGAGCTGTGTACTGGTGGGCCAGCCTGTGGCAAGCATTAAGTCTTTCATCCACAGTCTGTGTAGCTGACGGAATGGATTCATTCAGAATGGCTGGCACTGTTTATACAGAATACATATAAAAATAATTATTTCAATCATTAGCAAAAGATTACAGTGCAGTAATCGAGCAAAGTAGACTTCCAATAAAATTTCTAAATTCTGTCCTTGTATTCATGCACTTCCAAATGCTTGCATGCTAGATTCAACCACTGTATCTTACTAGTCAAGTGGTTCTAAGTAGAATCATAAAATGGTTAGAGTTGGAAGGGACCTTAAAGATCATCTAATAAATAGTCAGATTTATAGATGAGGGAATATCACAGTCGAGTCAAGGACTGTGCGAAAACTTGCTTTACAGTAGATGCAGTTCAGTTGATACTGCTGACGTGGCATTCCTGAGAGACTTTAGGCAATCTGCACAATTTTCAGTTACCAGTTTCCTCCCAAACTGGGCTGGCAGACCTTTCTTACAAAGAATTCTGAGCTCCAATACTCCACGCATATTCATAAAAACATTTCTGCTGACGAGGATTCAAAATGCAAAATTTTTGAGAACATGTTAAGAATCAGGAGAGGCTACTCTAAATTATCAGAATACAGATAACGCACCAGCAACTTTTATCACGTCTCATTACACATATGCAACAGGAAATTGTAGTTGGATTGACAGTGTCCTTTCAAGATTTTAATTAAGTGCTTTTAAAGGTAAACATTACATATTTAATTCACTTAATGGCAAGGGATCAGGGAAAAAGTTATCATGAGGTAAATTAGTGCATTAAGTTAATACATATAATCCTTCCACATCAACCATATAGGGCCCCCTCTTAGCTAAAACGTAGTAGCCTACGTGGAAACCTATAATTAAATATCAAATGTGTACTTTTCCTTCAGGTTTACAGACCCTGAGTCAAAGCTGTTTATCCAGAGAGATGGGATATTATTGGAGCTGGTCCAGTGAAGGCGGCCACAAGAATTAATTGGGAATACACAGCCCAAACGCGGTTGCCTACTTACAGTCATCAATGCTGCTTCCTCCTTTCCCGCATTCCTTGTTGTACAAACGAATTCCTGTGACCAGCTCGGCAAGATTTTTCAGCTGTTGCTCTTTGTTCTTCTTACTGAGTGAGATGAAAGTAATCATTTCTCTCTGGGGGAATATACTCTGCAGGCCAGCTATAAACATTACAAAGGGTGAGAAAACTGTCAATATGAGGGAACAGAAAAGAAAATCATAAAACAAACAAAAATATCCTCTCCTGAACAGCTGCAAAAAGTAAGAAACCCATGGCAAACTTAGACTTCAAGGCTGATCGGAGACAGTTTGAGTAGTAAACATTCATCACAGTTTATCACATCTGTATCTAAAGATCAGCAAAGAGAAGATGAAATTTTATTTTCCAATAAGAAAAACCCAGTTTCACAGCTGGGAGCTTACTGACCTGTTACTTCCCTGACAGCCTCAATATCTGTTGGGGGTCCCAGGCCAGAGCTCAGCAGCACGTAGCTCACGATCTTTCCGTACATACTCTGCAATTCTTGTACATGAGGACGACTATCTGTGATATCTCTGACCGCAGGAGCCAGCTTTCCCTCCAGAACACGGTGCTGCTCACTGAGTAATTCAGCTAGGAAAGAAGGACAGTTAGAAAGCGCTATCTAAATTCTTTGGAATTTGGCTTATACAGAGGGAGCAATTCATTTCCCCAGTCAGAGCACCAACTTAACATTTCTAAAGCACAGATATGTGGAAAACATGTTCAAGGTACCATACCATTATAATTAACTACAGTAATTAGCATGATTAACATCAGTCAGTAGAGTCCAGAGAACTATTCAGGCTAAATTAAGCAGCAACTCTGACTGCAGTAGGACCTAACACACACACACACACATATTTCATGCACACCTGAAGTTACATGCCCAAATTCTGAATCAGAATCTTACTGGACTTCTTGAGCTTACTGAGCTAATTGAGTCCAGAAGACTTTGGAGCAGCTTCCTAGTCTTGCTAACTTTTGGGTTTAACCCATGCTAACAAGAAAACATTTTCATGACCTCCTCATACAGAAATGTTTTTTTTTTGTCTGCTCTTGTTCTGTGTCTTCTGTGTCCCAGCCAGTCTTCACTGTCCCATTGAGATCTGAAGTGACAGTTACAGCAGAGACATTGTCCCCATCTCATTTTTCTTCCACATTCCCATTCTCAGACCATATGAAGTTACCACTGATGAGACCAAAACATACTCGGTTAAAACTGTAACTGATTGTTCAAGATCGCTAGTATCTCTCAATTAGGGATATTGATAAAACATCAAATATGAGAAGAAACTTCTTTATGGTGAGGGTGACAGAGCACTGGAACAGGCTGCCCAGGGAGGTTGTGGAGTCCCCTTCTCTGGAGATTTTCAAGACCCGCCTGGATGCAGTCCTGAGTCACATGCTCTGACATGCTCTGGGCAATCCTGCTTTGGCAGGGGAGTTGGACTGGATGATCTTTATGGTCCCTTCCAACTCTAAAAAATTCAGTGAAATTCAGTGAAATTCTCTTTCAGATCCATGAGTGCAGTTCTGGGTACTGGTTCTCTTTCAGACACACAGGTGCAGCGCAAGTTTTTCTTGCTGAAGGCAGCTACCACTGCACCTGAAAGCATAATTGTTCTCAAGCCATCCAATTCATTACATTCAGTAAACCTCTCAGACAGGATGAGATGAGTGTACTCTCAAATCTAATGTACATTTTTTTCCCTAATATATCCATAGTGAAACACCATACTCCTATATAGTACATTTCTCCAGGGATTTTTATTTTGCTTTACTGCCAGCAGTCATTTAACAGGAATCATTATTAGCCCTACAGAGAGAGATATTAAATCCTAAACTCGTCATCAGCTTCTTCTATGAAAACATATTTGAAATTACCTCGGTTTGCATAGTTCATATCAAAGAAAACTTGCATCTTAATTGTGCTGAGGGATGGGTTTGTTGTGTCAAGCAGCCTGGTAACACAGAGCTAAGAAGAGAGACAGAGAAGTGAGTTCTTTCTCATCGCTGGGGAAACATCTGAACTGACAGTGATTGTGCTGCAGGTTTCACAACAGCAGCAGAGCCCCCTCGCTACCGTTCTCTCTATACAAGGCATTTATAAGTATAAGGAATTATTTACACAAGGAAACACATAGTTCATAGAACCAAGAGAATAAAGTAGCACTAGAATTTGAAAGTATTCATATAAAAACTAAAATGGCATTTTAGTTACAGGAACAGGTAGCAAATAATGCTTAGCTAAGTATTGACTCTCAATATTGTGTCAGAATTACCTGGATAAGATTTTGCACATCTTTTCTTATAAGGGCTTGATCCACATTAAAGTCATTCCTTGGATCTAAAGCAACAGCTTTCACCTAGAGATTGCCAAAAGAAAGCTATTAATTTACATCTCAACATATACTATTTGCAACTATCCTTTTATTTTCTGAAAAATCTCAGATGCGGTCAATATTTCTTTACTATTCTTTTTTTCCATTTCAATCTTTGATAATGAAACAAAGTTAGTTCATTTCACATGTTGCTAGTTTCAATTTTAGTTCTTGGACTTAAGAGGAAAAAAAAAAAAAATCTACTTGTGATGCAAACTTTGCAGAGAAATATTTAAATTCAGTTCCTTTAGAAATTTCCTAGAAAAATATTTTTCTAAGTAACATTTTACAAAAATCCATCATGGTCATTTATAAACTTCTCAGTGGCTGTTATATGCACCAGTATAAACATTTACCATTTGGATAAAAAAATCATAGTGTTCTGCATACAGGGAAATATGTGCATGTTTGCAACTGGTATGCAGGCTGGGTATCTTGCCAGCCACTTGTATAAGTTTTTTACTCATTAAAATTTCCAAGCTTACTTTACTGCTTTTACTTTACTTTACTGCTTTTGAGCTCGATGTATTTTGTAAAGCCACAGTGTCACCTTCAGGGAAAAAAAAGGCAGACTAACAGTACTGCTGTGAACCATTTACATTCACATACCAGTTTACCAAGAGCTGCTTCTGTTCTTACACCATCAATAAAGAAAGAACCGAGCTCCATCTTTCTTCAGACACAGCTTTGCAGATGCATTCAGACTATATTATAGGATATAATAGGGTAGAATAATAGGATACTTATAGTTGACTACCAAGGACAACATTGAGATTGATTCCATTGCATTTTGAGTTTAAGTGGGATCCAAGCCCACTCCTTCAAATATTCAGCCCATTTATACTACCTGGCCCTGCCTAAAGAGAAAAACAAACAAAAGAATCCATCACAATAGAGGGAAGAAGTAAACATCAAAGAATAAATATAGTTGCTGCAATAAACATTCACCTATGCGTCATGCCCTTTTGTTCATTTATGAGAGTGGGAAGAAATGTTATTAAAACTTGGGAACACTTCTCTTTTTCACTTTATCTGCTTGTAGAAGCAAACTGAGGAAGAACTCTGAGTCGGGGTTCTAAGAGTTCCCAGGACTCAGGGCCTGCAGCCTGTTCGGGGTCTTAAATTCACATAGATAGCATTTCAGAGGAATGAAATAGTTTTTGACATTTTTAAAACCCTATATTGAGTATCACTGAACGCCCCTTCAAAACTTCTCAATACGGGCAATCAGAAACCGAGATATCTCAAAGATCAAGTCACCCCTGAAAGCCTCGGCTGCCGCCATCCCAGCCTGGGCAGGGAAGTTTATTGACTTTTAAGACTAAAAGAATGATTGATGTCCTCGCTTCCCGTTATTCAGCCTGAGCAGCGTCAGTCAGCGACTTCGGGGGAACTATTCACGGTGCGTAAAATGAAGCCTCTGCCTCCCAAAAGCCTTAAAACTGGTTTCAACTGCCAAGCTACGGGCATCCAGGTTTGAAACTCCTGATCTATATGCTAGACAGGGCTGGAGCACCTCTCCTATAAGGACAGGCTGAGAGAGTTGGGGGTGTTCAGCCTGGAGAAGGCTCCAGGGAGACCTTAGAGCCCCTTTCAGTACCTAAAGGGGGCTACAGGAGAGATGGGGAGGGACTCTTGATCAGGGAGTGGAGCCATAGGACGAGGGGTAATGGTTTTAAATTGAAAAAGGGGAGATTTAGATTAGATCTTGGGGAAAAATTCTTTCCTGTGAGGGTGGTGAGACACTGGAACAGGTTGCCCAGAGAAGCTGTGGCTGCCCCATCCCTGGAGGTGTTCAAGGCCGGGCTGGATGGGGCTTGGAGCAACCTGGTCTGGTGGGAGGTGTCCCTGCCCAGGGCAGGGGGTGGAGCTCAATGATCTTTAAGGTCCCTTCCAACCCAAACCATTCTATGATTCTATCAATACTTATTTGTCTTAATATTTTACGGATTACAACAGAATTTGAACTTGATGAGAAAAACAACCTGATTAAATAATAATTAAAAAAACCACCCTAAATATTTCATTTGCGCTTACCATGAACGCCACCAAGGTTTCAGAAACGGTTTGTCCCCGGGCAGTGCATTCTTGGCCGATTTTGCGAATGATTTTCTTGAGGATGCTGTCTGCCTGGACACAAGACATACTGGACAAAACGCCCAGGTTTAACGACATCAGCGTTGATGTAAGATTTCGGGTTCCCCCTTTCAACGTTTCTCCTCGGGGTGCCCCCTTTCATCCTTTCTCCTCACGCGGCAGAGGGTCCCCCTCACCCCGGTCCCCCCGCCGCTGCTCGGGGCACCCCCCTCCCGGCCTCACAGCGTTCCCGCCGCCCCGGGTACCCCCAAAACGTCCTGCTCTCACCTGCCCCCCTCGGCCCGGTCCCCCCTCGGTTCTCCACGGCCCGGCCCGGCGGAGAAGGGCGATGGCGGCCCGCAGCCGGGCCCAGTCGCCGGCCGTTGCCATGGGGACGCGGCGCGGCCCGGCCTCGGGGCCCCTGCGGGGAGCGGCGTCGGTGCACCTATGGATGGGGGCGTCTGCACCTATAGGTACAGATCTGGGTGGGCAAAACACGGGCTTACTTACCGCACAGGGTAGAGAAGTGCATGTTGATATAGAATATATATGTGTGTGTGTACATGCAGAACATTCATACATGTAAAACAAACAGATGCATATAGAGACACAGCAATATATGGGCACATAAACATCTATACGTGCATACAAACCATGTATGTGGACGTCTATCTGTATATGTAGGCATGCATAAATACACATACACACATGTGTATAAATATACATACATACCTATGTATAAACATGCATACATAGGTATATGTACCTAAATACAGGCTCATATATACAATATATATGTATATGAATAGGCAAAACATGTATACGGATGTATGTGTATATGCAAAACACATATATGGGATATGTAAGTCTGGATATATACACGCAAACATATATGTGTATATACAAAAACCAGAAGTATGCATATATGCTCTATATACATGGGTATACACAAGTTATCACGAGGTAAATTAGTGCATTAAGTTAATGCATACAATCCTTCCACATCAACCACACGGGGCTCCCTCTTAGCTAAAACGTAGGGGGGTTGGACTAGATGATCTCCAGAAGTCCCTTCCAACCCCATATCACTCTGTGGTTTTGGGGTTCTGTAGTAGCCTACATGGAAACTCATAATTAAATATCAAATGTGTACTTTTCCTTCAGGTTTACAGACCCTGAGTCAAAGCCGTTTGTCCAGAGAGATGGGATCTCATTGGAGCTGCTCCAGTGAAGGCGGCCACAAGAATTAATTGGGAATACACAGCCCCAACGCAGTTGTCTACTTACAGTCATCAACGCTGCTTCCTCCTTTCCTGGTATTTGGCCGGTTTGGGCCAGCTCTCCCGGCTCTGTCCCCTCCCAGCTTCTTCCCCGCAGGTCCCCCAGGTGCAGGGGGGTCACAGCCCACAAGCCCAGTGAGCCCCAGATTCCTCCTCAGCTCTTGCACAGTGAGCATTGCTGTTGGATGACAGCAACGCCTCGCTGTAACCAGTTCAGTTAGTCAATACTCGATTAATTCAAGCTTTTCCATGTCAGATAGAGGGAAGAGTAATAGCACGTTAATTGAATTTAAAAGCCATGTCCCTAAAGGCAATCAAGTAAGCTCAAAAGGCACAGGGAATGCAGGGATAAGAGCTGACAAGCTACACCAGTTTTCAACTGATTTAATTTTTTCGCTTCGGTTTAAGGTGTCAGACAGAGAGTACTCTGCTGAGAATCGCGACGAGATCAAGATCATCATTTTGTTCCTCTGTGACCCCAGGCAAGTCACTCTTACCAGTAAAATTAAGACGATAGTATGCTACCTGGCAAGTAGCTGCAGGATTGCATCCACCTTCTCAGTGTGTGCACAAAGGTACGGTGCAACGAGTCCTGGCATCATCTGTGGGAAATGCTTTGGGAAGGTCTGTGGAGCAGGCATCAAAATAATCCTGCAAAGGACACTGTGAAGTCTTAGGTTTCACTCTAGTGGCACAGCTAATGGGGCTCCTGCATTCCCATTTAAAAAAAAAATCAATACCCTTAAGCTCAGTAATTATAGGAAGACATTTATCAAGAGAACAAAAATCTACAGAACCACTTTTTCCACAAATTGCAGGAGGAGAAGCTTTCAAGGCCCTTTCCAGAGCAGAAGCATGTCGCTGTTAGTGAGCTTAGGGTCACAGAGATTCCCCTCTGCACTTCCCAATAAATGGCACAAAAACCAGCTCTTCTGCAGTTACAGGTGAGGAGGAGCAAGGGGAGAAGATGACTGTAGTTCTGGGGATTAGACAAAAAAGAGAAGGCGCCACTACCAGGTTTCTCTGTACAAGAGCAAATTCCAAAACTCAGTCCTTGGTGCTCAAAGCAGTGACAGTAACACTTTTTCCTGAAAAGAGATCAATGGTTTCACAGAGTTTAACCAAATATTATCTGCAGTAGAGATGATGGTAGAGGCCACCCCATCACGGTCTGAGGCTATGGCTAACGCAGGCTTACACACTTTCGGAGGGCAGGAAGCCATAGGTAGGATTTGTCCAGGTTTTTAGCCCATATGCAGAGCCTGTATAATTGTGCAGTTTTGGCTTGACAATTTAAAGACTTTTTAAAGACAATTTAAAGACTGTCTCAATAAATTCACTTTCCTTCTGGTATCTGTGGCTGTGTCTACACCTGCAAGTAGCATAACCTCTGCAGAGCAAAGGAGTTGGTGCTGAGGAAAGAGGCAAGGAGGAAGAGAGGGAGGGAGGGAGGGAGGGAGGAAGGAAGGAGAGAAATGAAGGAGGTAAAGAGGAAGGGAGGGAGGAAAGGAGGAAGGAAGGAAAGAAAGGAAAAAGGGAAGGAGGAAGGAAAGGAGGGAAGGAGGAAGGAAGCAAAGAAATTAAGAAGGTAAGGAGGGAGAGAGGGAGGAAAGAAGGGAAGGACAGCCAATTATATATTTTCCAAAAAAAATCATGGTTTCACGGGAGGTTTGCATTCAATTTGTTGTTAAGCTACTGAAGACTTCAAGTCACAGAACACTATTTAAGGATCAAAGGAGTTGAATTTCTCCCCTAAAATTAGTATTAAGTTTTAAACATAGTTTCTGGAAATGGAGGCCTGGTTTATCCAGTGTTCTTGTAACTAGAATTAAAGACACTTCTTACTCCCTCAAAAATTTTTAGTATACAGCTTCTCACAGTCAGCTTCATACCAACTTGAAAGACGGATAAACTATTCCCCCTAGTGGTGTGCATAAGCCATTGACGTCTAATAAAACCGATAGTAAAAAGATTCTCGGCTTTGTGATATAAGGATTTTAAATATTCGTTTGAAGAGTCATTAAAAGCACCATATTAGTTTTTAAATTGCTATAAAGGTTGATGCCCTAGTGCTTTCTTCAAGGGAAAGCATATCAGCTGTTTGATGAGGCTGCTGGCACGTTAGACTGGCTATCACACTGCAGCGATATCCAGAATCGGAATTTTAATCAGGCTCACGCCTGAGCACATCCCCTCATTTTGCCAGTGTGGGGACAAACAGCTGGATGCTCTTATACCACGGAGTTGGAGGGGAAACAACCCAGAACCAGTGACATGACTCAGCAGGTGAATTGAGGGCACAGCCTTAGCTCTTGGCAGTCACAGGAGGCAAGTGGAGAGCTTGCGCCACAGAAGACACAACCGCCAGGATGGCAAGAAGCGTTGCCTTATGAAGCTTCACCCATTGCATCAACCCGTTGCCTTGTGCGCACTGGGGAGGCGAGGCTGGGGAACGGTCTGTCTGAGCTCCACTTACATAGTCATGTGCACCAAGGGGTTCTGCAACGACTACTCCTTTGGTCATTCTCACTCATCATTCATCTGAAGGAGACACTAATCAAGTTGACCTTACAGCTCAGTTACCCTCTCTCTGTGCTCAGGTCTCCTCTGACCCGGTGGCCTGCTAGTGAGCAAGCATCATCCCTCTGGCCTGAAGGTCTTCTGCTGTCAGAAACAATGCAAAGCACCAGTTAAAACTCTTTGAAGATGACACACCAAAGTGCAAGGATTTACAGCTGGTGATGCGGGATCCAAGCAAAAGTTGAGTTACTGTTCCTTTCCTCATCTCTGAAGTTAAAACATAAGCCATGCAACGCAGATTTTTGTTTGCTACATTTCAGGATCCCGAAACTACCTTGTACCTTGATGCAGAAACTAATAATCACTTGATTACACTCGATTCTTCCCAAGGAGCAGTGCAAGGAAAGCCTGTATTCACACAAAAATGCAAAGTCTGTCTCTTTCAAGAGGGAAATACACTCCATCTATCTGGCTTTCATTATTTCCAAAGAGTCACATGGAAGTCACACAGTCAGAAATCTACTTTTTGAGGGCAGACGTGTCATGTCACCTTCTTCAGTTTGTCTGTTAGTTCACAATAAAACTGATTTCCGAAGCTGAAAAAGTTTCGGTGACCTCCTGTGTGAGATTTTTTTATTCTCTCTTCCTCCTCAAACCTGCACATAAGCAACCGGGGTCCTCTGTCCCCGCGCTGCCTTGCTTGGAGCACCACACGGTGCCAGCAGACAGTGCTGACCGCCTCAGCTTTAAGGACACATTCACACAAGAACGTGCAGCACTATTTTAAGTTTCTAAGACTCTCCTATATAAATGGTAGGTATATATCCATTTTAGGCTCATTGGGGCACAGTGCAGACTAGTGGTTCACATGTAAGGGAATCCCAGATGACACCTCTAGCAATTATTTAAAGTATTGTTAAGGGTTTGAGGCTCCCTTTTAGAATATGCTAAAGGAACATTAGACTGCTCTTCTGTTTTCCTCTCCCAGCTCCATCATTTTTCTGCAGTAAAGAAGGGATGTCTGGGTGCGCTAGCACTGTGTCTCTCCCGAATTCCCACTATATCACAATTTCACTACAATATGAGAGGGAGTTGGACTAGATGATCTTTATGGTCCCTTCCAACTCTAAAAATTCAGTGAAATTCCGTGAAATGAGGGTACCAAACAGGGAACTTAGCCTTACTCATTGTACAGGGAGGCTGACGGTTGTTCCCAGGATGAAAGCGTCGCCAAGGCAGCAAGATTTTGCTGGACAAAGAAGTCCAATTTGGCTTTTAACTCATAAATAAATAAAAAAATCATTCACAGATAACACAGCACTAAAGGTTTACCCTTCATTTGAGCATTTCTGGAAAAAAACCCAGAAGTGTAGAAACCCAGAAACAAACACACTGTTGTTAGCCTGGATCCCTTAGCAAGCACAATGGATGCACTGTATTTGCCAGGTTACAGAAAAGGGTGCGGAGTAAAATTATTTGTCCTTCAAACCTTGAGAGCTCTGGCATTCACTGTGCAGAGGGAGTGGAGGGATTCCAGACATACCATCATCGAGTGCCTCAACTGGAAACTCCTGCAAAAGATGCATTATTCAGCTGTATTCAGATGAATCACTACCTAAGGCTCCTAAACAGTATTAACATTACATTAACATTTTGGTCAAAGACATTAGTAAAAATAACACAGATCAAGAGCTTTTCCCATTAATTATCCCTCTAAAAAAAATCTGCTGAAAATTAGACCCAGGACTTATCATACTACTTAATATACATCAAGTAGTTCCCATGTATTCCTGCTGGGTTGTTTCAGAAGAGCTGCAGTTTGGCCAGAAGCACACACTGCTATTCCATGGGTTAGCTACATATTAACTAGTCCTTACATCTGTACAGATGCTAATGATTCAGAAACGTTAATATTCTTTTTACAGGAGACCACCTTCTTGTGCAATGCTAAGATGAGTCATTGCAACAGCCCCAAATATCCCACCAGTAATTTTCCTACGACCTAAACACGCGTAAGAAACAACTGCTGGGCAGCACCCCACACTGATGGGACCCATCAGGAGATCCATGACTGAGGACTTTCTTCTCAGTTCAGGTTATAGGAACTTCTTCCAAAGTTATGGAAACACAACTGTCCGGTACGTGGGTAAAGGAAAGAATCTTATAGGGAATATGCTGCTATGGCTCTGACTCCATTAGCGGAGAAGAAAAAAATGCACTAATGATGGGAAGTTTGTAAATTAACTTCTCGCTCACCTCTTTTTTATCCAGCTACAGACTTCTCACCGCTGTACAAAGATGCTCTTCATTCATCTGTCAGAAAGGAAGGGAATGATCAGTCAATCAGAGAGGGAAGGCAAGGGGATTATTATCCACAGTACTCTAGAGCCCTCCCTGCAGTGTTTTTCCCCATGTCAAGAAATGAGCTGGGAACCAAATGGATAGCCTCACAGTTATGTATAAATTTGCAAATCCTTCTCCAAAATTCTGAATTTTGCTGCCCAAAAGCAATTCTATTCCCAGTGCAGCTTCTCTCCCCTAGAGCAGCTATTAAGGCTTAAGATCCTGTCAATTTGTGCTGAATACTTGGCAGAATAACTCCTCAGAGAGCTGTGCCTGTTTGTAGTGATCTTCAAAAGCAGCATTAAGGACTGGAAAAAAGTGGTATTTCAACATCGTGGGATGCCTGCTAACCCTTAGAAAACCAGAAGAATTGCTGAGTTAGCACTTCTTCTTACCTTTTAGTTTAGAAATGAATTCTAAGACTTTTCTACAGATATGCAGCACTGGCCAGCTGTGACTGCTTTTTTTTTTTCATTCTGGCATGTCAGCTAATCTTGGTAATAGAAATTAAACCAATATTTAGATAGAAAATATCCCAAGGAGATAGAAAACCAATTTGTGAAATTACAAGTACAGAAAATATGTGACGTAGAAATAACCATTTAACCGTAGACATAAAATGTGACTGAGAAGGTCTTAGAGATGGTCATTAAGTCCATGTGCTGGTTTTGGCTGGGATAGAGTTAATTCTCTTCACAGCAGCAAGCATTGGGTTTGTGCTGAAAACAGTGCTGATGATGCACAGACGTTTTCGTTAGTGCTGAGCAGCCCTTACACAGAGTCAAGGACTTTTCTGCCTCTCACAGGTGGGAAGCAGTGAATGAATTCCTTGTTTTGCTTTGCTTGTGCACAGGGATTTTGCTTTACCTATGAAACCGTCTTTATCTCAACCCACGAGTTTTCTCACTTTTACTCTTCTGACTGTCTTCCCGGTCCCAGCTGGGAGGAGTGAGCAAGTGGCTGTGAGATGCTTAGTTGCCGGCTGGGGTTAAACCACGGCAGCCCATCTTGCTGAAACAAGGATGGGAGAACTGTTCCTTGGCGTGCACAAACGTTTGAGAACGACACATTGTTTTGCTTTGAATCAAAGGCTTCTCTTGTAAGAAATTTTGAAAGTCCTTTGCTAGGACAGTTTACCATGCTGACTCCCTCTGACCTCCCATTCAGCTCCTTCCCATGACAAGGAGACAACTGAAGTGAAACCAGAGTTTTCTTCAAGTCTTTATCAAGGTGTCAGATGTACAGACTGACTCCAGTGTACAGCCACGGCACAGAGCTCAGGAGGATTTTGAGAAGAGAATACCTATCCTTTAGAGTTCCGGAGCAGTTAGAAATGGATCTGCTGCTAAGTCATTTTGAGCACAGGAAGTCTTAACGGCAGATCAGAAGGGTCTTAAATATTTATAGATATATAAGACAAATGCTCTCGTGCCCACAGCAAGACATTGCTTTACTGAGAAATATAATGTGAAGCAACAGTTTCCAAAAAGCTCTCATTCTGGGCAGCTCTTTCCAGTTGGTCATTTGCAACATCTAGGACTATGTGGAAAAAGCAAAAAGAATATCCCTACATTCACACTGAGTTCTTGCTGCCAAAGCTGTCCCAGTTGCTTCCTCTGGCACTTCCTTAGTAACAGCTCCATGTGGAGATATTAGGATGCAAAAGACATGACCATCAGCCATGAGCGTGACCTGCTCCCTTGTAGTGTCTGAGGTAGTCACCATTTCAAGAGAGTCACCAGGCAATGCCACAGCCCCCTTATCCTGGAGGTGATCCGGGTGATCATCTGGGTATGATCAGCTTTGTAGGACAGACCAGGAAGTTCTTGGTTTGCTTTTCTTCTGTGGCTTTAGTTAGTCTTCTGTGGGCTTCATCTCTAGTCTGGCTTTGTTCATCTTTCTGAACTTCATTTAATTCTCTCCACTTGTGTGTCACTGTATCGCTGATGTTTAAGCAGTGGTGATCTTGAAATGCTGCTCCTAGCTCAATTTCATGTAGTTTCTCTATCCTTAAGCAAGTATAGTTCCTTTAGTCTCTCAATCATCAACTTAATCTGAATTGTAAAATTCTTGTTTTATAGTGTTTGAAGGACTGAGTCATTTGTGTTAATAAAAGACACATCACGTTAGCTGTCTTTAAGCTTGCACACACCAGGCTAAGAACTTCCAGAGGTCTCACCTGTAGCTTCACTGGAAGCTATAACCTAAAGACAATTTAAGACTTAAACATAACTGTGAAACTTCAGGTTTCATGACCTCTTTTCAAAGTTCAATTAAGGAGAGAATTAATTTAAAATGTAAGTGGCCTCTAGGCTGAAGTTTAAAAGACAACACACCTTGAGTATCGACATGAGTGTATTTCACAAAGACAGGACTCTGGATTGAGCTTTGACCTACACTGTCAAGGCAGTAACATACAGATTTTTAAAAATGGACACTGAGCAAAGCAAGGATTTTCATGCCAGTTCTGAGCCTGGTGGCTGCACTTGACACAATTCTATATTTAAGAAGAATTTCAACCCCTCCAGCCAGCTCTACTGTTCTGCAAAAGGACATCCCCTTTTACTTCACACTGAAGAAATTCCTCTTCCTCCTAGAGCAAGAGGTTTTGAAGGAAGCCCATACTGGCATTAAAGCTTAGTTCTAAAGCTTTGTGGATGACCCTGAATGCACAAACTGCTCTCAAAAGTAGCTGTGAAACTCTGGAAGGATGTTTTGCTGAAAGGTCACTGGCCATTTCTTTGACCTCTTGCTTACGCTGGAGGCTTCACAGCATTCTAGATAATGGACATCTAAATGGGCAAATAAATACAGAATATCAAGAGAAAGTATGTAAGTTTAGAGCCTGCTAAAATCTGTATCCTCTCTATATCAGACTTCTTCTAGAAGTGCTGGAAAAACACCCACAGTGTAAAACTTCCCCAAAAGCTTACGTTATTAACTCCGTATCAACAGACGTATCTGGCAGCAAACCTGTTTATGTCCCAATCAAGTAGGACCTACCCAAGCCACACCTTAAAATACGAGCAGCAGATCAAACATTGACACGATATCAGACTGGAATGTTATTGTGCTCAGGGCAGTCATGAAATAGCCTCTTGCTTTGTGCCAGCAATACAACCCCTACTTCTAATGAAGACAGATATTCCTAGCACCCACATCTGTGGTTATCTGTGGGGTGACGCAGTCATCGGACTACTTGGCTTGTAAAAAATTCCCTACCCTGATAACTGGGAGTAGCCTTGCAGTGAAGGGGCTTCTGATCAGCATGTGAAGGCAAAAGCTCTTTCGACATCCCATGGAAGACTTGGGGCTGACTAGAGGCCTGCAGCTAAAGGAAAGATGTTTCCCTCTTATCTGTACTGGCTGTAGCAAAGTGAACCTTTCCACCATTTGGAGCCAAGAAGAGAAGAAGAAAATACAACAGGTAAGAAAAATGAACTATGCATAAAGCTTGGGGGAGGGGGGTGGTGAGGATGAAATAAAGCTAGAGATGGCTGTATATGCATATTGTAATTCCTCAAGGATGCTAGTTTGCCAGCTTTCACACATTTCTGTGCCAGTTCTGGTTTCCTTGACTCTGATTCCATTAGATTAGTGAAAAACATTGAAATACTTCAAAAAAAAGTTGTGATGCCTCCCCTTTGCATAAATACTATGTGTGCACATATGGTGACAGCACACAACGGTCATTTCCACGGGGAGGGAGAAAGAAACTGCCGCGAAATATTCTTCAAGGAGTTCCTGCCTCCAACATGCATTCAAAAAGGTGGCTCTTAAATTGTTGACAATCCTTTTGACAGTCTCAGCAGACTCACCACTTCTCTGGTCCACACACAGCAGATTCATTAAGAGAGCTTGCAAGGAAAGGGGAAAGGTGAAGAGTTTTGCCAGCCCCAGTAAAAAGTCATGCTGATAGCAGCTGACATCCAGCTTTTCCAGCACATTAGTTAGTATCATGCCTACAAGACTTTTTACAGGAAGAACAATTCCAACTTTAAAAAGATAAGTCACTAGAAGGTGCTGTAAGAGCATTAGTGCCAGGAGTCGTAGAAAGAGACCTGAGAGCCTTGCTCACAGTGACCAACCCCACACAGCATGTTTGAACTCAGACACTCCTTAATGCCATAAATTGGATTTACCAAAACACTTCGTGTCCAAGAGGAAAGAGGCCTGACAGGAACATGTTGAGAACAAAGAAAAAGCTACCACCTAACACCAGCTGCCATTCTCCCCGTGGGGTCGTAATGGTTCTTGCTGTTCTCCTGGGCTTTAGACAATAACGTACCTCTCAGGTTTTCCAGTCTGCTTCCTGGGCTGGCATTGGGTAAGAACAGATCAGTAAATTGCAGAAGCATAGATCTTTTTGTCCTAAGTAAGACTGGAAGGCAATTAAAATAAGATGTATACTGATTTTATGCTCAGGATTACAGTATCCAAAGCAATTTTTTTTAACTAGAGGAAAAGAAAGATGTGCAGTTTTAGTATTCTCAAAGGAAAAATAAGTTTAGCGAAGGAAAAAAAAAAAAAAGAAAGCAAACAGCAGGGGCTTTAGAAACTTCCAGGGCTTATAGAGTTGAACCGATATTATTCACTTCCAAATGAGCTCAGTTCTTTCAAGCAGTCTTTCAACACCATGAATGTCCTCTTCCACTGCCAGACTTTCAAGACCCACTCCAAGTCACTCGACATATTGCTGCTTAGATAGAACCAAGCACAGGAACAGATGAAACTAAGGCTTTCAGGCTTTTACAGTATTAGAAGCTTTTTGTTCAGGAGGATCTTTGAACAATGTACATTCCAACATCTTAACCTTGGATTTAAAGCTAAAAAGATTGGGGGCATATACTGAAAGAGCTCTGCTGGTATGGTGTGTGTAGAGAATCCCGGGTTATTCTCCTTCTGAATGGAATAAAAGAAAATTTTGCTGTCTTTTTGGCAGCTTCCCAGGAATCCTCTGGCGAGATCATAGTGGTCCAGCGACATATTATGAAAGGAATCCAACTCCTCATTGTCCTCGGTGAAAGCCCTGCAGAGGATGGTCTCTACGGAGCTCAGTTCTGAATTGGCAAGCCTGCAAGAGCATGTGTCAGCTTACACAGCACAGACACAGATCAAGGTCTCAGCCACATGGGTGCATCTCTAATTGACCAGTAATAACGGCAGTGAATTACAGCTCATGTCCCATATGCAGCAGACTGGGTGGCTGGTGGTTTCTGTAACGTTGCAAGGTTTCCAACAAAGTCAGCCAGGAGCTCTCCAGTTTCCTGCCAATACAGCCCCTTCTGACAGCAGAATTAAAAGCATTCGGACTTTTCCTTGGCAGTAAAGCTAGCAATTCCCAGCTTTTACTTACAAAGCTCAGCTTACTGAACCGAACTGAGTATTACAGCCTTATCCAAGTCATGCGTTGAAACACGGCTTCATTCACACGGTTTGTGAGATGGCTTGGGAAGTTTCTGCTCTTGGCTACAGCAATCAGTTCCATCTAATGTGGTCTGTAACAGAAGAAAAGATCGGTCCAGTTTGTGATGTTGATCAGATTTCTTTCATTAAGAGAGTATTCCAAACCACTCAGGAGTCTTTATCTAGGAGAGGTCAGCAAGTCTTGTATAGAGCACTATTTAATAGCCAAGGGATGGGTATTATTGAATGTATATATATTCCTGAATGTTACCCAGTTTCCATTCTCAATTATTCACAGGCAAATTACTATTTAATCAGTCCCTAAATAGAATGGGTAATTAATATCAGCTGGTTACAAGAATAATGGTTTAACAGTTATTTTATGATATTGATTAAACACATTAAGAAATGGGAGATGCAGCTATTTTTTATTTCCTTGAACTGCCTCCTCTTCTTCACCACAGTGATGGTGTCTGTTGTGTTTGCTTTCTGGTTCTTGTGCGTTAGCACAAGGATGCAATGTTTGGGTTAAATATATTTATAGATGAAAGTCAGAAGTCAAACACATTTACAGCTTGTTTTATTTTCTGTTGTGTAATTCAAGAGTTGCGCTGTAAAGAAACACACCTCAGACAGTTAACTTTAAACCTACACTTGTCCAAGTTATTACTCACAAGTGAACACTAATGTGACTTTGAGTTTCTAGTGGAGAAACAGGTTTTGTAAAAAAAAATAATAATCGAACAACAAAAAGCAAAACAGAGTCAATCTCAGCAGTGAAAGAGTTCAGGAAAAGCTTAACACAAGCATTAGAGCAGTGGCCAGCTCCTCCTCTGCATTCCCCACATGACTCATGATAATGCATTAAACATGCCAGCAAGCATTTACCTTGTTGTCTATTGAATCAAGAGCAAAGGTCCTGTTTTATATAAAAAAAGATCTACATTTATCTGCGATGCTGTGACTCTCAACTCTCCCCTTTTAAAGAGGAGTCAGGTCCCCGATCCAGTTCACAGCACCACAGCAAACGGTTGGGCCAGAATAAAAGAAAAGGGTGGGGAGGAAAATACGTTAATCCGATTTTAATATGGGACACTTCATTCTGTGAAAATATGGCCTTACTTGAAGGTAACACACTAACGTCTGTTTAGCAAGGCGAGGGGACTTTTATTACCTGATTCAGAAAGTGGAGAAAACTGTTTTCAACAGGTAGCTCCAAGTCCACAGTAACTTTCCAGTTTAAATAAGAAAACCCTCCTTTTGTACACAAAGGGAGAGTCTGTACTAAGAGTTACCCCCAAAGGATCCTATATTTAATGCTGCCTTGTAGTCCTGCGGTACCTTAAGGAACATCGACACTTGAGCTTCAGTGCTGACCCAGCCTTGCCAACGCTGGAAGTGTTTCAAGCCTAGTTTAGTGCTTTGACATACCTGAGACACATGCACTCTGGTTCTTTTGGGTTAGCGAGCTTGCAGGCCTCGGGTATTTTCTGACACTTTCCTGTAGTGTTTGCCAGCAACTTTTCATAAAGGTCCTTTTTTAAATTCAATAAGCTAGGTTTTCCTTTTTCTAGGACCGCCCATCTTCAGATGACTTGCACGCATGTTCAACCATGGCAGCTCCTCCTATAACTTGGCAAGAGTCTCCACAAGTTTCTGCTATGGATTTTTCATACTTTTTCTGCTGAAGTCCCAGGTGAGCTGTATAAATGATTCATTTCTAACTCTTGCACCCATGTGTGTTATTATAAAGATTATAAAGCAACCTTAGCCATAAAGTGCCTTAAATACTGTGAGCTGGTGCCCAAAAGTGCTACTTTTTTTTTATCTAGCTAAACAAGAATTGAGAGAACATTGGCTTTTTGAGTGCAGTTACTCAAAACCCTCTGTGTTGGTTCTACTTAACAACAAACTAATGAAAAGACTCAAAAGAGCATTATGATTTCCCTTTGCAGTACCTTTTCAGTGTTATACCTCCCTCTTCCTCAAACACAAAGGGCTCTTTTCTTGTGTGTTACATCTCACGGGCAAATTTGATTTAAAACAAAATTGCTTTCACTTGTATTCTCATAACCATGCACTCTTAAGCAAGAATATGCTTGTATCCAGGTGATCTGACCGGGATTCACTGAGGTGACACGGGGGACAAAGGAACATACCTATAAATGGATCGTATTTCCTGGGTTAGAAGTCAGGTTAAAGGGAATGGGGTACGAGCACAGCAGTAATGCATTTACTCAAACTCATTACTTGCACCATCTAAGAACACTTCTGTTTGAATTTGTGTTTTATGAAAACCTATTGAACAACCCTGAATTAAGCTTTGAATCTAGAAAATATGGTTAGGGAGATCTTCAAGCTAGCTTACTTTAGTTAACAAGAGCTGGCATCTTGATTCCTCCACCCTTGCAGCCAGTGAAAATCATAAGCCAGAAAAAGCAAGTATTTGGTGGTCAGAAGTAGGATGTTAGATCTTAGAGGAAGAGGTTTGACACCTTCAAGAGACACTTTCTAAGGCTATTTAAAGCTATATCTGCAGACAACAGCTTATGTAGGTAATTTATCAAGTCAGGCTGGGTACACAAGTGTGTTCTGAGAGTTGACGACTCAGTCATTTTCTCATGACAGTCAGCTCTAAAGATTTAATGCAATTCAATGTTCTAGTCCAGGTAACCTTTCTAAGAATTCATCTCCTGTTATTTCAAAAGTCTCCAAATTTCATTCCTATATACAAAGGAGGTGTTTATAATATAACAGTACACAGAAAAAACAGTTTCCTCAAAATATAGAAAAGGATACATCCAAGTAGAGATTATTATTGCCATTAGAAATGTCCTTTGTAACTGAGAAATAAGATGCAACACCTAAAAAGTCACCAAATGCGAATGGTGAGGTTGTTCAGCTAGAAGCAGGAGAGAAGAAAAAAAGATTTTATGGATGAGATGGAACCATCTAGTCAGTTGACCCAGAAATAAGCATTTCTTGCAGACATCCAGATTTAGCATTTTAAAGGGAATGTCAGAGAAGGGCTTCAGGTGCTCACTAGAATAGCTAAGTGTCTCAGCATCAGATTCCTACTGATGTAATGAAATTATAAGATTCTTCAAGGTGAAGTTTAAGGCTGAAGGTCCAGGTCACTGACTTGTACATTCACACTGAAAATCAGAATTTGGTATAAATCCGGGTTCTAAACCTCATACTAAAGAGGGACTATCAGAAACGTATCAAAGATGGTTAACACCTTAGGTATAGAGTCAAAGTAGCTCAGGTGCTAGCCTCAGAGTTAAACTACTCTTTTCCAAAGCCTAATACTTGCAGTACTTGGCAGGTAAGGAAAAAACCAAACCCCCAACAATCTGGAATCCTTGTGGGATGCCACAGACAACACAGGGAAGGGACTGGAGCTTTTGTGGCTAACAGCAGTAGTACTCAGAGCCCTGCAACTAATGCCGAGAAGCTGCGAGAGAAGACAGAATGGAGCTCATCTTTGGCCAGCAATATTCCATTTATAGTGTGGCTTGAGTTTTCAAATAAACAAACTAAAAGTACCTGTGCCTTTTGGAAAGTTTATTAGAGGAAGGAGGACTGTAATCTTATGAGAAAAATAACAGAAAAATACAGGGCTCAAACACCTTGACGGGCAGGATTTTTCTTTAGTCACTCAAGTTTTAGGACAAGCATAACAGAGGACTGCAGCGGTATATTAGAAAAGTCCAAGTATGCAAAAGAAACGCAAGATCCAGTAATGAAACAGCAATGCTCTTAGAAAAAGCCAAAAAAAAGTGCTAGAGACTGTTTTAATAAGAGCAAGACAAACTGTTGATGGTCAGCTAGAAGAGCCAAGATTTGGGAAGGCCATGTTGGGGGTGCAGCAGTTTTATTTATCCTTCTCCTTGGAGCTACTTTAGTAGCTGTTGTTAGTTAAGCTGTTCATCTAACTCTCGGTTTGCTCACTGGCCCAAAGAAAGCTAAGGTGACCTGTTAATTGCTAGTCCCAGCAAACTGCAATGGAGGAGGCACAGGTTTCCTCACGCCCCAGGATGTTTCTATCATTGTTGCTGGCCCATTCTTCCTTCAAGGATTTGTCTTTCCCTCTGGTCACTGCCGACATGTCCCCAGGCAGAACCCTGCCTCAATATCCCCAAAACATGGATGTACTGTACCTACTAGCCAATATTAATGCCAGTTGTTGCAGCATCTGCATCTCTCACCAGTCACTTGATGCATTTTGCGATGTCATTCATATTCCTTTACTCAATCTGTATTTTAACTAGCAGCAAATGTAACGCTGAACTGTTGTTAATTAAGCCCCAGCAAAGGAAATCACATCAGTAACTTCAATCACAATTACTCGGTTTCTATCTGTGTGGGTACACTACATCCATGCATAGACAGCGCGTGTTTGTTCTGTGGTCTGTTGCCCGTGAGGCGCTGCGGTTCCTTAATTGCCTCACACGCTGACAGCGTGCACTCACATTCCAAATGCTACCAGCATCATTAGTTCCTTTCACACTTCATTTCTCCATGCCAGGCATTCAGAGATTTCACAATCTGCATATCCTCCTTTTAAGACATCACAGATCTCTTCTGCAGACCTTTGAGGGACTAATGAGCAAGATGTCTCTAGTTTATTAATTAGCTGCTTATCAGCCATACTCCACAGCTCCCTACTAGTTCAGCTGCTCAGCTACAGTAATTAGACAACCCACTTTTCAGTCTTTATAGCATTGCCTTAGAAAGTTTCACTGTTCCTGAGACTATGGTACTTTCTGGCAATTTCAGACATCTCCTGAATGACTAATAGAGAAATCCCGCTTTCTGTATTATTCATTGCAGCCGTTACAGCTCCCCATTCCAGGTTTTGTCTCGTGCACTCTGCCGTCAATATGTGCCATCACCGGCACACCAGCGTCCAGATGTTATCTGAAAGCTCATTTATTTGCATCATTCAGATGAACAGTCAAAAAGCATGTATTCACACTCACTCTGATTCAGAGTGCAAGTGAGTAGCATTACTTTTCATGCTGCAATCCTTCTCAAACAGGAACAAAATCAAGCCAGCAAACATATGCTGTCTATGCTTCATGCAGTGAAAGACTTGCTTGTATGTCTGAACTGATTTTTATTAGCTACCAATAGCTCATGTACTCACAGCTTTCATCTGTTAAGTATCTGACATGCAGAAACTTATGGAATATGAAAAACAGCCTTTTTTTCCCACTTGCCAATCAACCATAATGAATACTGTGCAGTGACTACAGCTAGAAAGGAAAAAAAATAATCTTTTAAATCAGGCTTAGTTAGATACTTTACCTTCTAAAACATTTCCTTGAAATACCAAACAGCGTCCATGACAAATGGCTCTCCAGGTCCCACAGAGATTCTACTGCTTGCTATCTTGTATATCCATTTAGACTGCAGAGATATTCACTTAGGCCAAGCTGTGGCTCCTTTCATCTCTACACAATCAAGCGCACAGACTCAAGAGGACACGCTGTTTCTAAGCAGAGCCAATACAACTTCCCCTTGACATTTGAAAGCAGTAAAACAAAATGTTTTTCCTTTCCCAAAAGGCAATGAGAAGTAACGCCAGCGCCTGACAGACTGTTATGTGCTGTATATACTGTGCATGCACTGGCGAGTAAGTCCACCCCAGAGCATGCCTGCATGCCTATACAGCTATGTATAGACACAGCTGACCAGATCTCGAGCCTCTGCTGCCCATCTCCAAATATGCTGCCAAGGCTGTAGGTCAGGAGGGGTCTGGGATGTGCCCTCACAGGGGCCCTTCGTCTTGTCTGGATGACTGGGGTACCCAGAACTAAGGTCCACCACAGAGAATACTAACCCCTGTAGACAGCCACAGTCTGTACCAATCACTGCCCCTGTATCCCAGATGAAAAATGGGCTAACCTTTTAAGACAGGGTGACTTCTTTCTTTCGGAAACAAATGCTAGCAGTAAGGCATTGCAGAAGTATATGATGATATTACATCCCTCCCAGTAGAGAAGAACAAAAAAAAAAATCTACTTATCTAACATTGTAAGAGAACTTGAACTGTTTGTTCAAGGGGAGTTGAAGCACTTCATCATCTTGGTTTTCTGATACGCAAGATGCAGAGTTGCCCCTCATGTTGCCTCAAGCACAGATACGCACATGCATACAAGCATGTCTGGTAGATTGCCCAGATTTAGAACCTTAGCAGCAGACCTCACAGCCTCTCTAGTCACTGTCTTTGACCACCTGGTCCCTCAAGTAGCCAAATCTCAGACACTCTGCTCTCTCCAGTATCTTAGATTTATGGCCACTGTCACTTGGCTCCCATGCCTCTTACCCGATTTGTCAGCTAGCCTGTCTTGGTATTTGCTAGTGATTACATACTGATATACATACGCACGTAATACACACTCCAGTCTCTCCAATTGCTGGCACCCTGAGCCTGCAGCTCCTGTCATCTGTGGTCCAACTCCAGCTGTTGGAAGGTAGACCTCCATGGATACACATGCATGCAGATAAAGCCCTGCACCCAGGAAAAGTCAGAAATGGAGTTAAATGAAGAGACAGGACAGACTGCACTGATCAGGAGCAGCCTGATGTTTACATGTAATCAGCCTCTTTTGTCCCCTTATTCCTCTCTTTTCCCACTCTTTTTTCCCCATGCCTCCTTGATCCCCCATTCCCCACCTTTGGTTCTTTCCCAAAACACCCCATAATAAGCCTTTGTACAATCCCAAGATGCTCTGCCCTGCATCCCCTAGGTCCCATACCTCCAGGCTGTATCCACCCCCTTTTACATTCCTCAGCTCACACTGAAGATGCTATACAGTATTTTCAGATAAAGAGGTAACAAATGAGATAAACAAAAAGCTTTAATGAATATTAAGTGAATGCTGTGAGAAGTCTTATTCCCCTCTGATGATAAATCAGATGTTTAGGCAGGCTGAATCTCAGACCAAATTGATGTATCGAGGCTGGCCTAAAGCCACGCAGGCTTTGAGCATGTGTGAATGAGTCCTCCCACAGGGAAATTATTTTGCATGCCCACTGGCACACATTTTTTGCCCAAAAGCTGTTTCTCAAGCCAGGTGAGTTTTCAGATCATGAAACCACTCGCAAGTACTCTTCATAGATATACACACTGTTACAGAGAATAACTGCCCTGTAAATCTCAGAACCCAAGCTGCAGGTGTTCAAAGCTTTTGTGTCTTACTCCACACCCAAGCATTCGGGGCAGAGCCAACAGTCCTCACAGTCCAAAAGCTGATGCTTACCTAAGCGACAGATTTTCTCATCAGATTTTCAGATTTTTTCCTTCTCACGAAGTACTCAGTGGGAAGCTCCTCAACTGTTACATGTTCCAACCTCTGCCCTAGCATTTGTAAAACAAAAATTAATTTATAATTTCTAAGCATGGCTCATCACTTCATTATTTTATATAGTGGTGGTTATTTTTCTCTGTATCATTCTAACCGCACTCATATAATTCAGTGAACAGAGATGAATTTATTTTTCAGCGTCACCTATTTGCAGTTTTGTTTACCCATGGCTGTGAATCTCACACTTGTAATACCAGTTCTCTTGTATTCCTTGTCATTGTCCTTTGCTTCTTCTAGGGTGTCCTTCTGCTCAAATGTTTTTCTGACTGGTAGAATAAAATCTGCTTGTCCAGGGGACAGGTTAGGAAATGTGGCATCAATATACTTTTGAAAAGCTTGTCTTATTTCTTGTATTTCCGTTTCCAGTCTGTCCTTCCAATCTGTCATCTCCTCCAGTTTTTGTGTGAGAGATTTTACCTGTCCTTCTGCTGCTTTCCGTGCAATCGTCACCTTTTCCAGCTCATCAAGACGTAGGGTTTCTGCTTCCCTGAGCTGTTTTTCAGTCTCAGTTTGATTCTCTTTTTGTGCAAGTCTCAGGGCAGTATTAATCTCATGAGATTTTTCTTTGTTTAATTGCTCTATAATCTTCTGATATTGTTCCTCAGCTAACATACTTTCTTCCTTGAGCTGCTCTATATTCTTTCTATTTAAAAAAGAAAAAGAAGAAAAGATTTCTAAGGAATACCTGTAATTAAAGATTATTTAAAAAACAATTTAAGTCTGCTCAAGTTGTTGTAAAACCTCTCTTATTCAACTATAAATACACAGCAAATCAGAACTTGATGTAGGACCTCTGAAACAAAACAAGGTAAAAGAAGGCCACTGGTAACACAGAGAAAGAAAGTTGCAGAAGATTCTATTTCTGCATGTGTTTCATCCAGCCATCATTTAATAATGCTTGCTTCCAAATGAAAAATACAAAGGATTACTCCTTCACTCTTCGTTCAGGTCTCAGAGCTAGTACACACCGATTTTCAAATAGACTTTGAAAAACTCTGCCCCCGAGTAAAAATGCTGTCTTGAAGTGAAACCTATGAACTGATTTCTAGACTACAGATTCACCTGTAATTTTGTTTAAGTGGTAGTGAGAACATCTTTGTGCTAGCACATCAGTAATAAAGCATAAAATTTATATTATGTAGTCAAAACATTCCGGGTGCTATTCACCGGAGTTGGCTCAGGGATATGTAAACAATGGTGCATCAGGCATCCATTAAGGTTACTGAGCCAAACACTTCAGTTTGGAGAAAACAATTTCTGCCCCCTGTTATTGCTCCCTCCACTTTGCTGGAGATACTTTCACAGAACTCTACTAACAGGAGAAGTTAAAGAGACCAGCTAAGTTTATGCAGAATGTGATTTATCTTTGTCAGAAAGGGCATGTTTTAATAGTGAAAATGAAGGTATTAAATAATGGATCAAAACTTAAGTGTAACTCTGTTCAGAAAAAAAAAAAGCACCTTACAAAGGAACACACCTGAACTGATCTTTTCATTGTGACAGCATCGTGTTATTTTGTTGTTTGTGCTGTCAAAAATTGAAATGTATTCTACTCTTAAGGGAGAGGGGTGTGTTACTATCTTGACATCAAAGCTGTTTAATTCGCAATGCTTAATCTTTACGGGTAGAATCTCCTGCACCCCACAGAGCTCTCTATGAACACATCTTTTTCAGTTTTGCATAGATGTCAGGAATGGCACAATAGGCCCCAGAGATCTTTATTTCTGATGACTCTAAATCAGCCATAAAAAGCAAAACTTTGGGATCCATGGTTGGCTTTGTGATACTTGCTCTTAGGAAAAAAATATGTTTCATTTCTATATGGGGTGTCAGCAAGAGAGAGCGAGCCTGCAGCTCTTGCTGGCCTCTTGACATTTCCAATTTCCAAATATGTTTTCTTCTAAAGCATCTATTGATCTTTGCCTAGAAGACGCATCAGAGCAATGCTGATGCAATTCCGTTCACTTTCTTTAGCAGATCATGCGTGCCAGCCAAGTCAGAGGAAACACAAAGAGCACCTGTGCTGTATGGCGGCTTCCCGCAGGGCTCTCTCCCTCTCCTCTTTCCTGGCTTCGGCCACCGCTTGCATCTTGTCCCGGGCACACTCCATGAGGACGCACTGAACTCTGTGAGCCATGCGCTGCTCTGTAGCTTCAGCCTCTTTCTTCTGCTCCTCCTCCATGTACTGCTTCATCTCTGCCTTTGCCTTCCTCACCTCTTCCTTAAGCAAAGTTAAAAGCAGATGTATGTAGCAGCAACTTATTATTCAGCTGTCTTTAAACAATTCCCAGCAAAGCCCAGCAGAACAGACTTCAGGAAAAAATTATGAGGCAATTACAGTGACTTACTGTAGCATCATTCCACATCATCCATGTTTTCTACACAAGGCACAAGTTTCCTGGTATATTTTCTTCACAATCTCATGTGGCCAGTGCCATGGTTTTAGAGTGACATGGAGAAGCCTGGTCCTTGGTACGCTTGTCAGCAAGATATTGCTTGGGCTGATGAATTATGACATTGTAACACTAATCTTAGGTGGTCCGGATGGACATAGATATATTTGGAATCCCAGACAACTCTACACCAATATACCTCTGTTGCCATTATAGGCCATGCCAAACTCATGCCAAGCCTGACCATCCAGGAAAGCAGTGCAACCTAGTTAACTCACTGCCCAGTGATCTGTGCTGCTTTGCCACCATTCACAGTTTTTTCCAAGACCCCTGAAAAGTGCATCCTCTGTGGAAGTGGCAAGACGGTATTCGGAAAGCTCTGGCTGCTTAGATCTTGGTGCGTTTTCTAATACACAATGAGCAGAATTACATGAGGTTTGATGTAAATCTTTTGCACACCCAACTATAAGCTCTGTACTCTGTGTATTTTTGTGGATACTGGTTGGTTGTCTACTGCTGACAAGCGGAGTGACAAATAATAAGACCTGCCTACAAAGAAGCCTAACTAAAGCCACTTGACTATTAGTGGTGGTGGAACAGTCACATCAGCACTGCTGCAAAAAGCCATTCCTGAGGCTACCAGCTGAAAGCAGTTGTCTTTGTCCTATCCTAAATGTAAAAACACTTCAATTACTCATTCAGTGAGATGTCTTTTTGGCTGCCACTATGGGTTTGCTTAGACAGATGCTGAGTAAGTTTTCTGCCACCACCTCTCCACGCTAGTTGCTAGTGAGCACTGTTAAGACACCTCTTAAAATGAACTGCAAGAAACACAAAGCACCAAATAGAAAACATCTTGCAATTAGTTTAGATATATTTGCCTCTGCTTTTGTTTCAGCTGTAGAATTCTCTATCTGCTCCCTAGTCCTTAATCACTAGAACCAATGTTATCAGAACAAACGGTACGTGTTCAGGTCCTGAGCACTCAGGTCTATGAAGATACATAACAGGCTTGTGGCAAGTAATTGAACAGTTAAACACGAGGAACTGAGCTTCTGCCAACTACTGTCAGCGGATGCTATGACAGCAAAAGACAGAGCTCCCTTGGAAAACAGCTCCATAAAACAGAATGAACTCAGCTGGAAACTTAAGACCACTGTAAACCTCCCTGCTTTTCCTCTTGAGATGCCAAGCACATTGCTTTGACTGCCTGCAGTATAAACAGATAGCTATTTAGAAACTTGTATAAAATAAAATTCCAAAGCAAAACGCTCCAGCAATTCTCTGTGCGCCCTTCATCTGTCGGTGGGAGCCTGCAAGACTAAGGATGAGAGGTGTTAGACGGACTGCGCAGTGCCTGACTGAGGAGTGCTTGGATGCTCCAGTAGTAAAAAGCCCTGTGAAGTGGTGCAGAAAGCAGGAAGGATCAGATCCAGAAGGCAGTTGCCCTCCTTTCTCTCTGTATAATCTCTGAGTCTTTTCTCGGATATTAAACAGCCACATGAAGCATGTGCTAAGCAGATATAGAAATTCAAAGCTACAATTGGTGCGCTTCATTTAGGAATACACATATGCTGGCAGTTTTCCTTCTCCTCCACTCCACTTCGGGTCCAGGTTCAGTAAATCAGTTAAATAACTTTCTAGCTTTGATGGACATCCAACTCTAACCATTCTGTGATGCTGTGACATGAAACTCCAGGACAGATTTAAAGTTATGCCTGTATTTAACTGCTCTTAAGAAATGCACCTAATCAGATTCAGTGGCTGGCTGACTTAAGGCCGGACAAAGAATTTTCAACAAAGTCCACAAACTTAATTCAATAAAAAAAACAAGTAAAACATGCTGAAAGTGAATTAAAAATCCAGCTAGTTCAAGCTCATGTCTCATCTAGCACAAAGACAAAGCCAGATATCCTTAGGCCAAGTACTTCTCCTGGCACTGGAGTTCAAATCTCAGATGAATGAAGGTCCTGGTTATGGCAAGCATTAATAAAACCCTTTTTCTTTTTTTTTTTTGTTTAACATAGAATGATATTCTCATTTGTCAAACACAGTTCTGTCATGCTAGCTATTTCCACGGTAATGAAAGCAAACTGGTTCATACCTTTAATTCCTCTCCAAGTTTTTGTTTGAGGTCTTGTACAAACGCACTGTGGTTAGCGGATGCCTCTTTGAGAGCTTTATCCACTGCCTCTTCCTTGAGCATTTCAGCCTTTAAAACAAGTTATTATTTAAGTATAGGTGCTCACATTCTATTAACATCCTGTTAAGATGAAGCAGAGGTTACATGATCAATAGTTCTGTATTTTCTTTTGGCCCATTTGGCAATTTTATTGCAGTGATTCCTGTTAAAATGTAGCCACACTATAGCATTGAGCTGCCACAGTTGTAACCACTATACATATATTTAACATAAAGGGCAGTTTCAGAATCTTACATAGCGCCATGGGGAACAGCTGTAACAAGCGGTAACTTCTGTGTGCTTTAGAGACCATTTTCACACCAGATGTAAAATTTGTTATTAATTCAAAGTATGCTTTGTTGTGCTCAGAAACTGGAGAAATAGGTGCATGCAATCTGTGACAAGCTGAAATTAATGACAGCTCTATAGCAGTGACCTCAAAGTTCTTTAACTGCCTTTACGCTATAGCAATTATTCCAAAGAATCATCATCATTTAAATGACAGGACCGTAATTTAATTTACCTGAGACCAAAGTTCAGCTTTCATTTTTTCAATGCGCTCTTGTATCTCTGCCTCCTTCTTTTTATGGTGTTCTTGTTGAATGTCTGCTCCAATCTCTGTACAATCAACACAAGCGGTTCATACACAGCAAACAACCATAGTGCAGAAACCTGTGTCTCTCTCCTGACCCCTTTGCTTGGCTCCTCAGCTAAATAAAAAAAACCAAAAGGCTAAAAACACCTATTTCACATATAGGAAAACACAATTTTTACTGCTTTTGCAGTTCCATAAATGCAACAAGAAGGTGCTGAACCCAACTCTCAAGGAAGGCCCAGCCCAGTGCTGCAGGAGCACAACTAATCCCTTCCAGAAAGGAGCCACAGCGCTTCACAGGGCCCAGGCCAAGGTCGTTCCCTTTAGCAGCATGGACGGGGTCCAAGTAAAATGTTAGCGTCACTGTCTTCTCCTGCAGACATGCTGTGAAACAAAACAGGTAGTACTGCCAACTCATCTGAAAGGCTGCTCTTCAGCACCAAGGACTGCCCAGAAGACAAGCCAATGCAGAAGGAGGTGGATAAAGATCATAGAATGGTTCAAGTTGGAAGGGACCTTAAAGATCATCCAGTTCCAACCCCCCTGCCCTGGGCAGGGACACCTCCCACTAGAGCAGGTTCCTCAAAGCCCCATCCAGCCTGGCCTTGAACCCCTCCAGGGATGGGCCATCCACAACTTCCCTGGGCAACCTGTTCCAGTGTCTCACCACCCTCACAGATGCCTTTCTGCATCCCAAACCTTCCTCCTCCTCAACAGTGGGATTTCAGATCCTCCCCCTCTGCCTTTCCTACTCAGTGCCAAGCCTGGGCATTGCTTTGGATCCCGTTCTCTCTGCTTGGCAGAGAACTCTCTATAACCTCTTCCTGGGTTATAGGAAAATGAAAACAGAATGGAGCCACAGGAGGTCTAGTCTTCACACAGCCACTGGAGGATCAGGGCTCCCTCTTTCAGTCTTCTTCCCCACTCCACATGAGTGGGCAGAGTCCTCTCATGGAGCTGACACATGGAAAACAGCAGCAGGATGGGATAAAGAGGTCAACTGGTTTAAATCAACAAAACCGAAGTCCAAGAGTGCATAAATCTTAGCAACAAGCATGTTGTGCTCCAACCGCATAGCTTTTCCCCAGTCCATTATACTAAGTAGCAAAGAGAAAATAATTTAAAAAGAGACTGTATCTGGCCTTCTGGACGTGTTTTATGCTTTATGTGTTAACACAGAGCTGAATCCTCATGTTCTGAGATATGCACGGCACCCACCCTGATGCTGGGGCTCTCAATACACCGATAATCAGTCGATAATGCTTAAAATAGAAACCAAGCACACTCCTCTTCACAATGCAGATCAATTAAAATGCACAACATGATTTCTACAGAACTTTACACAGCTGATCAGAAGCCTCTATGACAATTGGGCATAGAATATAAAGATACTTCAGATTCTTGCCAGGTCCTCAAACATATGAATGGCACCACATGCTTTCCTTCATCGTTGAGGTTATGATTGTGGTATGCCAGAAAAAAAATAATCAAACCTCAAGAAGCTCTACAAAGCCTCAATCCAAGGTCAGCAGCCAGAATCAGGTATAAGAAGGTAGGATTCGGGATAAAACACCCCAGCTGTCCCCTGCTGAAGGGTGAGGGGGTGATCTTTGCAAATATTAAGTCAAGCACAGTTCCTCCCAAGAAACTTTCCCTTAGAAAACATTTGCTAATGATCTTACAACTAATTCTCTTTTGCACTTTATTACGCTCAAATCTGAATGCCCTCATGCACCACAGGACAGTTGACCTTGCCCCCCCTCTGAATAAGCTGGATTTATTAAGTCAGAAGGTAAGTACAGTTCTTTCTTACCAAGATGTGAATCCTGTCATGACTGTCAAGAACAGGCAAGAACAACAGCTCTTGGGAGTTTTCCTGAATCTCATATTGTGAGGAAAGGACTTCAAAAGCAAACTTACCCAGTATATCACGATGAGTGTAATACCGTGTTCTGAAAGGCTTATACTCCCGAATCCGATCAAAAGTAGCATTGGAAGGCGGTGGTGGTACTACTTTAGAACATACAGCACAGCAAACGAAGGAGTCCAGATCAGGACTTCTAATCATCGTGGTATTCTAGTATTATTCTGTAATACAGTTACTAAAATGTCAGAACCCCATTCCTGGCAGATCTCTTGCTTGCAGCATAAACGTTTATTGTTGCTACAGAAAACATGCAAGCTGATGAAGAGAGAAAAAATCATTGGCCATTACTTTTTACCAGTTAGCTGAAACGTTTGCCTTCAGATTAGGATTCACACATGCTGACAACTAGTAACATGCTGTAGGCAGATGATGAGGGAGGGTTGTATGAAGTGACCCCTTCCAGCCCTAATACAGCTCCCTACGTAGCAACTGTTACTGGGCAGGGCTGGCTTTCCTCACAAAGAACTAACTTTCCCTCCTAATAGTTAAGCAGCGTCAGGGTAGGCTTTGGCTTTTTAATGCATTCTTTTGTTGTTGAATGTCAACAATTCCTATTCAAACCACGTAGTCTAAGGAGATTTCAGGAGCAGTACGATAGCTACCGTTTCAGATATGTGAATCATAGCATTTTGTCGCTGTTCTTGGTAAGGATGTGAAAGCCAGCACAGACAATAAGGAACTAGCAAAACCCTGAGCGAGCCTCTGCCTGGGAAATCATTTTGAGTCACAGTTCCTGTCAAGCCAGCTATCATCTGCTCTAGATAATTATTACTATATTGAAGATGAAATTGAGAAAAGAAGAACAAAAGAAATTGTATTGGTGCTGTTGCCTTATCCTCCAGATGCATAAGGGGAGCCCTGCTTTCAGAGCCAAGCGAACAGATTCTGTTACTGATGTAGCTGTGACCGAGTCGGGTTTTTTCCCCCTTTAATCCCTATACGCACATATTTTTTTATGTATATAAATCAGGTACTTAAAACAGCAAATGCCAGTATTGCCAATATTATAACACCCATTAATTTACTACATTCTTCTCTGTATTTGCGCAGCTTTATCTCCTTTTTATATATAATGTTTGTAGCATTAAAAGAGTTACCTGCACAGCAGCTGCCACAAATAAGTACGGAAAAGCTCCTTAATAATAAGGACAAGTCTAAATATTCCTTCATCCCAGGCAGTTCTAAATTAACCTGGTTAACAGGACTTTACTCCACGCAATAGATCAGAGGCCCCACCTCAGACAGCTTTTCCATGAAGTGCCATTGACATGCACATGGCCCACACCCTGCCCAGGTCAGTCCCACACCCTTCTCTTTCACACCCCTTCCTTGTTTTCCCTCAGTAACTTCCAGATCCATATGCGCTTCACAAAATGTAATTCAAAATTTTGAGAACCCAAATCCTGCATCAATCCCAAATACATCAAAATGAAAGACTGGGCTTTTTCACTTCAACTCATCTGCAGGTATAAGCATCAAAGTGTGTATTTTAAAAGCCTGCAGAAAAACAGGCTAAAATGCTTACTGTAGCACTGTTTTTGGAACAATTTGGTTAAATTCATGCCAACATACGAGACTCGTACATTTTAATGAATTGAAGAGAGCTCAAATCCTGTGTGACCATTTTTAAAAGAACAGATTAATTCTAAAGGTCCATCACATCCTATCAAACAAAACATATTCTACAGGATATGCACAGCATGTGACAGTTCTGAGTATTTCATCCATTCACCTGGCAATTCCTTCACTCCTCAAAAGGCAAGTAGTTTTCCTCACCTACGAGCTTTCAGATTTGCCCAAGACCCTGCCGTTGTGAGGCAGTTAGGCTCACAGAAGGGAATATGCTTTTAAAGGCTGTAAAAACGCTATTTTCTTTTACAGCTTTATCAAAGGTAGAGCTCACTTCCCTTCTCAGAAAGGAGGTAGCTAAAGCACGGCCCAGCTGAATTTAGGATACAGGTAACTGTAAAACACAAACAGAAGGAAAATCGCAGGTTCAATGCGAAGGATTTAGAGGGAGATAGAGAGAAAACCCACAGAGCAACTGCTGTCCTTCAGCAGTCAGTCACCTTTTTTATCTTCAATAACAAAATCTTTCAGTAACAAAACCCAAAGCAATTTCCAGAGTGGCAAAGCAGATGTCCCTGAATATTCTTTCTTTTTTGGCCTGACAGAAGCCAACTTGGCCAAAGCAGGTTAATAAAGAGGTATCTCAGCTTCTTGGGAGCCCTTGATGGGGCTGTAAATATGAGCTGAATGGAAAAATGCAACCAGAACACTAATTCAGTCCTGTGGTAGAAACAGGGCACGGCCTGGTATGTGCTTTCCCACCACACGTTCTGGAGTTTGGTTAATGCAATACCATCCAGGAAATGTCAGGCACAAAGAAGTAGGTGGAGAAGCCCATAGAAGAAGGCCTCAATGCAGAAAAGCCCCCATCAGTAAGTTTTGCTCAAGGTAAAGGCACACAGGGGACCACCTCATGTGCTACCGAAACGCCACGATGCCCACCCGCCCTCCAGCCACACTCACAGCGGCACCAACCAGCAAACTGCCAAGGGTCACCTCCAACCCACAGGCGGGGCCGTTCAGCAAGACTGGGCTAGTTCAGGTTGATACGTTCTTTTCTCTGTGTCTGTAAAAACTTGTTGATTTTAGACTCTCCATTCCTTAGCCTGAGGTCAGTAACCTATAACAAATTGTCATATAAAGTGCTTTGCAATATAGAGAAATTTAGTTTTTGAATGCAGCTTAAACTAGTCCTGCTGACTAGTCAGGAACACACCACAAGCTCTGGCTAACCTGGAGTTACACGTACCAATTGGCGAGCTGATACAGGTTTGTTCACTGACCTGCTGGATGATGCCAAACAGGAAAGGTAATGGCCGAGTTCTTCCTGCCTTTCTCTTGGCAGAAGCACTCGTTTCACTTTTTCTCCTCTATCTAGCTACTGATTCTTTTATTCATTTGCAAGGAAGAGTACATTAGCATCCAAGGATTATTTTGTACAAATTTACTATTTTAGTATTGTACAAATTTATAATTTATTAAATAAAATCTTTCAACAACTGCTTTATCAGATCTTTCTTGCCTTCAAATTGCTTTACTTACACCGCTGTTAATTATCAACTTTCGACAGATCAAGAGATCAGCTTTTTCTTATCACACGCAATACATTATGCCTTCTGTTTAAAAAATAAAAGACAAAAATAAAAGACAAACCCCTGCTTTCACTTAATCAAAGCAAAGAGAGAAGTGAGCTGAACTATCAGGTAAATTTCTAAGGCATTTACCAGTCTTGACTGCACATCAGAGTTAACTGCATGTCTTCTGACACGCTGTGGAGACCGCAGATAACAATTCTTAAAATCACTTTTATGTTTCCATGTATCTTAATTGCAATTTATGTGTACAGGCATAGCATTTTATAAAGGAACTTAAATTGGATTAAATAGAAAGAGGGACATTTATTCATTATTTCAATGGACAGAGAAAAAATAGCAGTTGCCTTGAAAAGTTCTGGCAGTAATTTGCTGATTTCCTTCCTTATGTTCTCAGTCCCACTTGGAAGTTTTCCTCCTCATATACCTGGACCCGTCACTGTCGATTGCTTCATAGAGGTCCTTTTTATTCTCTACTGTTGCATGCAAATAACCAAGGTAGGCCACGCAGAGGCTAATTGCTATGAGTCCAAATGCCATCACAGGTTTGTTCTGACCAAAAAAAAAAGAAAAAGTACACATTTTTAGTCAAAACATTTTTCATTCATCACAAACATTACATTCTTCAATCTTACCTCAGAAAGTTAACAGTGAAGTATCATGACATCCACAATTGTCAACTGATCTAAATAACTTTAATAAGCAGCAAGAAGGGACACCTGATTTTCTGATAACAAAAGGAATTCCCTATGAAAAAGACGACTCTGATCGCGTTGCCCAGTGCTCTGACTTTTGCTGCTCACAAATGCTGCTTGAGCATGAATGAGCAGGCTAAAACCAATTACTGAAGCTTATTATCACAAACTTCTACCAGAATCCATCTGGATATACTACTAGGACAATGCATGCTACTCCTGCCAAGCAACCTTGAATCACACTCCTCTAAACCAGATCGTGTATTATCACCACAACATCTACACTTATTATGTGTGCGAAATTTCATCCAGTTTTGCTGGGTTCTGCTAGTGTAAATAAAACCTGAGTATCATCAACTTAATTATAATTATATAATTAATTATAAAACACAAGAAAAAAACAAAATATTGAAAAGCTACTAAAAATCCCCTCCTTTGATATCAAAAAGCTCACACTTTATTATTTTTTCCTTTTTAAGTATTGACGAGAACTCTTATTACTTCACCTATCAAATTACATGGCTAATGTGCCTGTAAACAGTCCTGAAAGCAACTTGGCTAGGTACAAAAGAATCAGACAAAATAACAGTGAAATAAAAGCTGGAATAAACAATGTAATGTTCTGGGCTCTTAATAATCAGGGTGGAAAAAAAAGTAAAAATATTTTTAGATACATTACTGGGTGGTTTGCATAACAAGAGATGGTTATATAACGCACACAGAATTGCAATGCTTATTTTAAAGCAACCATGTCTCTCCAAGCATATTTAGTTCCTCTCAGAATGAGCCCCTTACAGGTTTAATGAAAAGCTCTGGGTTCACAGCTCTGAAGAGCATAGTTGTTTGAACACTCCTCAATCCTGGTTTCCTCTCTTTGGGTATTTCATTTTCATTTGGAGGTTTGGTGGAAGACATTTTAATTAATGTTGAATACTTCCTAAAAACAAAATGAAAAATAAATGTCATTTTAATGCAAGAATGAAAAAACAACAGTCACTGAACGCAAGTTCACACTCAGCTCGTTTTCTACAGCATGAATTTTCGTTTATGTATATATAAAAGATTGCCTTTGGTGTTACCTAACACTCCCAGCTTAAACACACTGATTTTCAATCTTGTCAATTTTGTGCATCGCAAAATTAATTTCTGGAGATTCACATCTTTATATATAGCAAGTGTAAGCCTCCTGAAAACAGGCTTTTTTTTTTTTGCTTTTGGCTAATGCTTTAGCTACCGGTGGACCTAGCGGCAGTCTTCAGGCTAAAAAGACAAAGCACACAATTTTTTTTATTTTTTTTTAAATATTCTTACGTGTGACAGCACAGCCTGCACCTTGTACTGTGGTCACTCCGTCCACTCACCCCAGCACCCTTAAGACTCATTTTCTCATACAAGGGACAGGTCCCATGCAAGATGCCACCTGAGCAACGGTGAATACATCATCCCCTTGGTTAACTCTGCTTACTGGGGTTAGAGGAGACACAGTGCTAAGCACACCCCTGCCCTCACCCTGTACGAGTGAGGCACAGCCAGGGGCCCAGGGCCAGGAGTCACAAACCCAACCCAGCAGTCGCCGCGGGCCGCCTCCCTAAACACAGCAGGGAGGTGAAGGCAGCGTGAAGGTCGGCTAAAGGCGACCACACGGGCACAAGGCCCTGCCAGGCCCAGGGTGGCACAACGCCAGTCCATACCTGAGGAGCAACCGCCCGGCAGCTCAGCCTGACTCCCCCACACCTGCCCCCAGCAGCACAAACCCTGAGGGCGGCGACCGAAAGCGCAGAAACGTCCCCCGAGGCTGTGAGGGGGCTCCGCACGCCGCTACCGGCTTTAGGCCGGGGACGAAGGGAGCTATTGCCCCACAGAAAAACACCAGCGGCAACGCCCGGGACATAACGACCAAGGCCAGGCCGCCGCCACCGCTGCCGCACCCCAACGGCGCCTCAGAAGGCGACGGGTAACGGTTAACGCCTCGCGACCAACGGCCGCCGTCCCGCGCGCCCTCTCTCTCTCCCCCTCCCCCGCCGCTACTCACCCCGCGCGCCGCCGACGGGGCTTCCCCCGCGCAGGGGACGGGGCGGGGCCGGCCCGCGCCTGCGCGCTGGCGCCCCCTCCTGAGCGGAGGCCGCCGGCGCGGGCGGGAGAGTGGCCAGGCCCCTCCCCGCCCATCCCCTCAGGCGGCCGGCGGAGCCGGGGTAGGTGAGAGGGTTCTTATAGAGTCATAAAATGGTTTGGGTTGGAAGGGACCGTAAAGGTCATCTCGTTCCAACCCCTCTGCCATGGGCAGGGACACTTCCCACCAGACCAGGTTGCTCAAAGCCCCATCCAGCCTGGCCTTGAACACCTCCAGGGATGGGGCATCCACAGCTTCTCTGGGCAACCTGTTCCAGTGTCTCACCACCCTCACAGGAAAGAATTTCTTCCTCATATCTAATCTAAATCTCTCCTCTTTCAGTGTGAAGCCATTACCCCTTGTCCTGTCATTATGTGCCCTTGTAAAATGTCCCTCCCCATCTCTCCTGTAATCCCCTTCGGGTACTGGAAGGCTGCTATAAAGTCTGGAACCTTCTCCAGGCTGAGCAACCCCAACTCTCTCAGTCTGTCCTCACAGCAGAGGTGCTCCAGCCCTCTGAGCATCTTCGTGGCTTCCTCTACCTGCTCCAACAGGTCCGTGTCCTTCTTGGGCTGAGGACTCCAGAGCTGGACACAGTACTGCAGGTGGGGTCTCACCAGAGCAGAGTAGAGGGACAGAATCACCTCCCTCGACCTGCTGACTCCTTGCCCGGGCTTGTGGGTCCTCTTCACCAAGCACAGCTCCAGATATCAAGCGTGAGGTGGGGGAAGAAGGTGGCTCGGATGGAAGAGGAGCTCTTCACCGCCGAGCCACCCCTCAGAGCCTGGGCAGGCTCCATCCCCTGTGACGCCCCAGCCTGGTGGGCATGGAGTGTTGGCCTCCGGTAAGGGCCAGTCCCTGGTAATCCCCTGCAACCCCCCCCCGAGAGGTGTACAAGATTCGCCCAGTTAGTGCAAACCTTGGTACTCGAGATAGCAGCAATTATTTTTTAAACGTGGGAAATGGAAAAGGAGAAGCGTGAGATTCCCCCGTCCATTGATCCCAAGTGCTGGGATTGGGAAGGGGTGTTTCGTGTGGAGATGTGTCTCTGGAAGTGAGGTTCTTTGAGCAGAAAAATAAGATGCGATTTAAGCATCCGGTTTCTGGTATTTAGACCTGAACTCAAGATTTCAGGCATCTGGAAACTCCTGGTTATATAAATGCTGCTTTGTGGTGGTGTTTTGTTTTCTGTTATTTGTAAACAGTAAAATTAATAAGATTACCCAGAGCCCAGAGGACACAAAGCCCATGCAATCGCATCTTCCTGCTCATGCCTCCCCTCTACTGACTTCGATGCCACCAGGCAGTTTGAGCCATGTTAGAAATAAGGGCAGAAATTTAAATTTTGGGGAAAACCAATACCTGGGGGGTAGGGAGAGACCTGGATTAGTGCTCCCCTAGGTAACAGGCAGGCAGAACTGAGATATGACAGATAATATTACAGAGATTTAGTTGCAGCCAGCTGGAGGATTAGTACAAATGTAGCTCTGGACTCACCAACCCAGCTCACGCTTCACAGAATCACAGAATGCTATGGGGTTGGAAGGGACCTCTGGAGATCATCTAGTCCAACCCCCTGTCACAGCAGGTCCTCCTAGAGCAGGTTGCACAGGAACATGTCCAGGCGGGTTTGGAATGTCTCCAGTGATGGAGACTCCACCACCTCTCTGGACAGCCTGTTCCAGGGCTCTGCCACCCTCAAGGGAAGAAGGTCCTCCTCATGTTTAGATGGAACTTCTTATGTTCGAGTTTTTGCCCATTTCCTCTTGTCCTGTCCCTGGGCACCACTGAAAAAAGACTGGCCCCATCCTCCTGACACCCACCCTTTAAGTATTAGTAGGCGTTGATCAGATCCCCCCTCAGTCTTCTCTTCTCCAGACTAAAAAGACACAAGTCCCTCAGCCTTTCCTCATTAGAAAAACGCTCCAGGCCCCTCATCATCTTTGTAGCCCTCTGCTGTACCCTCTCCAGTAGTTCCCTGTCCTTCTTGAACTGGGGAGCCCAGAACTGGACACAGGGCTCCAGATGGGGCCTCACCAGGGCAGAGCAGAGCGTCAGGATGAGTCCCTCGACCTGCTGGTCACACTCTTCCTGATGCCCCCCAGGATGCCATCGGCCTTCTCCATATCTGAAGGGTGTCTGAGAGGACATTGATGGGGCATCTGGTTATTGCAGCCATGGAGGCAGAGAGGGGGTCAAATACAAACGTAGAGGTGTCCAGGCTCTCAGAACCACTTGCTCCATGTTTTATCTTGCAGTAAAGGCAGAGTAATAGGATATTGCAGGTTAACGCGTGCCTTCGAAATCCAGATGGAGTACCTAAAGAATTTTTTTTTTTTTTTCTGTGTGTAAATATCATGAGGTGAGAAAAATAGCAGGGAAATAAGTTTTGCTGTCAAGAGAGGATTGAGTGGTACGTCTGGGTTTTGTGTCAACATTTAATTCACAACATGCCATCTGCTAATCTGGTAGCTATTGTTTTGGCAGCATATGCCACACAGATGTTGTTTGGAAACCATTGAGTAGAAAGTCACATCTGAGTGAAGGTTGCTGCTCTCGTTTGTTTTCTTGTTTTTGGAATTGAAAGAAGCCGATACAAGGGTTTTGCGTGAGCCTTGGTTTTTGGGAAGGTAGCTTGGTTTTCTTGAGGGAAGGGAGAGTTTTTACAGCACTGTAGGAGGCATTCTGCGTACAGCTCCCAAATAATTGACATATTGTATACAGGAATGCAAAGCATTTCCATCACCACACTGACAAGCGCACTTGCTTATCAGCACATGCACCTCTTCCCAGCAGTTCCTGTCATTAACTGACCCCATCCACACAGATAAAACTTCTGGCCAGATCATAATGATATTTTCCAGGTGGTAGATGGGTTTATCCCAGAAGACATTTGCCTGATAATGGTGGTTAGGATTGTTAGATTGCTGACAGTTCTCTAGTAGTTCCTATCTTTCCTATAAAGGACCCAGGCATCATTCATGGGGGAAGAAATCATGCGTGATACAAAGAACACCATTAACTGGAGGTGAAGAGTTGTGGGATAAGGCTTATGCATAGAAAGAGAAGATGCAGAGAGGGACTTAGAAATGGGGCTGAGCGAGTGCTGGTACTCAGCATACATTGAGCAGGTGCCGACTATCCACATTAATTCTGCAGTAAAAAAAACCTTGGACCGCTTACTGTTTCGAGTTTTGCTTTATGACCGTGGGAAAGCACCTTATTTTATCTTTAATGTGAATATTATATTGCTATCATCTGACCCGACAGGATGTTGAAATGCTCAATCCGTCAAAGCTTGTAAAGTTGTCTGGCATCTTTTTATAGAAGAGACTCTATAAAGGGTAGAACTGTAAACATCTGTGGTATTTCTGAGTCACCCATCCTCTTAATATCTGAGTATCACTCCTGAAAAGTAACCATGCAGAAAAACCTTCCTTTTCCAAACTGAAGGCTGTTACTGAGATTTATATTCCTTTTAAATAAATTCCTTTGGGACTTCGCGTTCAGTATTGTGCTGTGTGCTGTGGCCATTCAGAACTTAACAGCAGCTTCTGCTTTGCTTGAGACTCGCATCCCTTTATCGTTTGAGCTGCAGAAGAGCCTCTGTAGGGAACAGAGAAAACCTGATACTGTGTCCCACGGATGTCATTAGCGTGTGATACCCAGCTTATGCAGTCCGGGGAGCAGCAGCGTCCCTCCTTGCCTTTGCTGATTCACCTCGCAGCTCCTGCTTATTTCGAGTACCACACAAGAACAGAGCTTCGCGTTGTCTTCAAAATAAAGATAGGATGCCTTGAGCTACCGATAAGTTTATTCCTGCTTTAGAGACACAGTTACACAGCTGCTGTGGACAGAAAAAATTCTTTTTTGCATCAACATTGGGACTTGAACACTGGTATGACTTGTAGTGACAGGGGCGACTTCCATCATGTGTTTGTTAGGGTTTTCATATGTTAATGTCCAGTGCGTATTTGCATTCCTGTTTTGCCTGATTTTTACAATGTTTTATACACTGTGAGTTTCACAACATTTTAATTAGACTTGACAATTGGGACTTTCTTTGTCCTGAACAAGTCTGTCTGGGGGAGAAGGGAAAGCAAAAATTAGGAATGACAAGTACTTCCTCCACCTTACTCGCAGCTAATGGTGAGGGGAGCAGTTATTGCACTGAGGCATGGGAAACAGTAGTGTCATATTAAGGACATAAACGCAGAAGAAGAAACAGAGATCTCCAGCTGGACAGAGGTGGCATTGAGAACTTGCTTTCAGCTCATGTCACTCTCAAGAGCCCTTATGCTGCTTTTCCACTGCTACTGCTAGTTTGTAACCTTCCCACTGAAGAAAAGCAGCGTTTTCAACAGCAGCATGCAGTGGTTGGGACCCTACCACTGACAATCCAAAATGCTTTTAAGGCAATATGCATTTTAAAACAAAAATCTGTTGGGAGTGAATCTTCTGTGTTTCATAACATTATGTGTACGTCTTCTCTAACACTTGTTAGCCAGCTGCGTCTCTGGGAGACAAACAGAGCACCCAGCCGTGCTTTCCAGCAAAGATTAAAGCAATTGTTATTTTTCATACACTGATCAAGCTTATAAATCTTTTTAACTGAATTCAATACGGAAAGGGAAAGGCACTTTGTTTAGTTCTGCTTTCATTAACGAGCAGGCAAATTGTTTCTGACTGGGAACAGAGTAATATAAAAACCCAAAGCATCCCCTCTGGATAGAAAAGGCAAGTTTCTACTGAAAAGGAAGAGCAGAAAAACAAGTGCAGCACTGAATTTGCTCACTACAACGATACACAGCCAGATATCCTAGAGTGGGGTTTAAAGACAAACTTGAGCTAATCTAAGACTGCACCTCCAAAACAGAGGGGTTAAGGGGAGACCTGTTTCCACTTGTGGTTGCTATGGCCTTCCTTGTGTGAGGACTCAGGATTGCTCAACCTTGGAGTATGTGAATTTTACTCCCTCGTCCAGCTGAAAACTAATGTTGCCAGAAAATAAAAAAAGGAGAACAAAGTTTATTTTTCCATTGGATGGGTGAGACAGCCTGATGTGAGCAGGGCCATGAAATCGGGAAGGCAATTGGAAATGCGGGCTCAGACCAGGACTAAACTCTGCCTGCAGCACTGGGGTTCCCAATCAGCTTAAGCTGTGATAAATTACAATCCTTAAACTGGTGCCCTCTCTAATCTAGGCACCTTTCAGATCTTCTGCAGGGAACACAGCTTCAATGAAGACTCAGGAGGGTAGAAATTTCACAGGTTTAACAGAGCACACTCTGCAGTATGGGACTCTGACACTCTGTAATCTTGACCTCTTCAGATATTCTGCACCTTACAGTTGTCTTTTAGTGTCCAGTTGTCTTTAGGTGGGAAGCTCTCCATTACCTGTGGTCCAGCTCCAAGCTCTGGCTCCTTCAGTTGCCCTCTGGAGGCAGGACCAAGGTCCTGATTCAGGCACATGTTTTATGCTACGTGATATCCTCCTCTCCATCAAACTACTGAACATTCACATATAATTCCCAGATAAAAGCCACAGTAAGTTTAAGCTACCTAAATTATACTGTGAATAAATTATATCGTGAAGAATTAATTTAAGAGGCAAGGAGTTTGGTCTCTCTTCTTTTTTTTTTTTTTTTTAATGTTACTCAGTGGTATAGCCATATCCCAGGTAAAAATGACTGCCAAAGCGTTGATCCTTCATAAGATGCATAAGGCAGGACATAAACGCTTATTCCATTGCTTAGTTATTAAAAATGTATGGGATTTCTAGTGGGGAGTGGCTCAGCTGCCTAGACTAATGTGGGAATTGATAAGCATGTACAGTAAACAAAATACATTTTAATAACAAAACCCAGGCTTCAGTTACTTGGAAAACCACTGTATTTTAAAATTTTAATAGAAAGACCTGTCTGAACACTTGAGTAATGTATTGTTAGGAGGAATGTGTGCTTAAAAGAGGATTTGTCTTTAGTGGACAATTTACTTGCCCAAGAGAACCCAAAATACAAATCTGCTGTAAAATGCCAAAGAGCAAACAGGGTGGGAGCTCAGGCTCTTAGGTCAGTTGTATGATTTCAGAAGGTTGCTGTAATTCCATACAGAGGTTTCAAGTGTTTCACGTGGACAGGGTTCTTCTGAAAAAAATGCAGAAGCCATACTACGGAGGGGTGCTAAGAGTCAAAAAGCGTTGAATGAAGGTCTTTCTTGCTATTTTGATATTGCAGTAAAGTTAATATTGAAGACAGAGCATAAGTTGGATGAGATGAAAGCTAGTAATGATCTTCGTGAGGAGTCTTCTGCCCGTGTCTCATGCAAGATTGACGTGGTCAAGTGACTTCTTGGCTGGCAAGCGCCCAGGCTACACGTATCTCGTGGAGGGTCAGTGATTGTTGCCCACTGCTTTGGATGCCCAAGCGCGTGTGTCTTCAGGTTGTGCCGTCGCTCGTGGGAAAGCACAAAGCGTGCAGCATGAGAGCTGTTGCCGATGAGCGCTCAAAAGATGGAGATAAAGCCCACGACTTTGAACAAATACCGTAATTTCCTCGTGTCTTTCTGATGATACAAGACACATTATGGTTCTGGTTTGAACAGTGTGCCAGGAGAGATGATCAGGTTTCACTCGTTTTGTTTATATTCCCTAGGAGACGAGCAATCTCCATTTTCAAGGCTTAAAGCAGGAACTCCCTCTCTCGGGAATGAATTGTTGATTGTTAATGCCACTAGAAAGCTGGGGTCCAGCTGTAATAATTCACTGAGACGCAGGTGAGTTAGAGTTTCTTGTTATAAAATATAGTTTTACTGAATGAGAAGTTGTTTTTCTAATGCCAAATGGGCTTTAATAGCCTCATGAAAGTGTCCCATGAGCCACCATAAGCCACAGATATAATCCTCTTTTTATTGCACTATTGCAGTACTTTGTAACTACTCAGGAGTTACAAACTGTAACGTGGCCATTGACAATCACTTGGTCAAGTGGAAATCTTTTGACTTTGTCAATTCATTTTTTTTTAAGAGTTGACCAAAGCGTTAAAACAGTAGCCTGAATGGAGCAGTGATGCTTATTAATGTTGAAGATCATTTGGTGCAGAGGGAGTTTTTGTTTACAGCGGGGGAGCATGGGAGAGATGGGTTATCTGTTTGTCACAAAGGTGATGAGAAATGTGGTGGTAGTAGTTGTGCAGGCAAAATATAAACATTGTGACTTCAAAAGACAATTAAGTCATTTTGCCTACTTCTGAGTTTAATTTTTTTTTTTAATTACACAGTTTACCAAAGTAACAAAGAAAACAGTGAACTGTGTCTGCCTTCTTTCAAAACCCATTCATTGCTATGGAGGAAAGACCACAGGCAATTAGCAGCTGGCAAAGCATCACACTCAGCAGCTGCTGGGTTATTAAGTGGTGTCTGCGGTTTTCCTAAATACAAAACAAGACGGGATTTTGCCACCACTGGCTATAGAAAAGAACACCAAGCGTGTTTAAGGTTATGAAGCCTACTGAAGATGTAGTTTAGAAGTGACATTTCCAGAGAAGTGAATGCTGGGCAGCTAAGGTCCTGAAGCCCAGAGAGGAAGGAGATTTGTTCCAAGCCACTGCAGAAGTCTAGGTGAAAGCCAGGTGTAAAAGCCAAACCAACCAGCTCCAGTCTAGTGCTAAATGACCAGCTGAGCCCTCTTCCATCTAGTCTTTTCTTTCCTGTAGTCAGCTGGAGAATAAATACCCAGGCTGATGTTTTTACATGTATATTTTAAGCACTATTTAATTTTTTGTGGAATTCTATTTTAATATCATAGTACCCAGAGGTTTATCTCCCAATGTTCCAAAGGGCTTATTTTTTCCTCTGAGGAGTTAAAAGTTAATAGTAGGCATGGAAAGAGAGAGGTTAGAAGCAGTAAGCTAAGGAAGGTGAAAGTAAGGACCTGAGCTGTGAGAAACTATGGCTCTTTTCTTAGCTCTGCCTCTGATGTGCTAAGACATGCTGGATAAACTGCATCCCCTCTCTGGTGGGCATGTCCTCCTCCACAGCACGTGCTTTCTCTGTCTAGATGGTTGATGTTTAGAGGAGAGGACTCAATTTCTTCTTACACGTTAATGAATAATTTATACCAGTGAAGTTCAACCCAAAGTGTTTCAATCTATAGATTACCTTTCGACAATCTGTGAGAGAAGAGCAAGCTATTGCCAGTACCTTCACATCTGCCATTCAGGGGCCTCCACTTCCCCTGGAAGCGTCTGAAGGATGAAATAGGTGGGAAACCTTTGGCTCAGTCAGCCTGGGAACCACGGATTCTGCTGCACGACCACTAGCAGTGGTGGTGGCAGAAGTGAACAAAAATTTTTACTATGAAAAGGCTATTAAGCATTGGAACAGGCTGCCCAGGGAAGTGGTGGCATTGCCGCCCCTGGAGGTATTTAAAAGATGGGTAGACGTGGTGCTGAGGGACATAGTTTAGTGATGGTTTTGTCAGTGTTAGGTTGATGGTTGGATTCGATGATCTGAAGAGTCTCTTCCAACCTTGACAATTCTATGATTCTATGATACTATGATTTCTGAAGAACCTTAAAAAGCAATGAGTATCAATACTATGTTAATGTTACAGCTTTATTCATTTTTTGATGAGAAAGTTTGCCTGAACAAGGCAAGGTTAGTTTTTATAACCTCGCTGTTTTCTTTCATTGGCTCTTTTTTAAGGACCTGGAAATCACCTTACGTTGGCACTCTCACCGTTGAACAAGAAACAAAGGCATTCCCAGGTTAGTGACTTGTAACAATAGTTGTTCGGCTCCTGTCACAGATGTGCAAGAGCTGTTCAAACTCTTGATGAAGAATTTATACCAGTGAAGTTCAACCCAAAGTGTTTCAATCTATAGATTACCTTTCGACAATCTGTGAGAGAAGAGCAAGCTATTGCCAGTACCTTCACATCTGCCTTTCACACCTTAGTAGGGTGACTCTTTGTACTGTACCTTGGTGTTCCCAGGAGGTTTCCTGCTCCATCTTCTGGAGCGGAGCACTGGGATAGATGCACTGGGGTGAGGGGCTAGTGGAGCTTTCACCAGTGTAAGAGCAGACTGAACAAACATCTGTCAGGAAGCACGACGAAGTCTTCTTAGGGCCAGAGAATGAAGCAAACCAGTGTTCCTCAGCCTGTGGACCCTACATCTCTGGTGGTGAGTAAGGAAGTCGTGGGTAGTCCATGAAACAAATACAAAGACTCAGCAACCATAAAACGGATGCACACTTCCTTATATCAGCAAACAAGACAAATAAGGGGAAAATGCAGTTACTAATTGAACATCTGAAGTTATTTATTTATTCATTTATGGAAACCTTTGTGCCAATACTTTTTTTTTCTTTTCCTCACGACACTGAGATGATCCTCGGTGTTTTTTTTAAAAAAAAAGGCCCTGCAACAATGTTTTGATTAAATTGTGAGAAAACTGAATGGATGACCTATCAAGATTATTACCAGCTCTGCTTTTTTATGATCCTATATGCTCCTCTGTGATTCTCTATTTCTGTTCTCTACTTTATCATTTTTGCTACTATTTACGGTTTCCTTTCTTCCTGTCAAAAAAAAAAAAAAAAAAAGAAAAAAGGTAAGTTGTAGGTGCAGAAAAATACTCCCATTAGCAATGTTTATATCAGAAAAAGAAAGTGGTTTTCCGTCTCTCGGCCTATGAGGATAATTCAGCTTGCTTGTACAGAATTTATAGATCCAACATTCCCAGGCTCGTGTTTGTTCAGTTATTTCTCAGTGTTCCATCTCCATTTCCCATAATACTGCGCCTTCTTCCTGTAATTTACCTGCTCGCCCAGCTCCGAGCTGCCTGCTCTCTTTGTGGCCCTAACACTTCAGATGCTTTCCCTACTTCTTCTCTGCTTAGTCAGTTTGTTCTTGCATTTTCTTAGGTTTTTTTTTTTTTTCCCATTTTCCTCTGCACAAAGATACCTTTTTCTGCTTTTGAAGTAATTAAATTAGCAGAGCTGATTGAAATCTAGGTGAACTAATTCTCTGAGCGCTATGCTTTTCAATGGATATGTTACTCAACGCACATTAGCCAACCTTCCGTAGACCTCACTGAATGACAGAAATGATTATTTGCTGAATATATTCAACAACAATAGCATTGTTCAAACACTTTACCCAATAAATTACATTCAGCACACTCAGAAGTTAATGGTGCGTTCGGGTTGCTCTGTTTGCTCAGCAGAGCACGTGTGTAGCCTTAAGGGTGGGAGGGAACCAGCTCCCTGATATGTCTGAGGGAAAAGGGGGGTGCGGAGGCTCTTCTGGTCAGTTGTGTCTTTAGTGAGCAGGACAAAGTGTGCGTGTGTTGGTGTGGGGGGTGTTTAAGTTGCATCTAGGAAATGAACGATGTATGTGAAGAGGAAGAGAGAGTACCTGCTCCATTTCCTGGCCGGTAGTAGAAGAAGCCCAGGCACTTGTTTTCACTTTCCTCTGGAGTACTTCAGCTAGAAATGAGTACCACGAATCAGTGTGTCTCTAATCTTCAGCTTTTCTCCAAGTTGGGGTGTGTGCGTGTTTATGTGTCTGGAGCAGGGGGCTGAAGTGAATCTAACCTCAAATCCCTGCTCTTCACTTCTTGCTCCATTCAACTACTTATTGAGCGCTTGGAGGAAATAATCTTTCTTTTACTGTTTAAGACTCTCTAGTGCCTCCTTTGTCATTTCCAATAGAGGCCAAGTCTTTTTGTGGTCTTTATGTCCACAGTGCCAAATAGATCCCCCTTTGACCCTCTTGTTGCTTTTTTTAAACTGAATCATTTCATTGTTAGCCTCAACATTGGACATTACCTTGATGCAAATTGATGTCATCCGCATTTTCCACAATCTACTCGATTTCTTTAGCCAGCTTCTCTTCTGGACTCCCTTTGATTCATTCTGCACAAAATGAAGCTCCTCTGAATGCCAAAGTTGAAACCTCCCTTTGGCTACAAGGATTTGGATCACATTTTTTCCTCTCTTGTCCTTACATTAGTCAGAATATAATTTTGGTTAAGCTTTATAACACTGACACAACTCTTGGCATCTGCTTCCATGTGTATTACCACTTCTAGAAGTGTAACGAAACCGCATACCCCTGTAATCTTTTTCCTACTGCTCCGTTGTGTGCTTACTTGAAGATTCCTCTTTTTCTGTTGCCTGATTCCTCACCTTGCTCCGAATTTCATACAGCCCATATAATGTCTTCGTTTTCTCTACCCGCAGCTAACATAGCCTCTCATCAGTCTGTGCCCTTGCCGTCCCATAAAGTCAATTTTCCCATGTTCCCCTGTTGAGTAACTCCTTATCTTTGAGGTCCATTTTATCTTTTTTCCATTCCATATGTTCTTTGCAACGCTTCAGTGAATTAATTATATTTTCAAAGGATACAAAAGCATCAGTTAACGTCCCCAATCTTTTATAGCAACAGTGGGGCATAAAGCAAACATAACCTTTTAAAGGCATATTTGCAGCTCCTTTGAACAGAGGAGCTGTGCCGGTTACAGCCCAAACAACACCACAGATCAGGTTCTGTGGCCCTTTAGATTTGTAGCCAAAGGTTGTCCTCTACAACCATTTCTCAACATCAAGTGAAGGCTGCAAGTGGAAAAATATAACCAAAGCTCTGCAGGCTTCTGGTTGCAGAAGCACTGCTGGCCACAAGACCTGCCCTGCAGTCATAGAATCATAGAATCATCCAGGTTGGAAGAGACCCTTGGGATCATCGAGTCCAACCATCTACCCTACACTACAAAGTTCTCCCCTATATCATATCCCCCAACACCACATCCTTTAATACCTTTCAGTTTCTCTTCAACAGAGCACAGAGACCAGGAACCATCTTTGGTTCTGTGAAATCCCCGCTGCCTCACTACCAGGCATCTGGGTACCGGAATGCATTGCTGTCTTTCAAAAATAGCTTTGCAGGAATTTCATCCGTCTGATCTTCTGGCTGGCTAGAATTTGCCCATTGCTCAGCATCTGCTGGAAATTCTAGTCAAATCCTTGATCCTCATTTCCTTTGGGCAGGAATTTCTTTTCCCCTTCACAACCTTCTCCTCAATGTGGGATTGGCAAAAGAAGGTATATCATTGTTCTTTTCTAAACCCTCTTGCTGCTCAGGTAAGGAAGTAGCAGCTCAGCTTTGAGAAGGTATTTACCTCAACGTAAGTTTCTCAATCTGTATTTAAGTATCTCCATGGCCTGATTTCCACCAGTGTTGGTTCCCATTGATTTTTGTGCCTTGCTGGTGACCCAGTGCATCATTCCCTTCTGTCCCGACTTGTTCAGCTGAAGGCTCAGAACTGGTGTAACTCCAGTCACGGATTGATAGGTGGCATTAGGCTTTTTACATTAGAAAGGGATGGTGCAGTTCTTATGGCCGTCAGCAAAAGCCCACTCACAGCTGTACTCGTTTTCCACGGAATAACAAAATTCAGTCTTCCCTTCTATAGCGCTTGTGCACATCTTAAAATCCTAGGAGAGGCCTTTTGAGGTTTTCCTTCAAATCTCCTCCAGAGGACAGCTCCTCCACAAGATGTGTCCATATGTGTTAATATTCGCACTTGCTCATGTGAGTGTTTTGCTTCCTTGCCTGTGCTTTATTACATGGTAGTATTTTCATGCTTTGCTGTTCAGCTCCTTTAGGACTGATGTACCGACTGTGTATTACTTACCTAGAAAGCATTAAAGCCCCTCATACTGATGTCTTGAGAGCTTGATTTAAACTTCTGCTGGAGCTCTAATTGCAGACAAGGAGGACAGAAATAGCTCTTTAATGACAAAGTCACTGCCCTGCCAAACATATTTAAAAGCATATGTCTGATGGGATATAAGCCAACTGACATCCCCCTGTTATTCTTTTTTACCTGCAGCATAAAGGAGTAGCTTGACAACCATTCTTCTTGAGAACACCTTTTTTCAACATCCTTCCCAGAATAAATCAGCAATACGTTCATTTCTGCAGCTGTCCCTCACCAGCTCTAATGGCAGCAATGTAGGAATACCCAAATAGGCAAATAACTTCGTTTCCCAGCAGAAATCTGGCCATAGATAGGCAGAGCTCATGATGGGCTGAAGGACCAAGGGACAGCAAAAGAACTACTGAGCTTTCCCTCTGTGTTGAGCTTTGTGATGCTGTGGCCTCATTATTACTCATACTCGAACTTTCCAGTTGATGAATGTGCTCATAAGTCATTACTAATTGCAGCTACGGCAGTAGCAGTGTGATTTACATGTGTAAGTTTACAATCTACTGAGAAGTTAGACCATAGACAAAAAGAAAACAATTTGCATTTTGGTAGTCAACTTATTATGGGACACTTGGCTCCTATACATAAATTTGAAAGTGAAATTTGATTTGACTGTGCTTCGTATTTGCATAACTGCCAGGGCCAAGCGGAGTGTACCTCAGTGGTCGAGTGCTCGCCTGAGCTTGCCAGGGAAAGCTCTTCCTGACGCTCAGGGGACCCTCCGGAAGAACAGGTACGTTTACATGCAGAGGCCAGTTTAACAGAACGATTAGCCTTCAGCCTAATTGACAAAATCTATTTTAACAGCAAATACATTTTGTGTAATAGCCACCGAAAGTACAAATTATCAGAAATAAGAGCATTTTGCTGTTGTCTTCCTTTTTAAATGCTCAATAAATTTAAATTGCTTCAGCTACTGGTTATATTTCACCTTGAATGAACGTCTCATTTTTTTCACCCAAGAGGAAGCATCTGTCTGATCTTGTGTTTCTTTGATACAGCATTTCCTTCTTTCCTTGAGGAGAAAAATGAGCTGGGGATTCCTACGTGATCTGCTGAGTGGAGTGAATAAATATTCAACAGGAATTGGAAGAATCTGGGTAGCAGTTGTGTTCATATTCCGCTTACTGGTTTACATTGCGGTCGCAGAAAACATCTGGAAATATGAACACGATGAATTTGAATGCAATATCAAGCAGCCTGGTTGTGAAAATGTCTGCTTTGACCATTTTTTCCCCATCTCCCACATCAGACTTTGGGCTTTGCAATTAATCATGGTCTCCACCCCTTCACTCTTGGTTGTTTTTCACGTTGTTTACCGAGAGAACCGAGAGAAACGCCACAACCAGAAACTTTATAAAAGTCCAGGACAGATAGATGGTGGGTTGCTGTGCACTTACCTCATCAGCCTGATTTTAAAAACGGGATTTGAAATAGTTTTTCTTTTTCTGTTTTATAAATTGTACGATGGATTCAAAGTACCACGTCTTGTGAAATGTGACATAAAACCGTGTCCCAATACCGTAGACTGCTACGTTTCCAAACCTACGGAGAAGATGATTTTCCTCTATCTTCTGGTGGCGACTTCAAGCCTGTGCATTGTATTAAATCTAAGTGAACTGAGTTATCTCATTTTCAAATACTCCATAAAATGTTATCTGAAGAGGTACGTCAAGAAACGCCAAGGCTCAAAAAGTGGTTGCCACAAATCAGAAATCGTTGGTCACGACACCCCAACAGCCATAGGACGGTTCCACAACAGGTCCCCGTCTTTGGCTCTGAATATACAAGACGAACGTGAAGAAAGTTCCCCGTTGGCTTGAAAGAAGGCAAGAGACCACCTTCCCGTTACACAAGCTGTATTTGACAAATTGCTTTTCCAATCAGGACTGATATTTATGCAGGAAATAGTTTTTCTCTATTAGTTCCCCCTTAGTTGAGCGGGTAAATTCAGTCACGTTACGTATGTCGTACATAGAACCATCTTGATCTTTTCATGTTGAAACAAGAGGTGTAGGAGTCTGGAAATTCCATGAAGTTTTAATATAAACACAGATGCTTATGATAAATCATACTGAAACAATTGTTGCGTTTTGAATATTACACAGAATTGCTTTGGTACAAGCAAAAAGAGGCTTTTTCTATGCAGAGTTGGAAGAACCTGGGATTGATTAAGGTGCTGTAAGGGGATGTACAGCCGTTGTCAGGCGGGTGGATCTGATAACTCTGGAAATAGCGATGGGAAGGCGCTGGCATACGGTGCCTGCTGGTGGCGTGACGTGAGCTGGGTGGTCGCAAGCCCATTCCGCTGGACGGCTGTAAAACATCTCAAAAAAAAAGAAAAAAATAAGAGGTAGACGCCCATGGCGATCTCTGGTGATAGCCCCCGGTGATAAAGACAGACCTGGTTACGTAGCTATTTGCGGAGCACCTCCTTCTGGAAGTGTTCGAGCCCTTTACGGTTTTTAGGGTATTTATCATCAGAACGCATCCTGTAAGAAAAGGTATTTGCTCAAACTTGTGCGGGCAGCACATACCAGAGTACAGAGTTAATTAACTCCCGGTCGCCTGCCCCGAGCGGCTCCCGAGTCATTAGCCTTTTCTTCTGCTCTGTGGCTGTGGCCTTTAAGGGAAAAGATCATTCCCAATTCCCTGGGATGTGAGTAGAGAAACATAGACTGCACAACATGGCAAAACAGTAGCCAGAGCTCCTAGTATTCAGTAGCCTGGAATTTGGTCCCTTTAGTATGGCTGAAAATCCTGCTACTCGCTCCTTCGGTAGACTTCTCTGCCACGGAAGAACTTGTGAAATCCCAAAATAAGAAAAGCCTCCAGTAGAAACAAAAAGAATCACCTGTTCCTGCCCAACAAATTTCAGAATCTCTCTTCACCACCGCACACCTCTGCTCTTTGTTGTGTGTGTTGCTGGGGCTAACAAGAAAGGGACGGAAATCGGCCGAGACCTGTCTTCCCTTGAACCCGGACTTCCGAGACGATAGAAATAAAAGGCCTAATAGACTTATTTCAGGGCGGCGTTCTCTTCCCAAGGCTGGGATGAAAGACCTTCGGACATCCATCAGTGCTGAGCCCCATCAGAATACACCCAGCGGAGCTGCCTGAACGTGGAACTGCTTTTATCGTTGGCGCCGGGATAAAGAGGAGGAAACAGTAGCAAAAACCTGTTAACTATTATTGCTGCCTGAACGTTGAACCAATTTTATTGTTTGTGCCAGGAGAAAGAGGAGGAAACTGCAGTAAAAGCCCATTAAGTGGTTTTTCACTCAAACAAAACGCAGCTTTGGTTACAAAGCATTACTTTTACGAGCGCTGGGGTAGCACTTAAAGAATTAACTTTAGGAACTGATGAATAAACGATGTGCTTTTGACTGTGATTTTCAAGTTTGGGGTTTTTTTTATTTTTTTTTGTTTTTTATTTTTTTATTTTTTTGGCTAAAATAAACCTACTTTTAAAAAAAGGTGAAAATACATTTGCTGCTGCTGAACTTAACAGCGACAGCCGGCCCTCAAACGCTCGCTTGCCAGCTTGTGGCCAGTTGCAGTTTTACATCTCGAGCGATGCTGAATCAGTGCGTCTATCGAGGCTTTAAACAACTCGGAACATTTTCTGTTAAATCTCTAGGTGTGCAGGATGCGGCTCACGACAGAAAAGAAGTAAAAAAAAAAAACCCCTTTTTTCAGCTTCTGGACAAAACCCGGCAAGGAATGCGCGAAGCAAAGCCACCGTCCGTCGGTCCCCTGTAAATGTGACCGAGAACAAACCCCCAAATTATCTTGGCCCTTTCGTACCCTAATGCATCATTTTTTAAGACAAAGGCAAACACTATCAAAAGAAAAAATGCTTCCAAAATGACTATTCTTTAATTGTTGAGGACAGATTTTAAGACGGCACATTAATGAAAAAGTATTTATTCTTTTTTTTTTTTTTTTTTTTAAAGCAATGTTTATTTGAGAGAAAACGAAGAGAAGCAAACACAGTTTAGCCAACACAGGTTTCTGATTAAATTTGTGCATTAGCTGCTCTTTAATAAAAAAGTATATTAAGTCAGGGCTTGAAGGGTTTTAGAACATCCCCTAAAACCCCGTGGCTGGTCAGAGCTTCCCGCTTAGACCAAAAATTTTCCTGTGAAACAAGAACTTTTAACTCTTTGGAATGTATAGTCAAGGTTTTATTTCTAATTCTATCTTCGACAGCCGTGAAATGACAGATAAATAAATTCCACAATCAACAGGTTTCAAGTCTCGGAGGATACTTCAGTTTTGACAAAGCCGGTACCTTACAGGAGAAATATTCTAAAAAATTTATTCTGGACCAACTCCGCGTAATCCCCGCCTCGCTGGCAGCAAACTGCCCGCGTATGCGCTGTAAAATCAGTGTATGTGACAGAGCCACTAAGGAGAAGGAAACGAGCATCACCCCAGGCAGCTCTGTCGGATTTTACCGAACCTGAGACAACAGAAACAAACTCATCTTCTTTCCGAGCCCTCGCTCTCGGCCACCATCCGGTCTTTTGCTGACGCCTCCTCTTCCCACAGCCCCTTCCCACCTTTCTAGTCCTTTGTTCTCCAGTTTAAAGTTTCGTCCGTCCATCCCTGAAGTCGTTTTGCTCTTACATTTTTTGGTTCAAATGAATTTGTAGGCTCGGTCCCTAAACTAAAGGTTTAAGGGCTTTTTTTTTGTGTCTTCAACTTCCAAGTCACTCGAAGAGACAAAACTCAGAACATTTCGATTTAAGTGTTACGCTTTTTTCTTTTTACAGCGTAAAAGTAGAGTCTCCTCAAGCACCCGGCGATCGGCAGGAACCTGATCCGAGCCCGTGCTGTCACGGAGAAATAACACGATCGCTCTGTGCACGTTCATACAAAAATATTTACCTCACTCCTATTTCAAAACCTCTCTGCAAATATTAAAAGATCCCAGGTCTCACACAGATCCTCGTTTTCTTTAAAACCCAATTAATCTTGCCTTGTGACAGATGAGGTTGGGAAAAAAACAAACCAACCCCAAAAAAGCCACAGAACAAAATATTTCCCAATTTGCTGATAGTTTCTTCCCTCTACCCCCACCTCCGGTGCCCCTGGTCCTACTTCCCACCTCTTCATCTTCCCCGTACCGAGGCTCCAGCCCGGGGGGAGCAGGACACCGGCAGAAGCTCCTCTAGCCCGGGGGTCCCAAACCTCGGGGTATCCTGTCCCTGCCCGCGCAGGTGGGAGCCCCAGGCGACAAATTCCTTGGCACAGAACCCAACTGCAAGGACGTAGCTTTTCCTCACCTCAACCGATGACCGTTTTCGATGTTACTTTTACAAGCCTCGCTCCCTCGCTATCCAGCGGCCACAGACAGGACATCCCAGCGGGACCAACAGTCCCCCATCCAGCTGAGAATGACCATCCCAAAACACGTGAGGAGAAACCCACTGCTCTTATTTACACCGAATTAGGGCCCAGACAATATAAGATTTCTTTGTAACCGGGGTTAACCACAAGAGAGGCCGACTGCCGCTTTAAAGATGTCCTTCCATCTCAAAACACACTGTGCTCTGCATCCAGGCTCCTTGATCTCGTTGCTTCCCCATCAGCAACAACTGCTGGTTTAGTCAGGATGCTCCCGATGGTGACAAGGGGTTTAAAGGAAAGGATCTTTGCTTAAATGGACCACGGTTCACGGGTGACGCTTTTGGAAGACAGAGACACGGAGGAGGAAGGAGAAAGAGAGAAAGGAGAAGACAGAGAGGGAGCGAGCTGGGCTCAGCCGCCCTGGAGCTCCATCATTCCTGGGACACAACTCCAGGTTCCGGAGCAAAGACACGCTGCCACAGCTACAGCAGGAGGCTTTATACACCACTCGCGGTAAAACATCTAAATGCAAACGCCAAATTTATTTCCTCAGGAACTTTTGTAGGTGGCTTTCCCAAACCACAGCGCCCTTTGCAGTCCATGTCATCTTAAATCAGACCCTGCCTTCCGTCCCCCCCTTCAGGTTTAAAATACTTTTCTAAAAAGGAAAAAAATTAAAAAAACCATACTAGATTACCTGTTGGACAGGCTGTCAGTACCCACCTAAGAGGGGGTGTGCCGTGGAAGGCACTGACTGTATTGGTACAGCACCCACTTTAATTGCATTAACTGGGCTAAGAACGAGGCAATATTAAAAATGTCATTCTCAGAAATTCAGACCCTACATTCAGATCCAAACCAGAAATTATTTCCTGAATATTTATAACGTTGGATTTTTTATCTTTTATTTATGTATTTATTTATTTAGTTAAAAATAGCACTCTAGTATAGCACTGTGTAGCTAAATAGTCGTAAGCTATTCTCAGTTTAAAAACTGCAAATGACGCGGTATCTACCACCGGGAACGTCAACGTTGAAACTATTTAACTTACACAACACAGAATTCTTCTAAAAAGGAACAGTTGTGAGGTCTGTCCACAGCGACCGCACTGGTTCGGTACGTCTGAAAACGTCCACGTTTGTGGATCCTGTCCCGAGAAGGTTCTCTGCCCTCTTCTCCCCTGCGGAAGATCCCCCTCTACAATCACCGCGGCCGCATCCAACAGCAACTCCATCCAAGGAGACCCTGCGGCCTCTGGTAGGTACAAGGTGGCATCACGCGCTTAACACGATTACAACGATCTCTCACGGAGTTAAACCGCAAGGATTTGATTTGGTTTTTATCGTTCTCAGACCGCGCCTTTGATTTACTGACTCGGCAGAATTCTCACAGTGGAGTCGCTCGGGAGGGATGGAAAGCGAGAGGAGCCAACGGGGCTCCGTTCAAATGGAAGCACGGGCTCTCGGAGAAGGTACGCGAGTTAGCACCAGATCGCAAACCAAGGGCTACGCCCGAGTTGAAAACGCTGTCGTCGCCTTCCCGCTTTTTCACACGCAATCCTCACTCTCACAAGAAGTCGCTTCGTTTGGTTGTAGGAACTGTTGTGCCCTCTGCAATTGATATTCAAGTAAACTGTCAAAAGATTCCAGGTGAATAGCTTAAGAGCGATCAAGTGTAGCATTTAATGCAAAGCTTTACATGGCAAGACAAGTTTATAGTAAAAAAAAAAAAAAATATATATATATATATATAAAAAAAATCAAGCCAATCTCTCCCAAGATAAAGACTATTTTATATTACTGAAGGTAGGTCACATCCAGTAATGAGAATAATCCAAGAAAAATTTTTGGTACCGCACAACCCAGCTGGCTCGTCCCATCCGAGTTAAGAACAATTCAGGCATGAACACCAACAAACACCGAAGGTTCCTGGGTACTGACAGCTCCCACCAACGCGTTCACGCTTTTGGTTACTCAACCAACCGGATAACCTGTCGTTTCGGATAGCAGCAGGGAGAGAAATCGCTCCGATCCCGGGCGCTACGAGCGGGCCCCGCTTCTGAGGCTCGTTCCAGTGTGGACAAGAGAGAGGTGGGCGAGAGCGCGGCCAGGTACAGTCAGCAAGAGGCCGGAGAGCGCGGAGGGAGCCCGGGCCATCAACAGAGCACAACCACCGGGATTATCCGCAAGATCACAATCTCACTTCCCTTTCAGAAAGTGCCTCGTTTATTCAGTTTGTTTTTTTTTTTTGTTTGTTTTTTTTTTGTTTGTTTTTTTTTTTAATGGTATGGCATAAGGACTCACGTATTTTTATAGATAGATACCAAACTGGTATTATCAAAATAAACAATCTGTTTTATAAACCCACTATTTACAAAAACGGTTTCTGAAGTTTTTTTGTTTTGTTTTTTTAACAAAAATTAAACTATACACCAATCTAAGTTACAGAAACAAAAATAACCTTTATAAGATCACATGTATAAAACAAGAAATGAAATGTGATTTTATTTAAGGCAATACTGGGCTACTTCACAAATCACCACCTCAAATATATACACTGCTCCACACTACTAATTTTCTATCACATTCACAACGGATTCTTTAATACCAAATATTGTTTTAAATCTCCAACGTAGCAAACTATTTTTATTCACATTTCCATTTTTATTATGGAATCATAAATGCTTTGTATCCAATTAAAAGCAATGAAAAATGTAGCTATAAGAAAACTATTATATTTATGAGTTACCTACATATGAATATCATCCATAGATACTGGATGTTAAAATTTACAAAAATGAGAGCGTGTCAGTACGTTTATAACCTATGAAATGTGATCTCATCCAGCCCCTCTCCTGGAAAGAAATGCTTTATGCAAAATAAACTGGATATGGCAGACGGAGCTACTTTTAGTTCAAAAGTTCTTAATTTAAAATGACTAGAGGACAGTTTTAAAAACTCGCTCACTTAGTTACAAATTAAAATTCCGAATATAAATGTGTCATTTAATAGTTTAGACTTACAGACTGCTGGTGGCAGCAAATGATTTACAATAATAAATATATACAAAAAAAAAAAAAGAAAAAAAAAAAAAAGATGTATCTACAAATAAAGAGGACTGTTATACATGAGCAGTGACCTGGTGAAAGATACCAATCACAGACGACTCACAAAGATTTAGTTCATGGAAAGGAGGATGGGATAGAAAGTTGAGGTTTTGATCAAGTATTTACAAAACCGAAGCAATGACTCTGTTCTTCAAGTCCCATAGGGATAAAAACAAATAAGAGATTTACATGACTCAGGTCATGTTTTTTGCTAGATTAAATCACTTCAAAATAAAAGAGCTCCACGGTTACTAGCATGCTCGATGGCTTCCAATTCAAAACAAATTTTATTACAGCTCATAGTTAAAACACATTAGGTTTTCAGTATTTCGACTCCCCTTCCTCGGGCCCCACGACAGTGACTTTTGCGGCCGTAACCTCGGGATTATCCTCCCAACGCCCTTCCAGCTTTCTCAAACTGACGACAGGTTTCATTTCCTGCAGTTGCTTCAACACGCGCTCAGCGCAGTCTTTGAGAGTCTTGTCTAGAACGATCTTTACGTTATCGCCGCAGGGAAGCCGTGAGGGGTTGGCAAAGGGTACGAGGGTTTCCGTTTCAGAACCTGACCAAGTGACGCTGTGACTCGCTACGGAGCTCTTCTCATTGGATTTCCGCGAGTTCGAATGGGACCCTTTTTTGGTTCCGCTGCTGTGGTAGTCTCTTTCCGTGTTTTTCTTTTGCTTCACGGCGGACTCTTCCAGGAACTTGAGGAATGAGACTTCAAAACCCATGGGTTTAAACGAGCTCCAGTCGAAAGCCGCGGGTTGCTCTTCGGCCGTTTGAATGGCGACAGCAGTCTCTTCCTCCCTTTGTGTGCCGCTCGCCTCAAGGGGCACCGCCTCCTCCGCTTTTTCGGCTCTCCTCCTCTTATTCTGAGATACATTTTTTTCTTTGTTTGCTCTTTTTAAGTTGTTTGATTTTTGCTTTTCTGAAGGGCAGGAGCTGGTCTCCTGCAAGTCACTATTTACGCTGGAAGAGATTTTTGCTGGATTTTCAGCACTCGAACAATCCTCGTTAATCAGTTTAGTAATGAATAGTTCTGTCAGTTCATCCACTTCATCCTTCTCACCTTTTTCAGTTTCCTTTTGGGGTAAGGTAGATGTGCTCGAATCGTTATTGCTCACTGTCAAACTCGGTTCAGGCTCTTTCACGTCACTTTTTTTATCAGTCTCCTCTTGCTCACAAGGAGCTTCTTTTACTTGTGGCACAGAGTGCGTTTTAGATACAATAAGAAGATTTCTGTGTTGGGAAGTAAAGGCTTTGGACAGCTTATGACATTTATAATGCCTTATTATGTTACTTTCACTTGTAACTACCGACGAACATCCCTTTATCATACACGGATACTGAGTTATGAACCTGCTCGTGCATTCCGATAAGGCATCGTTTCTAGCCTTTATCGCATACACGTGCTTGCCACGTTTCAGCGAATAAGCCTTATTTTCCTGAACTTGTATTCCTTTTGCGTTTTTGTTTTCCAAGTTGACGTTTTTCTTCCGTTTTGTTTTCACCGACAGCCTGTTACCTTCTTTTCCCGATCTGTTTTTCAGTCCTCTCTGTTTGGACTTCAGTGGTTTCTCCTGATTTGCTTTGCTTGAGATGTTTTCCTGACCTGGCGTCAGTCTCCTGGGTCTTATTAGATGATCTTTATGCTTGTCATTATGTTTGTTAAAAATATGCCTCAAGAGGTTAGACCTAGTCGCATAAATACGGTCGCAGCCTTCACAGTCACACTTGAACACGCCGTCGTCTTCTACTTTGTTTGGCTTTATCTTAATACCGTGATCTGCCTCCAGATGTACAACGTAATTAAGATACGCCGTAAACGAAGTCTTACACTGAGACTGATCGCAAGAAAACCTTCCCGCCTCCGGAGCCGATTTCATGCTTCCAATTTGCTCTGGGGTCATGTCGTGAAGCTTCACGTAATGTTGTATCAAGCTGGTGACCTCCTGGAAGATGCGAGAACAGTCGCTCACCTCGCACCTGAACTCCCTGACGGCGGGTTTGGTTTCCCCCTCATCGCGTTCCTCTTTGCCTGCCTCATTCTCCTCCTCCACTTCGGCAGAGAAGGCAGGGAGGTCGGATTTGTGCACAGCTTGGTAATGAAGGATTAGGTTTTGTTGTATCGTAAAAGCCGCAAAGCAGCCCTGATGGACGCACCGGTACGGTCTGTAAGGGCTGTACCGAGTGGGAAACTCCAGAGACTTTGTCACGGGCTTCCTACGTTTTCTCTCCTCTTTTTCCTTCCCGTACCTCCTGACCTTGCGTGCTTTGGGCTCTGTCTCTGCACTGCCGACAGTCTCTGCATTATCCTGCTCCAGCGGAACAGAAACCACTTGGGGAGGTTCTTCCAGTCTTTCAGGAATATTATTTTCTGGCAGAAGTTTTTCCAAGACTTCTACGGGCTCTACAACTTCCTTTATCTGAGCTTCTTTGACCGATGGAGCTTCAGTTTTGTTTTCTATTATTAGTGTCTGCAAAGTTTTTACTTCAACAGGTTGTGGGGCTGCGTTTACAGTTTCATTTTGAGATCTTCTGCCATAAGGCCTTTTAATTTTTAATTTTACCATCTCCTCTGTCGTAAAATGATGTACAAGCTGACAGTGTGCCCGGAGATTAGAGTTCCTTGTGAATGTTTTTGGACAAGTAGCTACAACGCATTTGAAGGGAGCGTATTTCAGTTGGTGCTTCTTAATTTCTAGGATCATTTCGGCGCTGTATTGATGAACCTTGCCATAATGTTTAAATAACGCGTCTTTTGTCATAGCGCTGTAACTGCAGCCTGGATCCTGACACACAAAAGGTTTATTGACTTTGTCACTGAACTGAATGTTACTCGCCTCTGGAGATATCTGGATGAGGGGTTTACTTTCAGCTGCTACCACAGGAAGTGCTGGTGCTGGCGTATCTGCTGGAGGACACTGGGAAACGGGCTCAGAGACCTGAACGGGTGAATCGTCTTCTAGTTTCAGTTTTTGCAAGCGCTCCAAAATTTCCAACATTTGAGTATCGTCCTTTGGAGATGTCTCAGACTGAGCGGAGCTACCCTTTGCGGTGGCGACGTTCCCCGCGTGCACGGCAAACTGTGCAGGAGCGGGTACTTTTACGTTATGTGCAGAATTTCCCGAAGAAGCCTGCACATTATTTACTTGCGAATTCTGTCCTGAAGCAGCAACGGTATCTTGAATTTCAGTTTTCACCTCAAGTACCTGGGAATTCATAGCAGTTTTAATTATTTCCAGGGTTTTTTCAAAGTTCTGCATAACATTGTCTTCTGACATCTGTTCCTGCAAATTTGCCTGCACGCAAGAATTTACACCCATCATTTGGGAATCCCCGTTTTCAGTTTTTACCGTTAAAGGGGGTAACGTATGAGCCTCAAGATTTGTTTTGAAGTTCTCTTTGATACTGGCCATGAATAACTGATTGTCGACGTTATTGAGTTTCTGCGTGAGGTTTTCCACCACTGCTTGAGAGCCACAATTTGCCAGCAAGTTGGACTGAAAACCTTCTCCCTGTATTTGCACTTTTCCTTCAGTGCTTTTGGTTAGAAGTCCCACTGTTGTATTATTTAATTCTACTTTCTGCGACGTATTGGGCGTGAGCAAGGGCGTAGTTGCTTTTCTCTTCCTCTTTGAAGCGCTGGTTCCCTTTTTATTCAAGTTGCTTGATCCCGAATTCTTGGGACTACTTATAACTGACACTCGTGAACTGTTCCCTACAAAGTTTTGCGCTGCTGCAACAGCGTTCGAAAAGGAGCTGGGACATAAGCCGTTCTCAATAGTCTTTAGCATCAAGTCCTCTGTTGCAAAAACAGGCAAACTCTTGCATTCGTTTACGGGAGGGATTTTGGCATTGAGGATCCTGTTTTGGTCTGTTAGCAGGGTGCTGGGGTTGCAGACGGGCTGCAGCAGAGGGGACGCGGCCACGCTGGGGACAACAGCCGCGTTGGGGACAACAGCCGCGTTGATCTGAGTCGTACCAGTGACGCCGCTTGTGGTAACTACGCGTGGAAGTACTTCTGCGTTATCAAAGGTACTCGGGATGCCCGCGGTTTCCAAGGCTTGCTTTATAATTTGATTTCCTTCCTCGTTCCCGCCGGTATTAAAGTTAGTCACATTGACCCGTGGAAACACAGTCTGCAGCAAGGCCGTGGAACGATTTTCAGCTGCAAGTAACTGGAGGAAAGAGGGATCTTTAAAACACGTCTCCGGATTGAAGGCAGGCTCCTGGGGTGGCTGCAAGTTTAATGAATTTGAGGAAAGAATCATACTGGCAAGCAAAGACTGCCCATTAGCCTGCAGAGCTTCTGGAGAAATTTCTGATCCTTCAAGAGGCTTACAGTAAGACCTCTTAGATAAGTGGCCGCCAAGTGATCTAGGATTAGTGAAAACTCTGAAACACCTACTACAGATAAATTTGCCGTCCCTAATTATTGCTGGCCACTTTGCTCGCTTGTTATGTTTTGGTTTCCTTTCTTTCCCGTTCGGGCCCCTGCCACGATCTTTTTTCACCTTTTCCGAAGCTGGATGTTGAGAACTAGTTTCATTGAAGTTATTTTCACTACTCAATCGCGAGGGAAATATTTGATCAACAGTTTCCTCTTTTGGGAAAGCAGAACTAGTGTGTCCTTCCAGTTGCGACGAAAAGCTATTTGTGTTATTTTCCAGTTGTGAGAAGACTGAATTTGGAGGATTCTCCGCTGACGAAGGAAAGAGAGACATTGGACCGTTTTCTGCAGGCAAAGGAAGAAAAGGATCTGAACCACCGTCGATATTGAGAGGCATAACTGTCTTTGCCAGATCGTCCAACTGGGAAGGTAAGGTTGCACCAGACAGATTTTCCATTTGTGAACACAAAACACTCTCAGGCTCACTTTTAATACGAGTAGACAAACTTGGGTTTATGACACTTTCCACTATAGGCAACGCGGGATTGGCCAAATTTTCTAGGCGGGTTGGGAAAAGCGTACCGGAGACGTGTTGCACTTGGCTGGAACAGGTGGGGTTCAAATTCGGTTTGTTCTGTGTAGTAAAAGCAGCACCACCGGGATTGCCCACTTGCGAGGGCATAAGATATACAATCTTCCCATCGTTCGGCACGTTTTGCAGATTGTTGGATTTTCGTGGCTTCTTATTTTTATGCTGCATTTTAAAAGCAGCGTATTGGTCAGGGTGTGCCGCCTTCATATGTTTGCCAATGCTCTGCGACGAGTTGTACGTTCGAGTGCACCCTTCAACCTGGCAATTAAATTTCTGAACTGGGGCTGCTGGTGACACAGCCGAAACTAAAGAGCTATTGATGTTAGGCTGCGAAGGAATAAACGTAATACTTTCTAAGGTTTTTAAAGGCAGGTTATATAGATTAGCTGCAGCCTTAATACTGTCTTCAATTTCAAGTTTGGAAACGGGTACGCTGTTTTGATAGCCTGCCTGATTCTGCACGCTGAAGGGATTGACAATGCTCACTTGTCTTTCTAAGCTTTTTGATTCGAGGGCTTCTGGTTTTAGTGTATCTGAGGTCACGGAAATACTTTGAACATTCTGAGTCTGACCGGGACAGTCTTCTTCCTTTCTTTCTTGGAAAACTGGAAGACAAGAGTCAATCGACGAGCACAACTGCTGGGCTCCAGGTTTAGCGGTATCTACTTTGCTGGAAGTAGCAGCAGCCAATTTACCTCTTTTTACAAAGTTTTCTCGGATCTTTTGGTTAACAGCGGGCATCTTAACGCTGCTTGCTGGAACTGCCACTTCTGTCTTCACTGAACCCGTAGGAGACAGCTCCGAACCAGCATCAGGCAAGGAGTCGCTTGGCTGTAGTATATTTGCTGACGCGTTTACACTTTCATTCCTTACTGGTTCTGCTTTGATTTGATTCCAGACGACGCTTTCTCCTTCCGTAAAACTACTTTGGTTGTCAGCCGGAGGAGACGTCAATTCCTCTTTAACAGCGACTCCATCGGTATTTTCAGTAGCTTGAGAAGCCTGACTAAGATCAGGCTGATCAGTCTGGCTTTCGGACTGTTGCACTTCTTCAGGCTGCTTGTTGTGATCCTCAACGTGCTTTTCCAGTTCGTTCTGAGAGCGGTACACCTTTCCGCAGCCTGTGACTTTGCAGGTGTAGGTATTATAGTGTTGTGCTTCGTGATCATAGAGCAAATAGGCTTCAGAGAACACCCTGCCACACTTCGGAAACATACACTTTGCTCTGAAGACCTGATGCTCTTTCCTATGTGTCAGCAGCTCAGCATAACTATTAAAACCAGCCTTACATTTCATCTGGATGCAGATATAAGGCTTGCTGCCACAGTGCATTTGTAAATGATCGTTCAGGTGAGTAACACTTACAAAGTGTCGCCTACAGTACTGGCAAATCACTTTTTTGCTTTGCATTTCGAGAAAACGTTTAGCTTCTTCATTATCTTTATGCCCCTTTGCGTGTGCTATTAAATTTTTAAAATATTTAAAGCCTTTTTTACAAAATGTTACGGGGCAGGTGAATTCATTAACGGGGAGCGGCTTCTGAACTGGCACTATCTCTGGTATGTAAGGTTTATCTTTGTCATCATTTTCATCGTCCGAGCCATCGTTATCATTAAACACAATGAAGTCTGTTGAATAGAGACTGTTCTTCTTAATGGGTCGCTGCTCCTGTTTGGATACAGAATCAGTTTTCTGATTCTCGTTGGCAGTCGCTATTTTAGGAGGTCTTCCCAGTCTCCTCAGTGGTTTCATAGCAGCCAATCTCTCTTTGCTGGAGTTTTTAACATGCAAAGTTACATGGGGAACAAAGTTTTCTTTAGAATTAAAATTTTGGGCACAAATAGGGCAACTGTAAATTCCGTCTTTATAATGTTTTTGTGCATGCCTAACTATTCTATGACCTAGGAATTCTTTGTCACATAACACACAATACTGCATATAAGCTTGCCAGTTCCTAAACCTTGCTGATATGAACCCCCTCTCTCTCAGTTTTTTAATTTCTCTCTTTTTCTGCTTTTCATCTCTGATACCCTTAAGGAGGCTTGTAGCTTCATCAAAGGTGCCAGCAAGCCCGTTCACGGAAGTTTCTTTAGTCTCTTCTTGGCCCCCCTCGACCTTCTCATAAACTTCACTATCGTTTAGTTCGTCTATTGATGACACGATGGACGCCTCCTCTCCCATAAGTGCCAGACACTGACGCTTGAGAGTTTTCCAGTCCCAGAATTCTGGATCAAAAGGCCACTGAGTTTTCAGTACAAGTAAGAGCTCACAGCGCAAAGAATTTGGTATCGGAAGATTCTCTTCATCATACTTCTGGTCAGGCTGATTATACAGCATTTCAACAGCGTAATATGCATCCACAGTGGGTTCGAGAAGAAATTCACTCAGCTGACAAGCGCGTTTCACCTCCAAATCATCTGGAAGCAGGCAGGAGATAGTCTTGCAAATAGATATCTTGACATCTGTATTTTCACTGGATTCCAAGCGCAATGCTTTCACACACAGTTCAATGCAGGTGGCAAGTCCAGCACCATCGATCTGTAAAGCGAGACTAATTTTAGTAAGCTTCTCACAACCCTTTCTATATTTATAAATAAAAGATACTATTATTCAACCCTAAGTATCAGAAAAAATGCACCTGGAGTTTATAATTATACTTCTTACTTTAAGAAACATAGTGGATTTTCTTTAGATGCTATTCCTTAAGTTGCATAATTTGTCTTCATGGTACTAAAAAAACGTGAAAGTTTCAGGATACAACTGAAACACAAATAAATTTGTATGTCCTGTCTAGTTTGAGGACTTTAGGACTGTATATATACAGGACTTTAGGACTGTATATATACTCTAACTGTATGTTAGAGGTGTTTAATTTACACTAGAGCAATATTCAGCTTTTTCCGTGAAATAAAGCCTGACAGTTGCCACAGTGACTTGAGATGAGCTTCTGTGGAGCACTAAATTAACACCAGGTAGAATTCAAAAGGTAAAAAGCGCTACAGTAAGAGAAGCCTGTGATCTTCAAAAAGATCTATAATTTGGAAATCACTTTAAGATATAAAGGTTTATTTTTATTTTTAAAGATTATGCCACTTCAAAGTCAACTGACCTCAACTGAACACATGGCTTCATTCCAACTGAAAGTAATGAGTATAGTTAAATGTTCCATCATTTAAGTGTTCCAAAGGCCATGTGGTCTTTTCTCATTTATACCCTCAGGCAACGTAAATTACATTTATGTCCACTTTACAGTCCCTTTACGCTGCCAAGGATGCACAGAGAGGCTGAGAATAAAGTCCAGCGAATTTATGAATGCACAAGTCTACTACCCACACGGTCTCCAATTTCTGCCTTCAGTGAAATGACCCACAGCTCACTAGAGAAAAACCAGTATGGCACGGAGCAGACAGAGCTCTTAATATCACGAGCCTCTGTCACAGTTATTTTCCTCCCCCTTTCTAACTCCAATTTAGTCCAGATCTTCGGAAAAAATAATCTTTAAGATTAGAAGCCCACACCAGCCATACCAGAACACTGCAAAAGGAAAAAATGAGTTTTTATTCTCAGAATTAATATACCGAATTACAGAAATCTCCCAACTAAAAGCTTTCAGAAGAGCTCAATTTATTCAGCTCTAAACATTAAATAGTGCAACTACTAATGAGAGGAAACTAGGAAAATTAGATGACAAGGTTAGCTGAGACAGAAGAATAGAATTTTTCATACAACACTGGATCTAAATCCACAAAAGGCCAGTATTTGATTTATCAAAATAAACTGCATTCTTAAATGACAATTCAAAAGGGTGTTGTTTGGTTTTTTTTTTTTTTAAAAAAACCCTTTCTGTAGTTTTCTTATATATTAATATATAGCTTTCATTTCCTCTCCATTTTCTGTATTATTTGAAATATGGAAAATAATGAAGAGGAACGTCAGAACCTAACAGAAAATATCTCATTTAGAGGACAGGGACAACAGCAGATGCTATAACCTCACCTTTAGTTTTTCCTTCATCTCAGTTGTGGCATTCAGCTCTTCTTTTTATCCCCCAATATTATTTTTTCGAAACAAAGAAGTTTTAATGATTCAAAATGAATCAACTTATAGTTGATATAGTAACGTCCTTCCTGCAGAAGGAAGTCTCTACAGCCTTTGCTAAAACCAAGGAGGATTGCCCCAAAGTTGATGCTAGATAAAGAGACGGGATGTCTAAGCAGCTTTCGTAAGTTTTCCTGATTACAGTTTCATTAAAAGTGCCAAAAATATTCTTTCAGGAGTATCCTTACCTCTGAATTTATTACTTTAATCAGGAAGAAAATGTGATAAACAGTCTTAGTTAACACAGAAAGTTGACGACATCTCTCTAGATACACTTGGATAGAAGGCTCTACCCTTTGCTGCAGTTTACTCCAGAAAAGAGTCAGTTCCCTAGAACAAGAGAACAATATTTCAGGGCCAGCAATGCAACCACTGATCTGATCACAAGAAACGCAAGGTTGAGAACAGTTTCTATTTTGTCTTTGGGAAAGGAAAAAAAAAAAATAAAAAAAATCTGAATTTATTCACACCTTATCTTACCGAGAGAAGGTTTTATTAATACACCCACACTATTAGTATGTAATTTTCAAAATTATCGCAATGACTCAATTCCAGAAGGATAGATCAGAATGAACCCAGTATTACCACAATTTATGCTACATAATTTACATACTCATGATGTGGCCTTGAAAATCAAGTTTTGCAAAGTAGTTTACACTTCACAGACCAGCATTTTAATCTTCTGACTTCTTAGTAATTACTAACAGCTATAGGAGCATGGCTTTTCTCTGGGGTAGATACATTTTCCTTGAGCTCTTCTCCTTTAACAGCTGAATCTAACTGTGATTTAATGAGAAATTAGCCCCCTAAGCCAAACAGTATCACTGTAGCTACATTAACTCACTAGTTCATTCCTCCAAATAGCCAAGAGTATTTATATTTAGTACCTCGTGGAATGGTGTAACCCCCAAAACTTTAGCGGAATCTGTTAAAGCAAAATCCTGCATTAGCAGATGTTCTCCTGCTGCCGCACACAAAAAGGAAGTGCACAAACAAAGCAAATTCTTCGGGAATTGTACAGGTTTGGAAGTACAACCAAACTGTGAGCAGTTGGAAATTCAGACCCAAACAGCTCAAATATCTGCTAAGAAGGATCAGTTATTTGTTCCCACATTAATGAAAGCAAACTCTAAAGAATAAGTATCTTCATCGAGCTTATTATTTTGGTTATAGTAGTAAAGAGCTCCTTCTTTTCTAGAAGTCTGTTAGAGAAAGAAACACTGTGTTATGAAAAAAAGGACAGATAGGAACAATATTTATGCATTAAGTGTTGCCATTATGCTGACTAGCTGCCTGCAGATATTAATTTCCTTATTTCTACAGCATTAAGATTATGGTCAAGAAAAATTATTAACCAGCTACCGGTTAATACATACATCCAGCCTTCAAATTCCCATAATGGGAGATAATCTTGTCAAATACTCGTTTTTTTCCCCCTTTTCTTTTTTAGTTTTCCAAGAGCCTTAGTTTCCTTCCCGTTTAGCTCATAGATTTTTATCAGCTAAAGAAAGTTAACTTATGGCTCATGTACCAGCTCCATCTTCCCCAAACTGATTTTTGTTCCACTAGAGAGAAAACAATATTCGAACTCACCAGGCACAGTACATCTCTCCTTGCTGCAGCTGGCGAGATAAAAATGCTGCACATAAAATTAGAGCACTTTTTTCATCTCCATCCGATTCTAGGTTACAAATCATTTCTAGAGCATCTTTGCAATCTACTTCTGCAATCTAGAAGGGAAGAAAGAAAACAAGACCAAGGCTAAGAAAGTGGTTTCAATTTCAGACATACAGTCATACATCCTTTGCAAAAAGACAGTAATTTAGAACTTAGTGAATATTTAACTCTATCAGACAGAGATAAGCTTGAAAGCAAATCAGTGCATTTCTAGATAGTGTCAAAACTGATTACGCCGCCAGAAAAATTGTGTTATTAAAGTGAATATAAACTTGTTTCTCAGACATAACATTTCTATCTACTGCCCCAGTCACAAAAAAATTCTAACGTACAACAGTAATTATTCCTATATATTATGTACATATGATAATTGTAATAAGCAGATTTATAATGTTAAATTGCAGCCTAACACAAAAAGATTATTACCTGAAATTCTAACCCAGTTTACTAGTCCCTGACGTTACTATGGCTTATATACAGTAACGGGGAGATTAACGAACCCAGAGTTTAACGTGAATGTTCCAGTATTTTTTAAAGAATCAAAGATAAAAAGAAAAGGGAAGCTGTACAGTAAGAAGCAGGTCAACTGGGTGCTCTTCTACAACACCACTACAGTCTCTGGAATGCATCTTATTTGTTCAAAGAACGATGGAAGCACTTAGTTTTGTAGCAAAACAAAGGAGAAACCAGAGTCACCCGGTAGTATTACTGAATCAGTGCACTTGTTAAAACAACTACTGCCTAATTTAATTCCCAGCAGACCGATTTGATTACATTAATTAGCGTATCTGGCAGGATATGCTGGTGTTTATTCCTTGATGCTGGCAGTTGAAGAATAACTTGACCATTGCAACGGCACTCTTGAAAGTCTCTCTTGAGAAAGGACAAGGCCACCCAAAGCAAGAAACAGAAGCGCCCACCCAAACGCCCAGCGATAAGGTGGACCAACCCAGCTATTGGTCCGGCAATCAAACTACAGGTTTGAAGAGTACAGCAACTCATTTTTTCCTCTAAACCGACACTTTGTAAATATACTACTAACCCCTCATTGAACAACATTTGAGGTTTAATAACCTCAGTCACCTTCTAAAAAACCCCTCCATTTCTCAAGACCTCAGAGAGGATGGATTAATGTAACTGTAACACCAATTTAGACTGAAGGTCTGCTTTGCTCAGTGCCCCATCTCAGACAGGGACCATCAGTTAAAAGCTTAGGGAAGAATATGGGAAACAACTTAGAATCAAGGACATTTTTTTTCTAAAATGTTTTTTCCAGCCTCTCAGAGTTCCTAAGGGACCCAGCTTCCAGCAAAGGTCTGTACGGGTCCAGCCATTAAATCTGTAAGTAGCATTTCACGTACTGCAGATTTGAATTCTTCACATTATTGAAGCAAACTATTAGACTAATCCAAGCCGAAAATGAGCTCAGATGCTACTTTTCTGCCTATTCCAAATGGGTATCAAAATTTTCATGCCACTAAAAACTGGGATGTACTACTTTACAGTACATTTTCTTCCAGTTCTCAGACTATGAAACGTCTATCCTTCTCAGTTCAGAAATCCATCTGGACATGTTAATAGTGTATCTGCCTTCTCTTGGTAATATACCAACTTGCCAGAATGGTTAGTAATACCACAAACGGTGCTGCAGCTGAAGCTGCAAAGCTGAGAAACCCCAAACAATCCAAGGTTTGGAAACATCTGAATTAGGTTCCCAGTGTTAACCCAGTTGGAACTTAGCTGTATGTTACGGCACCCTAAGAAACAAGACTAGCCCCTCGGAAGAACGTGCCCAGTGAGAAGCCATCATCTTTCATCTATACCTAGAGAAAGAAACTTCTCCAACTCTAGCCACTGCATAGTTTTCATCCCTTTAAGATCAATTTCAACACGCTTAATACTTATTATTAACATAAATAGAGAAAAAAGACATCAGAGAGATGCAGACGGTCAAGACAACTGACAACTGCAGTTAGTTTTTCTTTAAGAAGGAAAAAAGCTCAGATAACTTTGGTGTGGGGTGAGAAATGGAGGATGTCACCTGAAAGAATGCAGATGAGCAAAGCTGTCACCTCTTCTTTGACATTTGCATTTAAATAAGATGGATTTTATATTTCAAACCAGATCAAATATCTGATTTCACCTTCAATTTCCCCCTGGACATTTGGGTCAAAAAAGGTTACACTTATTCTCTGAACTGAAAGTAGCATCTAAAGGCCCCTATTCTAAGTACTAGGTACTACAGAAAAAGCTATAGTTAAAATAGTACGAGTGAGAAAACCATCATCTTCCCCTTAATAACAAGATCTGAGGCAGAATTTTAAAATACTTCAAGTAAAATTAAACACGAAGTTGTGGCAGAGCCAGAAAATGCCTATTGGTGACCTAATATTACACTTCCACAAGTGTTTTAATCAAGTCATTACTAGCCGGTTTAAAAGTAACTTAAAGGAAAAGAAAAAACAAAATACAAAAAATATTTTAGATCATCTTTTAAAAGAAAAATCTCATTAAAGAAATAAGTCTAAAAAAAGTTCTTCATTTTTTACTTACTTCTTCCATTAGCTTTTCATTTGGCGATCCTGAACAAAGACAGACCAGGTAGGTTTGCTTGAAATTGCCTTTTGCACTGATTTCTGGATGGTCAGAGCACAGTTTTGCCAGGGCAGTAGCTTGCGTTAATTGCTTTGTTTTCATTAGGTGCTTAATACGCATATCCAGCAGGACGGGGCCTTCAAACACTAAAAATTCATTCACTTCAAAGAAAAACAAGCCAAAGTATTACATACACGTTTCACAGCAGGTTAACAGAGATCACAGATGGCATTTACTCATTCATGCTTAACCCCTAAAATTTATACAAATCAAAGAAGGCACGAAAGGCATGAGGCAGAGACGAGAAAAAGCATCTTTGAGAACTGTACTTGTTTATTTTATCTACTTGGAGGTTTTAATTCATTCTAATTTCTTGGCAAAATAGCTGCACACAAACCAGATTTAGGAAGCATATAAATATTAAAGTATTTAGATACCGTTTGATTATAGTTCTACAGAAAGACAAATAATACAAAGCCACTACTCTCACATCCTTCGTCTCTGCTAATAATTGCCTTTCAAAGACCTTGCTCTGAAAGGATAAACGTGACAAGCGTGGAAGTATCTGAAGTCCTTTCTACTGGTGTTAAACACTTCATAATGCGCATCCATACAATGCAGTCAAACTCCTTTAAAAGTTTTTCAGCCAAGTTTCCCCCCAAAAGAGGCTCATCTTGTATACACTTGACAGTGAGTAGTTTAAAACTCAAAAGATACAGGAATGGTTGTATTTTATTCAGCTGTATTTTGTAGATGTGCTGCTACCGGAGTTGAAACTCTCCCGCCTGCGCTAACAACCCAACTCCAGGTTCTTCCGTGGAAGGCGTAAGAATCCTACAAAAAATGGGAACGCAGGGTAACGTTCCTACTCATCCATCTACATCTTGGGTCTCGCCTAGATCTTCAAGATCAAAACCGCTTCAGCTTTGAAGCAAAGAGATTTAGTATTACCTCCAAAATATTTAGTTATTAATACTAGATAGACACAGAGACAATGGATATTGTTTAATCCTTTTTTGACACCAACCCTTCCTTGTGACAACAGCTTCCACAAGCGAGTTACACACTGCAGGAAAAATCTTTTAGCTTTTCAGTTATCCACATCCCAATTTCATGACAAATTCTCCCATCTTTTAAAAACAACAGAATTTTCTACTGTTTTTTGTTTCCTTTCAGGAAAAACAGCAGATTCATGACATTCTTAAAGTGTTAGGGTAAAATCTTGATCTTTTCTAATTAAGATTTTTTTCAGTCTTTGAGTATTTTCATCATCCCTTCCTGCAACCTTCTGGGCATTTGCGGTGCTCACTTTCTGGCACATCTTGGTAGAAACATTCATTAGAGTCCTCTTAATTTACTCACTCGCCTTGAATTTCACTTGAATCACGTTGCCCATTCACCTAATTTATATTTTCTCGACTGTCAAAGTCCTGTTCAGTCATGATAAAATAATTAAGTAATTTCAGCATCCACAAAATTAATTACCTCTCTAGTATTTGGAGTTTCAGTATATGGAACACGAGGTTTACCGAAAGAAAAAAGATCATCTCATTTTATTCTTTGCCTCCTCCTGTCCTAGTTAGTTTTTTGATTCACGTCTTTCATTTTATCTCATGATTTCCCCTTCTTTTAGCTACTTATGCAGGATATTACTAAAAGCCCATCTTGCAACTGAAATTAGGTCAACTGTTTTCTTTTTTATCACTTTAGCGCACAGAATTTTAGGGCAGAAAATACTGCCTTTTGCAGAAATCATGCCTGTTAGACCCCATCATTATCTTTCATGCATTTTCCGATTTATGGCTGAATTATCACTTCACCCAAATTGTTAGTTATTTGTTCAGAATCCTTGCACGCTAATACAAATGATCATCCATGGCTCACTGACGTGTCAGAATATTCAGTTAAACAGGAGTTCTTTCTTCCTCTTTCCACGTCAATGAAGATACAACCTGATTTTTTTTTGTGTAGGAACAAAGGAAAACTAGAGAACTCTAACAGACAATCAGTAGATGGCAACCATTTTGTGTGTTTAGTAGAGGGCCTTTTAAGCAGCAGAATAAATGTTCCTTTAATGTCATTACTATTGCCTTATAAAAAACGTTTATACTCTTGTCAACCCACAAATGACCCAGTGATTGATTACATTCAAGAGTTTTAGCCTTGCTCTTCCTCCTACCAGGTACCAGTAATCCCTTCACCCACAGTGCTTACTCCCAGCTCGGAACATTTTACCTTATTTCTGCAATAAGATACAGGAAGACCTTAGATTTTAAGCTATATTGGTAACCCAAGACGTTTCGTTCTGATTTATCATCATGATTACTGCATTTAATACCTTAGAGACTGTTTTCTATCTGCTAGTTCTCAGTAATCCCCTTCCTTCAGTGTTTACTGCTTCAGCCAGCCTACCTTGCATAAGCATCGGAACATTTTCTGTTATCTTCTCAACAAAATATAGGAATACCTCGGGGTTAAAGCTACATATTAGCTCTTAAGCCTTCATTCTAATCCAAGCGATTCTAATCAGTACAGTTAACATTTGAAAGCTCATTCAAAACACAATTTTTAATTATACGTATTTCGTAACTGAACTATGCGTGACATTTTAAGACAAAAAACCGGTGCCGAGGTTGCAAGAGCAAGTCTAGGGTGGAGAAGAGTCTTAAGGGTAAGATTTTGGGGGTTTTTTAAACATTTTATAAATATATTTTATAGCACGATGTCTATTTCAAAAGTTATTGTAAACAAATGGTTAGTTTATCCTAAGAAAGATAACTTCATAAAAATGCTTTTTCAGCACAAGTCAGTAAACCTCTATGAGCACAAAACCTGAAGTATTTCATGGGAATGATACAGTTAATCAATAGCATGATTCTTGGAAGAATTATTAAAGGTCATTTTTGTGCAATGCTCGACCCATCATTAAAATTCACAAACCTACATTTGTGCAAAGCATGCGCAGAATTCACGTCAAATTTACAGAACTAACAGGAGAGAAAAAAAAAAGACAAGCAGATGACAGATGGTACCATGATCTAACTCTGGCAAAGAAATGCGGAGATGCTGGTATCCAAGCTTTTAGACACACTTTCCCCATTATTCCCTTGAATCCCATAGCTGGGGCCTCAGGTCATACGAGCAAGTGATTCCACGTCAGCTCCGCAAGAACTACTACAAACTTTTACTGTAGGTAATGCTTATACCACACACGAATTAAAAAAAAAAAAAAAAAAAAAAAAAAAGAGAAAAGATAATCCATAGATTAGTAGCACATACGAGCATGAATAAGCTGTGAGCACAGCTCTGTAGTAGTAAGTTCTCTATGGTGGACAGTCCACATGTATGTCACGTTTGGGCTGACTGGAGGACTCATAGAGCAGCACGCAAAGAATTTTTGCCTTACTCAAAGCACTCATAATCCTACTAACTCTTCCCTTTGCCAATTCTTGGGTAGGTATAGATTAAGCTACCACAGACCTTTATTTCTTCTCAACTTTTCTCTGGCCAAGGAGGATGAAGACAGGAGGTGAATGTACATGTGGACCATCCATCTCAAAGAACTTCAGTTACTCGTCAGTAACCTCTTTAGTCATCTTCAAGTGTTAGTCCACATGTGCCTTCACGCTGTGGGTGACTCTGAACTGTACTCGATACTTTCATATTTACCTGGAGCTGGGTCTCAGAATCCTTCATGCAAACATCTCAGCACAATTCTGCTGAATGCAGCACCAATCCTGGATGCTTCTACGATGGCATATTGTCTGGTGAAAGGGTAAAAGAAGTTCCAGGTGGCTGCTTTGAATATACTCAGGATGCAAACACTTTTTTGCTGGTTTTTTTTTTTTCAAGTGAGGCTGCTGGTATCATTTGACTTCTGGCGGCGGATGCTGTGATTGCTGAAAATCGTTCCATGCTGGCTGTTTAAATTCTAACCTGCCTGTTATCCACCTTGACAATCTTTGAATAGCGACTCGACCTCTTGAACCTCTTTTCGGCGGGACACACTTCAGAAGCTTGCCTACTACATTTAAACTTACGAAAAAGTCAAGAACTTAATTTTTGACATCAAGGTCTAAATCTCTACGGATAATCTGAATCAGATAAAAAAAAAAGGATGCAGCAGCCTGGCTTTTTTGTAGGGTTATCTCAGATCTTTTTCCTCTAGACAGTTCCTCCACTCACCCTCAGTGACAGCTGAGGGGACGCTAGTGACAGCTTTGAAGGATTTCACTGTCACTGCAAGAAAATGAAAACCTCGAGGATGGAAAGCCAGGTTCATGCTGATGAGCACAAGCCATGCCGACAGAAACTGAAGATGGAAGTGCCGTAGTAGAGTACTTTGGTACACTGAGCAATAAGGCCAATCAGATAAGCCACACAGCTTCACTGAATTTCACTGAATTTTTAGAGTTGGAAAGGACCATAAAGATCATCCAGTCCAACTCCCCTGCCGAAGCAGGATTGCCCAGAGCATGTCAGAGCATGTTACTCAGGACTGCATCCAGGCGGGTCTTGAAAAATCTCCAAAGAAGGGGACGCCACAAGTTCCCTGGGCAGCCTGTTCCAGGGCTCTGGCACCCTCACTGTGAAGAAGTTTTTTCTCATATTTGAGTGGAACCTCCCATGTTCCAGCTTGTGCCCGTTGCCCCTCGTCCTCTCACTGGCAACCACTGAAAAGAGTCTGGCTCCCTCTTCCTTCAACCCACCCTTTAGATACTTATAAGCATTGATAAGGTCGCCCTTATGCCGTTAATTTCAGAGAGTTAGAGGAGGCCTAGCTAGGATGTAAAGTTACAGAACAGAAAATTGGTTCGGTTTTACTTCAAACCGGGACATTCTCCCCTCAGCCTTCTCTTCTCCAGGCTAAAGAGTCCCAGCTCTCTCAGCCTTTCTTCATAAGGGAGATGCTCCAATCCTTGAATCATCCTCGTTGCCCTTTGCTGGACTCAAAGCTTCAAGAAACATCGGTTGTTGTGAATATAAATCAAGATTAAAATCAGTACTGATCTCAAATTAAGCTGTCTAGTACTTCTGGAGGAGGCCTAAAAGACAAAAGATCCACTTGCATGTGAAGAATTAAGACTTACTTAAGGTTTCCTTCCCTACCCAATCAATGAAGCGGAGAAAAAAAGCAAAATTCCTCTCTCCAAATACGAGCGTTTCTTGTTCATCCTATGCAATCTCAAGAAAAAAAGTAGCCACGCAGTTGAAACCTGGCGTAGCAGCAGGTCCAGTCCACATGCAAATCTAATGCAGTATCTGACAGCAACATGGAAACAGCTGCCGAGTCCTAAAGCAGACGAACCGCTTACTATCAGACTAGTCCGCGATCACAGCTAACGCTGCCAGCGTGAAGTTAATGATGAGGATAAGGTATTTTATTTTCACATCTAGTATATTTTTTCACGTTTCTTTCTGCTTTGGTATTGAGACAGACTGACCCCCACTATTTGAGGTTGATGGAAACTGGTAGGGTGGTGCTCCACAGCAAAGGATGTTACCAACGTGCTCATAAGGGATCCCTGAAATGACATTTGAGAAGATCGGTTCTTTGCTATTCTCATGGCCCAACTGGATCGTGTGACTTTGGGTGAGCTCTTGAGCCTAAAATGTCCATGATGCTACCTAGACAAAACTCAAAATTTGGTAAGGCATTATTTAAAGACACAAGAGACAGGTTTAGGTGGAAAAAGAAGAAAATTCACATGGACAAAGTAGTTTACAACTCTTGAGCACACTTTTAAGAGATAATACTGTTGAGGAACCAGAATTTGAATCAAGAAGTTGCAGGCCCAGTCGCTGATTCTTATGAGTCCTGTTGGGTAAAGACATAGGCCAGAGACAGAAGCAAGAAACAGAACTGAGTGAAGGATCTCTCTTTTTGGCACTGAGCTGATGGAGTAGAAGATTGCCTGGATACTCTTCAAATGAGCATAGATTGATTCATGACCCAATACCAAACAGATTCAGGAAACTCAAAAGGAGTTTCTTATAGGAAATCTCTCAGGTGGCAGCCAGGAGTAGCGCTATCAACTCCAGATGTCCATTTAAGGGGCCCACAAATGACATCCAACGACCCTGCTGACAATTCAGTTTCTGCAAATAAATTCTCTTTGGAGTCACCAGTCAAGAATAAGAAAAAAAATGTATTCCTCAGCTCCTTACTAATCCAAATTCCCATTTCCAGGCTGGTCCTCCATACAAAACAGACTAGCGTGGGAACAAGCACAGCCCCAAATGGCAATACTGATGTTCCACTTGCAGGGGGAGAGAGATAAATTTTCTTCAGAAACAACCCGAGTGGGGTATTAACACGACAATAGTTCCCAAGAGGAGATTCTGTTTTCTTTGGTAACATCTATTGCACAGAATCTGGTAACTTAAGGTAGGTTTCCCAACATTTGTGGTTAGAGATGGGCTAAAAATCCAGGGCAACGCCAACATTTGTCACCCAAGCAGGTGACAATTCAAGTGGCCGGAAAATATTTCCAGTGTGAAAAGATTTTATATGTCCACACACACACACACACACAAATCCTTATCTACCGCATGTATGTAGTTCCTGCAGCACAGTTCAAGACAGATTTTACTATTTTATATCATAATACTGTATGAATGTCCTGTAGTAATGCAGTAACACCCGTCAACATCAAAGAAATGAGTGACAGCCCATGCTGTTCCCGGCAGTGCTTCAAACAACCGGGTATCCATCCTCTGCTTTTTTTCAGCTCCTTCATGCATGAATCCACACAGACAGAAATTCATCAGAAAACTGAGCTGTGCCCAAGGCAGTCAGGGGTAAGGCAATTACTTAATGATATGGCACTCAGAGAACAGCCTCCCTAACATCTCAGGAAATGAGTCCTTCCTGCTCATATCTGGGTGGAAACCATGCAACAATCCATTCCCAAAACTAGGAGAGCAAGAGAATAGTCCAGTTCAGACAAACCTGCATTTGCTTGACTGCGATCAGAACAAACCAGCTGTGCTGTGTGGTCAGAGAAAATGAACTTGTGTCTTACATCATGTCCTGAGTTTATACAATTTGAAAAGAGAGGAATTCAAAAGGATCTGGCTCAGAAATGAAACAGACACCTAGTTGTGCTTCCTACAGGAGATGCAAAGAAGCAAACTCCTTCACGAGTCAACAAAAGAGGCCTTCAAGAAGACATAATCACTGACCTAAAATTCAGCAGATACCCCGTTATGTCAAGGATTCGGAATAAGTTATAATTATTCTGAACAGGTCATAATTGAGACTATCAAGACTGAAATAAAATAAAACAAACATGAAGAAACAACTGAGAAAAATACAGGCAACGAAAGCTTAAGAGGATGATAGCAGGAAAAACACCGCCAGTCTCAAATAGTAGTTTCATCTCCAAAAGATAAATGTTTACACTAACGATTACTCAAAGACCAAATTGATCAAATCTGCCAATGCCAACATCCCGGTGTAACAAGCCAGCTACTTAAATACTTGGGAACTTCTGAAACAGCAAATGGCAAAGGCAACATTAAGAATGGAACCAGAAATCGTAAGCAAAGGTTACAGATATTCCAAAGTCTGTTATACCGGAGTCAAGGTTGAAGACTGCTGAGAGGCAGATGTCCACTGAAAGAGGGTAAGTGGTAGCCAGTGGGAGTGCTGGATTACAGACAAGAAGGCCAGCTCTCTGGGCAAAGGAGCTTTGGCATTACTAAAATATCCTTCAAAGTAGCAAGATGATGACACAAAACAATGCAGTACTACAGAGGATGACAATAACTATAAAACAGCTCATCAACTGAGCAATAAAAATAGGAGCATGTAGTGTGACAATCTTGCCACCGATAAAAGGGGGAGAAAAAACCCTCCAAACATATCCACAGGATGGCACTCCACCTCCAACCAGATGGTTTATGTTGGCCAAAAGGATGAGAACATGGTATAAAACCAAAAATGATGAAAGGCTGACTGACAATCTCCAGGCTGGAAACATCACCTAAACTACCAACCTGGACCCTGACGCTGAACAGAATGAGGTTACAACAACAAAATACCTTGAAACCACTGACAACTCCTCTTTTGTTCAAAAGATTCCTCATCTTCACTCAAAAAGATGAAGGTTCCTTCATGTGGCCCTCTCTTAGAAAAGTAAAACTGCAAGATTTAATCATTTTTTGAGAAAAAGAAAATTCTTCAGTGTCCCAGCATCTTCTGGTCTTCCACATGAGTACCCTGGGTAACTACAGCTTGGGGTCAACACTGGTCCCAGTGACATTAACAAGGAAGCTAATTCCTTGAAAGTGAGTTAAACTTATATCCAGGATCACCGAGTCTCAAAACCTCAAAAATTACTGGTACAGATGTCAGAAACAATTTGCACATTGCCATAGTTACCTGGATGGAGAGGCGAATGTGGCTTTTGAATACAAAAAAGTCAGGCAAACACCTAAGCACCAAGCACCTTGACATTAATGGCTTTGTGACCCATTTTCCAGCGAACAGAACTCAGAGCAAAAAGCTGATGGGTGGCCTTTGAATTCTAATCCTCCTGAGCATCACCCACACCGGTGTTCGCCTTCCCTACTTCGGAAAAGGGGTAGCTCTTACTTTTGATGACATTTTATCACGACATGTAATCTCGTGCTACGTAGTTAACCAGCATTTTCTACCATCAAGACAAGTAATAACTGTAACAGAAGTCAGTCCAAGGCAGAGCATCCCTGAGCAAATAACATTTGGGAGTAAAAGGAAGCCTAAAATGTCCTTAAAAAACTTTGCAGGAAAACACTGATAAAATGACTAGTCATCAAAACCAGATTCATGAGGGAGTTCTTAAAAAACCTTGAATATAAGGCAAGTAAAATATTAATTAAACCTCTCTCTTAGAAGTACCTTGCTGCTAAGAGGACTAGAATGTGGTTGATATGAAGCTAGTAAAAGAATACTCTGGGGGACTCTGAGAACTGCACACCAACCCAAAATTTGTAATTTAAGCATAATAAATTATTAAAAGAGGTGGCAAAATGCAAATCTTGTGGAAAAGTAAGCATGAAATAAAAAAATAAAATAAAATCACATTATACATTTACTGGACTTATCTGAGGGAGTTATGGTAATATGAATAAGGGAGATCTCATTTATTTTCTAAAGGCATTAAAAGAAGTCCCTCAAAACCCCTAAAGATATCAACCTGTCTTGGTAGTAAAAAGAAGATCCAAGTTATCAGTTAAAAGAAAAAAGAAAACAAACTCTCAGTGGGTTCCCCGAGGATCTGTACCATGACCTCTGGTGCCCAGCATTTTTATAAATATTTGGAAAAGGAGGGTAGAGAACAAGGTGACAAAACATGCTGATAAAAGCAAGGTAGTAAAAACACAGCAACTGTAAAAGACTGAAGAGGATTGCACTCTGTGACATGGCATAACAGACAAAATTAAAATGTTGATTAAAAACCTCAAAGTGATTTTGACGGGGAAAAATTGCAATCCTAACTGTACATACAGAAAACAGGCTGTGTGTCAGGGGAAAATCCTAACGCTGAAACAGGTACTACTCCTGAAGAAAGAAACTGGGAACGAACCAGAAAGTTTTAAGAAAACATCGGTTCAATATTCAGTCAAGAAGTAAGGCTAATGTTAGGAAATATTACAAAAGGAACGCAGAATGAAGTGGAAAATCAGTCCATCTACACGTTGATTGCTGAATAAACCTTCAGTCCCCAACGTGAGGAATGGGACAATAAAGCTAGAAGATAGTACGGAATAAAGCTGCTACAGAAGAGAGAAGATGGGATATGACAGTACTTTAACAAATCATATCGTCCTGAAAAGATCCTTCATTAAAAGACACAAGAATAATTTACTTTGTAATAAATAGAGAATATCACACGAAATAAGCAGGCATCAGGCTAAAAGGAGGCAGACAGTAAGAGGAACTACTTTACTTGATGCGAGAACTGTGTAACTCTGCCACAGATGCTTAGATGTGACACTTCGTCCAGATTCTAAAAGCAATTAGGCAAAGAAAAAAACAGCCAAGGCTTATTAACCAAAGCATACCACTTCCAAATTACAAATCATTAGCAGTGGAAATAATACATCAGGAGAATATCATTGCACGCTTCTGCTTATCATATACCCTTCCCTATGCAACTGCTGTTAGCCATTCTCAGGGCTCTGGTCTAAATGAATCACTCTCTTTTGATTTCATAATTGAGTAAATGCCATTCTCATTAAAAAAAACCCAACAAAACCCAACTTATTTTTCGTTTTATGTCAAGTAATTTTTGTGTATCAGTACTGAACTTACCCTATTGTAAAATAGCCTGTACGTAATCTCCCTTCACACGGCTTATAAAGAAAATGGTAAGAGATCTCCAGCTATGATTATGTTTTATGCAAAATACCAACATTAAATTATTTGTATATTCCTAGGAACATACTGTCTTAATAATTCAGACAATCCTACAAGTATATTTATTTATATAGCTTATAAATTATCACATAAACTATATTCAACAAAGGATTTCCATACATCATAATAATATTTCAATGTATTATAAAAATGAGGCATATTTTATCCCAATCATCGTTTTAAATTTTACCTTTATCTGGATCCAACTGTTCCTGGGAAAGAATACCACACAACACTGGGTTCTTCCACACTCCCTTCTCTTGTGTAAGTGTAGTTAAAATATGCAGTTCCCGGCTGCCATTTTCCATCAAGTTTTTATGAGCCACCTGAAAAATATATTTTACAAAACAAAGTTTTGTAAAAAAAAATAAAATTACGAATATGTGTTTTTATACACATTTATACCTTATGTTAAAAAAAACCCTTACCAGATAAAGTTAAATGTATAACAAAACAATCTTAACATTTAGCCTATATAGGTTTTACTTCTACCTCTGTAGCCTAAGGCTGAGAAACCAAAATGACTGAGTGCCCCAAACTCACCTTCAGATTTATTAACAGAGCTACTTCTTAAATTTCTGAAACTAAATTTTGAAATAGACCTCCCTTTTAAAAGTGGATGAGCAAATTCTCTGGACCACCTACTGGTCTCGCATCAGCTGCCTAAACGTTTATTCTTTTCAGACTCTTCAGCAGCTCCACTTTTATGCACTGGAGACACTGAAAATAAATATTTTTGTAAAGGTGAAAGATTTAAGCTGTAAAACCTCACCGCATGGTTCTATGCAAATATGATGAAGGCAGGCTGGATTCATAAAAATCAATTAAAATAGTTTTTACTGCAAAGATACTAGGATTGACTCTGGAAGCAGATGTGTGTTTGGGAGCAAAATAAACACCTGCAAAAACCTGTGGCTTAAGTAGCAATGCACAACTAACACCGGTACTTAAAAAAACCAAAAGGAACGGGCTCATCCCTGTCTCTTCACTTTTCTTTTACTTTTCCACCTGCTCTAAAGGCTGTGGAACCTCCTGGCACCAAACACACCTCTTCAGAATTGATTTACATCAGGCAGCTGCTAGTCAAAAATCACTCTAAAAAAATCACCCTTGCACCTTCCTATTATTTAGGCTGAGAATTCCGAGGGAACAGTATCTGGTCTTTTTCACTATTTTTCCTTCCTTCTCCCTAACCCCTATTTTTTTTTTTTTAGACTGTAGGGCAGGACCTCCCACTACATATTTCTGATAAACCCCGAGCAGCAGAACTTGTTTCAACACCCTCCTTTATAGCAGAGCTCTAATCTTTAACCTGCGAGTGCCCTGTGGGAAATCTAACAATCCAGCAGTATCAACAGATCTTTCACTCACAGTAAGTCTCAAATGTATAACCATAAATAGTGTAAGAATGACTTATATGATATTACTTCATTTCTAACAGTGTTAATAGACAAATACCTTTTAAAATATGAGCTTTCAAGTATCTGATAATTTTGGTTTTGTCCACAGCTGCTACATGAACTACGACAGACAAATGCTATGACTGACAGCAATTATTGCAGAGCACGTAGGATTTCCAGCTGAAGGGCTTGATCTTTATCAGCCAGCAGGAAACAAGTCTTCAGATATATACATACTTACATCCTTATTATCCCCAGGTTTCCAAACCATTTTTAAAAGCTATTACATCTTCATTTCATGAAGCAAACTCACCTGTACAAAAGCCTGGAATTCTTCCCACTTATTGTCAGGTAAATCAAGAGGCAGACACAGTAGAAGTTCAATACAGCTTCTGGAAGTCAAACGGGAATATTATTCGAGGAAATTTTGGCTTTTAAGATACATAATCAACAATTCTTTACTCTAGTATCCAATTAGTTACTTGTTAGAAACGCCAAAGTCCCAAAACAGTTTATTTTATTTGAACATATGAAGAAAAGAGGGTCATGGACACTCTTGCAGAAACTATAAAAGCAAACTGTCTAAAAGACATTGATTATAAAAAACAATTTGGATTTATCAGTGAAGTCAAGCTCTGCAACAGCCTGTGTAAACTGATGCACTTTCAGATTACGTGCAGATCAACAGCAGCAGAGTGTTTCAAGCCAGGGATGTTGGCTTGTTCCAGGTCAGGAGTCCTTCACACGACCGCCCCATCTCCAACAACCAAAGATATTCTCCCCCACATACAGCATTCGCCAGGAGAAAGGAAGGTGCTTCCCAATCCACTTAGATTTCTATAGATTGTGAACTGGATTGGGAAAGCATTTAGACACTGAAAAGTTAATCCCGGTTTTAGTAACTGAAAAACATACTCACAGTGCTAAACGTTCAAGCACAAAGGCTACATTTTCACACTCAGAGGTAAGATAAGGTCGTGCTTTAACGTAACTTCGGATCGCCACCGTATACACCTCTAACAGGGGCAGAGGGTCTTCCGACGTTTTCCACTTTTCTGCGTATTCCAGCAAAGTCTGTTTAGGAAGAGGAAAAAAACAATCCCAAAATTCATGAACAAATGCAAGTTTTTAGTTTCGTATTCCTCAACAGCAGACTATCCTTCTAAATCATCATTACACCTATCTCAATATGAATTACATGTTCTCAAAACATGCCTTTTTTCCTTAAAATTTGTTTCCTTAACTGCAACTTAAAACTCCACACATAATCATTCTCTGATCATATAAAAATGTTATGGCTGACATTCTCCTGCTACGGTATCACCATACGATTCATTTTACATTCCTATTTCCCAAATACAGAAGCCTGAAGATCTGGGAACGCACATACTTAACTTTTTTTTTTTTTTTCCCAGAAATTCATAATTAAGGATTGAAAACTCATTTTTTAGACATTCAGCTCTAGAGTTCAGGCTATAAAGCAAGTAAATTGAAAGTATAAGCCTTTATTTTAACTCGTCTGCTTTCAAGAACTGTTTCACATTTCCTCTCTCTTGCCACCTTGATGATACATGGTGTCTTCAGGATATTGCTTTTTACATGGTCCTGAAAGGAATATGAACTACACATTTTTCAAAGCAGGGCCACTAGAGTAAGTTGTTTGGAGTAATGTCCGATGGAACTGTGAGTATCCTGAAGGACAGAGACTCTGTGGGCAACCTGTTTCTGAGTCTGACTACCATTTATTGGGATGTTCCCCCACCAGTACCTAGATGCAGTCCCACGGATTCTCAATAAAGGGATTAATCTCCCTGAACCTGGTGGCCACACTCCTGCGAGCACAGCTGAAGGTGTCTCTGGCTCCCTGCCACAAGGGCACACCGATGGCTGTCATGGACAGTGGGACTGGTGTCCCCAGCGCTGCTCCCCAGCCTCTACTGGTGCATGGGGCAGGGACAGGCAGGGCTTTGTGCTCTCCTTAGCTGAACTTAGGGTCAAGCCCATGCCCCTGGGCCGTTAAGGTCCCTATGAATAGTCTCCCTGATGCCCCACCTGATTGCTCCCATCATTCGGCAATCACCTGCCAAGGTGCTGAGGACCACTCTGTCCCCTCATCCAGAAGTTACAGAGCATCTGCTCCAGCGTCAAGCCTTGACAGGATGCCACAAGCTACCTGGTGCCCTCTGGACTTTGTACTACTAAGCACAAGTCTTTGAGACCCACGGTTCAGCCACCTTGTTATAGTGCCTGGATAAGCGGACTACTTAATGGATTTATTTACAAGGATACTACGGGAGATGAAGTCCAAGGCCTTGCTGGTGTCAGGAAAAAAACATCTGCTGAACCAGCTATTTCACCGCAGAAGGAAATCAGATTTGTCAGTGTGAAAGGATTTTACATAGCTCATACTGTCAAGGCCATCTAGCAAAAGTCATGGTTCCCTTTATTATTAACATCACCGGTAATTAAAACAATTTTTGACAATATTGGTTTGATTCTGACAAGGTTTGTTCCAGTAAGAAAAAACAGAGCCCACTGGACAACAAAGCTCTTCTGCTACAGAATTCCCCACATACCTGAACAAAAACCAGAACAAAGTGTTTCTCAACTCATTTTAACATGCAAACACTACATTTTTGTTTAATTTTTAATATGCAAAGGTAACAAACTTAATGAATGTGCTATGTCCGGGATATAATGCAACTCAAACAGTAAGATCGGACTTCAAGTTGTCTCGCTTTATGTATTAGAAAGAAGAATTAGAAAGAAAACTGAACATTAATTCTTCAGGGAAGGCGAGTCAATTACAATAAAAGACAAGATAAAACAAAAGTAGGTTTAATCCTGCCTTCAACTCTAAGTTTAACGTGAGTCAAATTCAGCATTGCCCTGTTTATGTTAGATATCTGTGCTGAGTTAGCTAGCGGTACTATTAAGAATATACTTAAAAATTTCATATTTAGCAGTGTCCAAAATAAACCTTCTCAATAGAAAAAAAACCAAAGGTAACTACATTAAATTGAATCAGAAAACAGTTGAATGTGGTTATTCGCCGCCAGCATCTAGTGGTCCCTACTGGAACCTTGAACTGGACTGAAATATTATCTGTTTTCCTGTAATACCCAATGTGATGCTCTCCCAACAGCAGCAAAAAAGCACCGCAGATCACGGCGGAGAAATCAAGGAAGAGTGAAATACAGCAGCAGCATGAAAGAAGCAACAAAGGAGGACTGGATAAACAAGCCAAGAATGTTAGCAAATATCTATTTCGGTACCGTTTGGGAATTTTGATCAATGCACTGGAATAATCAGATCAGAAAAAAGGAGCTGACTTCTAAGAATGTTGAAAGAAACGCCGGTAAAAAGTCTCCTTCCGCCCAAATACAAAACCAGGTGTACTAGGATTTCGGTTACTGACTTGTCATAGGTGACACGTGTAAGGATCCTAGTGGTAAACCAGCAAAGGTGAAGAAAAAACAGCCTAAACAAACAAAAAAACCCCAAGTGGTAGGTAACTCACCAGACCAAGGAGTAACAGGTTGCATAAAATACCATTCAGTTTTATCCAGCTGATTGGTAGAGCTGGCTTGGCCTTCATAAATCTGCCACATAGCTTCTGCCAGTAAGATAAGTTTATATATAGGATGTTGATATATGAAGTCATGAATCCTGTTCAGTACTAGAAACACTAGGTTTACCTGTCAAAGACTTGATGTAGATCTCATTTTGAGTGGCCCATCTACCTTTACTAGGGTCCTCTTCATAAGACCACAGCAAGCAATGAGATTAATGCAAGCTTTGGCAAGTGACAGACACTTCAAAGTCAGCTCCCAAGCCAGGACAACGTATCCTCAAAGCCTCAAAGTTTAGCAGAAGAGGGAAGGAAGGACTGAGGAAGGAGAAGTAAGCGTGGAGGTGTAACTAAGCAATTGGTCATCTGAGAAGCATGGCTGAAAAATTACAAAGAGGATTCTCACCAGCTGTTGCAAAGACAGCAACACCTAGAATCTAAAGAAGAAACCAATGGCCTCAGTAGAGAGACACTGATTCATAAAGCAAGCCATGACAAGGGACCATGGAGACCTGCAACAATCAGATCAGAAGATCTCAAGTTTAGTGGAGCAGGAAAGAGAGCCCTTATAGGTAGTCAGCACGCTAAAAAATCTCCAGCAAGGCAGATACCTCCATCCAATTTGCACAAGGGAGGATACTGAAGACTGCAAAACTATTATGACGGAACCTAGCTGGAATTCTTCTGGATAATTAGGAACTTTAAAGAAATACTATGTAGTCATTAATACCAGAAAACTGGATTGGTAAAGAACTACAAAAGCACTTGCAGAACTTTTGAAAGCCCAACCAACACTGCTCCAATCCAGGTCCAGATTATTAAGGACAAATTGAAGCAAATCAAATTTAATTTGGAGAATATGAGGTTTTGTAGTGGTTAACCAAAACCAAAATAAAAGTAGATATAATCAACACATTGGGAAATTCTCAGAATCCACCACCTGACAAAAAATACTTGGTATGTTGGTGAACACTTACTACCAATACTGTCCTTTAACAGCAGGGTGTACAGATGCAATCACACTATAAAAAGCAAGCTGAGAAGTTTGCACTGTAACATAGTGGCACTAATTTCAACATTAAATAGCGCTATTTTTATCTCATATATATAGATCAGCCATTTCCAAGCCATTACATGAACTATATTAAGCATTTGCGCCCACCACACCCTGCAGAAGTATTCCTCAGGATGACAGATATCCTTGTCTGGATGTTCCCAGACGATACAGCACTGCCACTGTACAAAGAAAATCAAATTCATTCTGCTTTCCTTAATGAATCATTGTTGTGCTCCGCTTACAACCATAAAAAGAAAGAATTTTACCCCCAGCCCTGGGCCTCATTAAGTTATTTATCTCCCTAGTCAGGACATGCTTGTTAATCAAGCCAAGTACTGTATTCAGAGTACAGCGGCAAAGTTTTGTTCCTCTGTGAGACTGAAACAGCATTTTATTTCAGCAGCAGCTTATACAGTCAAGAATGCTCCAAAAAATGGAATCATCTCAATTTTTACAATAAAAATCAACAAGCATTATAACTGTGATTTAAACTGTGGAAAATATTTAGCCACGGGTAATATTTGGACAATATGTTTTATCCTTTTCAATCGTTACCAGAAGCCTTACGTGAATGCTGCAGTAGCAACGCACCTGCCAGAGGATGCTTTTCTACTTTCAGAACTTATCCTGAGCAACCTTCTTCACTAAAACTGGCCCTACAATACCAAAGCTGTGTTAAAATATGTTTCATGCTAAAAGAAGGCATTATTTACTATTAACCAGAGTTTCACATGTACAGCCCACATCTACATGTTTCTTCAGGCTTAAGATCAGATTCTCACCTCCGTAGGTACCTGGATAAGGGCAAGCTTGCTTAAATACATCAGAATGTGCCTGGGACGGCCATTTCCATTCCCTGCTCAGCCCAAGGGTCTAAGAGGCAGAGAAAGGGTCAGGCAGTGGTCCCACAGGTAAGCTGCACCTCTCAAGCCACGCCAGTAACCAGCAAACCCTCTATCGCAGTGACTTTCCTCAAGCACATCCAAACAGGAGAAGAGTCCAAGCCACAAGCTTGATAGAATCCATTTATCTGGAGATGAGCCTTTAGGAGCTGCCACAGCAGCAGAGTTGATGATGATCACCATCAACTACACGATGACCGAGCTTCACGCGAATAGCCAAGTTCAGGGGTGACAGCTTCTTCTTTGAACAGCACTAATACAAGCAGTGATTTTCATGATAACCTTGCAGGACGTGTGCAGTGCTTCTGTTCCTAATTTTATCTCCTATATGCTAATACTTGTAAAATATGCAACTCAGATCCACTTTGCTTAATGCACTTTTTGAAACGACCAACTGGAATTTCCTCTAAAACAGTATGAAAATTAAGAACTGGCCACAGCTGTTTCATACACGTTCAATTCATGATTTATTAATTGAATATGACTAGTAATTCAAACTACCAAGAATTTAACCAGTCATAAAGTTAAAATTCTCCTCTTTTCTTTCTTAAGAGTCTTCTGAGTTAATTTTCTAATTCACTTCACTATTCTTTGGCCACCTCAGTATGTTACTAACCAGCTCAGCTGAAGACAAGTCACAGTTGCTTGTTCCCTTGCAGACGCTGCACCTTCTCCTGAGCAACTCTGGCATCTCCATGATTTCCTTCTATATTTGAACGTCTAAAGTTTGTCTAAGACTTGGGAGTACGCTAGACTGCTATGGGAAAAATCTCAAATGATTATTCTTGCCAAAAAGTTAGTTCAAAAACACTAACTAGCAAATATATTCCCTTTTCCAAAAAGTGCATGAAAAGATGTTTCTTGTCAAAATCCTATGTAACTTTTCAGACACTGAGAAAAGCAGACAAATGTCTTAATTCAGCTTGTAATGACAGAGAGACACGCCTCAGAAATCAGTAAATGGCCAGTCACTATCCTGAAAGACAGGGATATTTTTTATTTTAAGGGAGAAATCACCTTACTGTGGCGATATTATTATATAAGACAAAGAGAGTGAGATATGCAAATTGATAGGATTTAAATAGATGTTCTCTGGAAACAGCTGTCTTCTAGATTAGATCTTGTTATAAACTTAGATCCATTGCCAGACATTGCTTTTTAAAAAAAACCCACACAACAAAAGTAAAATGGAATAGAATTCATAGTATCATGAACTGTTTCCTCCACACCAGTACTGCTCAAGTGCTAGTTATTATTCCTCAACACAGGAAGGACATGGACCTGTTGGAACGGGTCCAGCGGAGGGCCACGAAGATGATCAGAGGGATGGAGCACCTCCCCTATGAAGACAGGCTGAGAGAGCTGGGGTTGTTCAGCCTGGAGAAGAGAAGGCTCCGGGGAGACCTCATAGCAGCCTTCCAATATCTGAAGGGAGCCTACAGGAGAGCCGGAGAGGGACTCTTTGTCAGGAGATGTAGTGACAGGACGAGGGGTGATGGTTTTAAATTGGAAGAGGGGAGATTTAGATTAGATATGAGGAAGAAATCCTTTACTGTGAGGCTGGTGAAGCACTGGAACAGGTTGCCCAGAGAAGCTGTGGATGGCCCATCCCTGGAGGGGTTCAAGGCCAGGCTGGATGGGGCTTTGAGCAACCTGGTGTGGTGGGAGGTGTCCCTGCCCATGGCAGGGGGGCTGGAACTGGATGATCTTTAAGGTCCCTTCCAACTCTAACCATTCTATGATTCTATGATTATCTGTGTAGTTTTCTTTCTCCGTGCAAATTGGGGAAGTACGAGGCTGTACGTATTTACTTCCTTCAGGTCATGAAATACATTGCCTGTGGTCAGCTAATGAACAGTGTGAAAAGAGAGCCATAACGTTAATACTCTGACCTTTAAAAGCTCTATGTTACTACCTGCTTGATGATTTGCATTTCGATTCACCAAAGCAGTATGGAAACTGCTTTCCATAATAAAGGAGGGGCTTTATTTATTTTTGGTTTGCTCATTGTGAGTGTAAAATTCATGGTTCTGAAAGATGTCAAAGTTACAACATGACTACCCTGTGTACTTTCAATGTTGAACTCAGTGTGGCACACTCGCTCATCTGAGGTATTACAGAAGAAAATTGAGGAAGAACTACCTTTCAAATACACACAGCTGTATATGCTCTAGTGGAGGTGTCCCTGCCCATGGCAGGGGGGTTGGAACTGGATGATCTTTAAGGTCCCTTCCAACTCTAACCATTCTATGATTCTATCATTCTATGATTTTAAGAATGTAATGCACAATAATCATCTCAGATACCTCCTGCTTGTCAATGTCCACGCTACTAAAGCATGCCATGATGAGCCAGGTGAACGTGGCAAAGCCAGACACTGCAGCCTGTAAGGTACAGCCACCAGGTACAGAAGCTTCAAAATCTCATGAACATACAGGTTTATACAGTTGCTTTGAGATATCCGAGATGAACACACTTCTTCAAAAAATGAGTAATTGGTGCTTTTTTATACTCATAGATTCACTAGTGAAATATCTACAGAAGATACATATAAACAAAAAGTATTTCACAGATCAGTGGGTTAGACTATTTCAAACTGTGATATGAAAATAAAGCTATTATACATAAACCATTTCCTCAGATCAGGGACAGAACAACATGGTGAGAAATAAATCATCTTTATCAAAGGAGCCCAAACACTTTGAATGTCCACTGTACAAGACGCTGCTTTTCAGGAATAAAGATAACAGGATGAAACTTCCTCTATTATTTTTAAACGTTCTCTATTCTTTTTAGGATAGGGAAGAAGGAATTTCTCAGCTTGAATGCAGAGGTGATGAGCCCTTAAACACCAACAGAGTACGGGTACTGGAGAGTAATCAAGTGCTACAAATAGCAGGACAGCTTAGTTCACGGCAAAGCCCTTGAATCCCAAGAGATGAAACACGAGGAACGTGATGACCTGATCTGTATCCTTGATCAAAGACTTAGGTATACAGTCACGATGTTGATGTCTTCTGACTTAACAACAGAAGAATGAAAAGATGTATTTTTTCTGGGAAACACAGCTAATAATGCTGATTCTTGGGCTGGAGCTAGACATTCATTTCATTCAAAGTTCATTTTTGAGGGCTGTGTTTTTCAGAGTAAAACTCTGTGAGCCTGAAGCATAATCTCACTGGCTGCTGCACCCATTAAAGAACTGAGCATTTGATGAAAATAGCATTGTTCAAATTCCTGGAAAGCTGATAAGAGTCTACTTTTAAGATGCAATTTATGATAGTTTACAAACTAAGCCGGAGTTCTGGCCTCAACTCTTCTGTGCAACTCCAGCCTTGTGCCAGTATCATTACAGAATCAAATGAAAATTCAGTCCATGGAACTGAAATGGTAAAATAAAAACAAACCTGTAAGTAAGAGAACAGATCCCTCCTTTCAAAGTTGAGCATTAGTCCTGGTTTGCAACACCGAAATCATCCCCGCCCCAAGAACCCACTGCAAATTAGAAAATGATAGCAGGCACAGCTGCTGAGCAAAGAAGACGCACTGGGCAGTCATGTCCTCAAAGCCCCACAGCATCTAAAAAGGAGTTGGTTCAAGAAGCATCTCCAGCCCATCAGAACTTGATTAAGTTAACGCAGCAACATTGTCTGTGATGCCCCTCTTCTGTACGACGAGGAAAATGGACTGATTGGTTGAGAATAGACTTATGTTTTCTTTTTAATGAAGTAACTGGGATACTAAAAACATATTAGATATCCCAGTTTAGACACCTCTGGAGTCAAAAGGCTTTGGTACCAATGCATCAGTACCAGAAGATCTCTTTGTGAAGAGTCACAGCAAAGTTACATTCTAAAGGGACACCCAAACAACTTTTACAGGTGTAGAAATACCATCATTCTCAGCCCCAATGATCTACAGCTCCTAGAGCTCAAGACCACCTCCTTTTTTGTGATTTGATTTCTCTCCTCCTTGTTGTTCAGAGTCTTACCAGAAGATGGAGAACGAGCCTCTCATCACATAAAAACCAGGAGTCTTTTGATAAGTGCTGCAACTTTTTTTTTTTTTTTTTTTTTTTTTTAAAGTTGTTAGGTTAAGGTCCCCGTGAAAGGCACTTTAATTGGAGGAGGCCAGAGGCAGCTAAGGAGTAGCTGGGATGCAACCAGCATTTATTCCACATCGTATGAGGACAGACTACCCAACTAAGATGTCAACCGAATAGAATAGTCAAGTGAAAACGTGAATAGTTCTTTAACTAGTTCTGCATGGTAAAAAAACCCACTAATACAATGTCTAATTTAAACCAAGTCTACCTCAGATTTCCCATGAGACTTCAATATTCAAGGCTTTAGAAACAAATACTACGACAGATGATTTTTAAAGCATTTAAAAGAGTAAGCTAAATGTTTATACACAGTATGTACCCCATCATACCTCCTGCCCATTTTAAAAAGCACGGGGGGGTGGGGTGGGTGGGGGGTGGTGGTGGTAAGGAAAGTATCTATTCATTTCTCTGTGGTATGACACCCCTATGATCAAGACATTTTGCCCTATCACCGTTATCATAATCCATCTTTATTTCCCTTTCACCTTTGCCTCTAACAAAGACCTTCAAACATAAATGACCTGTTTCCATTTTGGTTTTTTTTCAGTTGGGATGCTCTACAGGCAAACTGGTTTTTAGACTAGTACAAAACCGACATAGAAAAGCATCGATATTTCAAATCTGTCCACTACAAACAGCACCGTCTGAAATACCGCTGCCCTCACAGATATGCCAAAGAACCAGGTCTTATCATCAGAAGTCCACAAAATCAGTGTCTATTTATTTAGGACTGTGCCCTGAGAGGTCATTTTACAACAACTCAACACAGCATTGTGCTTCTAATTAATTTCCAAAGCAGTTTAATTAGGCAAATTAAAACTGCTACTAGTTAACTGATTCAGTTAGTACTGTTACCTTGATTTTGTAGCTAGAAAAGTGCTGTTTATTAACTCTTACATGTCTGTTACTATAATACAACAGAATCCAGAATCCAACAGCAAAACTTCAGCAGGTACAGAATATGAGATTGCATTTACAAAGCTAAGGATGACATAATAAATACGATTATCTTTTCTAGTGCACAAGTACTATTTAAATTAATCAAAGAACACCAATCCCAATTTTTAATCGATTTTAATTTTCAAAACCTTTCAAAATTTGAAGTTGTTGATGTGCTGGTTTTACTTTGAATACGCCTTCTGAATTGTTTCACAATGAAGTTGTTAAGCAAAGTACAGCTCTAGGAAGCCAAGATGCCTTTGGCTGCAGAGTCAGCTGATGTTGCTTTAATTCTAATAGAGATATTGACTTGTGCCCAGAAGGGATGATTGAAGCCAGACTCTTAATTCCATCGCTTACTACAAGATCGTATTTAAGCAATTGTTTTCATTCTCGATTTCTGCAGGCATGGTGCAGAGCTATCCAATTTTTTTTTCCCCCCATTACTACTTCTCCACTGATAGGCTGCAGTTCCAATCTTCTACCCTGTTTTTTTCTTTTTCCTTCAAACAGAAAACTCCAGCTGTTTTTACAGTTTACACCCCCATCCTACCATCAACGGCTTCTCTATCCTGCAGTCGAAAGCAAAGGAAAGTCAAGTCAAGATTAGTAGTGAGTAATGAATCAGTGAGTCCAAGAAATACTCAAAGTCAGGACAGACTCATTCAGAGATGAAATTCAAAACCAAAAGTTAAGTTCGCAATTGAGTGCTGGTCCACAAAAAGCTCACAATGACTACAGCACTTCAGTGCAACGCACAGCATAAGGAGCGGAACCACACAGCAGGAAAACTGGTGCTGAGAACCCAAGTTCCCAGTGAATCCACCACAGAAGATCTTATTTTGGACTTGCCTTCAGCTGGTTCCATTAACTGGAGACCTGTTAGTGGCCGAAACACAGCCTGTGATTTAGTTTCACCCAAAATGCATTCAATTTCCACGCTGCAAAGGCCCTCCAGAATGTAAATGAAAGCATGGTAAGCAAGAATGATCAGAAGATCACTTTCAAAGTGAACTTCTTGCCTGACCCAGAGTGTTAATGTACAGGCACCCACTATTTTGGTTCACACATCTCCTATGGATCTGGAAACTGTTCTTTCAACAATTTGCTTTCTTCTTTATCTACCGAAGAGAAATATTCAGAGAAATATGAGCATGTCTGGTTTTATACTCTTGTCTCTATTACAATATTTCTCCTTCTATGGGAAAGAAGACCCCATGCTCTGTTCAGTACTCGGAGGGAAGTACCACCTATATGATGGCACTGACTTTTATTATTGTTATCTTCAGTACCCACATCCATAGGTACACACTCTCTGGTATAGATAACCATCTCTTTTTAAGAATGAATGTGTTTATATGTTATTTAAAGAAAAAAAAAAAACCCAACCACTAGCTCAAATACTTTCAAGTACTAGTTTCCTGAACAGTTTTAAAGGTAATCTGCAAAACAAGTGTTGCAAAATTCTACCCATCTACAAGCCTCATTTTTCTTCAAATAAACACTCTCACCATCGTCTTCATTTTTTCATTCAATCTCAGCTTTCAGAACAACCATGTGGATCTGAAATGTTGTCTATCAAACCAGAACACAAATAAGAAGCTGAATTACAACTGCACAATTCTCTTGCGGCAAAACTGCAAAAATATAAAGATACAGATCTAAGTTTTATGCTCAAGCCTCACCAGAAAGGGAAAAGGAGATGCGCAAAACCAGCAAGAAATCAAGTCTTACACATTTATCTTGCAGTAACTCGTGTATATTCATCCTGAAGGAGAGGTACCCTCCTGGAGATTTTCAGAGACAACAGTAAATAAGTTCAGAGAAATACACACACCCACAGACAAGGTAATTGTTAAAGATCTGATACTAACTTCTAATTAATTTTGATTTAATGTAAAGGATTAGGATACATTTGAAATCCAGTAAAGGTGATCAACTACCCTGCAATGAATGATTCATTTTCTCAGTTTGTGCAATCTCTACACATTCATACATCTACATAGTAGTTTCTATAGGGCACCTATATATACTATATACAGTAGTTTATTATGCAAAATAAGTTTCTTGAATATCATTCCATGAAAATTACAAAACACAAAATTCGAGGAAAGATAAAAAGTTAGTAAGAATTATCATTACCTACTTTTTGACTCTTACCTAAAAAGATTCTCCCCAAATAACCACATCTACTTAGGTCTCCCTCATGGATTTTTGGGTTTTTTTTTTTTGCAAATAAATCTCACTGAGGCTCTAGGTACCATGAATATTCAATGCTTCTGAAAAATGTAAGAGTGCATTGATTATTTGAACTCCTCTCTCCTTTCCCTACATTTATTTACAACACGTAAGGCGTTAATGACCTTGATGGTTCTTTACAACTACTTGACTGTAACTCACATTCTCATGGTTGCGCATCTCCGGTAAAGACAATTAAGACTAATTGCGGGAAGAATCCATGTAATGATGATTGACAACATAAAGAAGCTCACCCTTAAGATTAACTTTTTGAAGATTTTTTAACTATTGTTACAATTCAATTCGTAAGGATATTAGCCCCCTGAGTCTTTAGCACAAACACATAAAAAGGTTAACCATTTCCTTTTAGCCAACTATTTCTGCTTTACTGGGCAGGTAAATAAACAAAAACAACAAGAAAAAGCCAGGGTTGTCTTCTAATGCATGTAACTTTGAATAGCAGGGAAGTACCACTGCCCCCAATTTATAGATACAAAACCATGACAGACGTAAATATGCTGACAAAAAATACACTTCCATTTCTAAGGCAGAGTCTACATTGGAGGAAGGTTTGGGGGAAAAAAAAAAAAAGGCACCTCAGCAGATATAAAGTAGGAATAGAAGAAAAGCTTGTGGGGCTTTGCTACAACTGTCAGAGTAGTAATTATGTCATCTACCCTCACCGAGGAAATATCACAAAAAAAGCAGTGAGACAACTGACTCCGGAAAGTTAATTACCAAAGACAGAACCCCCTGTTAACTGAGAGATGTTTCTCTCCCCAAACGTAAGTCAAAAGGCGCAAGCAATTAGTATGTTGTTCACCTGGGCATGCTGGACATACTGCATGAGCTCAGGTTCCTAATTATTAAATGGAAAGAGGCAAAACAAAAGAGAAATGACCTTGGTGCCATTCCTCCCAATATTCTTTAGTCACTATTTTGCTTAAAATTCAAAACTCAGCTAGTTTTAGAAAAAGAACTACAAAAACCTAGAAGATGAATGGACAGTCTCTGCTTACACGCATAAACTGTTTTAAAACAAGTAAATTATTTAAAATACCGGGAAATAATTTCATTGAGCCTCCTACTTCGTCATATACAGTAGTAGAAATTATCCTTCTTTAGGTTTGTCTTTAATCTTTCAACATTTTGCATTCCATACGCTGTTTCTGATCTTACCAGTAGTATCTGATTTCTCTCTTGCATCTTCATATAACAAGTGAACTTGTCATAGTTCCGGGCTACACTTCTCTCTATTCAGGTTTTCATTCAGGTGACAATTTAATGTTGTCATCCCAACCTCCATATTTTAGTCTGTTTAGTTAAAAACAATATTCAGCAGTTGGTTATTAAACAGGCATTTCAGGAATGTGGTGGGATGTTCATTACAGTAAACTTTTATCCACTGCCAGGAAATCTGATTTACCTATTCTTTTAATTATCAGACTGGCATATGGGGAGATTCAAAATAGGAAGACAGCCAGAAATAACTGTGTCTAATCTGAAAACATGTGCATTTCCTGCAATATAGGTGACTTGGACCGGCCCTCTCAGTCAAGTGAAATGAGACATTACAAATATTTCTGTAGTTCATCTGTATTACATTTTTGTATTAGCTGTCTTTATCAGCCGAACGTAACTTCTCCCACTGCTACATCAAACCTTTTTAATTCTGATGAGAACTTAAATTGAAAATCTCCTGCCTCAGTAGAAAGGTTACTTAATTGCCATTTTAAGCTTGTCTATTCAGCACAAATCGGCCTCCCAAAGGGTGCTTCTATCTGATCTACATTTCCTGTGAAAGAACAAGGCAATGTCTACCTCATTCACACCGAGTCTCACAACCAGCGATGTCCTTATACCAGTGTCAAGGTACCGCCACAGTGTCCACGTGTGAGGAAGGAAAGGAGCCAAGATTATACTTCCTCCTGAATATGTTCCTGGGCAGGACTCTGAGCTCCTGCCATCACACCGATGCAGTTCATGATGTCTATCCGAGTATCTAAAAGCAGGGTTCAATTGCTGTGCCGGTTTCAACTAGAATGTTATGCAAATTCCCAGTCTGTAGAACTGGGATATTCAAATTTTATTATCTTTGCTACTATGGATTCGTAATCAGAGGTTACTTTTTATCCCAGCTATTCTCTTCGTAAGAGCTACGCTCCAATGTTTAAAGTAAAAAAATGAAGTTCAGATTATGCCTTTTGTGATTCTGAACATTTAATCTCCTCTTTTCCATTCCTTGTGTTCACTCTGTTATAAAACAGTGTATTCTCAACAAGCTCCTCAGACAAGTAGGAATCACAAGACTGAGAAACTCCTTCCTCATAATTCAATTTAATGCCTGATCACTGAATGTACTTAACTGATTCATCAAAACAGTATTCAGTGTATTAGATACATAAATATCAAACATTATCTATATTCACCAGAACCAATTCTCTCCATCATTTTGAGTAACAGCAGACAAAAGGAGTGCTACCAAATTCTGTTCTTTATGATATACGGGAGACTGAGAAAGCAACACCATGTTCACTATCAGCTCAAATGAAAACCCGTAAGATAACTGCTATATTCAACCCAAAAGACAAGAGAGAGAGTTACAAAATAAAGGCTGGTCTTTATCCTAAAGAAATACTAAAGAATTTTACTCCAAAGAGTTAAGTTTCTCAAAGCAACAAATGCATCAGTCCAGCAGTTCGGAGAGAACGAACACTAGGAATCAGTATCTGAAGCTGGATGGAGCTTTGGCAGTTGTCCATGTTACACGAATCCCGTAAGGACAAGGAACTGTGTGATTAGCTCAGAATAATTAAGAAAATAATCAAGTGAGAACTACATCAGTTAGCATAGGATTTTCCTGATTCCGTGAGGAAAGATGAATTTACCGTAGCTTCATACAGGGAATCATACAGCCAAAACCATTACATACCAGCAGATTGTACAAGAGTTACAGAAGGCAAAATGGAGAAGAAATTTGATCAAACTATTCTTACCAAAAACTACAGGCACGCGTATTTGCAAGTTCAGTCCAATTTCCTATTGGATCAGGCCTATTTTCAGAGAATAATTTTATAAAGCTCCATTGCCTTTTTGATGTTACATATACCTTATTTCTGAATGTCTTTGTTCTGCCAAGTACTAGGTGTTATTAGATTAACTTTTCCCAAATGAAAGCAGTGCAGTTCATCCTTAGAAGTGAAAGATCCCAGAAATAATACCACGGAGTTGTCTTTAATCCATATTTGGAAAGACAAATAAAAAAAAAAAGTAATTATTCCACACCTCAAAAAACACACCTGCACACTTCTTAAAATAGGAGACATCAAGTTCTTAACATATGCAAAAGCACAGACCTAATAAAATGGGGAATACTATTTCAAAAGATAGTTTCAAGTCATATTGTTTACCTGTTATTTAAACTTAAATTTGCAAGTCGTTGTACATTATAATTTTAGAGAAGCTGATGGCGTAAGAATGTCATGCTCATTTCCCTCATGAAAACTAAAGCTTTATACACACCGTAATGTAATTACTCAAGGATTTATATGGAGGCCTTGAAAAACCACACTTACAAAAACTTTTTTGATAGATATAAATCAATGCCTGGAGCACTATTTCTTGAAGATATGCTCCATACATACATGAATTTAAATAGTTTCACATGAATTTAAATAGTTTCTCTGACTTGCGTGTCAGTTTAGGTAATACATCACACTGAAGAAACAATATGTTGATGTCTCCCTAAGGGTTCCGGTTTGATCCTTAATTTAGGGAAGCCTTATGTAGAAACCACCTCCAATATATAGTGTGTCTGCATAAAGCCTAGAGTAAAAAAAATACTATGACATTTAAATGGCAGAGGAAATGGAAAAGGCCAGATGAAATTCCCTGCTTCTTAGTCACAATGGAAGCAAAGATTCTCCAGAAGGGCACAGAAGTGCACCTTCTTCTTTTGCTGCCTTCCCTCAAGATCTGTGGTTTATGAGATACTCATTCTCTAACAAAATAATTTTAAAAAAGTGAGAGAGATAGAACATTCAAACAGAAATAACCTCCTTATCAAGAAACTGAGACAGATGATGTGGATGTTTTGATGAAATGAGATGCCTTACTGAACATTAACAAAAATATATATTCTTTGTACAGTCCTGTGCAATAAGGAAGATGATTTCCATAGTCAATATTTCATGTTTTTTTCAACAGTGAATCTTCAGTAATTGTAGTTTTAGAAAGCAACCTAGACATTATTGATATACATTATTCAAAAGCGGGGAAAAAATTTTGGATTTGTGGGAAAAGGCAAAAGACAGGAATATATGTGAGGTAGAGAAAGTACCTAATATGTTTAGTTATGCTGGAATAGACGTGCAGCTATTGTTTACAGCCAACTTTTATGGGTAAACTGAAGCCTACAGTAAGGTCTTCAGATTTCTTTGAAGGACTGGGTAAAGCAGATTGACTCTCAGTCTTTGAATATTGAATATAATAATCAAGGATGTTATGGAGGAAAACTAGCTGTAATCACACTTTATACCCTCAAAGTAGTACCTTTTGGCTAAAAGATTCCTTAGAGAAATGGTAGTTTGCTTACAGGAGGGTTTTTCTGAAAAACTTCAGCAAAAGCATCAAGTAACTTTAACCCAGCAAAAATTGAGCATCAGGGTAACTGTGAAACCAAGTATCTATTTGCTGAACTGAAAGTTTTTTTTTCCCCACCGTAACTAAGCTAAATGCTTGATTTTAGTATCGTGCAGCACCTTACACAGAAAGGCGAGCTTTTGCACAGATTCTAAAGTTTCATTAATTTTAATCCCTCCATCTACACGTTGTCACCTTCTTAACTATCTTGATTTGTTACGCTTTAGAGAAATACCGCTCTTCACTGGAGTACTTGCATTCAGAAGGATAAATAGGATGTTTTACAGGGAAAGTCCTTCAATCCTAAATCTTAGATGGGTTGTTACCTTCTCACTGAATTCTTACAGGATTGTTACCTTCCCTGCAGGTAAGACTCCAATGATACAGTAACAAAGCAAAAAGAAAATCTTACCCTGCAGGTAAGATTCCAATGATACAGTAACAAAGCAAAAAGGAAAGGGGAAAAAAAAGGAAAAAATTTAAAATCGAGGACTGCAAAAACTGTTCACGAAAGTGAAAACTGGAAAAAGACTGAAAATAGCCTTGAAAATCTAAGAGAGAGAAAAATCCTTCCAACACAAAAGGAATATGCTACTTGCCATGCCTATATGGGATGGTATAAATCACAGCGATCTTAAATTGCAACAAGAGATTAGAGATCAAATTAGACTGTAATGGGGGAAAAAAGCCCAAATGTTTGAGAGCAAAGAGAACTGAACTAAAATACATTATCCAGGGAGTATTCTTGGAATCTTTCTCACTGAAAATTTTTGAGAACAGGTTAAACAAGCATTTGTAGCCATGGCTTACCAATAATTAATCCCGCTTTGGAATCACGGTCTAGCTGACTGAGAGCTCTTCCAGATACAGGTTCCATATGGGGAAAATGCTGCCAAACCCAGCTAGTTCAAAAGGGAAGTTTTCAAAACTAAAACACGATGTTGTTATGACTGTTCTTTCCTAACCATCTACCTATACTTAAGGAGTTTTCAATGCGGAAGAAACAATTTATTCAAAAATCAAGGATACAAATTATTCCTTTTTACATGGATGGCAATTTACAAAAATGAAAAGACTCGATTTGTATTACAGCAGACCTTTAACTCAAAACTGTCACCAAAATTAGTTTAAGATTCCCCTCATCTGCCCAATAATAATATTAAAGGCTGTTAGAAAAGATTTGGCTTTTTTCATAAGCAGATTATAAAGAAAATACACATCTAAAACTAACTGCACCAGTTGTGATTGTCCAAGTAACCCAATACATAACTGGGAAACAATTCAAAGAAACTATAAAAGCTACATTTTATAAGATCATTACACTTGGTAAGACATGAGCTAAACACACACTGAACTAAACTTGCTGCCTAAACAGGTTAGCTATTTATCAAAAAAACCCCAAAACAACCCAAACCACAAAACATCCATGTGTATTACACCTTGGTACTCTTTATGTTCAAACATATTTGACTAAAATTACCATGACCAAAAAAGACTGACAGCACAGCAGAAAGCTTAGACATCAGCATGATTAGAAAAGTAAATCAATGAGATCCTGATTTTCAGAGACATACACAGGTAGAAAAAAATTAACTATTTCAGTCACATCCACTCACTTTGACACAGGAAAATTTGTATTAAAAAAAACCCTTATCATACAGAGCTCAGAAGTTCTAATGATGACCAGCTCCAATCTGGTGTGATGCTGAGTCTCGGTGCCTTTATTGAGGACAAGGTCTACAACAATTATCTCACTGCTTAGATTTATCCTAAACAACGACTGTTTGTTTTTTTTTTTCTAAACACATACACATTATATCCAGCTATGCACACATACCATATTTATTTGAAAGCAAGACGGTTTCCCTGACTCTCCGTAATTTAACTTAAAAAATCAAGGGGTGCCATTTCCACCTCCCCCCAGGTTGATAAGATAATACGACTGTTTGGTGTGGCAGGTCTTAAAGTGATGAAGTAGCCCAAAAATGCCCGCAGCAGCTCAAAGTTTACTTGAGATGACACAGTGATGACAGTTGTTTTGCTTCATGGGAAGCTTTTTGGAATTTGCTTGGGAACCTGTGTGGTGTACTAGAGTTGAGCAGATTTCTTGTGATTTCTGGCAGCTGTACATTTCTCCCTGAATAGCAGATCATCTGGAGGTCACCGGTATGAAAGCAAAATGGAAAAGTATTAGAAATTATGATGGAAATCTTACACTCGTGGTAATGTATGTAGAAAACACTAGCAACTGTGAGACTGGAAAGAAACACCATGTGGTAGAGACAAACATGCAGACAGAAACATCAAAACAGAAGCTTTTAAGGGTTAGCTCAGTGTAGAAACCACTCACTGGACTCAAAAGAGAACACTTTTTACTTAAAGACGTTGTAGAATTTGTGTGTACTCAAGAGACAGAGACCCGGTTACCCAGAAAATCATTAAACTGCAAGCTCAAAAAATAGCAGTCTTACCAACATTCACGTTGTGACTTGATTACTTAAAGATCACTATTAGCTGATGAGCCAAACAAAATCAAGGGTGGATGTCTACCTACACACTCAACGAAGGGTTCGATGAATATTGTCTGGAGTAAGAGACCAGGCGTGACATTAAGAAAAAGAGGAAATGTCTTCCCTTTGTATTAAAAGGGCACCTGACGTTTTGCTGATGGCATTTTTCACTGTCAGTGAATACCAATCTTACGGTCACATCAGAAGGAAGGACATCACAACTGCAGGTGCTTGATGAAATGGCAAATAAGCCCTTCAAAGACTGTTGAGGTCTTTATATAGAGAATGACTCTTGGCAAGGGATCATACTCTAACTCCTACAGGAAAAAATAAAGAAGCCTACTGAAACACTCCTTTGTCATTGGATTAAGACAGACTCGGCTTGGATAAATCCAGAAGTTGAAGCTAAAAGGTTTAAGAAAGGCTTTATTTCAAATTCTATGGACAGAACTGAAGATTATTTCTGTCATCTTGAGTCTGAAGAGGAAGCTGAGAATAAAGACTAAAAGGGAGGAAGGTGACAACAGTGAAGAGGGTGACAGCACCAGAAAGTTGTGAAGTGTGTGAGGTGTAAAAACTGAAAGCCAATTGTAGTGAGGTGTAAGAGAAGAAATTAAGACTAAACTCCAATAGAAACAAATCATTAGTCAAAACTTTGTAACTTTATTGTATATTGACTACGGGTATGTAATAAAAAAAGCTTTTTACGTAGAGCTACGTACATTTGCTTTTAGGAGGGACATCTTACATTCAGATTAGTACAGTATATATTCCCCGACACTACCAAGACCTACTCTAGTGTGTCAGCACACAGGAAAAAAAATACAGAGTAGGACCTTAAGGTCCTAATGCTTCACTAGTACCTCGACACACAATAAAAATCAGTTAAAAACAGCAGGAACAAAGTCTATACAGTCACATCAGTTAAAAGCAAGCTTTTTTTAAAAAGAAGTTTTGGAGGTTTTTTTTTGAAGTAGCTAAAAGGCTTCGCATCCTCTCCCCCACTTATCTATCAGTATCACACCTTTGCTGGCATGTTAAGTAATGTCCTAGGTCACTATTAAGTGTCTACACTAGAATGTAGATACTAATGTGTCTAACGGCTAAGCACACTTGTTAACATTCTAACACAGGATTTCTCTCCTAACAGGCAGAAATGACAAGACAACCTACAGGTAAGAAAAAAAAAAGTTCTTGAGGAAGGACTGCACAACAGTCCAAATATTTTCTTGTGTTTTTGATATAAGTCACTATATGTTGACAGCATCTACATTAGTAGAACAAACCTGACCACCTAACAGTTTTGGAGAATTTGTAGCACAAAGTACAGCAGGAAAGAAAAAAAACCAACCACCAAACAAACAAAACCTCAGAAACAGATTTAGAAAAGAGATGAAAAGTCAAAAAATAACAATGAAGACATTAATAAGCTCAAAGATGAAACATGTCAACAACAGAAAACAGGGTCAGTAAAGGTACCACAAAGATTTCACAACTAACAAGTGACAAAATTTCTTACCAGCCTGCAATTTAGTATTTAAGAAAACAAAGGTTACATCGGGTAATGACCAATGGAAAGGGAACATAGCCCATAGTGAAAAGCTCTGATATACCCATCAGCATCACACTCACCCAGCTCTCAGGGGAAAAAAAACCCAAACCCTAACATTCTGGTCTTCTCTAACTGAACACAATCAACAGACCACCTTTAAGAGCAAAGTTTGAAAAGACTCTCATCGGCCACCGCGTGGTGACAAGAACAGCAGTCTTTCTTAGGACCATTCTGAATTCTCGCAAAATTCACACTTTGGGTTTTTAGTCACTACAGCTGAAGAGACTTGTTTTGTCTGGCCCAGTCTGCACACATATTGTTTGTGACAACATAACCGTTTGTCACGGGTTTGCTAATTACCTAATTGCAACAGAAAGAGCATGAATCACAATTAAAAAGTCATTTTATGTATATCCGTACGGATGTGAATTTTATTTGATAACAATTAAAAATAATGCTCTCTATTGCATGCTGATAATGGAGAATATAACTACATTCCCACAGCTACTGTACAGGATTAAGGTCCAGTCTATAATCCCCTTAAAATTTAAGAACAATTGCACCACTTCACAGTGCAATCAGCAGCAAAACACAAAAATATTTATAGCTAATGAAAAGCTGCATATAAAATACATCAAAGTAAACTTTATTCTTACAAGGCAACAGTTTTATATTATTTTCTGTCAAGGTATAAGACGTCTTGTTTTTCTGTGTTTGTAACAGTTGTTCAACAAACATTGAAATAGTTCAAATTGAGACTTTTTTTAAAAACAGGTAAGGCATCTGGCCATACAACTCCCACTTGATTTAATAAGAGTAGAATACTTAAATCCCTTATATGCCATCGAGCCTAAGGATCTCTTAATGCTCTACTGCTCTAGCTTCCCTCAGTATAGAAATATGCTTATTTCCCAAACATTATGGTACCCACTTCATTAAAAAAAAATAAATTAAAAAGTTGATGTACAGCAACAAGCTATGTGGTTGCTGGGCTCCAGAGTCACTACCTGGCAAAATAAAATAGGGACACAAGACTCTTCAAGTTCTGTGTAGTTATTTCATGCCTAGAAACTAAGTAGGGGGGGGGGGGGGGGAAAAGCAGGTGAAATCATAGAATCATTGAGGTTGGAAAAGACCCTTGGGATCATCAAGTCCAACCATCAATCCTACCCTAGAAAGTTCTCCCCTACACCATATCCCCCAACACCGCATCTAAACGTCTCTTAAACACATTCAGGGATGGTGACTCAACCACCTCCCTGGGCAGCCTATTCCAGTGTCTGACCACTCTTTCCATAAAGAATTGCTTCCTAATGTCCAGTCTCAACCTACCCTGTTGCAGCTTGAAGCCATTCCCTCTCGTTCTATCGCTAATTCTCTGTGAGAAGAGACCAGCACCAAGGTCTCTACAACATCCTTTCAAGTAGTTGTAGAGGGTGAAGAGGTCTCCGCTCAGTCTCCTCTTCCTCAAACAGTCCCAGCTCCCTCAGTCACTCTTCATCAGATTTATTCTCCAGGCCCTTCACCAGCTTTGTTGCCCTCCTCTGCACTCGCTCCAGCACCTCGATATCTCTCTTGTATTGAGGTGCCCAAAACTGGACACGATACTCGAGGTGTGGCCTCACCAGTGCTGAGTACAGGGGGACAATCACCTCCCTACTTCTGCCGGTCACGCTATTTCTAATACAAGCCAGGATGCCATTGGCTTTCTTGGCCACCTGGGCACACTGCTGGCTCATATTCAGCCGCTTGTCAATTAGAACCCCCAGGTCCCTTTCTGCCAGGCAGCTTTCCAACCACACCTCCCCAAGCCTGCAGCCATGCACGGGGTTGTTGTGGCCCAAGTGCAGGACCTGGCACTCGGCCTTGTTGAAGCTCATACCATTAACGTTGCCCCATCGATTCAATAACCCTACTGAGATAAATGCTAAAATATTTCTTCAGTGCTGCGCTTCCAGACTTAAGATATGAATAAGACTCTTAAGTTTTGTATATATGACCGGTCAAACTATTCTTTCATACATATACCTTCAAAGACTTTATTCTAGAAATCATGGCAGATGCCTTTAAACTGTTATTCAAAAGAGATTTCTGAGATGGCTTTTACTATTACATGAATTTTCTATAACCTCTGTCACGCAGCGCAAGCCAAGTAGTTAAGCCTACTATCTGAATCATGAATACTATTTTGTGTTAGCCCCAATAAAGGATTAAAACTGTAGAAGAGGCTGAATAAGTGTTTTGGCACCACCAGCACAGGTGAACGGATTTTTAAAAAATCCCTTTTGAACCAGTATAAAAAATAACCACCCAACACCATCACTATTTTAATATATTAAGCATCTGTTTAGACCTCGGTTTAAAATCTGAAAAGCAGACTCTTTCAATATTGAATGCGGCGTGTCTCAGCTCTCTGTGTTACACATCAGTCTTCAGCCTGCCGGAACAGATACAGCCTTCCTATAAATGTTGGTATAGAAGGGACAGTAACTCATTTTAAAACAGCATGGATTTTTATCTAAGTCAGTTTCTACACAACTGTTTTGTCCAGTGAGACTCACATTTAGAAGGTATATGTTTAAGAAAATTAGTAAACTTAAGCCTTACAATGGGCTTTTGCAACTGCCATTAAAATAATAAGAATATAATTTTTTGTTAAACTTTAAATCAATCAATCAACTACTGAAGCCACTCACTAAGCACACACAACCGTAATTTCAGTGATAAACCTGCTTTAGACACCAGCAATCTACTCTGTACATGTCAACGATGGTGTCTTCATTCCCACCTACCCAACTACTTCGGTTCAATGAACAGCTCATTCACAAGTTAGAAGTCGAGCCGGAGCCAGAAAAGCCAGATTTCCACCTCCCGCTGTAGGAATTTAAGAAAGCAGGCACAAAGATTAAATAGACTTGAGAACACAGTGACCTGAACCAATATAAACCAATCTTGTCTGTGTGCATCTACAGGGATGCTCTACCAAAATATAACATGAAACATTTTGACTGAAGAAAAAGAACCTGAAATACAGCTCCTGTATATATGAAATAAAATGCAAGAAAGGAAGATGCTTAAAATATTTAGTAGTGAATCTCCCTGGTTAGCAAAAAGTAGAGCCCGGTTCAATCCAGAAGTGAGAGACATGTAAATGAGCACGCTACAATGGCTACCACCAGGAATCAACTCATGAAGAAAAGAGATACAAAATCACAAATAAAACACAATTCAAACCCACCATGTGAATTCCTCGTTAGCCGTTCCACCTTTTAAAAATTTGCCTATGTTCTGTGAATGGGTGACAGTAACGTGTAAACAAACATTAGTGCTTTTATCAGACAGACCATTAAACCCATAGTAACGCTACAGACTTTGCGGTTTCTGTGCATTTCTGTGGCCTAAAATATTTAAGAACTCGTTTTATACTCGTTGTGTCGCACCTAATGCCAGCTGGGAAAGGACATCTAAGAGAAATCAGGGCAACGTATAGACACGTAGGTGACTAAAATGGAGCAGTTTGTTTTAACTGTCGAGCCAGCACCAACAAAGTTTGTTCAGAAAGGGATACTCAGCAGGGTCACTGGGTTTCAGAAGAAACACCTGCAAACATCCCTGCTGCAGGACCAGCCCAAGCCCTAGGGAAGCAGGCCCTTCCCCGACGGCGGCCACAGCCGGAATAACCCCACACAATGGTGCTCCAAAGGCAGTGCCAGCTCCGGAGCCCTCTCTCCCGATGTGGGATTGAGCTCTCTTGACAGGGGAGAGAAGACGGCGAGGGGCACCGCAGACCCAGGGACCTGCCACCATCACCGGCCACTTATAGTCCCCCCCACCGCTTCGCTTCCTTCTCCTTCCCAGGGGGGGCAGAGAACTCCGCTATCCCTCCAGGGTGCGAGACAGGGAAGGGAGAGGGGGTTACTCGGGCACAGAGCAGGACCCCCCCCTCACAGAAGAGACTTTCAGCTCCTCCCCGGCCCCTCAGCGGAGAAGCGGAGACACCCCCCCCCCCCCCTCCCGGACCGCCGCCTCCCGGGAAGAAGGGGGGTGCCGGAGGGAAGGGGACGGGGAGCGAGGAGGAGGGGAGGGGGGGGGGCCCTCGGTCCGCCACCGCCAGGAACAAAGGGCCCTTCGATAAGCCGAGCCGCAGAGCACAACAAAGGGGCCTAGAGACCGCGAGAACCGGGGCGGCCGCCGGGGAGAGGAGGGGGGGGAAGAAGGGGAGGCGGGGGAAGGGGATTACAGGCCCGGCCGGAGCGGCGGAGTAAGGGGGGGGGGGGGAGGACGAGCCGCCTCATCTCAACCCACAATGAGTGGCGGTGGCGGCGTCCATCGCCCGCCCGGCCCGCAGCACAAACTCCCAGCTTCCCCCCCCCCCCGCGCCTTCCCGCGCCCGCCCGCCCGCCCGCCCCGGGCCAACCGCCGCACCGGGCCCCTTGGCTCCGGTTCCCCCCACACATACACCCCGGGGCGCCCCGGCGGGGGCGGCGCTGCTCCCGCCCGGCCCCCCGGCTCTCTTCTGTCTCCTCAGCCGGGCGCAGGCACACACACACACACACACACACACACACACACCCCGCGGGGGAGGGGAGAGCGCGGGCGGGGGCAGGGGAAGGGAAGAGGCGGCCTGACCTGGCAGAGCTGCTTGCAGTACTCGGTGGCCGCCTGCACCGCCGGCTCGGGGCTCTCCCGCAGCCCCGTCTCCAGCTCCACCAGCCGCTCCCGCAGGCGCCGCAGCTCCAGCAGGTCGCCGCCGAGGCTACCGCTCTCCTGCTCGGCCTCCTCGTCCGCCATCTTCGCACCCCGCTCCGTCGCGTACGCAGCCCCCCCCGCGCCCCCCCCCCAGGGCTCCGCGTCCCGGCCCCCCCCGCTCCGTTTCCAGGTCACGTGATTACACAATGCCACGTTCCGGGGAGGGGTCACGTGCCGGGGAAGGCGTGGGGGGGGGCGGGGGGGGGCCAGGAGGGGGTGCGCGCGCGCTCTCCGTCCCCCCGCGGCGCAGGACTGGGCCGGCGGGGGGGGGGGGGAAGGGGCGGGGGAGTGGGAGGGTGGTGGGCGTTGCCTCCGCGCGTCACGTGACGCCACGCCACGCGCCCGGCGGCCACGTGACGGGCCTTCCCCGCCCTCCCGCCGACGGGTTTTTGGCGGCAAATGGCGGCGGCGGCCTAAGCGGGCGGTGGCGGCTCGGCCTTCTCCGGGCTGCCCCCAAAGGGTATCGGCGGGGCGGCCCTCGCTGCTGTCCTTCGAGCTCTGAAGGTGGCAGCAGCAGCAGCAGCAGCTCGTGTAGGGCCTGGTTGTGGCGGAGCCGTGGCTTCCTCGCTGGCCGTCGTGGTGTGGAGCGGGGCTGCGGCCCTTCCCCGGGGGCCTGAACTGGTTGCATCTTCCCTGCTCCCACCTGAGGGTGCCCTGTGGCACCGACCCCTGCAGGGTCAGCAGTGGTCAGCACCGCTGGGGTTTTGTTGGATGTTGTTCCCTGCTCTTTCCTCCTCCGCAGGAAGCAGCGGGGTGAGTTAGCTCAAGGATGCCCCTCAGTTGTCATCGTCTTCATGCCTGCATCATCCATTTTTTTTCATAATGGGAAGTGAGGAGTATGGCTCTGCTCTTCAAGTGAAGCAATTGAGATCTGGAGGGCTTCGCTGCCCACGCAGTCTTGGTGCTGGGCTGAATTCCCTCTTGCACACTGGTGGTGTCCTCAGCTCCAGTGATGGGCATTGAGCTCCCCTGCCTCTGCCCAAGAAGCCGTGGAGACTCTTTCACCTGTCACAAGTATTGGAGATTGGCCTGAGGCATTGAATCTGATGAGGAGGAAAAAATGAACCTGGTGGGCACTGAATTGGCATGGATGGGTCTTTTGCAGTCTTCCAGGCTGTGTCAGTTGACACAGGTTGATGGCTTCACGCTCTTTGTGTTGCCAATGTTCGTCGAGGAAGTGAGGAGGAAACATGTTAACGCAGCAAGAGCACTGTCCGTCGGGACTGGATGATTTGTCTTAGACAGCAGTAAGACAAGGTGCACTGTGTTAAGCATTTCACATCATTTGGAAAACGAGGTATTTGGCACTTAGTTAAATCAGGTGTAACGTGGTTTTTTTGGCTGGAAGAGACTGAAGCTGCAGGCTCCTCAGTATGTCAGTCAGCCTTGCTCGTACCCAAGTTTAGTGTGGCATCCAACGCACGCTAGCTTAGCTTGTTTGACCATTGGACTGATTTGATGATTATATTCTATTTCCTTGTCACAAAGGAAAAGTGGCACTACCTATTTCTTGTGGACTGTTGAAAGCTGAGGTGTATGATGGAATGAACACTAAATTGGAGCTGGAAAGAAAAGAGCTTTTTCCGAGATTGCAGAAATGTTAGTCTGCAGCTGTAGACATTCACAGTGACATTATTGAATAGGCAGCATTTTGGAGACAGACCTGGGGATCTGGTCCAGAAATGACCACATTCGGGTCATAGCAGTAAACTCAAAGTGGTATGTTTCAAATTTCCCATACAAGTAACCAAGTAAATATCTTGTTTGCCACTGTAAGTCTGAAACCTTTTAAGTTTCTGATTTTTACTGCACATAAAACCCGTTCTGTTCCAAGCAGAAGAAGAGAAAATTTTTCAGCTTTCCCAATTAAGGCTTAATGTAGTACCAGAAAAATCTCACTGGTTTGCATGTATTCCTCACTACCAAGTTGCCTATAACACCAATACTAATGAGTGATGCAAATACCAGAAACAACTGCACAAAGACCTATTTACTCTTTCTCAATCACTTAATTTATCTGCAGGAGCTGAAATAGCTTCTCTGGATAACTCTTTCAGTCCTATATTGTGCTGTTTGTAATTATTTTCACTTAAGGGTAAACCACAATAGGCAAACTCATATTCATAGTCTGAGCTCGTTTCAGCTTGCTCTCTTGTTTCCTCCTTGCCCAGAGGGTTTTCTGAATTGAGCCCAGGCCAGGAAGGAAGGAGAAGCGTGGAGCGTGAGTTTCTTGCTTGTGCAAAAGGTTAGCACTTGGGGATGGTAGAGTAAAGGTTGTTTGTTTTGTTCTCATCAAGATCAAGCAGAAAGGAGCCTGTCCTTCAGCTGTCCTACCCTGAAGAGGACATGCACGTAAGCCTCCAGGGGCATTGTGCAAGGGAGGATTCCTGTCTTTAATCACAATTCACAGGCAGCTAATTGCCAAGCTTACACCTAAGGAAGGTGTTAGTAAGTAGAAGGAACAACCACAAACAGCGGTGAATAAGGGAGGGGTTATTTTTTTTCTGGTTTGACCACAGTGAGAATATGATGACAGCTACTGAGGCAAGCACAGCGGTGGCCTGAGGACAAGGAAAAAAATGCTGGGCATGACCACAAAGCTGTGATACTCATCCTCTCTTTGAATCCTGACAGAAACTGCACCGTGGTAGATAGAGCTCATGGAAGAGAAGAACTGCTGCCTGACAGTTACAGGAGAGAAAGAGATTGGCACAGAGAAGACAGGCTTTTCAGATACCTGTTTTCTCCATGGACTTGTGGGGCAGACTCTCCAACAGTGAAAGAATGTGAGTATAAGAGAGAGGAGGCTGACTGTTGTAGGGGAAATATAATCAAGGAAGGCATTTACTGTACTGGAAAATACAGAGAAGAAAGAAGCAGATGAGGAAAATATGTGTATGAGGAAGGACAGTGGATCCCATGAAGGGGGAAAACCAACCCACCCAAAACAGTCCAAGGAATAAAAAGAGGGGGGAGACTGAGAAAAAACAGAAAAAAGGATGGGTGACTGGAAGGGGGAGGACCTGAGTTTTACACCAGTACAAAGATGGAATTTCTTGTTAAGAGGAATTGACAGCCTTATTACTAGGGTGTGCTAGAAATAAAGATTTAAGATAAAGGCTTGTGGCAGTAAAGATTCCTCATCATCAAAAATTCCTTTGGGATTCAGATACACTCTTCCCTGCCCTCTTGTCGCTTCCTTGACTGACTTGGTATTTCCACAATGTGGTGTTTTCCTAGCTCCACACTTCAATTCTCAGGTCTCAAATAAACCTGTCATTAAGAGGAGGCATATCCTATGGCTCTTCAGATAATCTGGTTGCATATTTTGGGATGCTGGGTCTGGCTAGAAATGCACAACAGAATAAAGGAGTCTTCACAATCTAAGCTCACCTGTTGGGGAGTTATTTGCCTATCGGTTGTTTGAAATAGGTTTAAAGAAAGAAACAAGTTATGTGATGTCCCACTGCTGGCTTTAAGATGCTGGAAGAAGAAAATCAAGCGAATAGCAAGAGGAGTGCCAGAGGTTTGGATGACAGACAGCAAACAGAAAGAGGTGGAATAATGGTGAGAGTGTTGCTTACACTGGTAGTTGGGAGGTGGACTATTAACTCTTCCAGGGAGAATGTCACATTAAGAAGAAGCAACTGTGATGTTTGTGTGTCATCGCAGCCCTGGCAACAGAACTAGATCTTTTAGGAATAACAGAAGGTATGACAGAATAGAAATTAGGACAGGAACACACAAATATTAAAATGCTTGTGGTGTTTGGGAGGCAAAGGGGATTGATGGAGGATTAGAATTTGCAGTGTGGTAGATATGAAAGAAATGAACAATGACAGGGAAGATAAAGTAGAGCTTTGTTAGAGTCAGTGTTGAGGCAAAGAGCTTCTCTTAGAGAGCATGAAGATGTGCAGGAGATGTTTGGGTTCAAGTCTGGAGAGAAATAGTTTTTGTGAGATTGTTCGGAAAAACACCCCTTGGAGCAAAAGCAGGTTGATAACTAAGGTTCTTAATTTCAAAGGTCAAATTTTGAGAAATTAAGGGAGTGAGTTAGTGATGACAACTGTGGGAAGGTGGTTGAGGACTTGCACATGGAGAAGGCTTGGTATCTGTCAAGTCTCTTTGCAAAAAAAGAGTATCTGGAATTTGTATCTCAAACAAGAGGGACAGTCAGTCCCAGCTGGATAAATAGCCACTTCAAAAGGGTTATTGGGAACAATCAGAAGCTTGAAAGGGATGGAACAAAATGATTGCTTGAAAAATATTAAGAAGGGTAAGAATAAAGTGAGAATTGTCAGAAGCCCAGCTGAGTTTCCTTACAAAGGAAATTAAAGCAGGGCTAATGAGAAAGAAGATATGAAAATGAATGTTTCCACATTTGAGATGAAAGCAAAAAAACCTATCGCGTACCCATCTGAAACATCAGAAGATCTTTATTCAGCCAAAAATTTCCATTAATGATGTAGGTAGAAAAATATGAGCTGTAATAATGAAATGTGCTGATGACACAAAATAGGGAGACACTTTCAATATGAGAGGGATCGAGACTGGATGACCTTGAGAACTTAAATGATAGAATGGATTAATTTTAATAACACAACATGCAAGGAGACCGATGGCAGTGCTTTCTGCTGGGGGGAACCTCATTAGTTGGAAGGGACAGCGGGTAGGAAGTGCTCATTGTATTAGTTGACAATGGCCAAGTCATGGATGTGATCCAGCCCCCCCCCCCAAAAAAAAATTACTAAAATCACACGACATGCCAGGTCAGCTATTTCCATTAGATACTGTGGATAAAAACATTGGTCTCATCTCATCTGAAACAATTTGTGTGAATCCGGTCACCGTTATTCGGAAAAGACGAGAGCGCGCTGCGGGAGGTCCAGAGAAGGACTCAAAGGATGATCAGTAAAATGGAGACTCTGTTTTATGAGAGGAGAATAAAAATGGTTCATTTGGCTTTGTGAAACAAAAGATGAAAAGAAGTATAATTTCAGTCTAGAAACGCTAGAAGTAAGCATCAGTGAGGGCAAAAGCTTTTCAAGCTAAAGGATGGTACTGTGTGAAGAAAAACTGGTGATAACCGATTGCTGCGTATGTCGAGACAGACATAGCGATCGCGTTAGACAATAAATAGGGCTATTTCTAAGGCACGTAGGTGTTCCTCCACAACATTACAAAGGAAACTTCGTGAAAACAGTAAAATGGTAGATTTGTGCAAGGGGATCCGATCGTGAAAACTGATTGCAAATGAAACGTGAACTCCAAAAAGGGGGAAGAAAATTAATCTCATGGAGTCACATCTTTCTTAACCATACTGCTGGCTTCCATCAAGTCTGGGGCTATTTTCACCTGTGTTCAAAATCACTGATGTAGATCTGTATATTTCTCAGTAATCAAAGTGGTCTAAATGTCTGTCAGCAAGAGGAAAAAAAGCCAGCTGTGCAGAGTGCGGTCTGTAGGTTGTCTTCTGCGTGAGCTGGGAGGAGGAAAGGAGAAAGTTTTTGGAACATCCATTTTCAGATTGCACAGAGAATCTTTCTCTTCCAGAGGGGACAAATGAATGATGAGGGAGGACAGCACATTTGAAAATACAGCCTTGAGCTGTTTTCTCAGAAGGGAATCTTACAAAATAGTTTCAGAGCTATCTTAAAAGCAAGGGAGCGGTTGTGTTCTCATTGTACATAATTTAATACAAACCACAATACTATTACCTGTAATTAATGGTACCTTTCTACCTCTCCAATTGTCTTTTCTGTTTATCATTTTTCTTAGTTCACTTCCCAGTGCACGTTGTCTGAATCCTCAATAGTTTTACTCTCATCGAGAGAATCTGACAGTGTTCTAGCTGTGCTTAAAAAAGTTATTAGAAGAAAGAAAAGGTGTCCTGGAGATGGATATGTTTTCACATCATTGCACTCTTTTCTTCATTCATAGGCATTTAAATTAGGAGCATTCCACGGAAACACTTTTTGTTGGTTATTAATTTTGCGTCTAAGAACTGGATCTTTTTCATGAGCACAGAAAAAAAGTGATTGGGTGTCAGGATAGGGCAGTTCTTGGGAACTACTCAGGGAGGGTGAGGAGAGAGTTTATTTAAAATAACCACTGTGAATATTCTGCTAAGAGGTAAAGGAAGAATTTGCTGGTAGATGTGAGGTCAGTTAAAAGAAGATTTTGGTTTTTCATGTTGATCTGCATTCCTGACTCTTTGTGATTTATCTATTTTATAATCAGTTTATTACTCAGCAGCAGCACACAGCCCTTTGCTGCGATAAATCATAAAATACTTTTCAAGAGTATGTTTTACAGCAACGTATTTATTTTATAAAATAGCGTTTCATTTAATTTTTCAGTTAATTAATACTGAAAACCTTTGGTGTAATATGGATCCCATTGTCAAGAGAAGGAAAAAAGGGTACAGCCTGCAAAGGGCAGGAGGAGGAGGTAGAGGGATGGATTTTAGGCACGGGTAGTATAAATGCTCTGTAATCCCTTACCATTCTCTGCCTGATGATGAACTACATGTACTGCCTGTTACAGCAATATTGATTGCAATCAGATGATAAAATCATTGCACGGAGAAAGAAACCACTGCAGTGAAAATGAAAAGATGGAAATGTAGTGACTTCTTGATTCAAAAATGATTTCTTGGAATAAAATGAAAAACCCCATTCTTATGGCTGAGAGTTTGTCATGGGAATATCAAAATGCTAGAAAAAAATATAGCCATTTAAGAATAAAATTCATTTCACATTATGTATTTATCTTCAACAGCCATCCCACACTTCTCATCAACATTCCCTATGCTGCAAATTTTCCTCACTCACAGCTTTAGCTTTACTTACAATTAATCCACTGGTATTATAGTGATGGAGATTCTTGCTGGAATGCATTAACTTCCTCTGTTAAATCCCCCCTGAGGCAAACCACTTGAAAAATATTTCCTTTGTCTAGGACACACAGTTTAGTAGCTCTCTTCTTACAGTGAGATAACAGTTCTTTTTTTTTTTTTTTTTCCTTTTGCCGTGATTTATGCATACTATTCAAATACAAAAACTGCATTAAATTATGTTACATTAAAAGACCTGAGACGCGCGTTCCTGGCACAGCATTGTGTCAGGAAAAATGTAGGTCTGATCCTGTTGCCATTCAAGCCCGTGCTGACAGAAATCTTGAATCGTTGGGATGCGGAGCTGCAGGGGTGTGGAATTATTAGGAGTTGAGTAACTTTTGGCTTACAGAGACCAAACAGCCCTTTCACACTCACTGATGGCCACGTACGCCTTTAGCATTCTGATTAATTACGCAAAGTTGCTATGTGCTATTTCAAAAGAATTAGGATCGGGACTTCTGGGGGAAAGATTTCAACAGCCTCTGAAATAGCCTGTATCAATGCATCGCAATCCTAACTGAATGGATTCATAATACCCGGCGTAAACCTCTCCTGCAAATTCATCTGATCTTTGTCCTTCCTCTAGTTGTCGTGGTGGAACTATGGCCACCAAATCTTTTATGGCGGCTCTCTACATTTTGGAGTGCTGCTATGATGGTCCACCTTGATCTCTTCATTTCTCAATGTACCGCTGCATTTCTAATGGTCCACCTTGATCTCTTCATTTCTCAATGTACCACTGCATTTCTAAGCCACGTAAACTCCGTTCCTTCAGCTTTCCTCACAGTTAATATTTCCTAAACTCTCCTCGCTGTCGGACATCCCTCCCGGTGGATTGCCATTATCTTTCTCGGAGTACAGTGACCAGTGCCAAACCCAGTACTACGCTTGCTGGGGCTTTGCCAGAGCTGAGTAAAGTGGAATAATCACTCTTTGTGTCATCTCTTACGTTGTTGACTCTTCGGTTTGTGATCTCCCACATTGTTTTCTGCCTACGCAGACGCTTCCTATTCTATATTTAACTTTCTTCCTTCATTAGGTTTCTCTTCCCAGAGCGTTTGTATTTTGCTTGATTTTAGGCTGCTGCTTCAGTTTTTGAGGCTCGTTTTTAGTGCTGTTTCCATCCTTCAAAGCACTTTGCCACTTTCCCCAACTTGATGGCACCACCAAACTGTGTCAGCACCCATGTGCCATCGCCCGGGCTATTAATGCATATGGGGAATTAAACTGGTCCCAGCACAAAGTCCTGTGGCTCTCCTCCAGAGAAACCTTCCCAGATTTGACAGCAAACCATCAATTACTGCACTTTGAGAACAATTTTTCAAATGTTGTGCACCTACTGGCTTGCAAATTACTGTCGTGGCTCACTGAGGAAAATAATGTGTGGGACAGTGTCAAAAGCTCGTCATTGTCAAGATGCATCATATCTGCTATTTGCACTTATTTGCTGGAGCAATTACCCTGTCAGAGAAGGAGATTAGCGTCAATTGATACAATTCTTTTCATGACAAACCCATTTCAACTGTTTTTTAATAATTATCATAATCTTCCAGGTATTTACAAATTCTTTATTTAATAATTTGTTCGGTTTCAAGGGATAAAAGTTAGGTTGATGGGTACGAAATGCTTCGAGTCCTCTATCCTCTCTTTTAAAAATTGCATTTATGTTTTTTTAGGGTTTGAGCCTTCCTTGCTTGCTGTTATTTCTTGAAAATGATCATCGACTATTCAAACAGTGCTAGTTCTCAGAACGTTCCTGGTGAGCTTTGTCACAGCCCACTAACTTCTTTTTTTTTTTTTTTTTTTTTTTGTCTCTTAAGTAGCATGGGATCAAGGGCTGGGCTCTCTGAGCTTGTACTTGACAATCCCGATCCCGTTCTGCGGTCTGTGTGCTTAGTGTCAAAAAAATGGTTGTGATCAACAAAGCACGTGTGCTTATGTACACCCCTGCTCAGCCAACGTGTAAATACATGATTAAACGCTTCTGAAATCACTGGGACTTGCTAAATTACCAAAGTTAATGAGACATTGCACCAGTGGCTGCTCTGCAAACAACCGCCGGCTGCTCGATCGGGGACCCGGTGTGATCCTCTGCCCTAAATTGTTATTTGAGTGTCATCTTCTTGTTGAAATTTCTCTCTCCCTCTGCGTACCGGGATAGGAGAGAGCGTGTTGGTGGGGAGGGAGAGCGGAGCCGAGCATGGTCAGTGCCAGCATCACCTCAAGCACCGTGTCTTGTCTTTGGCCACGGGCAGATTGATGGGGTGAGCTCCAAGCCGAGCAGGGAAGCACATCCGCAGGCACCTAATCTGTGCTGGTCCTGGGTATAGGAGCGATATGCTTGCACTGGGATATCTCTGCGACTGGTTGCAAAGTCTTGCTTTTCAGCTGAGCTGAGTAATTCAGATGTGGCATCGCGCTGCTGTGTCTCTGCTTCTGTTGGGACTGAGCTGGTGTGTTCATATAGGGCCACGCCGCGCTGGTGGATGTCCTAGCACCGTTCGGTGCCTGCAGAACGCCTCTAGATCCTGCGTTGGTAACCTCCTTGGCCTTTTTTAATCTGCCTTCACAACCTCGGTATCTGTAGTGATGCTCTGAGAGAAGCTGTAGTGGTTGAAATAGGGAGTAGATAGAGTAAGTTCAGGCAGGCTGCTAAAAAGTGAGGTTTTGGTCTTTTGGGGCTTGCTGTGAGCTTTATCTGGCCAAATGTAAGAATCTGTAGTGGAGCTGTAGGTGCCTACATCTGAGCATGTCGTCTAGGTTCCCCTTATAACCAAGGAGAGCGGTCAGTTTATCTTGTCCTGAGATCGTTGTCAAAAAATAGGTCCCAAAATGCCTTTTTTTCTTTTGATTCTGAGGCAATCTAGCCGGTCAGCTCAGGTCTCTATATGGCATTGCAGTTACCTGTCTTCAGTCAGACAATTCTCAGGCTTATTCGAGTAAATTTTGCAGAACATGTGTAGCCATACCCTTTAAGATACAATACCACATATGGTAAATAAGGAAAGTATCGGTTCATATCCATGCCTGCTCTTTTTTCTCATTTCTCTTCCCCACTCTTTCATCTGCATTCAATTTTATTTTGTTAGACTTTAATTTGCTAGACTGATGAATCACTTTCTCCGTGGTTAGTGCTTGCTCATGCCTCATTTGTAGATGGTACCGATTGCAACTTTATATGTAGGATTTGGTGGAGTGGGAGGGGAAGCACGTGCATAGGATTTAAACTTCTTGCAAACATTTTCTAGGCCACCATCCTGATGTCTCGTGACCCAGCAGCGGTTCTCAGACATAAATTGAAGGCAGGCACAGAGGACTCTCTCGTGCACCCCAGGAAACTGAAGCCATCGCTCACTACGTTCCCCGTCCAGCTCGTTGGCACAGAGCAGTTCTGTAAGTTGTGCTCTGAGGACATATGTCTGTGAGTCCTAATTCATTATTTGCTTACTACAGCTTTTTAAAGCGCACTACTATGGGTATCGGGGCCTGAAAATGTTCCCAAGGACATTGCTTCCTCTGTTTCACTGCACATTAAAGCAACGTTGGTGGAAGAGCTAAAGCAGACAAGCCAGGAAACTGTTAAAACACAAAGACATTGGCACTGAGCTTTACTTTTCCCTGTCAGAGCAAGCTGATTTCACACACGCGACCCTTTAAACCAATAAATCAATGGCAAACTCGTGACCTTATTTGCTGTAATGAATCGGTTGTACTGCCGTGTTCTGCAGCATATCAAACGGCAGCAAATCTGGTTTCACTGGCCAGTGCACTCTGCCTGCTTCAGTGCTGCAGTGAAGCTCTGTTGAAAATAAAAAATGCATGTTTAAGCTTGATAAGGCATATCAAATATTAACATTTGTTACCTAGTGATACTTAGTACGGTTCGATACTAGCCAATAGAAGTGGTAAAGCTGTGCTATCTCTGAATTTCCTACCTAACATTTAGATACGGCATTTGAAATGTTTAAAAATTACCAAAAAATCTCTAATGGGTTTTCCCAGGAAAAAAATGCAGTCAGTTAACTAATGGTGGCGCTGAGGTGGTTTTATTGGCTTGCTAGCCAAAAGCTCAGGCTGCCTTCTTGGAGCAGTGTGTAGTGCAGTGCTGAAAAAGACACCAACATCCTGAAGTTGGAGCTGAGGGTTTGCTTGCAGGATCTTGTGTGGCACTTACCAGAATAGTTTTTCACCAGTCTCTGGATATCTGCCTGTACTAAAGACTCTAAAATCACAGACTCTAAAATTGTAGGGGTTGGAAGGGACCTTTGGAGATCATCTAGTCCAGTCCCCAGTGAAAAGCTGAAGGAACCTCAATTTATATTTCTGTGAAATCAAAACACGTACTGTTTAATGTGGTTTCTGTTAGGCTGTGGGCTTCTCTATCCCGCTGTAGGTCTCTGCGTGCTCATCCCTACCTAGAAATAGCTCTGAGAAGGTGATTATGCTTCTGAAAGTCTGCTTACTGTCATCAGAGCAGCTGCACTTGCAGCACCGTCCTTTAAAATGATGTGGTGCGTTCCCTTCTTAGTCTCAAGCAAGCTGAGTGTTGGTCTGTAATAGTTATACTCTCTAGGAGCCCTAGTCATGGATAAAAATAGTATTAAAAAAAAGCATGATGATAAAAAAAAAAGGCATGATAAAAAAGCATGATACCTATTCCTTGCTTATTAGCCACAAAACGAAAGATGCTTTGGGCTGGATTCACCTGGTCAAGTGCTGACATCTGAAAACTTGATATGACGGTCTAAGTTTTCTTGGCTCCGTCTGTAGCCAGTGGAGAGAAACAAGCAATTGTAGGGCATCACTCATTTCATTCTAAGGAGGGTGCTAATACAAATGAGGTGAACTGTGCCCTGAAAATGCCCATTTCTTCCCATGTACTATAGAGGTGGCCAGAGCAACCAGCTTGGACATTCGGCATCTGTTCTGCAGGTGTCTAAAGTTGGGGGGATTGAATCCCGCTGTGGTGTCTTTTCTCCTTCTGTGCACTTCTGCAAGGGTAAAATATCAACAACCTGCACGTATTGACAGCTTCTTGTTGAAGTGCACATGGAAGTTTGCATGAACAAAATAATTCCTGATTGTTGAAGCCGGCAGCAGTGCCCTGAAGCATTTCCCACCGCGTTTCTTCTATCTAGAAAGAGGGCACGTGCACCATCTATACCGCTTGAACTAAGAGATTTTATTTAGTCCCTTCTCAGCTCTTTCATTTTGTAATCTAAGCTCAGTTTAAGAAATAGTCTGGACCACAAAACAATATAAAATAGCATCTTTTAAATTTTTACTGGTTTTCAGACCCCCTTCCTTCCCCTCGCCCTCCCCCCAGATTTACAGCTTAGACCTTTACAGTCTACTTAGATAGACATTTAGCTTAAATTTGAGATGTTACTATGATTCATTGCTGGCCCTCTGAGCGCAACCCTGTAATGCTGCTGGCAGCAAACGGCTACTGTTCTGCCTCTTGAGAGTAGCTAAATTTCAACGACGTGGGCAATCAACTCTTAATATCCAGCTTTCAAAGCTCAGTAAGATCTGTGTTGAAGTGTTATTATGTAAATATAAGTCCTTTTAATGTCTGAAAGGTAACCATATGGAGGCGGGCAATATTGGCCTGCTTTACTTTCTTATATGGCATTAATTATAACGCAGTAGCCTGTTTTCCATGTGCTGAGTCACACGGATAACCAAATACCATGTATAATCCCTTTATTTGTTGCTCTGAAAGTCTCTGGCAAATATGAAACATGTGCTATGCACAGTTCCTCCAGAGGGGCAGGTGGCTTTGTGAAGGGATTGCTTAAGATGTGCAGGTCAGAAGAGACCTCTGTGCGTGTGGGAACTGACCCGCTGCACTATGGAGACCTGGAACCTCGTCTGGAAATGTTGGTGAAGCCCAGAACATCAGTTTGAGATCTGAGGTCTTCAGAAAAATGCCCAGTTGGGTGGAACAGGAGGGATTTGGGGGAATTGCTTTCCTCCTCCAAACCCAATACAAGACGGTGAGTTCTCCGGGACAGGTGACCGTCTCTTCATGGCTCTCGTGCACAGGAACATAATGAGGTACTCTGGATCGTCGGGACCACGACTGCTTGGTCTCGGTATGGGTTCCTTAGGTGCTGCTGCAATACGGATCCTAAGTGTGGCGAATGAGTTATTGAGCTGAATGATCTGGCAGCCAGGTTTCTCTGAGCGGTGCCAGCAGAGAGGGCAACAGCGACCTGGTCACGAGGCTGTCGGTAATGTGCTAGAAATAAGCTGTTTTCTACAGATTCCATTTTGCAGCTACGTTTCTGCGTCACTGCGTTCTGTATTATTATCAGCACTGCAGGCTACTTCTTGCTTGCCGCGATTTGATTGGAATTTGATGGAACTTAAGCGGTTTTTTCTGCTTTCATTTGTAAAAAGCAAGAAGTACATTTCTATGAAATGTGAACGCAGTCCATAATAGAGATCTGTACTAATAGAAGAGGTGGTACGGCGAGCATATGAAAGTGTTCAGATTTGGAGCTAAAGAAAGATAATAGCTAATTGTCTAAACAATTATTTCTTTATTAGATAATGAGACTTGCCGAAATTGCTAGTTGTATAAATGAGACATCCTGCATTATTGATCAAGCTTCTTTGTTTTAGCTGCACTGGAAGTATACGTTTCACTCTTGCACGGCTATTTATCAGATCTAAACCTGACATGCAATGATGCATCTATATGGTAATTTTTTAATTATTTTTTTAATGAAAAAAGCTAAATACTGAAATATGTTTAAAGTAAGGCTTCGTTATCTATCTCTCATGGACTACCCTTACAGTGCAGGAACTCACTGACATAATCCATCAGATCAGTAGTGTCTAGTCTAGTGTTTTACCTCTGTCTGATAATAAGCACTTAATGTTTCAAGAGTCTAACAAGCCCAGTTACTTCAACTGGGCAATGTTATATGTAAGAGGTATAGCCCTTCCTGACCTTGTGAGCTGGTTTAGTCATTATATGAGGTGTAGTTACTTTTATTAATTAAAAGTAGAGAAAAAGAATATTGAAATACAATCTCTAGAGCTCTTGAGGTCAAACCTACACGTTAATGACATTTTGTTTGCTGTTCCACAGTGCTGTGACAGTTGTAATATTATCTATTCTAATTTTGCTCGAAGGAATTGGATTTCAAATAAACCTATTCCAAAAAGAAGCATGAAACCAGAGCTAAACAGAAGCCATCATCCTGTTAGTACCATAAGTTGCCTAATAACATGCCATGATTAAAGATTTTGACCTTGACAAGTTACAGTAAAAAAGGGGGGAAAAGTATATGTATTCCTTATAATCTTTGTGTTTTTCTTCAGAGGCACAAGTTTTACTTAGCTTTGGTGAAATAATGATTATTGCACATCTTTCTGAAGTGCCATCATCTGTAATATTAATCCCTTTAAAAACAAAAAAAGGCTATGTATTAGTGAACCCTCTTTACACTATGGTTTTAGAATAGGAGAGGCTTTGCAGTCAATTATTTATGTGCAATAAGTACTGAAAGCCTTATTATCTCAGAGTAATCAATGTTTGGCTGAAGCTTGAGAACGCTAATAGCTAATCTTAAAAGTCCTGATCCAGTGTCATTTGAAATAATGGCAGAACTCCTATCGATTTTAAGCGAAGGAGGATGAGGCCAAAAAGTATTGCTTTGAGAGATAATTATTTCAGATAATCAGTTGAAAACATCTGTAAAAGAGCAGAAAACTTGACTTTCACTCTCCGCATAACGCGGTATGAGGTGTTTCAGCAGACGGGAGCTCTTGACTTCAAAAGGGTGTATATCTGTATTTTCTGTTGCCTTGGGGAGCCTGGTTTAAGTGTTTATCTACAGAGCTGCTGTTACTGTCTCTGGGAACAGATGGATGGCAACTGGAAAATTTATGAGCAAACTGGGAAGGAGTAGGGAGACTCAGCGAAATACCGAAATACCTGCATATCTTTTTGTTTAACACTCGAGTTTTACTTCTTTTTTCCTTGAATCCCCAGCAAATTTTTCTTTCCAGGTTATGCTCCCACTCATTCTGGTGGGGCCTCTCGCTGTTATCTCTCTTCAGCAACTCTGATAATTTGCCTGCATCAGTGCGGAGCAGCTCCTGATACGCGGGAGCCTCTCTCCTCCTGGGACGCTTGGAAGATAACAGGAGAAATGAAGGAAGGAACCACCCAAAACACAAAAGATAGTACCAGGGCTTCAGGATGCCTTCTGGTGCAGGGTCTGGTGCAGGGTCTCGGACTTGTGGGTGCTGTGTCGGCTTGTAGGGCAGGGCTGAACAAAGAGGCCAAGGAGATACTCACAGATTGCAAGAGAGAAGGAAAGAGGGGTTTCTGGCATTCAGTGAGCCAATTCCGTTCTCAGGCTGGGGGCTGCTGTTTTCTGAGTTTGCACAAATGATGAAGGGTGGATTTCGGCTGCATGTGGAGGAGGTTGTGAAATGTGATTTAATTATTATTGTTATTAAAAAAAATAAATCCTCCAGAACTCAACCTGCTTGCCCATCCAAGCCAAAAATGCTATCAGAACTTCATTGTAAAGGTTGTTTCTTCGCATTTCCTTATCTACAAAGAATGGGAAAACCCACAAAAAAGGCAGGAACGGTTCTGATGAATACAGCAGTGTTTAAAAAAAAAAAGTAGGTCTGCTCTGTATGTCTTTTCTGCTGGGGTAAGGCATAGCAAACCTTGTATTGCCCTTATTAAAAGTAGATAGATTCTATTTAATAGTGCTAATCTGTGACCACGCTTGCAGGGTATGTGTCTGTTTATTGATTGAGTGGAGTTATTTTTGAATAGAAAAGTTTATTTTCCGAAACAAGGGAGCCCTTTCCTACTATTTACTGAGAGCACTGGGGGATGCCCAGCGCTGTCGGTGCTGAGTGGCAAAGTAGAAAAGCTTTCCTCTGGCGAGGAAGAGGCAGCATCAGGAAGCAGCCCGTATATAAGCAGATATCGCTTAAGTAGGGAAGTAGGACAGATACCCTGAGACAGTGTCTGGCAAAGCAAGGGAAGAGACGTGAACTCTCCTTTCCAGAGAAAGCCAGAGAAGGAGCTGTAGGAACTCAGCTCCTAGAAAAGAGCCAAAAGTTCTGAAACTCCGTAATATTTAGGTGCTGAGCTCACACTGATTTTTCAGTCTTAACAAGTGCTATATTTAGGTTCGCTTATGCTCCTTTCATAGAGTCCCAGTCCAATTTAGGAACACAGTGACCTCAAAGAAATTTGAAAATTTTAGCAGTTTCTTGCCTTTTCCCACCTCAGAATAGCTTTTTCTGCTCCTACAAATAAGAAACATATTAATCTCGGTGAAGCATATTCGATGGTCCAGTTTGGTGTATATATTTCCCTATCTTTTCATCCATATGCTTGTATAGAGTGTAGCAAAAAACTGTGAGAGTATTGCTAAGTGATTTAAGAATACCTTATACCTTGTTTAATAAACTAGAGGGGTTTTTTTCCCCCATCTAAAACAGCGAGCCACATTCTCTCATTTCTCATTCAGTCACACATTAAGACAGATTTGACCAAGTATTTTTAGTTGGAGATTTGGAGCGGCTAAAGTAAGAAATCCTCTTAATAAAAATAGGAGCTTTTTTTAAACTATCTTTTATACCAGTGTAATTCCATTGACTTCACAAGATTTATTCCTAATACATTTTGATAGGAAAAGACTTCCAGGTTGTGGGCATTTTTATTTTGGTTTTACGCTGGGGGGGTAACATTGTCACTGTGCTCGAGTCCTTCTAATGAAAAACTACTTTGTATAGCCTTTCCTTTTTACTAGATGATGACATGCTACAATATTTAGGCCAATAAGTACCAAATATGAATATACAATACAATCATTACTTACTTTCCTGATGATGAAGATAGTTTTCTGGGTTTTGTGAAGCATCACAAGTCATCCTGGGTTTCCCATAGGACTGCAAGCTGGGGTGAGCATGAAATGGGCGGGACAGAGACAAGACAGAGGCACTCTATAAACTTCAGCAAGTTTCATCAATTTTGCTTTGAATGACAAGAAATATTAAGCTTCTGTCTTCCAAAGGAACATTTCTCAGTAAACTGTGTTTACCAGTAGCTTTCAAATTTCAACTTTATACTTTTGTTATTAAATGAAGCAAGATTGTAGGGAGAGAGACTTTTTTTTTATTTTATTTATTTATCTTTTATTACACCAGCTCATATTGTTGGATAAAAACCAGACAAGCTTCCAGGTGCAGAAATCCATCTTCAGTTTTGAAACAGAAGCCAATTTCAAGCCAAGGGTAGGCTGGGGACAATTGTTTAAACTTCGTTATGGCGATCAGCTGAACAAATAGAAGAGAAAAAGGTGTCGGACACCTTGAAGCAGATGAAGACCTTAGTGAAGGTAGAGGTGATAAGGTTGTGATAAATGTGTCTGAAATAGCTAACAGAATCCAGGGGTGCTGCTGCTATTAAAAAGAGAGTCGAGTCAAGTCAAGGGACAAGAAAACTGAATGGCAGAAATCCAGATAGGTGTGATTCACCGAATCCTAACTGTACAGTAAAACTTTTGGAAGAGATTGATTGAATTGCGAATCAAAGCCTCATTTTCATAGGAAGAAAGGAAGCTATAGGGGTCCATTTCAATATCACATCTCCAACAGTGACTGACAAAATGTAGGTGAGTAAAAAGTAATTTTAAGCCTTTGGACATTTAGGAGTTTCTTAAAGCTATAAAATTGGTCAATCTCCAAGGGTAGGACAGTGAGCAGTCCAAGCTCACTGGGCTCTCAATGGTGAAAAATGGGCACACTGGAAAAGTGACTTAATCTTGTACAGAAATAGGTGTTTAGGGTTATTTCTCTCCTTTGACTCTCGAGGCAGTTAGAGTGAGTAACTCAGGTTTAGGCAGTTAACTTCTGAAGTGAACTTCTGACATCTGAAGTGAATTTCCCTCAAGTCTCCAGGACTTGAAAACACAACAGGGCTGCAGGAATGGTCTTGAGTACCCAGCTGGGACTGTCTGCTTTGCCAGGGGACGTTCCCAGTCGCTGTTTGGATGTGCACCTCCCCTTTGGGAAGGGAAGGGTTGAGTGGATGTGAGCCTGGTTGTACCACTTGGCCTCCGTGCCAGAAGGCAGAGTGGGACCTGTCTTATTTAGCCAGCATTGACACAGGCTCTGTCACTTGGAAATGAGGACTTCCAAGTCCCTAAGCCTTAAAAATCTGCACCCTAGTGCTGTTCTCAGAAGTGCCTCCATTGCATTAGCTTTACTCTGGAAACAAGATGAGATCTTGCCAGAAATTTTATCTTTAAAAGGTAATCCTTCTATATTTATCCATGCATTCATTCTCTGGGCATTAAATTCAAATGGAGATTATTCTTTTAAATGTTTATGTAGATCTCTGCTGCTCTTTATTTTATTATTCTTTGCTAAAACAATGCCATTGCTGAAAGAAGTGGTTTATGTTTTGTTTTTTTTTTTTAAATATTATTCTCCAGTTTGATAAGAAGCATTAGGAAACCTTAATAACTCTTCCTTTTCTTAAAAATGAGATTCTGTTCACTGAAAACTGCAGCAAATGACTGGATGCTCAGTGTTTGAGTTCCCCAGGAAACTCAGACAGCATTGAGTTTGTGCTCGCGAGCTGACCTTTCTTTCATTATATAAGGAAAAAACCAATCTTTATGAAAGTCAAGTTGAAGATAAGATCAGCACGGTGGGCTGGTAATTACATAAAGTAATGTTCAGTCATTAGATAAAACGTACAGTTGATCCTATGGCTTAGATGTGGGCGAGGAATATGATCTAGCTTTACTGGTATAAAAGAAAGATGCAACTTTTTCATGCATCAGTTTCGGGAACATACATCGGAGCATCAAGAACAGCTCACCCTTAAATGCCATCCTGCAGTTTCTCGGCTGTCTGATTTATTCTTGTTGAACAAGGGAGGTAATATATTTTTAAATTTTTATTGCTGTTATAGAGGAACAATTACATATTTTCTTGACATTCTCTTTCCCTTCCTTCCAAAAGTTTTCTTATTCTTCTTCCATTCTGTCAAAAGTTTTTTCTTAAAAGGTTGCATTGAGACTAAAGCATCAGTTAAACTAACTTTGTAAGTAAGAGAAAATGAGGTTCTAGAATTGTAATGCAGCTAAATAGTGATATTTTGTTATTTCTGATTGAGTCCATTAATGCTTTATCAGTAACATTGTGTTTTTCTCCTGGTCAATGGTATTGCCGCCAAATGTCAAATATTGCACAATTTGTGGTACTAACGCATGTTTTAGAGTCTTTAAATTGCCACCCATGATTAAATATGTTAAGGGAAGGGAAAAAAAAATAATAAATGTGAGTCAAGATTTCTCGGTCTTCAGTGGTTTTCTAACACTGTTTATGTGACACCCGGCTGCAAGAGAAGCGCTGGCAGTTGTAGTTCATCGTTGCTGTGACCCAGCCGTACCTCATGGCCGAGCATCCCAGAAAGAAATGAGCGTTGGAAGAGTAGAGGAGATCACATCTGGGTTTTATTGACAGGTATCTTTGGTGGTTTTGGCATGAGCCTGACAGTCTGGCTCAACAGAAGTGCAAAACTGCAATTTCAATTCCCCTTTTGGTTAATGTAATTTAAACAACTTCTCTCTGGGATTGCCTCAAACCCTTATAACGTACCAAATTGTAGCATTATGTATTCTTAGATTAGGATGGAAAATGCCACCGTGCCTTCAACAACGAGCATGAAATCACAGAATAGTCAAGGGTTGTGGTGTTATTCCTGAGTCTAGCATCTTATTGGAGCTGTTGGAACATCTAGGCTATCAAAAGGCTCAGGATGATGCAGAAAGAGGTCGTTTGGAAAAGCCTGTCTGGCTTCTCCTGCTGGTTCATGAGCCCCTCCAGCTGGCTCCTCGCACTCTGGGGAATGTCCCCTTGGGTGGAACTGGGCTTGACATTAAACTGTGGGACTGTTTCTCAGTGCAGGTGAGTCTGCCAGCAGTCACCCCCTCTATGGGGCTGGAAAGAGCTTATGCAGTAAATAACCTTAAAAAAAAAAAAACATATTTACTGGAGGGAGGGATTCAACGCAACTCCATAGATGCGACTGAGCTCAGTTCAGTTCTCAAAACATTTGGCAGGACCATAGGAAGCTGTGGGTCTAAATGGTGTGAAGGAACACCTTTCTCCTGTAGCCACAGGCTACTCTTGTGGAGGGAACAGGGCGCAGCTGCTTCTCAGAAACCTGAGAGCCACATTCAACGCTCCCATGGGGCCACTGTGTTTACAGCATCCCATTTCCTTTTCCACCTGTTGACTAACTAGTCTTCTGGACTATTTCTTGGACTCGGATAGGTTTTTTGGTAAAAACCCAAGCAGAGATGTGTAACTACAGGTTGCATTCAGGCTGCCATGCATGCATACATACTTACATACATACATTGAACTGGCTTTTTGATACCTCTTCCAAATGCTTCTTTCCAGTGCTTCCACAATTGCTGACAATTTTTTTTCTTCCTGTTTGTTATCGGCTGCTTTTAACTCTTTTATCCTCTGTTTTCTGCCAGCATGGACTGACTCGCTGGGCAGGTGGGAGGGAGGAGGAGAAGTTACTCCAGGCACCCAATCCTTGCCACCCGTTAATTGCAACCTCATTGACCTGTTAGTCATTCAGTTTAGCAGGGCTTAAGATCAGTCTCTTACCTGCTGTAGTTTTTGCTGTCTTAATTAGAAAGAGGCTTATTTCCACTCTCGTGCCTTCATTCGTTGCATTGGTGAGCATTGCTCATCTGTCTTGCTCATAAACTTCGTTTCTTTCCACTTTGCTAACCCCAGTCAGGCAAGGGCCATGTTCTTGTCATCCTGCTTTTGGCCTCAGCTTCATCTGCCTGGGCACGAGGTTTTTCTGGTTCCTGCAAGGATGGAGCTCTCTCTGGTTTTGTTTCCTGGTTTCAAAGCTACCTGGTAGGGCTGGTGCTCTGCTGCCATCTGAACGGCTGCCTTTGATGACCATGCTGTACATCTGTTTGAGCAACGAACCAAGAGCTGCTGACCTGTGCGTAGCAGCCTCGTATCCCTATATTTCTCTGGGAATTTTTGCAGCAATGGAGTATCCCTCTGCTAATCAATACTCTCTTTGCATACATCTCAGTGCTCCATGTTCCCTCTCAGATAATGATACCAGGCAAGTGGCTTCACTCCTTGGTCCACCTCGGGTTTGCCTCTCCCTCCAGATGTGAGAAGGCATCATTTGAAGATTTGCATCATTGTGGTAGTCCTTGCAGCGATTCTGCTGCGTAGGTGCAAAATCTGCAAAGAAGTAAGTTTCCATTATGTGAAAGCTATCTTTGTTTAATTATACTTGATTTTCTACCATCTTTCCTGGGTAGGGCTGACATTTCCTTCTCTGGTTGGTATAGCATGCTTAAATAAACTCTACACCAAATCTCAAGATCAGCTTCTTCATTGCCGGCATTATTGTCCTTCTCATCACCACCTCATTTTTAGAAATATTTGGGGCCACAATTTGATCTGTCCCTGGAGAATATTTATCACAGGGTAGCAGCATTGGCTGGTGTATACGGAAGAGGAGAAGCTCTTAAGTAGTTAGATTGAATGCTTTTTTATTTTTTCTTTTTTTTTTTTCTTTGCTTGCTAAGCACAGTAGCTCTCAGTATCTAAAATCATAGAATCACAGAATGGTTAGAGTTAGAAGGGTCCTTAAAGATCATCAAGTTCCAACCCCCTGCCATGGGCAGGGACACCTCCACCAGACCAGGTTGCTCAAAGCCCCATCCAGCCTGGCCTTGAACACTTCCAGGGATGGGGCATCCACAACTTCCCTGGGCAACCTGTTCCAGTGCTTCACCAGCCTCACAGGAAAGAATTTCTTCCTCATATCTAATCTAAATCTCCCCTCTTTCCATTTAAAACCATCACCCCTTGTCCTGTCACTACACTTTCTGACAAAGAGTCCCTCTCCGGCTCTCCTGTAGGCTCCCTTCAAAATGTATATGTCAGTGTTGTCAGCTTGGGGCCTTATCCCACACATCAATCATTAGCACATCATGCTTGTGTGTTCAGTCTTTTAAAGTCAAGGGATCAGGTCCTCTATGAAGGCACAGGAGAAACTGCTCGAACGATCCAGTTGCAAGACGCCAAAGACACCATCAACGCTGCAGCTCAGGCACAGCCCAAACAAGCAGTGGGTTAGCTCCGGGCACGGCCTGGGGGGGGTGACTGCAGAGGTGGAGAGGTCTGCATGATCAGATAAACTTCCTGAGAAGGCAGGTAAATAGTTTGGGGATTGGGAGCTGATGGTTTGGGATGCCACCCCAGGGCGTTTGGCTGAAGCCAGCCACTGCCAAACACCCTCTCTGGAGCCGTGCTCAGCCCAGAATCCCTCACAGGATCATCTGCAAGGGCAGGGAAAGCCCCCTGCTGAAATAAAAAGACCCTGAAACTCCATCCTCCAAGGCAAGGCTGTCTGAAGGAGCACTGCTGTCCCTGTCACCTCCGCAGGCTGCCCCGGTTTGGGAATTTAATACTTCAGCATCCTTTATATGGCTCTTTTCTTCGTGGACCCAGTTACTTCACCATGGGATATAAGTAATTGCTGTTCATTTCTAAAGGAACGGCTCAGGTCTATGCTCTGGAAGAAAATAATTTTTAAGGGGGAAATTGTGTTTTCTGAGTGAGAGACGGGGCCAAAACAGTCTTGTCACTTCAATACGGAGGCTTAGTGCTTGAGAAGGAAGGTTACAAACTTCATGATTAAAATACTGCTTTTTAATACTGACAGGAGCAGAAGTGAGGTTCAGTATTTTGTTTTATGTGTTCATAGCTCAGATGAATCCAAGATTTTTAAGAGTACCATTAGCTGACCAGATGATCTGAAAAAGATCTGAAAAAGTCTGTGGCATCTTTAGCCTAACTCGGATCCTGCCTGACTTTCCAGCAAGGGAGGTCCTCCCAGGCCATGCCACAGGCACGTGGGAGTTCTCTGTCTCAAAAGAAACACCAGTTTCTTATGACAAGTTTATGACCAGTTTTTTGTACCTGACCAGGCTGGTACAAAATGCTTCAGAATAATTTTAAAGGTTCTCTGGCACTTACCAAAAAGCATCCTGCTGATCCGCAAGTAGCCCTTACTTAGTACGTCTGATCTTTGGATATGGAAAGAACTTAAGTTTCATGTGTCCATCCATCCCTCCCCTCCTCCCCGGAATCTTACTGTGAATATTAATGAAAAAAAGTAAATTATTATTTTTTTTAAAAATCAAGCAGAGAATTTGGGATGATATTCCTACAGCTGCAACATATAATCTGCGTCTTTAATGTTATGGTTTCCCCAGCTATTCATATCAGAGATGTGCATTACGCTGTGGTATAGATTTGATCTGGATCAAATATAACCACACAACCGCATTTCTGTTGAATTAACCCAGAAGCCATGTGATATGCTATTTATGGCCGCTTCGTCTTGTGTGCTCACTGTAGAAGGGCAGATGCGCAGTGCCACATGTAGCCTTCTTGCACAAAATTCGTCTGTTGAAAAGATTTTTAAAAGTTTGAGCCCACGAGGGTTTGTTTCTGCCAAACCAGCTTTGTGCTACTCGCAACCCAAAAGCCATGTTGCTGCTTCAGTGAAACAGAGCCTAAAAGATATCTCGGTCCAGAGGGTTGTAGCGATGCTGAACTCCCTGGGACTCCCGTGGGGTTTCCCTGACACTGTTGGCCCTGGCTGGATGCCAGGTGCCCACCAAATCCCCTCCATCATTGTCCGCCTCAGTTGGACAGGGGAGAGGAGTATCACAAAAGACCCATGGGTGGAGATAAGGACAGGGAGATCACTCGGCAATTACTGACACGGGCAAAACAGACTTGACTTGGGGAAATTAGTTCAATTTATTTCATCACACGTTGTCTCTGCTGTTCCTTCCTCCTCAGGAGGAGGACTCCTCACATTCTTGCCCTGCTTCAGTGTGGGGTCCCTCCCATGGGAGACAGTCCGCCACAAACTTCTCCAATGTGAGTCCTTCCCACAGGCTGCAGTTCTTCATGAACTGTTCCAGTGTGGATCCTTCCCACAGGGTGCAGTCCTTCAGGAACAGACTGCTGTAGCATGGGTCCTCCATGGGGTCACAGGTCCTGTCAACAAACCTGCTCCAGCGTCGGCTTCTCTCTCTCCATGGGTCCGCAGGTCCTGTCAGAGCCTGCTCCAGTGTGGGCTTCCCATGGGGTCACAGCCTCCTTCAGGCATCCGCCTGCTCTGGCGTGGGGTCTTCCACGGGCTGCAGGTGGTATCTTCTCCTCCATGGACCTCCATGGGCTGCAGGGGGCAGCCTGCCTCACCATGGTCTTCACTATGGGCTGCAGGGGAATTTCTGCTCCGGCACCTGGAGCACCTTCTCCCCCTTCTTCTTCATTGACCTTCATGTCTGCAGAGTTGTTTCTCATATATTTTCGCTCCTTTCTCCATTGTGCAGGTTTTTTTTCTCCTCCTCCTTAAATATGTTATCACAGAGGCGCTACCACCGTCGCTGATGGTCTTGGCCTTGGCCAGCGAGTGGGTCTGTCTTGGAGCCAGCTAGCATTGGCACTTTTGGACATGCTTCTAGAAGCTTCTCATAGAAGCTCTACCTCTGTAGCCCCTCTGCTACCAAAACCTTGACACGCAAACCCAATACTCCCTGCACAATGCAGGTGGCCCTGGGACTGTTTCAAGCTCTCCTGAGCTCTCTCTTGACACCGTGTCTCCTCGGGTGGTCTGGAGAATAGTGTGTAGTGCCTCTCTAATTATATCAATCAGAGGAGCTTTCTCCTACTGAGGGACAGGACTGTGGAAATCTGTTTATGGGGACTTTGACATTAAAGAAGTCATAGAATCATAGAATCACTTATGTTAGAAAAGACCTTTAAGGTCATCATGTCCGACCGTAAACCAAACACTGCCAAATCTGCCACTAAATCACATCCCTAAGCAAGTCTTTTAAATATAACTCCCTCAGCAGCCTATTCCAATGTTTGATAATCCTTTCAATGAAGAAATTTTTCCTAATATCCTTCCTAAACCTCCCCTGGCGCAACTTGAGGTCGTTTCGGTGTGTGGACAAATAATCTGACTCTCGATTCAGGGAATTATATCCCGATGTGAAATTATTTTCCCTGAAATTAGTCTTTCCGTGTCCCAGATCTGCAGATTCTTTCATCTTCTCCATAAGTATTTGTTGGCTTTATCCAGTCCGTCATAAATACTAGGCAGTCACGACATTTGAAGTTTATGTGCTGTGGTTTATGTTAATATTCAGAAAAAAAATAAATTGTTAAGGCCAGAAAGAAAGGCACGTTTTTGTTATTGTGATGAAGTCAATTTTCTGAGCCTATAAAATGCACATCAGTACACTGCATTTTCAGTTTCCCATCCCAGTTCTAAATTGCCTCTGTTGCTTGCACTGAATGCTGTATCAGTGTGTAGCCTAGACACTGGTACTGTACCCAATGTCCTTTAAAAATGCGTGTATTTGTATTTTCAGACACATCATGGATTGCTACAGGAAGTATGCAGCCGTCACTTTGACCATTTTGTCTGTATTTCTGCATCTTCTTCATGCTTTCCCAGATGGAGAGTTTCTCATGCAGGGTAAGCTACTTTCAGCGTTCAGAAATAGGGCAATTGTCCATAAAGAGTATTAAACTTTCACGTTTTATAAATGTGGACATATATCTTATCCTTCAGTTGCATTTATTGACACTGGGACATGAAGGTGTAATAAATCAAGGTAATTTAGCTATGAGCGTACTTCCTATTTCTTCTCTAAACTTGAGATTTCTCCAGGTCAAAAGTCTCTCAGATGACCGTGCCCTCATGTTGACGTGGATGATCTTAATCCTTGAAACATTATCGAATAGAAATGTTTTGATTTCTTGTTCTCCTGAGATCTAAATGGCAACATAACTCCAGGAACAGCAGAACCAGAGCTTCTTTTCATTATATCCAGAATGTTTTTGTTCTTCTGTAGATCCCAGAATATGGGAGGTTGGTGGTGTAGCATTCTTCGAAAGAGGCATGTTAGGAAGATTTTAGGGGTCTTTTGGAGGTTGTTTTTTTTTTTTTTTATTCTGTCTCAAACTGAATATAGAAAAATGTGAGCTGCAAAAATCTCAGAACTTTTGATAACGGAGCCTTGCCTGAGAACTGGCAATGCCCAAAGAAGCACTACAAATCCTCCTGGTCCTATTTAAGTATCCGTTGCCAGCAGGAAGTTTTCTAGGGACAGCTAGTGTGGTAGACATCCAAAAAGCCCTCCACAACTGTCGACAAAATTAAGTTAGAAAACCAGAAAAGATAAAGTAATGCTTGTGCCTTACCTAGAAAGCCACACACTAGTTTTACAGCCGGTGAGCGTTGCAGAGTTGAAGGACCCTAAAGAGGGGAGCTTTGGTGTCTGCGCTTGTCTGTTCTGCAGATGTCCAGCAGGAGAATGTGACCAGTGTTTCCCCTTACCCCCCGCACTTTCCCTTTCTTTTTGAAAATGAAAATACATCTGGAGACCAAGTAAAAGTCTCTTCCTTATACTTTTGTGGCAGGTTGTCCAGAGTGCAAGCTAGGGGAGAACAGATTCTTTTCCAAGCCGGGAGCACCCATTTACCAGTGCACTGGGTGCTGTTTCTCCCGGGCCTATCCCACCCCGATGAGGTCCAAGAAGACCATGCTCGTTCCAAAGAACATTACATCAGAAGCAACATGCTGCGTAGCAAAGGCTTTTACCAAGGTGAGGGTGTGAATGAGACCCATTTAATTGTCTTTTAGGATGCAATGTTTAGCTGAACCAGTTAATATAAAAGAATATGTTTTTGCTGGAGGATATTGGCAAGATATTTGAGGGAAACGTGCTTGGAATTTATCTCCTTTGCACTTTGGTTCTTTCATTTTTTTTTGAAAGAGGAAATTAAAGTGTCAACCAGTACTGAGTGTGGTACTCAGTTGGGATGTGGAAATTGGTGCAGTGTCACTGACTTCAGTGAAACTACTTTGACTCATGGCAACCAAAGATCTGGTGGTGGACTTGTCCCCTTGTTTCTAACTCTCCTGGATGTGCACCCACCCCATTAATGCTGTGCAGTGTGTACTTGATTTTAATTACTCGTTTTCTTAGCATTTTTCTTGCATAGGCAGGTGTTCTCTGGGAAGGTGGCTGGTCAATACTATCAATTATGTATATGGGAATGAGGGACCAAAACCATCTGTGCTCGTTAGATTAATTGAGGTTGTGTTTACTTTTAATAGAATAACCAAGAGGGAACTGTAAACGTGTGCAACTACTTGGAGCATTTAGTACTCTCATCTGGAAGGTTCTCTTAAGGAGAGAGTCTGCTAAAGCTAATTATTTTGGGAGTGATTCAGCTCCAGGTGAAGAAACCTTAAATTTGATGTAAAAAATGGTGAGCTAGTTGAAACAAGCTAAAGTGTCTGTCCTGTGGTGATCTGAATCAGGCTTGTTGAGTGTGTTGACTAGAGGCCACTAGTCACCCACTCACAGATTTGGTGCCATTTGAGATACCCTGGGGGACTCCAGGCATCTGCGTATGGCTGGCAGACACAGGATACATAAAAAACCTTCTGGAGTGGCAGCTGGAGGCTTGGTGGGATCTCCTCTGACATCTCAGCTGGCAATCAAGCACTCTGTGTGCACAGAACAGAGCGCTGGGTCTCCGCTGGTTGTGATGAGAGCCCAGATACCTGATGTACCTATAGACACCTACAGCTGAACCCATCCTGGCTCTTCATCTAAGTAGAGCATAGACCTTTTTATAGACCACCAACATTATACTTGCCCCGAGGCAGCAAGTAGAATTTGGTGGAGACTTAAAATAAAGATGACTCATTGTGTTTGTGGTCTCCATTTTTGTAATCCCCATGAGAAATATTTCAAGGACACTTCCTGATTTTTCATGGATTGGTTACTTAACACTTTTTGAAAACTAGACATTAAGGAAGTGCCAAATTAAGGACACCAAACTATGTCACTATGCATGTTACTATTGAAAACCTTCTCTTTCTGGCTCCAAAAGCCACTGATGATGCAGCTTCACAGGCTGGTGTTCAGAGGCTCTTCTAGTACACGTACCCCAAAGAGCCTGTGCACCTTGTGGTTAAGAAAAGGGCTTCAGACCTCTTTGACTTGAGAATGCTGGTTTTACTGTGTAGCTAATCCTAATCATTTGATATGTGTGTGTTTTTTGTTTTTTTTTTAAGATTACCCTTAAGGACAATGTGAAGATAGAGAACCACACCGATTGTCACTGCAGTACCTGCTACTATCATAAATCCTAAAGCCTGTCCCTTTGTTATTGATCAAGGACAACGGTGAATGGAATATTTGTTTTTCAGCTTTTGTTGCACCACTGTGTGAAATCTTATGTTTTCTGGTCGAGACATCGGGTAAACCTTTGAATAAGATGGATGGCTGTTTTATTTCCTCTTTGCTTCTTCATGCATTTAAGTAAGTTTAATTATTTCCATTAGGGATAAAATACAGCACTTGCATGACAACCGAAAGCTTGATCTATTTTTAAAATAAACTGTCAGTTAAATCATCAATGTTTCTTGAGGAAAAATGATGATTTAATAGCTTAAAAAAAAAAAAAAAAGATTCTGCTGCAGTTAATTGCTAGATTTCTTTTTTTTTGTGGGAGAAGGAGGGAAGGAGGAAGGGAGGGACGGAAAAATGGACAGAAAAAGAAGCAATAATTTCCCTGTATTCATTTAGTGATTAGATTTTTGCGAAGACTCAAGATTTTGTTTCTCCTGTTTCTCTTCTGTTTTTTCTTTACCTTGTGAGCAGACAGTTTAACAGCATATCACTTATGTGTGGTGCTCTGTCTTTCTGTGTCATCTTTTATTTTTCTTTGAACTCAATCTCCTCCCATATAGATAGATAAATGGGTGCACAATCAGACATTATGAAGAATTGTACAGTTTCAGGTAACAGAGGAGTGGTACGACAGTATTAGCTGTTTAAGGTATGCCTGAGCAGCGTGGTATAGGGCTTTAGTATGTTCTGGGCTCAGATATACAAATGGGAAAGGGGGGAAATATGTATAGGTGAAAAGAGGACCACAGAATCTGTATTCAGAATACATGACCTTAAAATCATAAACCGGGAATTTAGGCATATCCCTTGTTCGGTTGTAGTGGGTTGGACCAGGGTCTCTGGAGGAACTGCTTGCAGGTCTGGAGCCCGCCCCATGGGAACTGAAGTGAATGAATTCCCCTGGACTTCACCCTAATATCTGGGGTGAGAACATCAGCCCAGATGTACGGTCGCTGGCTGCAAGGGTTTAAATGTGCTGTCTCAAAAAGCCTCAGGTATATCTGGGGGGATTTCCCTGCAGCAGTTCCTGTGAAGGCAGCGATGGGGCTTTTAATAGGGACAGGGAAGGTTGTCTGGGGTCAGGCTGTGAGGGTGGCTGGTCTGTCCTGGGGCATGGCCATGGCTGATGTCTGCTGCAGTGCCAAATGACTGAAGCAGTTTGGACAGGCCTCCACTTGAGCAGCCCAAGATCGACAGGGTGTAATGATGCTTTAAATCCACTATTTATCCACCTTTCTATCTATTGGAGTGCAAATCCAGTGCTGTCTTCTAAGAATACAACCACGAGGCTTTGTGTAGAAGAAAAGACTTCTCATAGATAGGGGAATCTTAGAGAAGCATTATTCAGGATATGTCCAGTTAACCTTATTAGCCTGATCTCCATGCCTCAACACCCTGATTCAGTCCCTCACCCTAGGGAACCACTGATCTGGTCAAGTCCTGCGTCCTAGTGCAGAATCAGCTGCACCATGCCATTCCTGTCAGATGTTTTGCCTGACTTGCTCCTGGAAAAAAACTCCAGTGGTTATTCCAGAATCTTCCAAGGAAACCGGTCTTGTTGCTTCACTTACTAAGGTGGAAAATGTCAATCTTCTGGCAAGTCTTTCCCTAATATTTTATCTATGTCTCATTTGCTTTGACATTACTTTTGGTCAAAGCATCTGGAGCATCTCTCTGATGAGGAAAGGCTGAGAGACCTGGGTCTGTTTAGTCTGGAGAAGAGAAGACTGAGGCGGGGGGGGCGTCTCATCAATGCTTATCAATATCTAAACGACAGGTGTCAAGAGGATGGGGTCGGGCTCTTCTCAGGACACAAGGGGCAATGGGCACAAGCTGGAACACAGGAAATTCCATTCTGATTTGAACATAAGGAAAAACTTTACTTTGAAGGTGCCAGGGCCCTGGAACAGGCTGCCCAGAGAGGTGGTGGAGTCTCCTTCTCTGGAGATATTCAAAATCCACCTGGACACGTTCCTGTGCAACCTGCTCTGCGTGAACCTGCTTTGCCAGGGGCATTGGACTAGATGATCTCCAGAGGTCCCTTCCAATCCCTGCCATTCTGTGATTCTGGGAAAGGGGAGGTAGTCCAGTAGGGTGGTCTTTAGGATGAGTTTAATAGCATCAGCAGCACAGGTTTTCACAATGAGAAGCCTAATTTCTCATTCCAGATGATCACTCAAGACATTATGGGAATACACATCGAGCAGCCGCTATAGCTGACTCACAGTTCCAAGCTGTTGTACAATTTTATTAAACATGATTGATGCGGGTACTTTTGCAGGAGAGCCAGGTCCTGCCTGGGATTTCTGGGCAACAAGACAGGAGTGATATGAAGCTGCAAGCTGATTACCTTTGGGAATGGTATTGCATTTTCTCATAACTTTGACAGGTCTGAAAGGGAGAGCAGGGAAGCATGTTCTCTGAAGTTCACTTGCAGGGCAGATGTGCCTTTTCACCCTGCCAAACTTCTTGGATGACCTCTTACTCAAGTGAGCTCCTCTGGCAATATAGAGTCCTTGCTTGTCTGTCTAGGCCTGTGCTGGCCACGATAGCAGGTTGGTGACATGACAAAATTCTGTTTGCATCTTCTAAATCAACTTCCATTGTAAAACCATAGAAATATTGAAAACCAGTAACCAACTAGAGTGAAACCCATGCTTTAAAGAAGCCATGGGATGCTGTAGCCCTCTGTCATTCTAGGATGCCCGGTCTCTTTTCCATTCCCAGTGACCTTTCCCTCTTGCTGGTGCAAAGCCACTTAGTCATCAACTTCTCAACTCACGGATCCCTCTCCCCTGCTAAGGCTACCTCGAGCATCCGGAGCTGTGTATTTCGAGGGGCTGTGGAATGTGGCACCATCCGCCTCGTTACCAGGCTCCAGCTCTTCGGTTCAGAAGAAGTGACACATCACAAGGAAAGTGATAAATTAAACACACGGATACACAAACCTACCAACAGGCAACAAGGACAAGACAATAAGACAGACCAACCTCTTCAGCCCCTGATGGCTGGGCCGTTAGCGCTGGCAGGGGGCGGCAGACAGAGCTCTAACTGGTGGGACCGAGGAGCGGTATGAAACTTCTTAGAGAGTGTCAGAAGGGGCTTGTGGGAATCTGCAAAACGTATTATGGGGTGTGTAGAGGAAGGGCCAAAGGTGGAGGAAGGCGGTGGTGGGGATCAAGGTGGATTGGGGAGGAGCAAGTGTGGGAAAACAGGGGAGAGGGGTATTAAAGGGGCCAGTCGTGTGTGCAAGCTGCCAGTCAACATGTTTGTCTGACTGAGCCCTCAGCTTGGTCACTGCAGTCTGTCCTAACTTCTTTTAAAAGTAAAGGATTTAATAGTAAAGGATTTAATATCCTTTACTTAACCTCTTTTTGGGTTTGTTTTTTCTTTTTTTCCTGTGGAATCTCACTTTGTGTGAGTGCTGCAAGGCCTAAGTGCTAACATCTGGAGAAGGGACCTATAGGTCTTGGTGCCAGCAACTAGAGAGACCAGGTGTGGGTGGCCCTGACTGGAGGGACCGTGGGCCATAGGGCTTGTAGGTCTAGGTGTCAGCAACTGGAGTGACCAGGGGGTGTGTTTATGTGGGAGGGGTCTGAATAGCAGCACCTGTAAATGCCTAAGTGTGTTTATTTTTCCCCCAGTGAATTGAATCCCCTGTGCGCAGGTGTGTGTAATTTGCTAGCAAACTTCAAGCTGGACTAGCTGGTGAGCAGGAGGAAGCCTGCATCTGGAAGGACTCAAGGTCAGAGCCTGTGCTGGGTAAGGAGACCCAGGGCCTGGGCACGGGTGGACTGAGAAGCTGTGTTAATATTCAAGTGATCTGTGACTGGGGGGGTGCTTGTGAGACAAGTGTGTAGGGCACACCTCTGCTTACTAGAAAACTTCAAGCTGAACTGGCTGGTGAGTAGGAGACCTGCTTGCTGGGCAAGGGAGCCCGGGCATGGGTATTAGAGGGGTTTACAGACTGGGCTGATATTCAAGGATCTGTGAATGTCGCTATGCTTGTGAATCTAGAAAATGAGGGTACGTATGTTTTCATAGAGGACTTCAATCCTGATCAGCCAGAGAGGAGGAACGGGACTGGGCTTACTTACGTTTCAGTGAGGGTTGTTGGTTTTCATACAAGTGCACCTAAAGGCAGTGGTCCCTTGGGTGGTCTGCGTGTCCGGCTGCCTTGGTGCCCTCTGTGTGTACGTGTATGTGTGTGTGTGCTCCTCTCTGGGACAGATGCTCGGCTTTGCTGCTGCCTGAACCTGCATGCAGGGACAGTGTCCCTTGGACTGGGCTGGAGAGACCTCCTGAGTCCCCGTGTGTCCCTGGCTGGGCTGCAGTGGGCAGCAAGGAGGGATCCCTGGGTCAGCAGCCAACCTTTACATCCTTAACATATGTTATACAAATACTTTGAATTTAATTGTTCATGTTTGAAGGTGAGTGTAAAAGCCAAGGCTGTGGTCAGGAGAGTGGTGGTGGTAGGTCTGTGAGCTCATACACAGTCAGGGCTAGGAAAAACAGTGCTACATGTTGTTAGGAAGCTAATACTGTTTACCATAATAGAGAATAAATAGGATATGAATGGGAATGTGTACTAGAAGACAATCTAGAATTATATCTGTAGGATTAAATAACAGATTTCCAGTAGGAATGGAAAACAGAAAAAAAGGTACAGTATAGTTTTCTTCCTTTAGAAAATGTCTGAAATAAAGGCTAGATCGGTCATATGTATTTGAGAGGACATGGAAAGACAATGTCACAAAATCAGAAGAGAGTCTAATCTCTTGTTTACAGAGATAGCCAGTGTGCATCTTCTGTATTTTAGGAGCAGGGTATTTGTGCGTGGAGTTTAAATGAAGTCCTTGTCAGTGTGGTTTATAAGTAGTAATAAATCAGTCAGGCTGATACTGCGGATTAAAAATGCTGAAGATCAAGCAAGCTGAAGATAAAAATGGTGGTTTTTTACTGTCACAGTGACCTATATAAACCTACAGCACCATAGTCCTAATAACAAATTTATTCTGTGAGCAGAGGGACTAATGGAGCTTGGTTTCCTGACGATCTGTGCTCTGCCCCAGCGAAGCCCTGTTTTGCCATGTCCTCAGCAACCCCCTCTCCCTCCTCCCTGGGCAGCCCCATCAGGCCCCCTCCCAAGCTGCTGCAGAGCCATCAGCCACTGTTTGTCCATCCAGCGAGTTTTCTTAGGGCTGCTACTGACTTCTTTTCGATCAGACCCTGATATTTATATCCCGCTCTTGGCAGGTGTTGATTTTCACAAAACTGGTAAGACCTTCCGAGGGCTGAGGTCATTACCCATCACCTGAAAATGCTCAAAACCAACCAAAGGGTTAAACAGTTGCTGAGGAGCGGCTGTCAGACAGCTGTGTGGACAGACAGACAGCCCGAGTGCCTCACTGCTTCGAGATGCCGGGCTAAAAATCATTCCAATGACTCAGAGGTGTTGCGATTTCCAGCCCACAGCTGGCGAGTGCAGGAAGGGTGTCTTCTCGGCAGAAAGATAAAGCTCTCGAGCTGTAGGGATTTTAATGAACTGAAATTTCAGACAAGAATTCTTACTCTGAGCAAACCCCAGAAGCTGCAAGCGAGCAGTGGCCTTCCTTTTGTCTCCCTGTCACCCTGCCTAAACAATGATTTTAAATAGTAGCGCGGGGGGAAGAGATTATTCCCAGGACTCGTGTTGGATAAGTACAGGCTATATGTCTCATCTTTACGGCTGGGTTAAAAAGCTCTTTACTAACTTGGAAGCCACGTAAATATATTCATATACAGCAAGAGCCTCTTGCGGTAGAGGGAAGGCCGTTTGGCCGTGTCAAGCAGGATTGCCATGAAAAAAGAGAGGTTTGAAGATGACGTCAGGAAACACGTAAACACGTTTGGTGATGGAACAAAACTAACAATTAATCACTTCATTAGAGTCTAGAGGATTTCCCCATCTAAGGGGTTTCCCTGTTGCTCTGCCGTTTCCCGTGTCCCTGGCATATGTTAACCCAGCACTTGGCCCGCAGTCAGGTTGGAATAAGATGCCATCTCTTTATATGCACACGTGTAAGCAGCAAATCTAACAGTTACTGTCCTGCCAAACCATTCTGGGTGTTGAGGTGTGAGAGAAACCAGTGCTCTTTCAGTTGAGGGAAACAAAAAAGCCAGCAAATTTGCTTTGTGAGAGGATTTAATCTCAGTGTAATTTTCTTAAAAATTTGTTTTTTATTTATGTGATAATTTGTTTTGAAAAACATCTGTCTCTCTTCATGGTTTGGATGGTCTAAAAGCATAAGAAATGCCTTTCTGGTCAAAGCAATCATCCTTCTAGCCCAGATACTCTGTTTCTGACTCTGGCAATATCAGATGCTGTTTAGGACAGCACATGAGTTTGGCCACTTCTTGCAGTCAGTTCCCCTTGTGCCGACCCCAGTATCCACATTTGTTTACTGGGAGGTGTTAGAGGGTACTCCTCTGCCATGTTCCTTTTGTATCTACCCATGCATTTCTTTTCTATGAATTTATCTACCCTGGTTTGAACCCGCTGATATTATCTACCTCCATAAACTCCTGTCACAGTAAGTTAGAGAAGTATAAAAAATACTTACTTTAATCTGTTTTAAACTAATTTCCTAGATATTTCCTTCATTATTTTGTACTACTCAACTGTTCCTCTTCTTAGTGTTTTCCCCCCCCATCACAAAGAGCCCGACGTTTTTAGGTTTTCCCTTGTCAGGCAGCTGCTTGATCATTTTGTTTTCCTCTGTACCCGCTTTAACCCTACTGCATCCTTCCTGAGATGCAGACAGCAGACCTTGAACTGTACTCAAGCGTGGTTACACCAAAGTCATATGTAGCAGCAAAATTACGTCCTCTGTCATGTTCTCAGTACCCTTTTTCATGATGCTGTTTTGGCTTTTACTGATGACCAGAGAATTGTCAATGATGACTCCTAAGACCTTTTTTCTGGCAATGCTCACTGTCCGTTCTGTGTTCAGCATCATGTAGGTGCAGTTTGGCTTATTTTTCCCTAGTTGTGTTACCTTACATTTGTCTGCTCTGAAGCTTACCTGACTCCTGTTTGTCCGTTTATTTTGTGTGGCCTTTCTGGGGCTTTTCACCATCAGCATAAGATTTGGTGGTCTGAAAAAGCTTGGAACAATCTGTGAATCTGGAAATTTCACTGTGAATTTCCTTCCCTATATCTCTGGTGAATATGTTGAATAAAACTGGTTCCACTATTTTTCCTTGAAAGTAAAATGCCCAATTAAGCCTTACCCTTTGTTTCCTATCCTTTAGCCAGCTTTTACTTCATGAGGAAAACCTTTCCTCCAACCCTGTGGCCACTGAAGTTTCTTTAAAAACACTCTTTCAGCATTATTTGGGCATGTCCTCATTTTCTGTGGTGTTATAATTGTAAAACACTCCAAATCTTAGTATCCAGCTCAAGCTGCTGCTTGACAGATTGAACAACCGCCCGGTGGCTGCTAAAATTGTCTTTACCCTGCCCCTGGGTTTGGAATCGATCTCCTTACAGCTGAGTTGGTTTTCCTTTCTTGAAAATTTCATAAGGATATTTTCTTTTGGACCAAGCATAGCTATACTTAGGCTCAGAGAAAGCAAAGCTTGAGTTTCCTGGCTGCATCACCGCTTTCCACACCTCTGCGTGGAGAAAGTCCCAAGAAGTATTGGTCCAGAAGTAAAACCACCACTTTGACCACAGGTCCTGTCCCTATTTCTTCTCCTTCCAGAAATTATTATAGTAAGTCACTGCTAGCCTGTATCAACACTATAACTTCCACCACAGTCACAGCTAAGCTAACCAGTTTAAAGAGAGCCAACATGCTCTTTTCTCTCTTTTTTTCTTTCCATTTCCTTCCCCCTCATCATTCTCTGTCCATCTTCTCCATAGCAATACTTGAGTGAGTTCAGAGGCCCATCAGCTTCCATCCTCAGCAGAGAGTGCTAGAGGATGTTATTCCTTGTTCTTACTCCTTTACATGAGTGTACACTCATCAATTTGCCAAGTAAGATAAGGCCAGATGAGGGCATGAAGGGAGAATTATTTTTCTTCCCCTGCAAGTTTTTGAGTTAGCTAGATTTAGAATAGCTATGTTTTCACATGTGTTTGTCATTTCACTTGTTTTATGTCTTTATACTAAGCGGTTCATAATGTTCCTTTCACACAAATATACTCCCAGAGGAGGGAACAGCAGCAAAGCAATTCCGAAAAGTCACCAAATAAATTAAAGCGCGAAACACTGAGCTGTGTATTCTTGAAAAGGCGTAAGGGTGCGCAGTTGCCTGGGATCCCTGGGGAAAGGAGCTCCAGCTGATGGGGCCTCCAGGCACAGGGCTGGAGGTTAAGAGTCTGAGAGGGCTCTAGTTGAACGTTTAAAAGAGGTGGGTAATTGTATGTCCATTAGTAACATTTGCAGCTCTGAATGCAAAGATAATGGCAAGCAGACACAAATCCAGCGCTTCAAGAAGGAAGTTGGCCCTGTAGGCATTGGGAACAGTGTTTTTCTTCATTATGTTTTGGTCAGATCAAATACTTGTTTGTGATAGATTTTCTTTATTTTGAGTTTGCTAAGTGCTCCTTGGGCGTGAAGCATGAACCGTTGCTGGGGGCGACGATACAGAGGTTCCTACTGAGACAGGGTTCCTAATAAGGGTTCTTTCTGGTTTCTTAGTATTACTGAATATTTTCTGTTCTAAGCAGAAGAGGAAAAAAAACCATGATCTTGCTCTGGACGTGCTGCCAGGCAGTGGGGAGACTGAAAAACAGCAGTGGAGCCTATGGAGACAGCGTAAAGCTATTTATTCCAACAACTAGACTTTCTGCACTCCTTGGCCAGCATCAGCCCATCGGCTTTTTGTTGGTGCCACGGATGCCATAGATTTCTGTGAAGTTCTTGGGAAGAGAAAGGGGGGTGGTGTCATGGATCAGCCCGGTGGTTAGGCTATGGATCAGTCCGGTGGTTGTGTTGTGGATCAGCTCAGGAAGGAGTTGTGGTTCCTGGCTGTTGAGCTGGATGTTCAGGCTCTTCAGGCAGCAGCTGATGACTGTGGAACAACATTTCTTATTAGCTGATGGGATTCTGGGTGTCCATGTGGCCATGAACGTAGTGCGGGTCTTTTTTCTTTTGTGTGTTTGATTAGAGGGTGGCTAAGGGGCAACAATGCTGGGAATCTTAATTGAGGAATGTATTTAAACATAATGCCTGTTGTATACATAATGTCTGTTGAGAAATTATCATATATTTGAATTATGCTTTGTAGTTTCTAAAACCCAGTTTGCAGTCACTGTTTTGATACTTAGAGTTAAAACTCTGGTCTTGATGTTTCCTATTTCTTCTGTTTTATATTACAATGTAGTATAAAGTCTCAAGTAAAATTGTTACTGTTTCCTTCCAGGAAAAAAAAAAGTGTGTTTTTCTGCTTTTGTTATTTTAAAACCTCATTTCAATGGGCTGGGCAGAAAGTCCTGTGCATGGTAGATAGACAGTAGTTTAAGACTAGAAACCATAGCACTGACTTCCACCTCTGCAAGTAACGTAAAATGGGCCTTACATGGAAGAGGGTTTGGACACAGTCTGTAGCTGATAAGGAGTCCTCTAAGCAGATGGTGTGAAAGAAGACCAGAAGACGCTCCCTGAGGCCTCTTCCCACCCTGAAGCCCTGAATAGTGCAAAGGCTGGGAGAACCAGATTGTGCGTGCAGGACTGTTTTAACTCCATCATCTTCTTTCTAGACATCATAACCTATACCAGAGAGGTAATTACAAGTTATCATATATCAAAGGCCCAAAGACCAACATGATCGTCTCCAGAAAACCATGAACAAAACACGCCTCCTAAAAGCTGTGTGTAGCTGGGCTTTAAGATACCACCAGCCTGTTTAGGAGAGCACCCTGTGCATCTTCTCTGAACAAAGGGCACATCTCCAGGAGGAAGAATATAAACATAACATGACCTACCTGAACAGCACATACACAATAGGAAGATGAAGAAGCCAATTCTATTGTGCATTTCTCTTTGTTGCAAAGTAGCCTATATAATAATTGAAGAAAATCACCTTTTAACTTAGGTATTTTCAGATCCCTTTCTTTTACCCTCAAGCATCTATTCCCTGAGCCATGGCAAAATCCTCTCCAGAAGCAAACGCACCCTGTAGCCGTCATACCCCAAATGGAACTAAATTGCATTAGAGCAAAGAGTCCTCAGCGGATCACTAGAAACACTGCGACGAGTACCCCAGGCAGTACACCCTGAGAAACACAGCTCCCCAAACACCTTTGTGTGAGTGAGACCGGACCATCACCACCACCAGTCACACCCCCAGCAAGTTGTAAGAGCAGCGGTTTCCCCAAGACAGGCTTACGAAAAATTAAAAAGGGAACTAAAATTCATAGCTAGACTTCAGAGCAAAAATTGCAGACTGGGCAGGAACACTGATTTCCTAGAATACCACAGCTTTTCCTGGTGAGTCTTTCACTGCTGCTACCCTGTCTTTACACCACAGTGGCTGGGGCCCTGTCACCTCTCCTCTTCTGAATCCTCCTTTGTACTGCAGAGGTGCAAGCTCTCCTTTTCTTTAAATTCCTTTAATTGGTGAAATACAGCAAATACTGCCTGCCTGCAGCTAGTCTGAAGCTTGCTGTCCTCTTTCAGACCTGAGGAGATGCTCCCCTGTTCCCGATCTCGCCCCTCTTTCCTGGATATATCAGCTGATGTGTAAAAGCAGTTGGCTCTCTGCAAACCTGACCCTTCTCGTACTCCCAGACCCTTACGGCTACACCCCCACAAATACTGTTACCGCTGCGGGGTGCTCTTCTTATCTATAAAAAAAAAATGTCAATCTGTCTTTATTCTTAATGAGGCTGTGGAAGCGCAGGGCGGTTCAGGTGGGAATGGGCCCCAGGAGGTCTCCAGCCTGACCTCCTGCTCACAGCTGGCTCAGCTGTGAGATCGGGTGGCTTTTAATGATGCTGGGACGGGTCTGAGCTTTAAAGCAGGAAGACAAAGGCAGAAATGCTTTAAAGAGCTTTTTGTGTGTGCAGGTGTTGCACGACCAGGGCGTCGTGTCTGTGTAGACCCAAGGTCACGTTAATACATCTCACTTTTTCCTATCCCTGCTGGTTCCATATCTGGAAGAAAAAACAAACAAAAGTCCCATCCAATTGTCTCCTGCCAAGCCTTATTAATGTTGGTGTAGACAGAGACGCCTCGCTATGACTGTTGGATTCTCCTGATTGAAATGCTGCTTCCAGATCTCCTGTCCCGCATCCTACATGCATATTCAGCTGCATCTCGGAGGAGAGCTCCTTTCTCTTTTTTCATTTTTCCGGATTTATTTCCTTGTAACTTTGAAAGCATGAATATATTACAGAAGTATTACCAAGAATCCAAAGGCTTTGGACGCTTTGTGTTTTAATTTTCCGAGAAGCATTTTCTTTTGCTGCGGTTCCCGGTGTGAGTATTTATGGCCCTTGAATGCCATCCAGTGGTGGAAAGGCAGGGCATCTTCCAGCCTGCTGATAAACTGCCTCCAGCCACGGCAAATTGACACGTAAAATTATTTTTACATTAACAGCATATCATTCTTGTGGCCTATTTGTAGTGAAATCGGAAACCATGAAAATGTATTTTATACGGCAGGTCACAGCAACAGAAAACCCATCTGGTATTTCACAGTTCTTTAAAATGTGAGACAGAAATATACCCTATTTATAGTTTGAATTTGTCTAGCTTTAAAGCTCAAGCTTTAAACAACTGCAAGGGCTGACTTTTTAATCTTCATCACGTTTTTTTTTCTTTTTTTAGGCAGAATTTTCTTTTGGGATTTGCTAGATCAAGGGAGATAAAATGTGAGCTCATGTGGAGGGGGACTGATTCCATCAGCATTAACCATTTCCATGCAAGGCTTTGGAATATCAACACTGGGTATTTCAGAAACTCGACAGGGAGAGACTGCAAAACACGCCTTGTTGAGAGTACATTGTTACTTAAGTAAAAGTAGTTTCTGACTTTTCTATGGTGTGCATTCAGTAAAGATTTGATTCTATGCAATTACAAAACCGTAGGCTACAGGTAACAACAAGCTCTGTCGGTTGAGCCTGTCCAATAAAGAGCAGGTTTGTTTGGAGGTTAAAAATACATACTTTTTTTGGAAAAGTTTGATTTTGATAAAAAAAAAAACCTCAAACAACAAACATACAGAATAAGCACAGCTCTTCAAGGAGTTAACATTGCTTGGTTCTTAAACCACAATTTGAAAAGTCAGGTTTTCACTGTTTTCTCTCCTCACCCAGTGTCTGCTTTTCCCTGCCCCTGCCACTTAATGATCATACAAGGGTTTAGGTTGGAATAAACCTTAAAGATCATCGAGTTCCAACCCCCCCTGCCATGGGGCAGGGACACCTCCCACCAGACCAGGTTGCTCAAAGCCCCATCCAGCCTGGCCTTGAACCCCTCCAGGGATGGGGCAGCCACAGCTTCTCTGGGCAACTTGGGCCATGTCTCACCACCCTCACAGTGAGGAATTTCTTCCTAGTGTCAAATCCGAATTACGCTCACGAAAATATAGAATGAGCAAAGAGGTAAGTGGCCAGAAAATGGAAAAAAAAAAAACATTATGAAAAAAAAATGGAAACGGAATGGAAAAAAAAAATGGAAAAATGGAAAAAAAATTTAAAATTTTAAAATAGGAACATTTTCTTATTTTACTATTTCTTCTTACAAAGAAGAGCATCTTCTTTTTTATATCTCTGCAAAACTATGACCTTCAGTCTTATAAAGCTTGTGTCATTTGGGGCAATTTTTCCTATTTAAGATACTTTCTGCCCAGTCACCTCTGCTTTTCAGTGAGACGCATGTCAAACTATGATTTCTTGCCCTCCAGCAAGATTGCCCGCTTGCACCCTGAGCTGGGACCATTTATGCTGCCCACTGCAAGACCACCGATTTGACAAGGAGGGTCAGCCCTTGTCCTGAAGCCTCAGGCCCCTGTGTGGACCCTTCCTCACCAATTGCCTTGCAAGGGTTGGAGTGCAGGGGTGTACAGGTATTCATGATGTTTCATAGAATCATGGAATTGTCTAGGTTGGAAGGGACCTTTAAGATCATCTAGTCCAACCATCAACCTAACTCTGATAAAAAAAAAATTCCACCTAATTGTTCCCTTCTCCCAGGCAACTATTAGACCTCGTCATTCATATTGGTGACCAAAAACCAAACGCCGTGTTGGTTTATGCCATCTAGCATGAATCCCAGACCTGGTTGGAGAGTGAGCACCGGGGATTTTTCCAGGATAGCCCCAGTTTTGGAGGACCAGTTTGGAGAAGGGCAGACCACGCCAGCTGGCCTCAGGAGCAGGGAACGAGGACTTGTACTCTTCGATGACTGAGGGTCTGTGCTTTTTGTGTACAAGTCCTGGGCAGAATATAGTACTTGCTGAAATAAATCCTGACTCCCAGGCAGTGCTTATGGTTATGTTTGGCATTGGCATTAATGGCGACTCAATCCGTAGCTGGTGTGGTGAGGCATGAAGTGGTACCTACTTCTGTTTCCATTTCATCTCAGGTTTTAAACAATTTGCATGTTCGGGAGGACTGCTATGGGATGGGGACTGTGGGATCAGCAGTGCCAATGACTTCCCCAGGTCTAATTTTCAGGGAAGCTCTTGCAACAGCAGTGGCATACATTTTGGGATTAAGACTCCAAATCTGCCTGTCTCCGAACACTAATCCCAGAAAAGAGGTATCACTCAGTTCTGTTGGTGTTACTTTTCTTTACCCTTTGCTTTGACAGGCATATTCCCAGTGCCTTTTTCAGGAAGATCCTGCATACGCTTCTCTTGATGAGGCAAATCACATCTCTCTTTTATCTGCCACATCTCTCAAGGAACAAAGTGCTTCTAGAAACTGGGATTCGTAGCAGTCCTCCAAGAGCTGAAAAATAAGCACAAGCACAGATCAAGCCTTGAAAATTGAGAGCCTAGCATAAAAGTAATGAAATTATTAGCAGCAATAGATTGTAAGTTTATTTGCCTGCTGGCTTTACAGCCTTTAGTGGTACCACCTTTTCAAGCTTCCTTGCCTTCCATGTACCCCCACATCTTGGAGGAAGGCACCTAAATAGGATGCTTGCGGTCCAGGGTGCCTGGTCCTTCCAGCATCTGCCTCTGCTCCCCAGCGCTGACTGTCCTCTTCAGGCTGCCCGGGAGGTTTCAGCATCTCCCTTCGTTTTTGGGGTTAGCCACTGATTCCTGGTAGCAGGATAGAGGAAACTGATTCAGGAAGCAGAGAGGGAATGGGACTTCTACACTGAGTTAATCCTGACAGCAGAAGGCACAGGTACCTTTGTTGTGAGTGTTTGTAGCTGCCTGTAGTTGGTACCCTGTAGTCAGTGCCATGAGTTCTGTTGGCGCTCAGGATGGCGGTGGTACCAGCAGGCAGCACAGATCTCCTGTCCTGGCAGAGCCAGCCTCAGTTCGTGTGGGTACACCCCCTTTTCTGTCAGTCCTGCACAATCTGAGGCCGTGGCTGTCACGTCTGAAGAAGCTGATGGGTACATTGTGCAGCCACATTGAGACCTGTGCCATCCTAGTGCCACACAAGCATGTTTTCTGCCTTGCAGAAGAGCTTTTGCCTGGAGCATCTCCTAGTATTTATGAATCTGGGGAGCGTTGCGCTGGTTGACGGGTTCCTCTCTATTTACACATAGTGTAGCTAAACTCATTTCCAGCAGCACGGGAACAAGCTTGGACGCTGGGTGGAGATAATTTCCTTATAAAACATCCCCATTTTCACCAGGACCTTTTCTTACGTTTCTTTCTCACTTTGTTTTCTGTCACTGGGGGTGCAAATATTCCTGTGGAGAGTCTGTGTCCGTCTGCTGGCTCCTCTCTACCTCGCAGCGGCATATCCCGCGTCTGCCAGCAGATGCCATCAAAACTAATCAAATGTGAGAAGCTACAGGTCCAGGAGGTGGGAACAGCCCCGTTTCTTTTTCGCTTTCACCTCTGCTCTCCACAACAAGGCCAGAAAGGGGAAAGGGTGATTAAAAAATGACTAAAAATAATTCAAAGAACAGATTAAAGAACACGTAAGTTTGCTGACCGCATCTAATTAAACAAGTATGGAAGGAACTAGTCAAAGCCACCTCTGTGTAATTAACAACTATCACAGGGAATTAAAGGAGGGTGGGGAGGCTTATTGTGCCTGCATTTAGAAAAGTGCAAATAGGGCTTGGATAATATTCCTAAAAAAGAAAAACCTTCTATAGGGCCCACCCAGACTAACTCTGACACCTGAGAAGATGTAGGACACGCTCTAAGCAATCGATCTGTGTACACCTCCTCAAGTAAAAAGAAATAGTCAGCATAGATTTGTTGAAAATAAATTGTGTCAAAGAAAACTATTTTCGTTCTTTGACAAGATAACAGCCTACTCTGTGAGGGGAAGTGAGAAATGTAATTTACCTTGCATTTAAGTCAAACTTCTGCTACAGCTATTGGATATATTATTTTCAAATCATGTCTAGGTCTAGAGAAGATTTTCATTCCGAGATGAGTGCACAGCTAGCAGAAAAACTATGCTCATAAATAATTTTCAAGGATTCACTGACTTTTCCAGTGCAGTCCTGTGGGACAAGACCTGAGGGCAGCTCTAATAATTTTTTTTATTAATGACTTGGATGATAAACTGGATGGGATACTTGCAAACTTTGTGGGTGACATGAAGTGTTCAGTGTTTTTATGTCCCTTAGAGAAGAAAAATTCGTATCAATTTTGATATATTGGGCAAATGTTCCAAAATCAAGGAAATGGAACAAAAAAAAAAGGCAAGTGAAAGTGCAACACATAGGAAGCCTCATGCAAAGCGCATATTTAAAAATAATTATCTATATAAAAGCCTTGCAGCAACAGAATAGAAGCCTCTTGTCTCAAGCTGCACGGAGTAAAACTGGCATTGCTAACTCAAGAAAAAAAAAAAAAGGTTAAATGACACCTTGTACTGAATTAGCTGGACAGGAGTCTGTGAAAGAAAAAGGTATTTATTTGTCTCTGCTCAGCTCTGGGGGAGAAGGTGTCTGTGGGCAGACTGCGTGTCACCAGGGGTGCAGGACACATGAGCTGTGAAGGAAAGCTGGAGGATATGGGCGTATGTAGCCCCAGAAAGAGAGGACTGGAGGGAACTACTGTCTTCTAGCAGACAGGAAATTCTTACACAGACATCAATAGAAAGGGTGGTGGGATGGGACACAAAATAAAAACCAGCTTAATGTACAACCAGGAAGATTTAGATAAAAAAAATCAGGGAGAAAACTTTGCAGGTACAAAGGCAGCTGGGCAAACTGAGCGTGGTCAATGTCTGTGTTCAGAAAGCTCAATACACGGGGGATTGAGAGTGGATTTACTGCTGGTCTCTGAAGCAGGAGGTGGGGTGGATGCAGAAGCAAGGAGAAGTGGAACATTACTATTGTACATGTTGGTCCTAGACCTGCTAGATGCCTGGATTGCCATCCCCTCCGCTAGCTTAGCAGAGAACCGTTTGTGCTCTCCTTCCCTAGTCAGTGCCTGCCAGGGATATTTGAGAATGCCACCTGAGGATAAATGGTTATTTTCCATACAGGGCTTATGTTCTTCTCTGAAAAGCAACTTTTTCATGCATATGTGAGGCATATGAAAAGCGATTGGCTGTCAAGCCTGGAGCACAAAGATATGCATAAGAGATTTCTCTTGCTGCTAAAGGACTCTTGTTTTTCTGGTAAACACATGCTGGTTTAAGCGGTGTGCTTCCTAGAACACTTCTCTCCTGAGATAAGAGTTGCTGAAGAGTATTCTGGTACTTAAATGTACACTGTATGGGGCATTTCATACTTGTAAGTACTTCTTGTAATAGGCACTCAACTAGAGAGGAACAAAAAGAAAGTGTGTCATTCTGAACCTCTTATTCAATGTAGGCTGGTTTCTTGTCTTCTACTGTTGACTTGAGGGGAAGTTGATTGTCTTCTTTTTCATTTACAACTTGTGGGTCTCAGGCTCCTCGTGCGCCGAGATCTGCAGAAAAACAAGCACCTTAAGAAAAAGTAATTGTCTGTGCAGTGAGGCTTTGAGACTGACCTTGAACTCTTCATTATTAGGTGTGAGATTGTCGTTATTTTGTTCAAACTCTGCTCTTTGTTCCCGTTTTGTTGGAAACCATATGAAACCCAATGGCTTTGGCATTGATGTTGGAAACTATTTCTCTTCAATAGGAGTGGAATTTGTTAAATCACCTAGATACTAGGGCTACCTCTATAAACAGGAAAGAGAGACGCGTCCCTGTACAGGGGTCATTTGTGTCCTTGTTGCATAGTGAAGAAGACTACATGAGTAGTTCAGGTGCTGCATTTGTGGATGGCCAAGAAATGGGTGAAACGAATCTCACCTGAGTGTTTCCTACAGCACCAGTCGCTAACTGGTGAGATGAACCTCAAAGTGCTGCCACCATTGTACATCATGGTGGTAGAGCAGCATCCACCCTGTCCATCCATGCTCAGCTTGCTAGTTTGGGCTCTGTAGTGGCGCTGCTGGGGCCTGAGGCAGAGAGGAGGACACCGAGGAAGAAGAGGTGGATGGTGGTGTCTCAAGGAGAAGGCTGATGGGTCAAGAGGAACAGAACACTCAGGAGGCAGACCCTGGGTGAGAGTGCAGGTGGGAGGTGATGGTGGTAACTGGTGTTAAATACCTTCTTTTGCATTATGTGGTTTCTTGTACTAAACACCGAATGTCTGGTTTTAACCAATCTTTTTGGCTTCCTTCCCATGTCTTTTTGTGCAGCCAAAGTTTACTCAGCAAATATTAATATTGAGCAAATTTGAAATTTGCTCTCGGCAAACATCAACAGCAGAGGCTGGAGTGTAAGTGTCTTCTTCCACGGCTGAGCTGAGCAGAAGAGGCATCAGGGCATCTGTGAGAAATGGCAGCAAAGCAGCAGAAGCAGCAATCTTCAGATTGGAAGCCTTAAAAAGACACGATGTTTTGAGGGAAACTTTTCCAACCATAATGTCTGAATAGCTTCAATCTGTTTATGGGCAAGACAAGCAGAATAGGAAGGAAGATCTGTCGGGTGATAAGCATTCGGAGGCTGCTGAAAAGTATAGTGCTTTTTTTATTCTTCTTTGTCTGTTGTAGACAGGATGAAAAGCAACGTGCTCCAATTGCAGGAAGGGAGATTCAGGTTAGATAGCGAATAAAGCTTTCTGTTGCTGAAAGAAATGAAGCGGGGAAATAGGCTGGCAGAGGAAGATGAGGCATCTCCATCACTGGAGGACTTTGGGAACAGATTGAACCAACATTTGTCAGAAGTGACATGGCTGTAGGTGACCCTGCCTTGAGGCTGGGGAATGGATGAGACCCTTCCAGCCGCATGATCTGCTGGCTGTCGGAGATGGATTATCTACCACGGACAAGTCTGTTGGCATCAACACCACAGCAATGTGTTTGTCAGGCTGTTAGACCCCTGCAAGTACACACACTAAGCCTAACAGCTGTGAGCTTAACGCTTCATTTTTGATTGGAGTTAATTTCCTGAAATGAAGTGAGGGATTGGAGACTCTGTTTAGGAAGCCTATTTTAAAAGGTCTGAGTGTTACACTTGCTGCTTCTAATATTGCAAATTGGGTAATACAGCACTGCACTTTATAAATAACTATGGTGTGTGGGGGGGTGTTTTGGTTTGTTTTTTTCTTGAAGAGTGACGTTAGACACACCTGTATGAATTACAGCATCTTCCTGACACTGCCCTGTGCATGGTGCCCCTTCCCTGCCTCCTCCCTGTGCTCCCTGGCCCTCCTTTTCCCACTGGGCTTTTGAACAGAGCCTCAGGTGACATAATATATGTCCCTTATAGGGTCCATGTGGACCAAAATTGCATCCGAGGTGGTCAGCTGGCTGGGCAAGGGCCCTTCGCAGTGTCCAAGTCTGCTTTCAGCAGCTCAGTATCTGCTTCCTAGGATATGTGAAATGCATGGTTTGGTCATGGTGATCTAGACAGCCTCTTTGGCTCTGGTTGCCTTTGCAGCTAGTACCAACTGGCCACCAAAATCTGTGCTTGACAGCATCAGGTGGGAGACGACAACATGGTCAGTCTCCCAGTGACTGCCATGATTGCTGGGACAGCAGAATGGTGGTAGAAATGGTGATAAAATCAGCAAGTGTCATCATCATTATGCCCTAGGTGTCAGTATAGGTACGTGTCTCAGAGAAAAATCAGGACTCCGTATTTGCAAATGATGTTGATGTGTGTGAATTGTGGCAGTGACTGGTGAGGCCTCGGTATAGGAAGAAATTGCCCCTCCCATGACTGCAATAGCCACTACTTTGCCTTGAGGGAGACTGGGTGGGATGTAGGTGTCCAGTCAATGGCTCCAAAATAGTCGGGCACACTGCTCAGAGGAGGGGGTGGTGAGGCCTGGGCTGGGACAGAGGGGAATGAACTGGAGAGGCAGCAGATGACAGCTTGTAGGCTTTCATGAAGATGGCCACCATGAACTTGCTGATGGTGAGCTCCTGATTTGGGGTAGAGGGGATAAGAAACTGATGTGATCAGCTTTCAGAAGAGAGCAATCACCTGTATCTGTACAGACATTTAGGACTCGACGTTGGTGAGCTGCCACTACAAAGCTGATGGCTTCTCTGGGCCCAGGCCCACAAAGATCCACATCCTCAAATTAGTGGCGTAGCGCTCTCCCAGATCAGGAGTATAGGCCAGTCCCGACAGGGTGCTTGTGACTTCTCCGTAATGGTCAACACATCTGGGGCATGAATCTGGGGCTTAATTCAGTTGCCCACAGGTAGGCGACTGGTGACACCTGAGATGCCCTGCAGTGTCCTGTTGTTCCTTTGCAAAGGTACAGATCTGTGAGGCCTGTGTCATGCCTGGGTTGCAGTTGTCTCTTCCAGGATGAAATGAATCGCAACCCCTGACTCCAAAGACTGCACCGGGCAGATTTCTCCTGGCTGTAATGGGAGCAGGCAGACCCAGCACACATGCAGGAACCTCTCAGTAAACATCTAAATTTCAGTGTCTTCATCTGCAGTCAGATCCTGTCCTATCTGTCCCCATTCCAGACACTTCTTTATGTCCCTTTTATACTCCCAATCTCAGCCATATTAGGCTAGGGATATAGAATCATAGAATCATAGAATGGTTTGGGTTGGAAGGGACCATAGAGAACATCAAGTTTCAACCCCCCTGCCATGGGGGGCCTTGACTGTTTGGGATTTCATACGATGTGGCCTTGACTGGGATTTCAATTTGTTTTGCATCTGCTGACAAAGGGCAACCGAGCTCTACGCTCTCTCCTTTTTAAGCAGAGGATTACCTGAGATAATCAGAACTTTCGTTTTTGTCTCTAGAAAACAAAGTGTTCGTCAGTTGGATACCAAAAATCTTTGAAATTTCTATCCCCCACAAAGCCAAGTACTACATTTCCTGTTCTAGCAAGAGAATGAGCTTCATGTAAGGCATGATGTAGCAATTACATTAGCAGGAATTATTAGAAAAATAAGTGGCAAAGCTGCTTTAGAGCCAATGAGAGATTCTGTAGCCATGGAAGCTTTTGATTTTCGCTCTTCAATTACCGTGTCTTCTCAAGATGCTCACTTGTCTTAAATGGTGGATACGTTAGAAAGATCATGAAATTGCAGGTTTCCAGGAAAAATGAAGAGTGATGTGAAGAAGTGTCTGCCTAGTACACCTGATACACAGTGAAAACAACATGTGTACTAAGTTGGCAAAAAGTTAGAAAACTATCACTGGAAAATATTCAGTGTAAAGTAACTGGGAAGCTTAGGGCACGGAGGCAGTTCATTAACACAAATGAGGGTTTACAGGAACAGATTCATCTCCACAGCACACCTGGATGTTTTCTTCTACCCTTAAAAAAATGTTTTCCTGCTGCTTTCAGTGAAAATTTTAAATAGTATTTGCTTGATTTTTAGGCTTGTGCTTGTTAATTTTTGATCGTGTTTCGGCAAATTACACGTCTAGCAAATGATGTTCAAAGCCTGGTTCACAACTGTGAATTAAACGCAGAGTTGAGCCGTGTGAGCGCTCAAGGTGAGCGGAGCGTCCCTGACAAGTGTCGTGGGGGGTGACAGTGTCTGCTCTGTGACAGCCTAATATCGGGGCTGGGGCTGGCAGCTCCCCCCTTGTCTCCTTGTGCTTGGGGTCTGTGCGGGGGCATGAAATTAAGTCAGCTTGCCAAGGAAGCAAGATGTCTTATTAGGAAAGTATGCCTTTTAGCTCAGATGACAGCAGCCTGTGGTTTTCGCGCTACTGATGGTAGTTCTGTCCCTAATGGTGCACAAATATATGTAAAAGCATAATACGTTTCACCTGTCACTTCTTCAGCTCGCTTGGCTTCTCCCTTGTCACTCCAATGACAGAAGCGTTGATCTCGGAGTACCACAAAGTGCAGAGTGCTCTTGCAGAGATACAGAATTGCTGAGAAATACAGGGAAGAAACGTAGGGAGCAAATCAGGAAGGTAAATAATAGAATCATAGAATTGTCTAGGTTGGAAGGGACCTTTAAGATCATCTAGTCCAACCATCAACCTAACTCTGATAAAAAACCATCACTAAACCATGTCACTAAGCACTATGTCAACCCGTCTTTTGAATACCTCCAGGGATGGTGCCTCAACCACTTCCCTGGGCAGCCCATTCCAAGGCTTAATAACCCTTTCTGTGTAAAAATTTTTCCTAATATCCAATCTGAACCTCCCCTGGCACAACTTGAGGCCATTTCCTCTTGTCCTGTCGCCTGTGACTTGGGAGAAGAGACCGACCTCCCCTGGCTACACCCTCCTTTCAGGGAGTTGTGAAGAGCGAGAAGGTCTCCCCTCAGCCTCCTTTTCTCCAGGCTGAACACCCCCAGCTCCCTCAGTCTCTCCTCATAAAACTTATTCTCCAGACCCCTCACCAGCTCCGTTGCCCTTCTCTGGACCTGCTCCAGCACCTCAACGTCTTTTTTGTGGGAAGGGGCCCAAAACTGGACACAGCACTCGAGGTGGGGCCTCATCAGTGCCCAGTACAGGGGGACGATCACCTCCCGAGTCCTACTCACCACGCTATTCCTGATACAGGCCAGGATGCTGTTAGCCTTCTTGGCCACCTGGGCATACTGCTGGCTCATGTTCAGCTGACAGTCCACCAACACCCCAATGTGAACCCACATCCTGGGTGTGTTCTAACTCTGCTGGTGTTTCACCTCCTGCTGCTCATGTTTGCTGTGGCTTTCAGTTAACTGGTTGAGGAATGCACATGCTGACCTATGGGCTGCTGCTGAAGTCAAACAGACCTATTGACTCTAAGGTAATGGTGCACAGTAAAATAGTAGTCCAACAGGATAAAGGGGAGTAATGTGTGGAAGAAGGAGGAAATAGAGAGATGGAATCAAGATGAGAGCTCTCATCTAACATACTCAGCATTCAGACATTGTTGGTTATTGTAACTCTGAGAGGTAGGTTATAAGTCAAGGTTTCAAGAAACCTTCAAACTTAGCTCCAAATTTTGTGCATCAAGAGACTGATTTAAATGCAGTTGAAGACAGTACCAAGTCTACCACTGACTTATGTGACTCTGGATCCAGTTTCCAAAATTTTATGGGTGTGCAATATATAAAAAATTAACACGATGAGCAGATCACCATGCTCCAGAACTTCTCAAAATTTTGTCCTCTCAAAACAATTCTCCTGTAGAAGATACAGACTGTTTTTTTAATACAGAAATAACTCTCATCTGCAAAGGAAGTGCAATTGGCCCAGAGGACCTCCAGCCTTTGTGTGCTGCTGGTCATTACCCTTGGTTTGGTGTGACTGTGCTGGCTCCATCAGGATCCATGATTCATTTTTCAAAGAGAGAGAGGAAAAGGAGCAAACAGGGATGTGGAAGGAGGAGAGAGGATGTCAGTTAACCAGGTGAGCCTAGTCCAACCCCCCTGCTAGGGCAGGCTCACCCTGCATGCATGGTAGGAAGGGGTACAGCCTCCTACCCATCTTAATTAAAACTACAGATAACTGCTCTTCAGCAAGGAGCAAAACTGCTGTAGTGAAAAATTTAAGGATTATGATCTGTGACTTGTGTGTATACGTGAGCATTGGACCAAGACAACCATGCTTAATTTTCCAATCCTACATCAACTTCTGTGACCTAATTGGATTAATTTTTCCTTTCTGCCTGCTTCAGAATGACCAGCCAGTTATAATACACAAATGTTCTCCTGAAACTGCAAAAATAAGAGGTAGAGTACTTTCTTGTTACTCTAAATGTAAAAAGTGATTCTTTTTATTTCTCACATTCAGACGTAGCCATACAAGAATGAGGAATTGCACTGGAATGTATATTAATAAAAATAAAGCTCTAGCTGCTAGGCTTGATTTTAGCGGTCAATTTCTCCAAATTAAAACCTCTCAAGCTGGAGGTGTTAGCCTGATTTTTTATTTATTGGAGAAATAAGCTTGTTGAGGCTTATCCCAGCACTCTAGCAGCTTGTCAGACTTTTCCTCCTATAAAGGACTGAGATATTATTTCTAGTGGCATCAGAGAATTGGAAGTCATTTGTGTGGAACTTCCTATTCCCCTGAAAAGGTTGTCGTAGAAAGCTTTGGAGAGAAACAATTTTTTATTGTAAAATCCACTGGAAGGTCACTCTGCTCGTTGCAGGTAGTTCAGGCATGCACGTGTGATTTCGTGTTTTGCTTCTCAGTGCTCCTTTAAAATTAATAGCCAGAGGGTGAGTCATTTCAAACTACGTGCAAAGCAGCAGTTTACAAAGGAATAGGAATTCTGTCCTCCCTCTTCCCAGAAGTTACATTTTGTTTCTTAATACACGTGCCTTTTATAAAGCATAGTTGAAAGGAGACAGTGCTTTATGCCTCACCTCACAGAAATGTGTCCATTTGCAGTCATGTGGCGTATGAAATGAGTGTTGGAGACATAGTGGTTTAGAAGATTTGAGTACCCCAATGACATGGGATCTTGCACCAGATAGAAATGAGGGTGAGAATTTGTCATGCAGGAAATTAATCCACGCAAACTTCAGAGAGCTGATCTATATGCTAATGTATTTTAAGAACGCAGTGCAAGCAACTGGAAGAGGGTGAAATATGGGGGTGGAAGGGGAGGGGAGTTGGAGTGCAGGGGTGCATTTCCAACACTGCTTTTTGCATCTGAGAACCATACCAGCTGTGGCTTTGGTTTCTACTGATAGAAGCCCCACGAGAGAGGAGAAGAGAGAGAATTATTAAAAAGAGATGTTAAAAAATTGTGACACACAGGAAGACGTTGCACTGTATTACGCGGCATCTTTCATTTGGAAGAATCTTGACACAGAAATCTGATTTGTAGTAAAACTGCAATAAAAGAGTAGCAGAGGCTGTGCAGAGCAGTGCCATGGAACAGAGCCTGCAACCTGATTTTCTGAGAGCAGAGTCATAGAATCATAGAATCATAGAATGGTTAGAGTTGGAAGAGACCTTAAAGATCATCCAGTTCCAACCCCCCTGCCATGGGCAGGGACACCTCCACTAGAGCAGGTTGCTCAAAGCCCCATCCAGCCTGGCCTTAAACACTTCCAGGGATGGGGCAGCCACAGCTTCTCTGGGCAACCTGTTCCAGTGCCTCACCACCCTCACAGTAAAGAATCTCCTCCTGACAGGCTTGAACACCCACAGTCATGGGAACCCTGATAACAGTTCTGAGATCGGGGCTGAGACAGGGGGAAGGGAGGCGGGGACTAGCTCCAGTAGGACCACAATAAATTTAGGGATTAGAGAGAATCAGAAACCCAAAGGCAGCATGGTGAGTTGGCAGAGAAAATATGTAGAAGTGACCAGAGGGGCTGAATAGGCAGGTCTGTATGAACCCTGCTGCAGAAAGGGGAGGAGAGGGGAGGAAAAATCTTTCAAGAAATACAGGAAGAAAGGTAGGAAGACAATTAAGCAAGGGGAGCATTAGGGAAAATAAGACTTTGAGGAGGAAAGGTATTATAGAGAGGCTAAGGAAGATGGATGTAGGCTGAAGGTGTTGGTCATTAAGGTCATTAAGTGCTTGCTGGGAAGAGCTTGCATTGCCGAGAGTGGTGTGGCTGGGCACGATCCAGGATAAGTATGAATGGGGAGTTGCCATGGACAAGAAGTCAAAGTCTAGAAAATGTCTCCAAACCCTTTGTAAAATCATCAAATACTAAACACAGGGGGGAAAAAATGAAGTTGCCAAACAATGGTGCCAGACTAGCAAAAGTTTTTATTTCCATGAGACAACAGGTAATTTCTGATCCAGTTAAACTGTTTTAAGTAAACAGTCCTTTAAATCGTTTCTGACTTTGAGTCTGAGCATGGGGAAAACGTACAGGACATCTTCATCAGTCTAGTGGCATTTGTTGGAAAACATAGCTCTGTGTTTAGCTAATGACATAATTAGAAAAGCAGTAGTCAGCTGGCAGTGAATGGTGAGTCTTTATTTAACAAGGAAGCATGAAAATTGGCCATCCATCTGTTTTTTCCTGTTAATTACCTCTGAATATTAAAATTGAATACAGTCTTCAACCTGATTGGTAAATTGAGTGGTAATAGTAGAGATCAGATTCTAAAAGGAGGACATTAGTAGAAACGAAGATGATGCAGCTCCTGTATTTTACAGCTTTTACACCTGTCTCTGAAACTTCTCTACCAACAGCTGGTGTGGAGGTCATGTTCATAATTTCTGGTCCTTTGGCCATATTTCTGGTTCTAAACAAGCATCGGTATAGGCAAAAGAGTAAACTGAGCCATTACTCTTGCACAAGAAACATGACTGCACGCCGTGTGCCGGCAGCAGTGTCTAGCTGTGGGGTTGTCCCCACTTTGAGGGTTGGTGGTGGTGGTCGTTGGACCAGTTGGCCTCCAGATATGCCTTCCAACCTAAATGATTTTGTGTGCTGATGTGCCCTTAGGAGCAGCAGTCAGAGCTGTCAGCAGCCCATCTCATATTGGGAGTTTTTCCTTCTGGAAAAACCTTTTACTAGCGTTGTCACTCCCACCCCTTCCCTTCTCCTAGCAAAGACCCCTGTGCAGCCCACACCAATCATATAATCATAGAATGGTTAGAGTTGGAAGGGACCTTAAAGATCATCGAGTTCCAACCCCCCCTTCCATGGGCAGGGACGCCTCCCACTAGACCAGGTTTCTCAAAGCCTCATCCAGCCTGGCCTTGATCTGGGCTGGCCTTGGCCTTCCCTCCTGAACCCAAGCCCCTGCCTGGCTGGGGAGCAGGTTCTACTTCGTCTTGTCTGGATGCCTCGGGGTGACTCAAACTGCCCGCTGCAGCAGTCTTGCACATTTACTTTTCTCTTTCTGATCATTGCTGTGGCTGCACACACTTGTAGCAGAGCGGCAAATGACCCAAGGGACACCAAAACCTACTCTCTTCTGGCAACAGCTGCCTGTGTGTCCTGTCTTCCCTGCAGTAGTCACCTGGTTTGGGGAAATTATGCACAACCCTTGTTCTTTATTCATCATTTCTATTGAGCTTGCTGAAAGAAAAAATAAAATTATTCTGCAGCAGTTCTTACAGTTGTTACAAATACTACTTTTTATTTTAATTCCTGGATTTTGGGGTGGGTTTTTTTTTTGTTTCTATTTTTTTTTTTTTCCTAGTAGCATATGTACCCTCGGGAGCTTCTTTGGAAGTTTTATAAATAGGCAGGGTCAGGCCACTCTTCTCCAGCTTCATTCAAAGGTTTCCACCTCCAACAAGCTGCAAAAAAGGAAAAACCATAATGGATCTCTGGGCTTCCTCACTAGAAGACATTTTCAGCGGCTGAGATTATTTTTTTTCCCCCTCTTTTTAGGTATTAATGTTGGCTAGTAGGGAGCCCAGAGGCAGTTGGAGGAGGTAGTTGTGACAATAGCTTCAGAAGGGCAGCTGGAGATAAACCTCCAAAACTCAGGCGTGGAAAACCTGGGAGTCCTTAAAGCAGAATCCCACTGCATGTGGGCAAGCGGTAGGTCACACTTTTGTCACCTTCAGACTTGATTTACACTCGGCTTGTGGCACTGCATATTTCCAACCCAACGCTTTCTCTCAGAAATAAGGATGTCATTTCTCGGCTCCATCTGGAGTTTATTACTCACGTTACTTACGCTTCCTTGACTCTTGATAAGAAAAATTATTGTCATCTTGTAAATTTTCCAAACATTTTTCAGAGATGCCTTCCAGTGCTGTTACAACACTTTTGCTACCTCTAATATTTGTTTTGATGGATTTGGAGCTGCCATGCTGTAGTTCATGGTTATTGCATGTCAGGTTGATGTATGTGATATTTTCTATATGGTGTATCGGTATAATTCAAAAAGAATTTGTCCAGAAAGATGGACGGGGAAGAAAATTATGGTGCAGGGGAAGAAATCAATATTTAAACAGTGATTAGGAGCTGCTAATGGACAATACCAGATTCTCAGCTTTGATTTTGCTCCTTCCCAGCCTGATTTCCACAATATCTGAACCAGGACATTTTAACATTCGTAAGCACAGAAGACAGGGTATGAAGGGCACACTGTCTGTCTCTCAAGACAAGGGAAGTAGCTCCATGAAGAACTCCCACAACAAGAAATCCTGCACGATTAAGAATGCCATTGTGAATTGTAAGATGACAATAAGGCAGACATGCGGACTGCTGTTTAAAAAAAAAAAATCCTTCCCTAATTTTTTTTTGCTACTGTTTAAACAGAAAATAGTTTGGGTTTAGATCATGTGTCTGAATTTCTGTATATTTCTGGCCTGCTGAGAAGATATCCACTTGTTTAAATCGGTGGGGTAAGATGAGTCGATCCATAGGGTCGTGCACCCTTAGGTCCAGGTGAAGTGTGGCAAAAATGAATAACGCCACCCCAGAATCGACCAAGGCGCAAGGCCTGGGCCCTGAAGAAATTTGGTTAATGGTATTAAAAACGTGACCGGTCAGATGTGCAGCTGGTCCCACAAGTGTGACACTTGTCAGCTGCATCCTCTCGATTGCCAAAGAAACTACACAGGTGTCTATCCAATACTTTGAACGTAAGTCAGGAATCTTACACAAAAAGAGCCATTTAAATCATTACTTTGGAGTACAAAATAGGATCCATTTTTAGGTGGAATAAACTGAACTTTGCTTTGGGAGTTTATTCCTGAAGAAAGGAATGGTTTATTCTGCCTTAGCCCAAGCTGGAAATGGTGGTTATTTTCCTTCTGAATGACTGTTACAGTTTTCTCAGAATGCCCCAGTAAAGATTTGCTGTTTAGCTGTCATGGCCATGGAGAGTTTATTAGTTTTTGAATATGTGCTTACGGGGTTCAGTTTATAAGCCTTTATATTACTACAGTGCACGATAATTTAGACATTTGATTCTTAAAGGAAAAAAGTATAAAAGTGAGCATCATTGTTTGCTTCTTGAATCATTAATTACACAAAATGTCTTAAACACGAGTATCGAATAGTTTCTTGTTTGTTGTTTCATTGCTAAAAAATCTGTTCCTTTGTAGAATAAATTTATTTCAAACTCTTTACCATGAATAACACCAGAGGTAAAAAACGGCAGAACGAATTACAGGCTAAAGATAAGTCAAGCAAATAGGCAAACACAAAAATCCCCTTTATCGAGGGAAATGGTGACAAGAGTCAAATTATTTTGCTTGTTCTTAAGGCCAGGAGTTATGTCATCATCATCATCATCATCATCTCCCAGTACTTTTAAGTATGTTCTCGACACCTGATGAGCTTTCTAAAGGCCAGCTTGAAATCTTCGTTAAAGCTAGTGTACAGCAAAGGGTTGACAAGGGAGTTGACATATCCCAGCCAGGTCAAGAAATCTGCTACTTCTGGAGAGACAGTGCAAACATGGAGGCCCACAAGCAGCTCCTTGATGAAAAAGGGCAACCAGGACAAAATGAAAGCACCTAAAATCAGGCCCAGAATGCGAGCAGCCTTCCGTTCCCTCGTTGTGGAGATCTGCTGCCTGTCGCCAGCCAGGTCCAGGTCATTCTCGAAAGGAGGGATCCTCACGGAGGCGTTGATTTTATCGAACTCCGTGGTGGGGTCAGATGTGGAGAAGTCCGAGACGCAGAACGTCTGTGTGAGCTTGCAGCTGGCAAAGGAGTTTTGGCTGTCGGTGCTCCTGTTGCTGAGGTGGCGGCTCGAACCCCGCTTTTGGTAAAGGCTCTTTGCAGCGTGGTAGATTCTGTAGTACAGGATCAGGATCAAAGTCAAGGGGATGTAAAATGCCCCGAATGTGGAATAAATAGTGTAGATGACATGATCGTGCTGAATGCGACACTCGCTGGGAATATTGACACTGTGGTGATTTCTCCAAAACAAAGGGGGCATTGATATGAAAATGGAGATAGTCCACACGGTGACTATCATCAGCCCAGCCCTTTTTGCCGTTCTTTTCCTGGCGTATTCAATAGCATCTGTGATTGCCCAGTACCTGTCCAGGGCAATGACACACAGATGAAGGATTGAACACGTGCAACAGGTCATGTCAACGCTAAGCCAGATCTCACAGATGAAGTACCCCAAAGTCCATTTACCTATCATTATGTAAGTGATGCTCAAGGGCATGACAAGAACAGCAACAAGGAGATCTGTCACAGCCAGTGAACATATTAAATAATTTGCCGGCTGGTGGAGCTTCTTGGTTGTGGAGATTGCCGCAATTACGGCAGAATTCAGCAGCATAGTCAAGGTTGTGATTGTGGCCAAGGTCAGGGTAATGAGCATCTTTTCAGTTACTGTTTTTGGCTTCGCAGCCACGTTGGCTTCAGTGGTGCAATTTGTGAAATTCATTTTCCCCTCCAGGATGCACAGTGAAAGAAGAAGTTGCTTCTTCAGGTAACGAATAGATCCGGGTTCAGAAGTCACCCATTTGAAAGAGGGACAGAGATGCTCCAGGTGCAATTTTATTTTATAATCCCATATTCAACAGAGCAGCAAAAAGCTTCCAGGTTTCCTCCTGTTCATTGTTTTCCTAGAAGATAAAAACACATCTGTTAGTGAACCTAGAAAAATCCCACCTTTTGGCAAAAAGTCCTATGCTTCAATTACTAACTCAAATAAAATTTATGGTCTGGTTTTCCTTCTCTCTTTCTTCCTTTTCTTCCCCTTTTTCTCTGCATTCATGGTTCATTTCTCTTTCTTCCCTAGGGGGACACTATGGGCCAGATTTCCTGCTGATGTGAACTGGTTGTTTCTCATTTGGTTTTGGAGATCTCACTGAAAGCGGGAGGTTGGACTAAGGGACCTCCGGAGGTCGCTTCCAACAAATATTTCTATGATCTCTGTGAATTATTGATACTGAGAGCTAGTCCTTTTCCTGCTTGTTAAATAGGCTGCAGCAGACGAAGAGCTGAGGAAACCTGCCTTTTCATTTTAATTGCTATATGAGAGGGATCAATTACTTCTATATATCACCTTTGGAAAAAAGAAACAGAGCAGCCTATCTCAGCAAGGGCGTGCCAGCATTTTATAGTTTTCAATTCTGCTTTTACATATCCATGTCTGTATTAATATCTTGGAAATAGTACTTTAAAATTACTCAGGTTGCCTTTAACATGCAGCTTTCAAACAGTGTTTAAAGCTTTATGGCAAACGCTTAGTTTTACACAGCACATTAGTGTTGCTAGGAGCTTATATGGTTTTGTCTAATTATTCCTGACATTTCACATATCCCACTGTGTGTGTCTTTAGAGGAGACAGACAAAAGCTTTTGCCTTTGCTTTGAGATTTCTATCAAATTGTGCTCTCTGTCAGGCAGTCCAGTACGACGCAATGTACAAACAATAATTTTAAAAAAAAAAAAGGTTTAATTTTGTTTCAGGAATTCTTATGTCTTTTCCCTATATCCCAAATGCTGACTGAAGCCAGAGTTAGCAGTCTGTGGGATGCAGCTTGGGATACCCTCTTGGGCCTTGCTTTCTCGTTTGTAATTTAGCTTGGCATATAGGATGTAGAAGATCGAAAGCCTGAATCCTTTTCCATTAAAACAAAAGGAAAGATTCCTTCCCCTGGCTTCACTTATTGAAGAGTAAAGAGTCCTCTAGGCTAGTTGTACAGGCTCCCTCGACAGGCAAGGGGATGAGGTAGTGGCTGCCAGAAATACATTTGTCCCCTCTCAAGTCAAGTCTTTAAGGCAGATGGTGTGAATCACATCCTGGAAATGCTGATCTTTCTCTCTTCTGACTACAAGTGGCTCCTCCACAGTCGCATCTAGAATACATGCCTGATTTTTAGATGGCTAAATTTGAGAGGTAAAACCCATTCTCACTGCCACCAGTGGGACTTGGATTAGGCTCTGAGAGAGAGTTTTCACATGCAAGCTAATGAGGAATTAAGAATTTGAATGAGAAATTATGAATTTAAAGCCAGTCAGCTGCTTGGCTCTGTGTACATAAGCTCTTATTCAGAAATTGGAGTGCTGTCTTCTGAACGAGCTGAATGAGGAGCAATCAAAAATAGAAACTTCAGAAAAAAACCCTGTTCTTTGCAGATAGGCCCTAGGAAAGCAGATCTGTATTGTTGTAGACTCCGGGTTAGCAAAATGTGAGTTTTAAATTCTACCAGAAGACAGCAGAAGCCACCCCCCAAACTACAGTCCCTTTTTCAGAAACTACTTCAAATGATCAATAGCCTTGGAGAAAACATCAGGCCTGCTTATTAAGAATAGACTGGACGAGCTGGATGGAAGTTCAACCCTCAGTCTTCAGGTTGGAAATGCCGATTTGGTCATTTAGGCCTAAAGCCAAAACTTCAGCTCCAACCTTCTTCACAAATTGTTGGTCGGAATCTTCTCTGTCAAGCCAGATCTTGATTTCCTCTGAATAACAACATCTAACTTTTGAAGTTGGTCTGAATAGAATCACAGAATCACAGAATCTTAGTGGTTGGAAGGGACCTTTGAGATCATCGAGTCCAACCACATTAAAAAAAAAAAAAAAAAAAAAAAAACCACAAAAACACACAAACAAACAAAAAAACACAACACAAAACCAAACAAACAACAACACCCCCCCAAAAAAAAAAAAAAAAAAAAAAAAAAAAAATAAAAAAAGCAAGCAGCATCCATCAACTAAACCCCACACACAACACCCCACCACAAACCAACAATCCCGGGCACTAGAGCATGCCCCATTTCATTAGTTTGCACCCTGATTATGTCTGACCCTTTGACCAGAGGATAAAGCAAAGAGGTTTTCTCTACCTCTCTGCACTCCTGGTGGAACATGGACCTTGAGCAATTGCAATCCACGTGCTTTCCTCAGCAAGTGCCCCCTAGTCCACAGGCATGCTCAGAGGTACTGGAAGATGCTGTGGGATTTGCACATCCTCCAAAACCACCTATTGATGTGGTTCATGCACAAGAGAGCTCCTGCTGCTTCTTGGTGGAAATGCCATTTTTTTCCACTTGTCCTTCACTTCTCTGGGACCCCTGAAGTTTCTTGGCCTCAGCATTTCTCCCCATCCTGCATGGTCCCTGCCTTATTCTCTGCTGAGCACTGCCTATATGCATCTTTAATCCAGTAGGAATTGGATTGCCCAAATGGCTCTGCACACCAACATAGCCCCAGAGAGATCCTTTCTGAGCTCTACCTGCTCTCTGCACCACAAGGATAGTCTGAAAAATAAATTCTTCATTTCCTTAATGAACCCCATCACACTTTATCAGACCCAAGCACCAGGTTTCCATCAGGGCAAAGGGTACGCTGATCACACGGGGGAGTTTGGTTGTTTCAGCCTGCTCACCGCTCAGCAGGACCAACATTTTTTTCCCTTGGAAAACCACTGTGATAATTGAAGATGGGGAAAAACATAAACAAAGAGTCTTCCTTGCAGAACACAAGCCTGCAGTTACCTCAGATGAGGCAGGCCCATCACTTCATGTCAAAACTCATTGCTGGGGAGTTATTTGCTTTTCATTCCTGGGCTCCTTATGAGCCTTCAGCAACTCAGACAATATAAATAACCACATACAAAAACTGTATTAAACCAACATTATTAAGTAAGTATATTTACATGCTGGAAAGTCTGTGAATGTTGGGCTGAACGTTTCCTCTGCGGCTTAAGTTTGTGCCCCTTCTCATCCCTTACCCATGATACGAGGATACGCATTATAACATTAATTCGTAACATTGTCTGTAGGCACTGTGTTTCCTTTCTCCTGCTGTTTCCCTTGCTGCACCCCTTCCCAAGCCATCCTTGTTTCTATACAATCTCATCCCAGCTCCTGCCTCCCAGAGCACGCACGGTCCTGGGAGCTGGTGGTACCTGGTAGCCCCTGAGCAGGGTCAGGGACCATCTGGTCCAAAAACAGAACAAAAGAACCCAGGCTGCGACTCAGGAAGGCGAAGCCTGCTGGGGTAATTAATCCCAGTGTAAGGGGTCCCCGTCGCTTAGTTTAGGTTTAGCTTGAGGAACTGATGTGGCTTCATATTCTTTGCACTAGTTTTCTAGTCTGACCAGGGCATCTCCATGATTTGCTTCTCAGCTGAGGCGGCATGAAAGGCAGGGCTGGTGTGACTGGGACAGGAACCAGTCCTGGGGCACTGGGGAAGGGGCACAGGGACTCTGGAAAATCTATAGTCTGAGCCTTAAGTAATTTGTGACAAATACACATAGAGACACTAGCTACAAAGGATCCAGTGAAAAAGCCATGCCTCCTAACAAGGAGAATTTTACTGTCTCTAGTCAATGACAGCTGGTTTCCAGTACCTCACCAGTATCTCTCCAGTATCTATCACTTGGGTACTATTGCTATATATAGCTATTGTATCACTATAGTAATTGGTTGAGGTTTTACAAGTGACTTCTTGGAAGGGACATTAATAACATAGTTCTCTTATTTGAAGTACTCTCACTAAAAGCACTGCCGTGTTTATGTGTTGCAGCTGTATCCCTTCAGGCTGTCAGTCATTTCATACAGAGTGAGTTTTACACACACAGGCTAATTTTACTGATTTGGTGGGAGAAACTCTTCTAAGAGTTCCTCCAAATAGGAATCAATCACATTTCATATTAGCTAATTATTGGTAATGGCATTGAGTGCTGTCTGGGAGGAGGAAAGGGGAAAGAAGATGATTAATTGTTGCTTAAAAGCAACTGGACAGGTTTAGGCTGTGAAATGGAAATGTCCATGTCTGCTCCTTCCAGAAAATACCTCCACCTTCTCAGCAGAATACTCTGAATTTCTGGTGGACAGTCTGACTCCCACTCCTTTTCACTGTTTCATAAAACTTTTCATGAAACTTTTCATTATTTCATAAAAAATGGGATCACACCGCTTGGAGAGAACAAGGGGAACTGGCTTTGCACGTGTGTATGTGTGCGTGTGCGCACGTATGCACATGTGTATGCAGGACAAGTTAGTTCTTTTACCTCCTTGGTTTTACATTTCCTTTAAGCAATTACAGCACTGTGCAAGCGATGTACTTTTGTGCCCTTGGCAGCAGTAAGTCAATTTGACTTGGTTAAATCCTGAATTGCTCTGAGTGCTTTTAACTTTCTGTATTTTCATGATTGTAGCTGTGAAGGGCAAGAATCTGTGGCACGCTTTGTGAAACGGGTGGTTAGCTTATGCAAAATATGACTTAGCACGTGTATGATAATGTTAATATTTCAAACAATGGAAAGACATTAAACTTCCAATACTCTTCCTTGTTATCTCAAAGAGGTTGTCTCTTTGAAGTTCATATACAAAGCACTGAAATTCAAGCCTTTCACTTTATTTTGCAAGATCTTGCAGCTTTGTAGATCATCTTGTAAAGTCAGCTAGTCTTCTTGGACTTCATGGCTCCTTGGTAGTCAAGTGACAGAGCTGAGTTTAACTGAAGATTATAGGTTTCCCAATACTTTGCATTGTATTCTGGCATGTTGGTGTTGCTTGGGGCTTCTGAGCATCTCAGTGCTGCAGAGTTCATGTTATGGCAGCAGTCTTAATTGAATGCAATTTATATAGGCACCGATGCTGTTTGTAACATGCCGTATTGGAAAAAGGGGTACCCAGAAGCTGAGAAAGCGAAGATGGTCACAATCACACCAATCTCCAGCAGGATTCTCAGCAAAATAAAATCGTGCTGTCACCAGGCAGCTCGTATTCACACTCACAGCATGAGGTTTTGAAGCCAGCTGCATGGTAGGCAAAATGAAGGCAAACTATCAGAAGGTGTGTTGTAGTTGCCTTACAACAGCATAAACTGGAACAGGACAATAAATGAAATGGCTATTTTTCCGTGAGATCTGAAATTTTGTAAGAACCCGTCTTTGAGAAATTCCTGGCCGCATTATGGGGCCTCAGACTCTTCCCTTCCACTTCACAAATGCTTCTGTCATGCTGGTAATGCTCAAGATCATTATATTTGAAAACAGTTATATTCTAACCTGAAATTCCAGTTGTAAGAAACTGCATACTGTTAGTCAAATACTTTTGGCTGGGCTTATTGATATATTTTCAATTGGCAAGGCACCCTCTTAAGCCAAATTGATATGTACCCATTTTAAACTTGTTTAAGAGTCTCCAGGATGACTTTTGCCGTGGTGCAACTAGCTCATTTGAAAATGCATCCTTTTGCCTAACCACTGCAAACCTGGCCCTGAATCAATCTGACCTGGAATCAATGAAAACCCCCAAGATGACAGTTTTGCAAAGCTATTTTTACAGAAATCCTTCCAGGATCACACTTCGCAGGTAAGCTTTTCTGGTGTAGATCTTGGCACATGCAAATGAGAAACAATAATTAGTGACGATCTTCAAACAATGCTTCCTCCCACAAGCAGTGGTATAATTATCATTCATGGATGATTACTCATTTTCATCTACTTTACTTTCAACAAAAAAATTTAGTAAATCTTAGGCAGTGAAAGCTCATAAGATGCTGCTGAGCTGCAAGCTGATACAAAATAGGATTCAGTGCAGATTTCATCCCATCTTTAGCCAGACATAAATAAAATTCTCTGTGATGGTAAAATACCCAGATTTCTCGTAAACAACTAGGGTAGATGCCTACTCTAGTTGTAATAAATAATAGTCTACATTAACATAATTTGCTTTAAAGAGACTATTGAATTAAAAAATAACTTTAAAACTCATCACAGCTTCTCATAACACTTTAAACTCTTAGCACTGTACATTTAAAAACTCCCTTTTGTTTTATACTACACAAAACATTCATTTAAGGTTCAGCTCATTCCTTGTAGTTCAATTCACTTTCCCCTTTTCATGCATTGCCTTAAGTCCTGAGATGTTTCACCTATGAACATTGGGGGCTGTATTTTCTAGTACTGTGGAGCCAAGAGACATGGGTAGCTGGATCTTCCAAACTTTTTTGGGGCAGAATTTATAGTAATCAGTTGTACAACCCTACACTGTCAAAACATGTAAGTGCTGCCTTTCCAACCAAGTTGTGGCAGGAAGACCTCCCTGTGCCTCCTCTTCCTCCAGAGATGAGTTATGGAGATAGGAATCTTCTTCCACTGTAAATCTGTGTCTGACAGTGCAGAAAAGAAGAAGATGTCCGTCTGTTTTGCAGACTGTATTTGTTTAAGTGCTGAAATGAGATAGCTTGGGTATCAGAAACATCATTCTACGTTAGCATGGAGTGCTGAACAGGCTAATTCACCCAGTTAAGAAACAGGATAAATTCTCTGCCACCGAGTTCCTGGTCCCTGCAGCTGGACAGCTTTGTTATGTGAGTTAACCTGGTTAAAGCCAGCTGACATGCTCCTCCCTGATTCCTGGGACATCTGCCTTACCAGAGGCAAGAAAGCTGTTTGATTGCCCCACAGCAGCATTTGGCTGCTCCAGAGCTATGCTTATCAGAAGATCTTATGTCTCAGTGTGAAGAAGGGGGTCTTGATCCCTGGTGATTTCCTAATTTAGTAGATAGCTGGAGACAGGAGACAGGTAACCCACATGCTTAACCTCTCACGTGGGAAAGAAAAATACGGTCTGCACAGATTGCTGACCCTTGCAACCTTCCTGCTTAGCATTTACTCTCACATAGAGAGGTTTTTCTCAGAGTAATTTTCTTTTTTTTTAAAGAAAACTTAGACTATCTTACTTGAACTTCGTATTTCTAAATGTTTTTCACCACTAAAGACCTTTCCTCTACACTTTCTGTTTTACCTGTCCTTGTACATGCACCTTTACAAGATCCCGTGTTGCCAACATTCCCTCTCCTGTGTTTTTAACTAAATTTAAAAAGTTTTTAATTTTTTTAACCTGTCTTGTTTTACAGGGTTGACCACGGCACTGATCCCCGCTATGGGATTTCAAAGATGACAAACACAAAACCTGCTTCAGGAAAACGTATTATCTTCAAAGATCTGGCGAGGTACTCAAATCTCTTGTTGTGGAACAGGCAGCCATCCCATGGGAGGACACTTGCCCGAGCGTTTGTGCTGCTACAGTACCCACTGCTGGGTTTTGGCCCGGCTGTTTTGCTCTGTGCTTCCCTTTTTTTTTTACTCAATGGCTCAGCGAGGCTCACGCACAGGGCCCTCCATAATCCTTCCTCCTACTGCTCCAGCTCCCATTCAGACTATTTATTCATTGACTGTATGACTAAGACCTGTGAGCGGATAAAATACGGGTGGGAGGACAGCTTGGATAATGAGATACCGTATCAGACATCGGCAGCTAAGCTCTGCGTAATTCATAAGGGGGAAGGGCAGAGGTACGTGCCATTTCCAGCCCTCCTTAGAAGAGCAACGCTTGGGATGATGTGTGACTGGTGGGTGGACCAGGGACAGGTATTTGTGAAGCTGGTTTGTAAGGTTTAACTGGAAAGTGAAGCCCCTTGATGTTTGCTTTCCTGATGGCATGTGAATGGTCCGGCAAAAAATCCAGTAATTCTAAGTGTAGGGACCATGTTTTAATGCAATGGGAAGGCCATCGCTGAAGAAATCCACATTTCTTAGCTGAGGATAGCATGGAGAGCATCTTGATCTTTGAAAGAAATAGAGAATGACACACAACAAGGTGCTGGAGGGCTTGGGAGGACAGCAGCTTCGTCTATTATCCTCTGAAAAAAATTCTCTTGCTTTAAAAAATAGATCCAGGGACAAAATATTTCAGTGCCCTCTTGGTCGCTAACAGTTTAATCTCTCTTGAAAATCCATTATTCAAACCATATTTTGATTAATGATTTACTCCTTTTTTTTTTTTTTTTTTTTTTTTTAAATTCTTGCCTTCCCCAGAGGTTGCAGTTACATGGAGAATGGAAGAACTATCCATAGAGCTTCAGGAATGGTAACTTCTAAAATAATATGAGCTATTTTGAAGGTTAGTATCCTTTGAACTAATACAATGTTTTGTTAATTTTGTAACTGGAAACAAAACCGCCTCATTGTGACTCTCCTCCCACGGTCCTTTTGGAACAGAAATCATGCAGAACTTGTAAAATTGTTGTAAATAAGGGCTATTTTTCTGGAGAGAAATCCTATGTGGGAAAAGTTTATTTTTTTAAAAAAAACCCTTCATAAGAATGAAATCTGTTTCACCTGTCAGCTATTAAAGCACCTCACCTTAAAAATTCCCCTGAAGGGAATTTACGGTAGATTATGTCTACTATAACTAGAAAGAGTTACTGAAGGAACAGCTGGCAATCCTTATTTTTACTCTCTTTGAGCTGAAGATCCCAACTTAGTTTGCAAGCCTAACACCTCGTGGACTGCACGCAGGCCCTGCAGGAGGCACCGTCCGATTCCTCACTTATTAACGCCTCGGGGCCGGGGGGGGGAAGTGCAGTTTGTGAGTGGGAGACTGTGTAAAGGCAACAGGATTGACTTGTCCTGAGGTCTCTGCTGCTCGAATGCTGAATCGACACCAGAAATTCAGCCGCGCCGCAACCTGCCGATGAACTGGGCTCATTTCTAGACATGTGCCTGAAATCCTACTCGATTTTCATTCTTTTACGGCCTAAGGGGAAGGTAAATATGTTTCTAAGACTCCACCTTGTGGGGAAGACTCGTTCCCTGTGGTGAACAGTTATTGCCCAGCCACCTTTTTTGTGTCACCTGTGGTTTTAAAGACCTCCGTCGTCATCAGTCGGACCCTCAATCTTCTCTTTCCTACCCAAAGAGTCTGAACCGGTGCACTCACTCCTCATGTTGATGAACTGTGCTGCTCATCCTCACACAGAGGAAAAAACCCATTTTACAGGTGCTACATTATTAAAGATGCTTAGGTCACTTAGCTCCCACCAGAAACAAACCCTGGTCCATAAAATCCCTAACTCTCATATAAAGGCAGTGAAACATTAACTCCTGGTTGCATGAATCCCTTCTGATGATGGGTATGAGGCTCCTAAACTAAATAGCTACTTTAGGTTTTCTTTATGAGGAGTGTTTTGAGGCTTGGAGCCCTGCAGCGTAGCACAACATGAGCGACGGGGTCAGGAAAATACTGGCAGGGACCTATTACCCTGTGGTCTGTTATAGTTTTGTTGCTTTGCATTTAAACCACTAACTAGAAAAGGAAGCATCTGCTTTTCAAGGTCTCCCAAATGCGTTGAGAAAAACTGTAAGAAAAATCCGCACTGAATTCTCACCTGTGAATGTGTTTTCCATCTCAATTTCTCGTCTGGCTGCTTAGAAACATGTCAAAGACACACAAATATTTACCCATGAACATCATTTATTCACTTCTGGGGAAATGGTGCTATTTGTATTTGTATGGAGACTATCACTTTATACAAGCTAAATGTCACTGTACAATGCATTGTTTTTCAAGTCAATATTTGTTTCTTGCTGCTATTCTGTGTCAGGGGACTGATGTCGATGGGGTTTGTTTAATCTCCACATGACTTGGTTCTGTACACAACTGCTCTGCAATTCATAAAGGCCCCAGATGACTAAATTTGACAGACCAAAACTGAACAGTGTATTAAGGACCCTGAACCTTGACCCGAGACCCTTTGAAATCAACGGAACTATTTCCACTGTGAGCAAAAGATTTCAGATTATGCCTTAGTGAATATATGCCCAATTTCTCGCTGATAAAATAAAGCAGATGACTCACACAATGGCTCTAGACTTGCTTTGAAAGGCGAATTTTGTACGACTGAACAAATAGTTTCATTGTAGCAGAAGGTGCTGTGGGTCCTTACTCGTTTTGAAAAATGTCTCATGTTGGTGAAAAGCGCTGGGCTGGTGGCATGAGACTGCTGCTGGGGACTGCAAGCGTGGGATTTCCATCTGGCCAGTGTGCTTGCTGCAAGCCCAGGAGAAATGAATTACTGACAGCCTACATGCTGTACGACACCCTAAAAGTCAAGGGCAGACTCCCATTTAGTGTGAGAAAACACTTCTTGCACAAGCCCTGGGTGCAAATCCCTCTGATGAGGAGACATTCGGACAGTAGACTGGCTGAGCTCCGACCTCCACGGTGGCCTGATGCGCCCCCAGTTTGCCACATGGAAAGAAGGTCCAAGGATGCTGCAATACATTTATGGTGGCATGAGTTTGTATTTGAACCGAACTCACGCTACCATCGCAGTCTTAAGGCAAGGGCTTGTGGGGCTTGGGCCCTGGGCCACGATTTGAACAAAAATCTCAGGCTAAGCTTGGTCAATAGGTCCTGAAAAATCACACGAAAAAGAGAATTACTGCTTTTATTTCTTTTCACAGAAAGAGTGGTCGGGCATTGGAATAGGCTGCCCAGGGAGGTGGTTGAGTCACCATCCCTGGATGTGTTTAAGAGCCGTTTAGATGTGGTGTTGGGGGATATGGTATAGGGGAGAACTTTGTAGAGTAGCATAGATGTTTGGACTCGATGATCCCAAGGGTCTCTTCCAACCTAGACGATTCTATGATTCTATGAACTCTGCTGTTGGTAGTGGAAGCCATGGGAACCAATGCCAGGCACTCGCTGAGCTGACAGCACATACGGTCAATTTTTTGGTTACCCGTATAATACAGCCACTGTTGTGATACTGCAGTCACATTCTTCAGGGCTTTAGTAATAACTAGTTCTAGCTGTAGCTTTCATATAAGGGCATACTTTTTCTCTGAAATCCTTACTATACACACAACCAAGCTAAAATGTTTAATTTTGTCCATTGCCTGGGATAACTGAACCACATCTCTGCTTTTGGAGACTTCTGCTTGTGCCTAAGCTCATGTAGCTGGCACTGTAACTACATGTCTGGAGCAATTACCATGTAAATGCAAGATAAGCAAAATATATCATTATGAAAACAATTGAATATCAAGCATTTCAGACATGTCATTATATGAATTAGTGGTAATTAGCTGTCAAAACCCATAAGCACAATATAATTAACCCACAAATACAACGTAAATATAGAGTAATTGTAAAAGTTCATCCACTATAAAGACTGAGCTGTCTTTTAATAGGTGTAATAAAATTTGATGAATCAAAGTGCTGAAAGTAACATATATTAAGATAGCAGGAGCTGGTGTGTATGTTGTAGAAAGAGAAAGGACAATATTTGGCTCTATTTCTCAGCAGAATGCTGTTGGAAGTCATATGTTTTTCAGCTATTTTATATATACACTGTATTTCTACTTTCCCTTTTTGTAGTAAATTGGTTATACCAAATACAGAAGACTGTAGTTCGTGCTAACAACATCCTATGTCGACTAGCACAACATAACCTTTTATTAACCAGAAAAATGCTTAAGTGAACATTTGTCCTGCCCGTGGTTGGGTTTTGCTGCAGCAGCTAATACTTCTAATGAATAAGAGATATTAATATCGTATTTCACTGAATTCAGTGTTAACAAGGAAAGGGTCACAAAAAAACCCCAAACTCAAAATCAACCAGAATCTCTCCCTACTGCTCCCCCCAGGTGCCTGTCTCAGAGGTAGAAGGCTGATTTTAAGGGCATGATACATTTCACATCTACTGTGTGCATTTCCAGTATATTTTTCTCACTAAGAACAATATTAATTTCCGGAATAAACCAGAATTACTTTAATCATCAGCACAAGCAAAACCTTGATTTAGGCCATCTCAGAAGATGAAGGAGATGATGAAGGGGTTGAAGATTGAGAGCATCTGTCTCTTTTGCTTTACCAAACATCTGCTTCAGGAGGCTTGGGTAGAACTTACGAAAGGGATAGGGGTGAATATATCAAAGCAAAATGTTTTACAATTAAACAGTTCTATAAAATCCAAAGAGCGTATGTTCTGTAACTCATACAGGGACTAGAAATGTGTGCATGAGTGTATGTATGTTTGGTATACACACAATTACCAGGAAATTGTACAACCAATGTGCTATTCCTTAAATACTTATCATAACTCTGAGGATCTGAAGGTCCTCAACAGTTTTGAGGATTTGATTTATAACCATGAGCACTACAACTGTGCTGACTCACCTGCCACCGAGATGACAAAAGGAAAGAAGCTGACGTTGCATGAGCCCTGTTTGCCCCACCAAGGGCTGAACAACGCTTAGGTGGCATTTGAGGCTTCCTCGTCCCATGTGGGAAGACTCACTGTCTCCCTTTCTGGATCCCATCAGCTCTGCAGCTGATACCCAGCCCAGCATTGCTTGCAGTGAGAGATGATGGGCAGCATCCACCCAGGCAACAAACAGCCTTTTTGGACAGGCTGCCAGTCTTGACAGCCCTCCTGCTCCATTAAATGTGGACATTGCTCACCAGGCAACGCTTCTTCTCTGTCTCCAGAGCAAGCACATACCGACCTGAGTGGCACTAACTGGACAGAGAGTTAGTTTCTGAATGGGGTGGTCCTGAAAAATCTACCAGACTGAGTAAATCTTTCTCTGTCAAAACTTGTGCCATGTAAATAATCCTTCTTCATACAGTGGAGTCTCTAGGACATTATACCAACGTAACAGAGCCACGGGGTCCCTGCCGGCTCTCCTCACAGTGGTGAGGGAGCTGCTTCGCTTGGGACCACACTAGAATGCTCTGGAGGCATCGCACTGCTCTGTCGACGCAGAGGCGCTGGTGACACAGGGACTCCTCAGCTGGGAGAGCATCTCTCAGGGCACCAGAGGGGTGTAAAAGGGAGGCTGAAAGAGCTTGGATGGCTGCAGGTTGCTGCAGAAAATTAAATATGATGAAACACAGTAGACAGTTTTATATGCTCTATTAACTGTATTAGAACTTTGTTTCAGAGTAATTTATTGCTGGATTCTACACAGCAAAAATGAAATGCCAAGCATCCTCCGGTTCAGGTCCTTTCCAAAGGCCTTGGCATAGAAGATACATCCAGTAGGAGTCAGTAGGAGCTGGAAATTTGTTCTGGAGGCTGTCCCAGCAACGTTGGAGGAGCAGCTGCAGCAGCTTACTCCTAGTTGTCCTTTGTCACATTGGCACTGCTTGGCGTGCTTGGTAGGAAATACCAATCCAAAACAGTGTTGAGGGTTCGTGGAGACTGTCAAGCAAGTCTTCCTCTTAATGACCATGTTAGAGGTACTCCATGTTTCAAATCAATTTGATTTGCTTCTCACCTAGCAATCAGCTGGAGCAGTGATGGTTGTGGAGAAGATGTTCTCCTGCATCCTCATGCTGGTGGAGTCACTGCCCACTCCATCCATTGCTGAACTGTGGCATGGACATCCATGGGTTGAGCGCCTGCAGAAGGAAAATGAGGCAATTCAGAGGTTATTCTTATGTGTCCCACTGCAGCAGTTGCAAGCAGGAATGTTTGTGCTGCTCCTCACGCACCTCTGCACCTTGGACGTGCAGGTACTCACCTTTGATGGATGATTAGTCTTGGATGAACTTGCTAATGGCTCCAGTTATGTCACTCATGAAGCTGATCTTCTGATTTCTGAAAGACCCCATTAACACTGCGTTAGAATCCTGATGGCTTTCATTCACTGAATTATTTAATTACTTAAATTTTTTAAACTCTTAGGATACCTTCTAAGTCAAACGTGACCTCGGTCTTCTGTGAGAGGGGCTGACCTTGAGCACGCTTCAGCGGGCTGTTGCAGCCTTGCTTTTCTCTTCACACACGCTCTCCCTACAGCACTCAGCCTTCTACCTTCAGAAAAAGGTGTTATTGAGGAAAGCAGCATGCTAAGTGATTTTCTTTTTTGTGATTTATCCAAGTGCCTGTTTGCTCCCACACGCTGTGAGTGGATAATAGCAGTTCTCAATCAAAGTTAAAATTACTAATGCTCTTGTCTGTGGAAAATTTAGTCAGAAAAAAAAAAAAAAGGTTAATGATGTTGCTGTACTACTGATCTTACTATAGTTTGTCATACCTTTATCCCTGCATCCCTGTGTAGCATTATTGTATTGACTGGTTATTCCAGTCCACATCTCTGTCGAAACCAATGTAAGACAACTGTATCTGATATTCTGCTACGATGGTGAAACTAGTGTGAAAAAGGCCACACAAACAATAACAGAAAAACAATGTTTTTTTCAGACACTGTGTACATCATCCAGTGGCACTGACAATGCAACAGTATGCTGACAGTGACTAGCACAGAACATTACTCTGTCTTCCTCTTGAGTATAGGTTTATAGCAGTAAATTTTGCCTACGTATTTCCTCAGAGCTGGAAGCTGTTGAAGTTATTTTGCACAGGATGCTGGAGTGGTCTGAAAAAACCTGAGCAACAGCAGCAGCCACTCTTGCTTCAAGTTATTGGCACTTCAGTGTCTGCCCGCAGTTCCAACATACATAGACAATATACCATTAGTTCTCTTTTTCTAATTGTGATCACCCTAGGGTCTTTTGTGACTCACGAGTTATGACTACTTTTTAGTTGTAGTCTGCAACAATTTTTTTGTCAGTCTCAAAGGGCAGAGAGCTGATTCCTTTCACTTACATATTCCCAGTCTTCTACTGAACACATTTAATTTATGGGAACAGTGGAAATAGAAAATGGGACGGCATTAGAGTTTCACATATTCACATACCAGGTGATTTTTAGGTGAGATTGACGAACTCTGATGGATTACACAGGGTCAAATTATGTGCTTCAAATTATATGTATGAAATTATATGAGGCAGTGATGGAGTGGTTTGGCCAAGCTACTTGTCTGAAAAGATCTTATATCAGGCATCTGAAGCCACTCTTGGGTACTTAATCAAAACCAGTCTGGTTTGCGGGGGTCATCAGCACACATGGGTCACTGCCTAAATTACTCCATCTGTATGATGAGAGTAGCTCAAATGATTGCTTGTTAGGTAGTCTGGGACCAAGTCACCCTTTATCAGAGTGCCTGGTCTCTGACACACTGGAGCCTTCAGCAGACGGATGAAGTTTTCCTTTGGGTGCCTCAGGCCCAGTCAGAGCCCCATTGAATACTGCCAGCTCCTTGTGGCACTTCAGAGAAAGATTAGCAAATTGCAAAATTTGCTCTCAAGATAGAGTTCTGTCCAAAGGTTGTCCTCCCCTGTATCCTGGATGTCTTCCGTGTGCCCTTGTGTACTCTTCCCCGTGCTACTCGGAAGCTTTGTTGTCACACTGGCTTCGGTTCACAGACATGCAGGCACATGTCCTCTTGATACCCTCCATACCTTCTCTCACAGGCCTAATACAAAGCTCTTGGCAGATAGTGGAAAGATTTCCATTTTCTCCTAAGTTTTGGAAGAATGACTCAAAGTCTCAGATCCCCCAATGCAAATTTTCCCAAGACTCCTTGGCTGTTGAACTCCTTGTCTTGCTGAAACATAAACCTAAATTCTGAAAGTCTTAAGCACAAACCTAACGCGAAATATGATGATACTTCCAGAGGCCATTGCTGGGGCTGTTCCCAAGCTGAAAATTAGACACATATTTAGTTCATGAGGAATCCCCCTCAACAACTGCCTGCGTAGGGCCAGCATGGGTATGGGCTCAGGGGCCAAGCCATGGCCCAAGCGTGCAAGGTGTTGCCCTAAAGGGTACAAGCCATGGCTCCTTCCCAGAGACCTTGCAGTTCTGGGTGTGTTTGCCTTAGGAGGCAAAAAGGGAGCTAATTTAATGCATGTGATCCGGCACCCCTAAGATGCTTCTTGCCTTAACTCATTTGCACAGGAATAAAAACTAGTAGAAGGAAAACTCTGCTATTAGCAGCACAGTTTGACATTCCCAGTGCATTAGCACATGAAATGATCTGGTGACAGAGTAAATAAGACATGAATTACTCTTAAAAAGCTTTTACAACAAACGGTAAGATGCTTCCATCTCAGAGGTGACCAGTAATTGTTAACAATTTGCAAAAACAACCACATCAATGAAAAAGAGGGTCACAATACAATTATTATAAATGCTTCAAATAATCAAGTTGAAGTATTCGGCACAACTGGCTTCAAATATGCCTTTTCATTTTCAGCTAAGGACCTGTGACAGCTGGGCTGACATCTCCATGGGAGCCCTCTGCTTTGCAAGAGGCAGCACATCTTCCCTGCTGAACCCAACAGTTTTTGCGAGTCCTTCAAAAATGTCCAACTTCGTAATCCTTTTGGAGGCCCCGTAGGCTGAAGCTGGATGTTGCCCAGCTGTGGCAGTCACGCCCTCACTACACTTTATCTCCATGTCCCAACGGTGATTTAATTCTTCTCACCGCCTCCCAAGGCATCGCTTGGGCAAGGAGGTGGTGATCTGCCCTGGTCAACTGAATGGCAAGTCCAGGTTGGCGGAAATGGGTCACATCAAGGTATGGTGGTCTGTGAGACAGCTACCATGGCCAGGTGTGCTGGCAGCAGCGCACGCTAGTCCCTTTGTGCTCTGGATTAGGACTTTAACACCTTGATGGGATTTTAAAGAGCTTTTATTGCCAGCCTCATATTATACCCACCAAAGCAAGCAATGTATTTAATTTAGAACAGCTTTATTCGGAGATGTTTACCCACAGAACATCCCAATCTGGAGGCGTGGGAAAGGAGGTCATTTCCAACTCATTTAATTTTTTTTTTCTGGTTATTTTCAGCAGTTCTCTATTCAAAATAACTTGGAGTTGTGGATAAAGACTGATTATCAAACTTGTCTATGGGATTTAGTCACACAGCTGTGCACCAAAATCTCCTTAACCATGTTTCAACAGTCACAAACACATGATGTTAAATTGGAGATGGGATTTTTGGATGATAGATGGTGAAATAGAAGAGGGAGCACCAGGGTTAGAAACCAAGCCAAGGTGTGACTTTTGCCTAGGGCAACTGGCCATGAGGATGTACCACGAATGGTGGCATGGAGGAAGGATCTCCTTGGCCTGAGAAAACCAAAAGGCATAGAGGGCACCAGGCTGTATTAAACTCCCCAAGAAGCGTGCACTAGGACAGCAGCACCGCTCTTAATAATACAGCGTATTTTGCACCTGAGGAGTTTGGTGTTTGACAGCTTTATACCTTTGGAAACAGCTGCAGACGGCGTGCTCTGCTCAGAAGAATTGTTGTGACCTGCAGGAGCAGGAGCTGGGACCCGGAGCTGACACGGTTTCCTGATTAAGCTGAAACCAACACAGTGGAGCCACCCTTTCTCCCCCAGAGCCGGTCTCACAGCTTTGCCAGATTATTTTGACATGCTTTCTCCACCCTGAGGATTTCAACTTCAGTTGTAACAATACCTTTTAGCTTGGAAACAGTGTTGATTTTCTCTGCAGACTCTTGCCAAAAAAGCAGAGGGGAAATAGAAAAAAAAAAAAAGGAAGAAAAAAAAAGAGTTGATTTCCAGACACTTGAGAGTACTGGAATTGTTCAGGTGCGGGAATCAATGCAAGGTATCAGCTGATAAGTGGGAGGCTTAAATGTTAAAACTCTCAAGGCAGCAAGACAATGATTTGAAGAGGCCTCCTCTCTTCCGATTACTACTGAGAAAGGATGATATTACAGTGAACCTTGTTAAGATGTAATATTCCCAACAGAGAATAATTGATGCTAACGCTAGTGTCAAACTGCAGATCTGAAAGGGACTAATTACTTTTTCTGCTAGGAAGAACTTTCCATTTTGTCACTGCTTCCATACCTGAGCAATCCCATTAATCTCAAACGTCTGAATCCCAGCTCCTCTGCTTAATTTCTGCTGGGAATTGAGGGAAATAGCAAAACCAGCCATGCCAGAGCTTACAGTAACTGAATTGGATGTCCTGAAATCAGAAAAAAATGTCGAAACATTCTGTACAGTCTATTATAATTCATTTCTAAGGAACATGCAGCTAGAAGAAAGTAAGAAATCCAGGGAGTGGGGTGTCTTGTGGTGGGTGGCTTTGGCCATGCACTGCTGGGACAGGGAACAAGGGACCCTACTCCCTGTGGTGGGGACATGGATAGGGCTAAAAATGGGAGCTCAGAGGGAGCTTGGCTCTGCTTGCTAGTGGGAAAAATTTCCCTCTCCTTCTGTCTCACTGTTATTAGCTCATGACAGGGGAAATGTGCTCTCCCTACAGCTTTCATATTGCTTCCCTAGAGGTTTCTATTTGGTCCTGGCTCCCAGACTGAAGGAAAGCAGTTAACTACCTCCCTTGAGCATCTTAGCCTGTTAGCTCTGAAGCTCCAAGAAAAGTAAGTTCTCAGTCTGTTTAAGAGAGAGCATCAAGAGAAAGCATCATCTTGTGTTTCAAGAGAAAGCATCAGCTGGAAATGAGGGGGATTAGCACAACGTCTATAAAAGTACAGCAGCTCTGCAGTGTTCCAGTGATCTTCTCTTACTCAATGCTTACTCTGCTCCTGAGTGCTTCTTTATGGTGGTGTGCGTCTTCCCTGATCATGTTGCAAAGAACGAGAGACAAGCTGGATGAACAGTTTTCAGACAACATGCTACTCTGCAAGAACTTTTTCAGACTATTTAACATTGGCAAAAAGGAAATAAGTTTAATTGCTGAGGGATATTAAACAACCTTTTGTTGTTTTCCACTATAAAGTGGGAGTTTTGGCAGCCTCCTTGAAAAGCATAAAGATGCCACTGACGGGACGCTGTAAAAATACAAGAGCCAAATCACATTGGAAATATCATGATGGAAGGGACCCTCAGGAGATGATGCGACCTGGTCCCTCCATGAACTGGGGTTAGCCAGAGCACCATTAGTCTGGGAGCACAGCTTGTGTCTCCTCCTACCCAGAGCTGGGTTTTCAGGAGCAGGTCCCCCTGGGGATAAGTGGCCCTGCTGCTTGCATGTAAACAGTGATCAGGCTCTACTGGACTAGGACAAAATGAGAAAAATCCCACTTGGGGAATACTGGGGTGGTTGAAAGTCCCACCAAAGTCAGAATTATGGAAAAGAGGAAGAAAACTAGAACTGACTGAGATCTCTGCCCTTTATCTGGACGTCCTGGAAAGACTCATTGCTCTGAGAAACCTTGAGAGTAGAAGAACCAGCGGGCTGGTCCAACTAAAGGTCACCAGTAGGACTCCTCTCCCAACCAAGTCCAGACCCTTTCCTTGGAGTAGTTCCAGAAGCAATATATACAAGAGAAATAATTTTTAGTAACTGGAGAAAGAGCCATTTAAAAAAAAATAAACCACAACAAAACAACAAACAGCTGATGCTAAATATTTCCTACTTATGAGGACACTAACACAGTTCGCAGATGCCGTTAGGAGAAGAGACCTGACATTTCTCCCCCATCAGCATCAGAAGACAAGGCTTTCTCCTCAGCTAGGTTATGTTTGGTACATGAAATGTCAGGAAAATGCAAGTTTTTTTGTGTCACAGGAAGCATTTATCTTTGTCTGGATGACACTGATTTGGGGGAAGAGTCTACAGGTGAAGAAGTAGAGACCTCTACATGATCAGAGGCTCTCCAGCTCTTTCCAAAGGTGCTGGCTACATCCACACCCACTTGTGAATTCAGTGCAAAGGATAACGTACCTGGGGACAAACATTGGCACAAGAAGGTTAACACTGGAGGGTTATTGGAAGTAGGCAACCGTGTCAACATATCTGCTCAAATTGATACAGAAGGATTGAAAGTGTCCTGGAAATGGCTTCAAGGGAAATTTATGCCATTTTGAAGCATACCTGACAGGCACGTAATAGAAATTGAACACAAAGTTTGAGGGACCAAAGGAATTAGGTAAAGAGATACCATTTTGCAGATCCACTACTGGTCAGTTGTCCAGGGATGTATCTGAAGACAATGTTGGTTCAGCAACGACTAGCTAGATCTCTGTGTGTTGACACTTCAGTGCAGAAATTCATGGAACCATCAAGGAATTTTTGGCCATTCCATCATGCTGGGAATGAGTAAATGGCCAGAATGTGGCACTTATCAGCCAGTGTAGCTTGTTGATGATTTTTGTACCATCATCTGCCTTCACTGTCCAAGGTCTACTTTTACATGCATTGGACATTCCAAGCTCTTTTTGACCCCATAACATCCACTGATTTATTTCTCCCCCCCCCCCCCCGCCTCTATTTGCCAAAAAACATTCTAGCACAAGTGAAAATTCGGACTGATCGATTTTCAGAATAATTTTCAAGATCACGCAGTATTGCTCAGCCTTGTACTGCACGCAGCTTGAACTGCACTCGCAGGATTTCTTGCCTCATGGAACAGCTTAAAGCATTCTATCTAATATGGCCCAAAATTAGATCAGCATTGGTACTGCTGTACTAGATTGTGAAATTATTTAAAGGTTGTTACATTAAAAGGTCCATTAAGTTATTTGTTGTTGAATCAACAATGTAAAAGCACTGTGCTTAAAATAGTAAAAATAAAACTATTTCCATGCTTTGCCTGTTGAAGATAACATTTTAAAACCACAATTTTATAAACCAGTTCCAGAGAAAACAGATGTTTTTCTGAAAATAGACTACAGTATCAACAGTATCATGAATTAAATACGCAGAGAAGAGCGATATTACATGCACCCAAAGTATAATTTTTGAAATAACTGTATCTTTTTTTCCCCCTCTTGAATAATGCCCGTTGTGTGCCTGGTTAGAAAACAATAGCTTCGTTATGAAATAATGGAAATTTTATCCATGAAAATGCCACCCTCACATTAAAATCATCACACAGCTCACAGCATGCTGCCTGCAAGCTTCTCAGGTATAAATCTAGCAGTAAATAAGGACTGTTTTACTGGCAAAGGACAGCCAGGGTGGATACAGCCATGGGGAGCAATGACACACTTGTCCCCTGGTCACAAGCCTCACAGCGTGGTGTTGAGTGTGGACAGAAGATGGTGATGAATCCCAACACACCCTGTCCACGAGGGAAAGCTGCAGGATGATTTTCGGTGTGACACAGCCTGGATTTCATATACAGGGTATGCAAAAACTCCTTCGCATCTGAATGGGTTGGGAAGGAGCCTCCACACGGCTCTATTCACATTTGCTGAGTTCCCCAAACTGTAAAGAAACCAAGATAATAGCATTTTCCCTTAAAAGACCCCCTCAGCAACCAGAAAATAAAGAAATTGGGCTTAAGGAAAGCTAAACTCTTTAATGAGGTGTGGAAGACATTTAAGTAATATTTTCTCCCATGTCTGATTATATATTAATAATTCATTTGTGTTCTCAGCAGTTCCCAGATATCTAGTGGCTCCAGTGGGCATCTACAGTGCCTAAGGGGTGCGGACAAAACCCAGAAGCACACGCGGCGCATTTGAATAGATAGCAGGGACTCAGGAAAATTGGCACGAATTTTTTCTTCCAGTGTGCTGCTGTGATTGGGCCAAATCCTTACTTCTCCCCTGGACCTGGTATCTGCACTTGCCTTTAGTCTAGATTTAAGCTTTCCTGGTAATGCGAAGCAATGCATTAAGGTGAACCTCAAGCTCAGCTCCCTCCCTGAGCTTGGCTGTCCCTAGGGCTTGGCCAGGACTTTCTCACCTCATTCCTGCTCTTGTTCTTTTGGCTGCTCTTCAGCAGAACTGGGCAGGGTTCTCTGCTTGCGCTTATTAACAGGAACAGTTAACAGCAATGGCACGATTATAAGTTTCCAAACACCATGAGGTGCTTTGTGACAGCTAGCTAAAAAAGTTGCAAACACCTCCACCAGTAAATCCCAGCATACCTATCTATCGCCCACCCACACATGCAATTTGCCTCAAAGCAAGCTGTGCCTAAATGCCTTGTGTGTGGCTGATCTGGTTTTCTTTATGATATGTTTTTTCATCCTGTATGAGACACTGTAAGTAGCTTCCTCTTTTGCTTTTTTTTTTTTGGCAAAGTGTTTGAAAACAGTTCTTCCGTTATCAAATGACTGGGAAAATAAGAAAGCTTTACTTTTTTTTTACCATGCATTTCCTTTTAGCAGCTTAGCATATCTGTTAAATCATAGGTCACAGCCTATAAAAATCAGTTATGGAAAACTGATATTTTGACACTAAATACTGTATCCTTTTCAAAGAGACAATTGGATTACGCTAAATCATTAAAAAGTGTCAATTGCTGTTTAATATGAAAAGGTTTCAGAGCAAATTTGGCACCGTTGCTGTTAATGGAAGGTTTCTCCCTCTTTTACAGATACTTCTGTGCCTACTAGAGAGAAGAGAGAAGAGAAGAGGAAGAGGAAGAGGAAGAGGAAGAGGAAGAGGAAGAGGAAGAGGAAGAGGAAGAGGAAGAGGAAGAGGAAGAGGAAGAGGAAGAGGAAGAGAAGAGTCTGTGTTTGCCTCAAACTCTTCAGGCCAGAGACCGTCACAACCCACAGGTTAAATGCAGGGCTTGTTTCACTTCTTTAGTGATGATAAGAAAAACCACATGTAGAAATTTCTCTCATTTCTGGTTCCAAACTTCTCCACAAGTGGGAGCAATTAGGACCACAGTCCCTGCTCCCAAACCTTTTGTAGCCTTTTGGACCCCCCAGGCCCCACTGAGGCTCAGCCAGGCAGCGCAGTCCAACCGAGGGAGATGTTCTAACACCAGGCTCCAAGCACAAATTGGAATGATTTTGGATAACTACTATTTCTTATACTAAAATAAGAATTTCTTACTAATACTTCCGATTTGGGGTTTTTTTGTTTGTTTGTTTTGTTCTCCTCTTTTGTGTCCATGTGTTACTTGACACAACTGGAAAACACCCACAAAAAGAGACCATGAATTTCCTAATAGCACAAGGCTCAAACAGCGACAAGACCTACCCTTCCCCTCCTCCCCGTAACCGATGGGTTAGTTTTTTCGAGAACCCGTGGGAGGAATTCAAATATGGACAAGATGATCACTGTTTTTCAGAGGAACACTGTGTGTTTTAGTATCCCTGAAAGCCCTCCTAAGACTCAGAAACCGGAGACTGTATGAAACGCAGCCCAGAGAAAGGCAGGAAAGTGCAATTGTAACCCAGGTGAGTGCTCTATTCATACCAGCCCCTAATGACTAATTTGCCAAACTATTCAGCATTTTCAGATCTTTGTTTCAGTCCAGGGAACAAAAACAGTGATGATCTGGGCTTTTAATTCAGGAAGAGAATGTCCGCCATAATTTGATTTTTTTGCCGTCTCTGACAGTGTGGAATTCACACTCCCACTGTGCAAAGCAGCTTTATCAAATATTTACAGCTCTGGGAGACCGCTTGGCTAGTCTGTGCTCGCCTATGAAATATAACAGCTACAAAGTCATTAGTCTCGGCCAAAAAGAGAAAGGTGGATACTTGACTTTCACAACTCGGGGAAACGCGAGTTGCGCGGAAACCCTTCGGAGCGGCTGTACAGCACAGCTATCACAGCCGGACGCGTCAAACAGAGCCGGGTGTGCGGATGTACCCAGCCGGACCACTGCACTCTGGTTGGAGCAAGCATGTGCTGCTCTGACACTCAGAAATTTGGAGGAATCAGCTGGAAAATATCTAGCGAAGAAAAAAAACACCTGTGTCTGCTGGTGTAACCCATTTCAGACCTCACTCTTAATTTCCCAACTGGGTGCTGACTACTGAACCTAAACCCATTTCACCACTCCGAGAAGCACTTTGTTTTGTTGTTTCAGTGCTATAATGAAGTGTCTTGGTACAGGGATCAAAATTAAGTTATTGGCTGTATGAATGTGTGGAAGGTGCCTGCGTATTACCATCACCCATTCTCATGACCAGGTCCCGCTGGGCAGCCACCTTTGGTTTTGCCCCTCTGGATTTTTTTGGGATGTGAAGTTAAGACACAGCACAGATATGATTTTGCTAAGCTCTGAGTATTTCCTCTCATGCGAAACTTCACACATATGAGAAACGTTACTACTCAAAAGCGTTACTGCAAGAACACAGTGGTGTTGATGGGAAGCTCTCCGTTTCAAAATTAAGGTATTACCCATTTGACTGGCAGTCTTTGCAAGTCAGGAAGACACAGTTACAGCTCAGCTGCCTACGAAACTCTAGGAGAAAATGGAAAGATTTTCATCAACAAAACACCTGAAGCAAGGCACAAAACATTGAACTCCGTGAAACACAGAATAGTGGAATTATCCTGGCAATTTACATGTGAGCTCTGAGTCAGTGCTTTCAGGCAGGCAATAATTCCACGGAAGCATCCCTGATGAAACAGGATCATAAATCTCTTTATGAATGGTCTTTTTCAATTTATGTGTTTGGCTTCAAATTCCTCTCCCACAGGAAAGACGCTCAGAGACAGAAGGAGGACAGGACCCAACCCACGGAGCACAGTTCAAGAGAGGGTTTTGCTGTGTAGGCCCCCATCTGCGTGCTCCTGTGCTAGTTTGAAATGGGAATTCAAATGGGTTTTCAAAATGGGATATTTCAAAATCAAAAAAAAAAAAAAAAAGAGAGAGAGAAACAGCAGGACAGGTAGCAATTGCTCTCTGGGGTAGCAGATAGCCTGGCTCGCCTGACAAAGAAGAAAATGTAAATCAGAACCAATAATACCTTAATGGGACAACCTATCTAATTTTGCTTGTGGGGAGGAATAAGTTAATCCGAAAGTGAATAAATGCATAGGTTGTTTGCTTTATAAGTCTATTTTTTTTCTTTTGCTGTAAGTGTTATAAATAGAAAACAAAATCTCCTTTCCAAACAGATTAAAAAGGTAGATCTGGAGCTTGTCAGTGTATTTGAGCCCTGGACAGAAAGCGGGAAATGGTGAGATGCTGTCACAGCGCAGGTAACTGCAAAAATACCCAGAGGCACGAAGAGGGTGTCTGGAGGGACAGGAAAGAGCCAAGGGCTCAGGTGGCCCACGCTGGGACTGGGGCTCTCCGACCTGGGGAACCGGTCCCCTCCTCTGAAAGGCTCCATTGAAGAGACGCCACTTCATCTGAGATGCAGGTTCAGGAGGGGGATCTTTCCCGGCCTTCCGTGACTTCTGGCTCTTAAATCAGCATAAATCAGTAAATCCACTAGCAGCTTAATTAGAAGCTGTCAGCACGATATCCCTCCAGGACATCCAAACCTGGGAAGTCCTGCAGGCAAGGGTGATGCTGGAGGATTCGGTGCAGCCTGTTACCTGCCTGGCTGAAGCTGGTCTTGGGCCAGATGCGTGAAGACGGAGGGTTTCCAGTGGCAGCAACCAAGTGGCAATGCTGGGGACTAGCGATACGCTTCCACGGCCCGGCTTTTCAATCATACTTGAGGAACCGCTGATTTTGTACCACCGTGTCTTTTTGAGAGTACTGCAGAGGCTGAATGATGGTTTGGGTGTTATAAAAAAAAAAACAAACCACCAAACCACTTTCATTTTTAGGATCCTAGGAAGACTTAGGCGACCTCTAGAAGGACATAGGTGTCCCTCAGAGGTGATTTTGCTTCTGTGATACACAGAAATATTTGATCTGCCTGCTCCCAGTGGAGATGTCCCTTTGTGCCTTCCCACAAGAGCGGGGCTGGGCAGGGAAAGGCTGCACCCCAAGTCCCATGGATGCTTTGAGGAGGGAAATACCTGGCGATGGGAGCTTATACGTGATGGAGAAGGAAGCCCTGGCAGCTGGGAGTGGTGTCCAGAGTGGAGACAGGAGTGAACATGTGCCCTGGCCCCGGCAGTGGGATAAGAGGGAGCTTTCCCTGTGGGTCCGGGGGGAGTGGGCAGACTCTGCACAACCCAAGAGGCTGCCAGCTGGGGGAAAGGACCCAGCCAGCAAAGGCAACAGAGGGGCAACCAGAATTCAGAAAGCCCAGGGCAGCAGCCACAGCCTTCACAACTACCACGTGTAAGATTAAGCCTTGTCTTTAAAACGGTGGCCTTAATTTTGATGTTTTGGCTCCTTGTTCCCACTCTGGATGTGAAGGAACAGTAATGAAAAGGGTAGTTCCCTGTGAGCAGAGGAGTTAGATGTTGGGGCTGATCAACGTGCTTCTCAGGTTTCTAAATAATTTACAGTTCTGCTCAAACAGTTCTGCTCAAACCTGACTTCACTGCCTGTGGGACTAAGAAAAAATATCTCTTTGTAGTGGGAGCTCCTTGTTACCAAAGCACCTGTGCCAAGTCCTGCCCAAGCCCTGGATGTCTTCTACACCCTGTGACTCTTTCAGGGGTATCTCCTTGCCCAGATGGGAGCACAACTGCTACTTTGGATGGGACCGAGCCTTTAGAAATTTTCCTCATGGGAATTTTCTCAGCAGTCCAGCACCGTGGTTGTACTGGGGCTTGAGCCTGTCCTGGCTGTACGGGGAGCAGATAACTCCCTTCCTCTTGAAGCAGACTTTTATAGATCTGAAGGCCATCGGCACGTCCTGCTTCAGTTCACTTTTCAGGTTAAAGAACCTGATTAATCTCCCTCGGACCACGTTTTTAAGTCCTTCCCTGTGGTAGCTGACAGGTTGAGCGGCCGTGTCCTGAGTGGCAGGGTCCTCCAGTCAAGGACTCCTCCCTGTGTTCTGTAGGGTGCAATCTTCCTTGTGCAGCCCCGTGAGATGTCTGCTTTTCTCTCAGCATTGCTTTTTTTTGCAGAAGTGCTACCAGGCGAGCTGCTTCCCATCTGATATTTGTGCAGCAGATCATTCTCAGCTCAGAGTGAGTGGTCTTCCTGGACCTGCTGCTGCAGATCACATCTCCAATTCACCTCAGTTACATTCAAATTCCAACCTCCTCTGCACTTGCCCAACTTTCCACCACAATGTCCTCCACAGACACCACGTTTGTTACTGCCAGGACTGTCAAGAGCACTGAATTAGCTATGTGAAAAAGTTCAGGAGGGCTAATCCACCAGCTGTTTGCACAAGTAAAACCTTGGGCAGGTGGTTAACTTTACGCAGGTCAAACCCATTGAATTTATGAGGGCTGCTCATAAGCAGCCGTATTTACATACTTGAGTGTGTGGAAAATGGGTGCTGGCCTTTTTCATATATTGGTTACTTTATTAAGGAGAACCAGAATGACATTTTCAGTCAAGTTATGCAAGGAATTAATTTGACAGACTTCATGTAATTAGATGGAGATGAGTTTGGCCCAGTGACCTTTTTCTTTATCACGGTGTCTTCCCAGTGTTTGATCAATGACTCTTTAAATAGCTTTGAACTGATTTAAGGCTTTTCTCACTGTTTGCTTTGAGATCTTTTTCTCCCTTTTTAATATACAAGACTATGTCCCAGAAGACCCTTTATGTCCCAGAAGAGATCCTCATGTCTTAAACTTATCTCTCTTATGGTGAGGTTATGCTGAATCCAAACCCCTCAGTCAGAAGAGGTGCTACTGTCAGGTTCCCCTTCTACACGCTCATGCAATTGCCAGCAAGGGCCAGAAATAATGAGATCAGGGCAACAGGAGATTTAAAGCCAACATCCACTCTCTATAGGTGGCCACTTGGTGAAGCTGGTGGGGTTTACAGGAGAAGAGAAAAAAACCAACAAAGCTTCAAGGCACACCATCGACAGCAACAGGGGTAAGCTCAGAGCTGCTAAACCAACGCTGCCTCTGCCCGAGTGCTCCTGAAGTTAAATAGCAATACAAGCAAAAGTGCATCTTAACTTTTCTTGGAGCTTTTAAGGCAGGCATTATCTGCTTCCTGAAAAGAAAGGGAAGGTACCGGAGGATACAGATGATTTCAGCATGCACAGGACTCTGCCAGCAGCAAAAACCAGGGGACAGTTAAGTACAATTTTCTCTAATTTTCAAAGGAGTCAAAGAGTTCCTTGCAGAAGAATCAAGCTATTTAGAAATAAATGCTGCTCTTTGGACATCCTAATTATGTAACATTCTCTTTTTTATGGTGGAAAGTGCTCTGATCCCTAACAATCATCTATGGATTTGGTGCTTGTAAATGAATCGCAGATCATAGTTTTACCAAAGGAGAGGCCGCGTTTGTTTTAAATTGGGTAGATCATGTAAGAGCTGCCCTCCTGAGTCCCAGGGTTTGAGAGACGAGTGGAATGCGAAGGTAGGCTGAAACCAGCCCATCATCATAGAGGACCACGGGCTCTTAGAAGGTTGTGATCTCCATTTCAAGACAGAGTCAGGAACAGCTCGCTCCGTACTTACAGACCTCCAAAAAAATCACAGGGAAAATCCACAGCACTGGTGATTTCCCTGTTCTTGTGCAGGGGGGCAGGCGATGCTGTTCAGTCCGTGATTTCCCTGACTCGGTCTGCCTTGAACTTTTGAATGAGCGTGATTCATGCGCCTCAGAGAAGTACTTAAACCCTGCTCCAGGAAAGCACAGAAGCACATGTTTGCCCTCAGCCTTGCCTTCAGCTGCTGAGTAACTCCCCTGAAGCTCATGGAACCTGAGCCCTCGCTTGAATTAAACGGGCACTTGACTGGGTGGGAGCTGTACTCGCATGTTTCTCTACGGGAGAAAGCAGTGCAGCTTCTGTCTCATCAGTTGCAGATCCGGTGGGGTTTTTAACTTAGAGCCCCAGTTTTTTGAATGTATGACTGCACACCAGTTCCAGCTTTGTTCTTTCAAAACTGAAAATTTCAGCAGTGTTTCATTAAGATTCCCAACCACTAGGAAATACATAAACACAGATGACTTGCCCTATGCTTTTAATAGCTCATTATTTAGAGGGAGCGTGGACCCAAATCATGGGCTTTGAGTGTAAGGTTGGTTATAAACAACAAAATGAACTAGCTCCCTTTTCTGCCCACCATCTCTCCACATGTATATTGAAGGACCTCCCAGCCTGCGAGCAAGGAAAGGTTTCTATTCCACCTGATGCATATTTTGGACCACAGGGACTAACAGGTAGACGGACAGACCAACAACTGTATTTCACGCCCCCGGAGGTCCACTCCTGGAGTGAGGAGCACAATTTGCCTTGTTCAGCGCTGAGGATAACTATTTTCACACCCTGTGCATCGCGCAGCCGCTCAGTCCACATCCAGGTGTGGGAAAGGAAGAAATGGACGAGGTGCTTTACAGACGACCTCACGGCATCACGAACAGTGAGTGGGGATGCCGCGACAGCCCGGGAGAGCCCCGTTGCTGGCCGGGACCACAGAAGCGCTGGGCGCCGCGGGGAAGCCGCGCTCGCCGGGATGCCCGCCGCCCACCCGCCCTCCGAGCTTCCCACCGGCACCACCGCCCCCGCCACCCCGACGGGAGACCCGCAGCCCGCGGGGACCCCTCCGGTACGCCGACGGGAACCGTCTCAAGCTCACGGAGGAAAACTCAGGGCTAACTATACCGGCGGCAGCCCGCCGCCCGCCCGCCGCTGCGGGAGGGGGCTTTCCCCCTGCAGCCCATCCCCTCGGGGCAGCAGCGGGCGATGCCAGCCCAGGTATCCCGCCCCCTCCCGCGGCTCCCAGGCTCAGGTGCGGCGGGGACCCCCGCAAGGTCCCCTCCCTCCTCCCGCCGCCCCCAGCCCCGGGCACTCACCTGGGCTCCAGCGACAGCGGCTCCTGGAGCCCCCCGGGCGGGGGGGGTCGCTGCCCCGAGGCGGGGGGAGGGCAGGGCCCCGCCGCCTCCCCGCAGCGCGGCAGCCGCCGAGTGCCGCGCCGTCCCCCAGGCAGTGGGATTTATCGGCGACAGCGGGGCGGAGTGGCGGGGACACACGCCGTGCTCAGCCGCTTCGGGGCGCGCCGCGGCTGCGGGCGGACCCCGCCGCCTTTCCCACCCCCCCCTTCCCCACCCCCCTACTCTCCCCAAGGCGGGGGGAGCCCGCGGGGCCGGGCCGAGGGGAGGATGCGGCGGCTTCGCTCCGCTCCTCCACCGGCGGGGACACGGTGCCGCCCCCGCCCCGCCCCGCCGTGCCCGCCAGGGGGCACCGCCGCCCGCCGCCGGGCACCGGCCCGGTGGGGAGAGCGGGGAGCCCGGGGATGGTCCCGGCCTCGCCGCCGCCTCTCCCGCCGGTGCTCAGGTACGACCCGCGCCGGGGATGCGCGGAGGACCGGCCCCGGGCTTTTGCGGTGGTGGTGGTGGGGGGGCTGTCCTTCCCCCGCGGCGGGGGCGGGAGGCGGCTGGATGCTGCCTGGAGCCCAGCTGCGGGGCTGGATCACCCCGCTCCCGGCTGGGGCTGCCCCGACACTACCGGAGAGCAGGTATATCCGTGGGCAGAGCTCTTCCGAGGGCTGGTACCTGCTGGTCTCGGCTTCGGGGACTGTCTGGAACCCGGGAGAGCCTGCATGGGGCTCGTCCTCTCCTCTCAGCCCGTCCCTAAGCATCCCTTGCTGACCCGTGCTGGAGATGAGCTCCTGGACCAGGCGGGGCTGTAGGGAGAGCCATGTGGGTTTACGAGCTTGTTTTGTGATTGTAACGTCGCATCCCCCGCTGGCTGAAGACACAGGAGTGAAAGTCACTCGGTTCTGCATTGTATACCCTGTACGGAGTGGTATATAAACCCAATGGAAGTATCATATAGAGAGTTTAGATGTCATCAATGAGTCAAAATCAAGTAGCTTTTCCCTCTGAGAATGACATAATTTCTACTAGCTATGCCTACTTTGTCAAATGCAACTTTGATGCTGTATTTTCTGCCAAAATAGATAGTATGGAAGCTTCCCTGCATATCAAACCATTTGGATAAAAATGCCACAGGAGAGTCTTAAAAGGTTTCTGCTTTTGTAATGAAGGATGGGTGCAAGAAAAACAAGTGAAGAATGGAAGTGAAAGAACCTCTGCTTTGTCCAAGGAAGCTGTTTCTAATCAGAAATCGTATTATTTTGCACAGCTTTAGAAACTTTTGTTTTAACATGGAGCATTGCCGGTTTAAAAATCTCTTCACTCTGTCTCTGTTCCCATCTCTCCTGTTTTACTGAACAAACAGAGAAAAAAAAAAAAAAAGAGATTTTCTGTCCTGGTGCTTTCTAGTGAAATGTGCCCAAGACTGCTGGAGGGCTCCGTGGTCTAAACTAAGAGTGGGTGATGACATAGACCAGGAACAGCTAAAATCTCCAGATCTCATTAATCCTGGTGTAATACTCTCCTCAAATTTTGAACACCAAAGGAATGAGATTCCCAAGCATTTTTTTATGGTCATCAGTGCTGAAGAGAATTTCTGTCTCAGGCTTTCTGTAGAGTTCCTGATATCTCCTACTTTTGTTAGAGGAGATGGGAAGGCTGCTACGTGTTCATACAATGTCAGCCATAACAGGGCCATAAGTTTCAGTTGGGGCCACCGTCATGATGGTGGGACAAATAAAAACTGTAAGATGTAGTAATTATTTAGACATGTGCATGACTGAATAAAACAACTTGCTGTCTAACTCCGTTCTGGCGTGTGTCCCAGGCAGTGACTCTGCATCTCACCCATCCTCCCCTAACATACTGTAGCTACAGGTAAAACAAACTTCCAGGGGAAGGAGGTGACTGTATCAATCACATACACACGGAGAGCCCTCCATCCAGAGCGCCCGACAATGAAAATACAGATTTGAAAAAATAAAGGCAATATTATGCAAATCTTAAGCATGGAAGGAAGGATTTAAACTGAGACAATGGGCTCTTAATGAAAGGCACAAACATCAGTCACTCATGGCTGAATGAGTACAAGTTGATCAGAAGCTGGGTGGAGTGACAGCCCAGAAAGCTTCACATTAAGTCAATTAAATCCAATTATTCTTCAGATTTTTTTAATAATTAAATTAATTTCATGTGACTGTGAAAGAAGCTGAAGTGACTGCCAAAAACTGTTCTTATGACAGGCTACAGAGGCAGGATTAATCAGTAATTATGGCACTAGGCTGGTGCTCAAGAGAGGTGAGTTAAGAGTTTTGTGTCTTATCTGCCCAGCTCTGGATGGCGATAAAAGCACTCTTCATTCCCACCAAGCCGTGTTGGGGACAAGGACTCAGCTTGCACAGTAGGAAGGTATCACCATAACTGGACCATCTCTTACAATATCCCAGCAATGCACCTCAGATGTGGTCTGTGATTTTCTGGGCATATTTGTAGGTGGATGATGCAGAGCATGTTGAGTTGCTTCCTTTCAGAGAGTCACGTGTGTCTTGCCACGAAAAGGAACGTGCCTTGCAGACAAGATTTCATATGTGTTCACACATGTGTGCATGCAATTCCCTCAGTCCCACACACTTCCATCACGGCAGAACTGTGGATGCAAGAGGAAAGGCAGCATGAGGCTATCTTGTTGTGGGTTTATCAGTTTCCCTTACTTCGGTTCTGGATTATTCAGATATAACTGGAGGGAGGGTGTCAAGAGGACGGGACTGGTCTTTTTTCAGTGGTGCCCAGGGACAGGACTAGAGGAAATGGGCACAAACTTGAACATAAGAAGTTCCACCTAAACATGAGGAGGAACTTCTTTCCTTTGAGGGTGGCAGAGCCCTGGAAGAGGCTGCCCAGAGAGGTGGTGGAGTCTCTGTCTCTGGAGACATTCAAAACCTGCCTGGACAAGTTTCTGTGTAACCTGCTCTAGGTGGACCTGCTTTGGCAGGGGGGTTGGACTAGATGATCTCCAGAGGTCCCTTCCAACCCCATATCATCCTGTGATTCTGTAACTGGTTTGGGCAGGAAAAATCCAGCAGGGAATTGTAGGCTAGTTGTTACCTGCACACATTTCTTCTTCTCTCTCTTTGATGTATTGCCCTTCTCCTTTCCTGATCCTTTCTTTGCATGCAGGTTGCTGCTTCTTTCCTAGGAAGTCATTGGATATGTCACCAGGTACGTCTCTGCAGAGCTAGAAGAAGCAGCCGGAGTGGTTGTCAGCCGTATGCTCTGAAACCCCCTCCCTTCTGTCTGCAGGGCTGGCTGCTCAAATGCTAATGTGCCACATGTGGGATTCATCTGCCTTGAGCTTTTGACACTGTAAGTTAATCATCTGAGTGCAAGCTCGTCACCTAAGGCTCTCTATATAGTTAATGGAGAGAAATAGACACCTCCAGAAGGCAACTCATCTCATCCATCTTAGGCATCTACGTGAAGATGAAATGAGTTGCCTTTTGGAGGTGCCCATTTCTCTCCACCAAGTCTGAAGGGAGCCCAGGGTGACTTGCTTAGATGCAGATGATTAAAGTTTAGTTATGTACAGTGAGGTGAAGTGAATCTCACTTCTTTTGAGTAATTCTGGTAGTCGTGACCCAGTGGAGATTGAGAACCTCTCAAGACTTTTCTGCATATCCTATAAAATCCTAGCCAGGGGCAAATCTGAGCTGCTTTGCCCTTTTCTGGCAAACAAAAGCAGTGCTGATCAGTCAGGTTAATCCCAGTGTGGCAGGATGATGCTAATCTAGGAAGGGGCAAAGAAATGTTGTTCAAGCAGGTTCCAGAGGTGCCATTTTGCTGGGGGCAAACCCACCCACCTACCCATCCCTACACCGCAGCTGGGTGCTCAGAAACAGGTGACTCCAGATCTACTCTTGCCTGCACAAAAACAAGTTCTTCTTCAGCATCCGAGTGAATCAAAACTCATTTCAAGGGCCCTTGCAGCTCTCTCTGAAGCACCTTGTGCTGGCTATGCTGAGGCGCTGTATGAAGCACTCACCACTCACTATAGTCCTTCTCTCAAAGCTGCCTCTCTCCTGAGCTCCGGATGCCACCCCGTTACCTTCCTCAGGAGATAATCCTTTTTTTTTCCTTCTATGAAAAAATGATCTACTGTGCTGTCAGTGCCCAGCAATCTACTGCACTGCAATTACTCCTCATAAGAAAATTAACAAAACAGCATCCTTATTTTATTTGGATTAACTGCTGCAGTTAAGAGTCGACAGATGATACCAAAAATACCAGTATAAAGACTGTGTATTTTTTGTGTTTGAGCTTCTCAGAAATACTCTCAGGCTTATGTTTTCCATGGGTGGTCCCTGGTCATAAGTAGTTCGAGGACCCTGAAGTATAAACAGATGCTACATCTGCAGGGAAAAACAGAGCTTCCCTTTTTAAAAATGCTGTCCTAATAAAAACAGCTGAGTTTCAAAACTTGGCAGGATCTCATTCCTCAGCAAGAAGCCAGCGATTGGTCCCGAGTTTGCTGTTCTTCTGTGGTCCTTCCTTGTCCGCGTGTCAGCGCTGCAGCCTCAGATGCCTCGGAGTCGTGATGTGCTGCCTGGTGGCCACCAGCACTGTCTTGCTTCAAACGGAGCAACCATGGTGGCTTCTCAGCAGCAAAGATCTGGCCAGGAGCACGGCCCAGAGGACACAGCCCCAGCACGCTCGCATCCAGCAGGCAAAGAGTTAATGCATGTGGCACAGTATGGGCACAGCGTCCTCTGACTCTGCTGCACTGGGGCAAAGCCTGTTTGTGACTCGTTTATTTGTACAGTGGTCGAAATAATGATGCATTAGCTTATGCGTGTACCCTACTCTGGGTGTTTTCTTTTCGTCTCTATCAGTGGCACCGGTAAATGCTCGGCAAATGTCACCCTTACTCCATCATTCTCCCGCGGTTATTTTGCAGGCTCGTTTATCTTGTAGCATCCCCTCAACCTCGGCAGCTCATTCCTGTGCAGGCAGTTCATTTACTGCTCACGGCTTGTACGGGATCTGCTTTGGGAAATGCACTAGCGAAGATCTTAATATGATAAATCCCCATCAATGCTCCACCAAGGCTGACATTTGTCATGGTCTTTTGACTTGATTACAGCCAACCTGGTTGTATTGTGCTCTACAGCGTAGGAACTTCGTATCCCCTGAATCCCACCTACTGAGATGTGGTTTCTACAAGGTGTCTGTCACCTCCCATCTCACCCCAGCTTCTTTGGGGCAACGAACGGCGTTGCAGTGCCTTCTTGCCAGGCACTGTGGGGTGCCTGAGGACCCCCGTTGTCCTTTCACAGGGCAGTGGGCTCAGACCACCTGAAGATGCCGTGTGAAGATGCTGCACATTGACTGCAGGAGCTGCATTCGCAAAGAAGTTAAATTTGGGGTGAAGATGCAGCGGAGCTATGGGGTCAGGCAGATCCGCAATACTCATTAAACCTCTAGGACACGGAGTGTGGGGTACGCTGGGACAGTGACAAAGCGTGCACATGGGCTCATGTGGAATCAGGGAGCCCCTTTCATGCTGACCCCCCAAGGGCTGAAGAGCACAGGCTCCTTTTGCACACTTTGATATGGCCGTACAGTAGAGGTTTGGGGGTCTTTCTAGAAGAGATGGGAAGTTAATGAACCATTATGTATGTTTTCCTGGCATATATATTTGGAAAAAGATGTTAAAAACGTGCAAATGCAGTTAAGAGGTTTCAAAACTCCACAAAAATGCACTTGTAGTTTGGATTTTTAATGGTATACTCATTATTCCTGCAGGAGATTTTATGAATCCCTTTCTGGACTTGATAAAAACCCCTAATGTTGATTAAACCGTGAGCAAACACCTAACACGGAGTACTTTTGACAAAGTACTATGTACTTATTTAGCTGGCTTTAATTATAGTATTATAAAATTATATTGTTAAATTTTTGCTACGAATAACCAAGGCATGAAAACACAACCTGAAACTTAGCCCATATTTTTGGGGCAATATAGTGAACTGAACAGGATGCCTCTTACAAACTCTCTGGATGAGTGTCCATTGCAGGAATATTTATTCCTCTTAAACTGAAAAGAGTGAATGTTTAAACCCCAGGTTTGTTAAAAAATCCTTAAAATTGCATACCAGATTTGTTCCATGGCTTCGTATGTACAGGGAAATTCTAGTACAGCAGTCAGTATATCTGAGCACACTCAGAATTTCTCTGCTAAAACAGGAGCGTGCAGAAGTATGCAATTTAATCCATATTGTACAGTGACTGGATAATTTTTTTTCTGCTTTTATTTTTCTGTAATTTAGTGCTATTCTGAAAAACCACAAAGAAATTATTCTAAATTACTTTCATATTGCTAGATATGGAATAGCCAAAACAGTATCTCAAAGCCTTGAAAGTCTGTCTTCTCAGCTTAATAAAAAACATTTATGAACACATTGAGCAGATAATTGTATTCTGTTATGATTCAAAATGTGAACACATAGAAATTACACAGAAAAGAAAAATTGTGGCTGAAGAGGTGAAAAACAAAATCAGTTTCACACTGAGCACACAAAGAAACTCATGCCTAAAGGTGTTTGTAGGCAACAGCTACAGCTGATAAAATCCTCCAGAATAAAGGTGTTCCGTAACTCTGTTTTTTCCAAAGAACTGTCCCAAACTTCGACACATTTTGGCTACATCCTCCAGCAGTTCTTTAATTACATCTATCACACCTGCTGGGGGTGTGCCTGTGATGATTGTAAATTTTACGATGCAGCGTCCTCTGGTACTGCAGATTAAATATACTTCAGCTGTCGGCTGGGGATGTGGTGTGGTTCCCAGCCTGACTGTAATGGGGATGGATCGCTGATTTGGGACGCTGTTTGAAAACACTGCCGTGGCCAACGTCAAATGGTTAAGTGGTGATGTTGAACCAGGTGATAAATAGAGGTGGGAATAACATAATCCCTTAATAGGGGTGTATCAGTATGGGTTGAAAAGATGAAATGAAAATGACACTCAATGGCTAGAATTTTGTGTCAGTCTGACATTTAATATAGTCACCTCTATTGGATTAATTTTAAGTCTTTTCAGACACTTTTATAGCATGATTTTTAGTTGCACCAAGGCTTGCTGAAGTTGATAAGAAAACTTGTTTTGTCTAATGGGTGGTAGATCACACCCCTGAAGGAAGTTGTGCAGAGAGCATCTCCGCTCAGACGTGCTCTGGTCTATTCCCATCCATACTGAAGTAGCATTTTACATTACCTAGAACACAGGAAGGGTGCCAATACCCAGTAAGAGATTCAATAAATAGCAGGTTTTTATCACCAACAATCAAAGATGTGTTAGGATCTAACAACAAAGAAAAATTTATGGGCCAAGAAAATATCCAGAGCTTTTGAGAACATGTCTTAGGACAATGGCTGCAAGCAATTAAGCAATTAAATCCTTCACATGCTCACAGCTGTCAGATAAGTGATCTCACCACCACTAGATAAGGCAAGAAGCCCCTCACGTGCTGTGAGTCTGCTGTTCCCTCTTGGTGGCATGGACCCATCCGGTGGAGCTGATGTTCTCTCTCTCTGTAAACTTGTTGACATGACAGAGCCCAGCTGAGATACGTCACTGGTAAGAACGGTGCTTTTTTATGGCTCATGTGTTTCTCAAGTGTGCGTGGCCCATTTGCTTTGCACAGCGTTTGTTGCTGATGGTTGCCCGATTACCTATGTGGGCTACCAGGTGCATCCCAGCTGCTGAGGGTGGTTGCTCAGTGGAATCACTGACAAGTTGAGAGCTTTGCTTCCTTCTCATGGCCCTCATTTGATCACTCTGTTTTACTCGTCACTATGGGTTGGGAAAACAGAGTGTTTCTGCAGGGCAATACCAGCCCTAACGCTTTTCTAGTGCACACACAGAGCAAATGGGCAACAGGTCCACCCCACTTGGGAAGGGGACCATGTCCTGGAGCTACGGAAGCATCTGAAGAGGGTTCCCTCTGGAATCCCTCATTGCTCAGAAACAACTTCATGTATCACTGTGCATGCCATTTATAAGCAGATGCTTTTATAAGCTGTTATTAGATCACATTGTCCACTTGTGTGTGCAGTTGTGAGTATTCAATACGACACACAGGTGAGGGATACAACCTGAGCATCCTCATGAAAAGAGATGCTATAGGATCACAGAGGGAGAAACAGGTTTGTTTCCTTTATAACGCTAGCACAGGCTCAAATCAAATGAGTTGGGTAGGACATTTCTGCGTGTAATTCTAGGGATGTTGCACACCCCGTCACTACTAAGCAGTGTTTTCTTCATTTAGTCTGTATTCCTTCAGGCTCATGTCATTCAGCCTGTGATTATTTAGAGGAAGCAGGTGGAGAATTCCCAGTGAGAGGAATAATATAGATGGAAATGAACTTGTCTGTGCAATCAGGCTAAACTGTTTTGACATAATTCAAACACATTTGTTGCATGAGAAATTCCTGTTACCATTATCCTCCACCTGATTCCCATGTTCTCTGCATCTTCTTTCGTAGTTGCCCCCTCCAAGACCTCCTTCTATCCCTGGTGGAAATCAGTAATGACAGAATATTATTGGTCTCTCTGGCAGTGTAACCAACAATATTTGAAACTTACTTTACAGTGTCCGCTGTTTTCTTATTTCCTACATTATTAGATCTGTTTATCCCAATCTTCTGAATTCCTGTGCCGGTCTGTTCCTTCTACAGCTTCCAACATCCTTTCATTCCCTTTTAATTCACACACTTCTGGTGGATAAAAATGACAGAGGTTCTGTCTACGGAGAGAAGGGCTGTCAGTAAAGGCAGATTTGTTTGGTGCCTCTTTCGCTAAAACTTTGCCCCGTACATCCCTTGGGAAAAGCACTATTCAGACAAAGGTGAGCCCCAGCCAGGAACCAAGGTGCTATTTAAAACCGTGAACATCTTTATCTGCATCTTACCCCTCCGGAGGCTGAATGGGGGACTGACTCAGGCTGCTATGGTCCTGCAGCACATTTCCATAATGGGTCTAGGTGCACAGCCTGACATTTCATTACTTTCAATAGTGCTAATGCTGGAAGGAGCCGCTGATGTGAGCGCACATTCCAGCGGCAGGCGGGGGTATTAATGTGGAATCACGGCAGCAAGTGCTGAAAGATATGCGGCGGAGAGAAAAGGCAGTGCCACTGGCAAGGATACAGTACACAGAGTAAGATTCAATTACACAATATTTATAGGCCCTTACCTTCCGTTTCAGCGGTGTGCAGCTGCAAAGAAGGAAGGATAAACTTCTTCCCCTGGCAGTGCCTCTGTGGGACACCCAGTAGGTCATGAACAGTGGTGCCTTCCTGACAAAGAAGAGGAAGGACTGCCCTGTGTGTTTGGTTTTGTGCCACAGCCCAAACTTGTACCTGATGTACATACTGCCGTTGGCAGCCTTTGCAAGTGGAGGGCACGTGTTATGAGTTTTCTTTGAACAACAGTGTTTTTCTGGAATTATGCGACCTCTCTTCTCCTTCCCACCCTAAGCTTGGCTGCCCAACACCGGCAAGAAGGCTGGTTCCTCCTCTGGGGCAGAACCGCTCTCCTGGGGCTGCAGGGAGACATGGGGGGGTCCAGCTCGGTCCTGGCCAGAGGATGGGCTGAGCAAACAGCATGGGGAACACTGGAAAAATCGCTGGATGTGCCAGATACCAGCACAGGCACCTGATAAAAAGTCACAGATGGTTCCCCAAGGGATGGCTGGGGTTTGCAGGAGGTTGAGATGGAGTTATGTGAGAAATGTTTAAATACTTTCAGTACTTTACGTTTTCCTTTACCCTCCTCTTTGCCTGCAGAGTGAGGCAAACCCTCAGCAAACTCATGACTTCACCCTCTGCTAACCCAGCACACTGATTCCAATATTGAGTTCTTATAGAAAACGTGAAGAGCAATTGATTAAATTTGGATAAATGTTTAGGAGAATTTTTTGAAACCCGCCTCATGCTACTGTCTTTCTCGTATCTAGGCGCCAGCTGAGATAGCTGAGTAGAAGTGCCTAAACATCTGGAATGGGTTACATTATAGAAAGTCCAGTGTGCTGCTAGGAAATGAGGAATTTTTAATTACACCAAACTCCCCCAAGACAGGATGGCATGGGTCATATGAACAACCCAATCTATCTGTCGCAGGTAAGCAAGCCATGAATAACAAATGGACTCTAATTTAGGAATGTAAATAGAGAGATGCCTGATTTGAGGCACTAAAGTCTAAACATTTTAGGCATCATTGTACGAATAAAGCAGGCAATTTTGCACAGTCGTCTGGGCTCATAATGGGCCCTGGCTAAATCCAGTTTCCAATAGCAAGGTTTCAGGGGAGATTTAATGATGCTGCAAATAGCACTGTGCAAAGCACAGTAACCAGTTACTTCCTTTTAAGTTACAGCAGCATTTTTAACTAAAAAAACCCTGTACTCTGCACATTGTTCAGATTTTCGTTATAGAAACACCACTTACAGTTATCTTAGCTTTGCACAATAGCTAAACCAAATCCCAGTCCTTACCTCTAATATCACCTCCTATTTTGGGGGGATTTATTAGCCAGGATCTAAGCAGGTTCAGTCCCTCTCTTTGCAGTATTATTTATGTATTTTGATTTGATGATACTTAAGTCAGAAGTGTAAAAGCCCTGGAGGCGTCTCTTTCTGATGGGACTGGATGTCTGGCTGATCTAGAGGTATAGACCATCACTTGCTTTCTCCCCTGTCCCTGCAGCGCCTGCATCCACGCTGTGTGGGCACAACTCTGCCTGGGAGGATGGTCCCAGAGGAGGTCTCTGCTCAGCATCACCCACAGCCATGCATTGGGGATATTTCCCATTAAAACCAGCTTTTGGGCTCTAATCCCCTGAGGATACAGACAGCTCAGCCCAGACTTCCCACATCCTGGGTGGTGTTGTGGAGTCAAATGGCCCCCACCAGCCCAGTGGTCCCTTTCCCAGGGGGTGTCCTCTGGATGCCTTCTCCTGCATGGAGAGCAGCAAGGCTGCCTCGTTGGGGTGCTGCCTCGTGGTGTCAAAACCCAGGGGAGATGGATGGCAGTGGCTGGGCGACAAAAGCACAAATTATTTCCAAAATAAGCTGCACCGCTCCTCATCTTCTCTATTGTTGACAGAGGTATCACAAAACCATGTTTACTTTCTCTGCCTGCTCCACCATGTAGGAATAGCTTGGGGAGTCCAGCTTAACCCCATTTTCGAGAAAAAAGGCAAGAAAATTGTTTTTTCACATCACAGTCACACAACACAGAGGTGTTTGCTGCTGTGGCTGTGGACCATCTTAAAGGCAGAGCTTAAAATGGAGTAAATACTTGGGTGAGAGCAGAGCAGAACATTTCAAAGAGTGTTCTTGCAGAACAGAGGGAAATATGAGGGTGACTTTACAGTTGTCTCAGGCCACTCTGACACTCAATGCAGTTGCACTTGGCCTTCACATCCACCCACAGATGCTTCATTTTGCACACCCTGAAAGGAGCTGTTGTCAAAGAAAGGAAGCTCTCAAGAACAAATGGAGAAGGGTGCTCTTAGGATGACATTTTCAGGCCAAAGAGAGGTCTATGAAGGAGGTCTGTGGGTGCATACCAATCACATTTAGCAAAAAAATAGAAATAATCCCCACACACAACTACTTGTAGTTGAGGCTTCATTTTCTTACCCGAATGTGTTTTTTATTATTCTCAAAATCTGTTGCTTTCATACATCATGTAAACAAGCACAGCTGATCCATAAATAAGTTGCAGAGTTAATGTGGATAGTCTTCTTTAGCATTAGTGACCAAGTTCTGGTTCTCTTGAGCTTGTATGTGGAAACATGGTTAAAAATTACTTATTTTCACCGCATCCATTTCAGCTTTGCTGTTGTGGTACAGAATGTCCCTCCAAGAAACAAGCCAAAAAAACATTAAGCCCAATCAACTTTTCCTTCTTCTTGCCTTTTCAGTGATTATTTGATTGGAAAGACTGGATGAAGGTGAATTGGGTGTATTGTATTGCAGGGCAGTTTTGTGATCATGCAAGCGGAACAGTAATTCATTTAGAAATTATATTTAATATAGATCAAAATGTAAAGATGAAAATGTAATGAGAATGGTGAAACACTGGAACAGGTTGCCCAGAGAGGTGGTAGATGCCTCATCCCTGGAAACATTCCAACTGAGGTTGGACGGGACTTTGAGCAACCTGGTCTAGTTGAAGATGTCCCTGCTCATTGCAGGGAGGCTGGACTAGATGACCTCTAAAGGTCCCTTCCAACCCAAACTATTCTATGATTCTATGATACTATGATTCTATGATCATAGTAGAAATCATACTTTGCAAGACGAAAAAAGGAGTTTAGAAACGACTCATCGTATCCATGGCAACATAGGAGGGATCCACTCAATGAAGAGAGGAGTTCCTTGTCTGGCTTTAATTGCCTCATGAGCAACAGGTACAACACTTCGGGGGTACTCATGAGCAGTGGGATAAGATACAATTTTGGGAGGACCTTTGTCCCTCTGCAGTGTCAAGTCAGTCCTCAGCAAGCAGAAAGGAAGGAGAATGGCACAAATTGTGAGCAGCACCCGAGCCTGGCTCGCCGGACTCCCCCCTCGTCTGCACGCTGAGGTGGGTGGGGGTCTCCCGTTTCATCCTCTCCCAAGGATGAAGTTCAGCACTGCGAAGGCAAAGGCACAGATAATGGGGAGAGGATCTCTTGGAGGAAAGCAGGCACCTCGTGCAGGGAGCTGGTTGGGAGAACTGCAGAAAGCAGTCACCCACCGAGGAAGAGGAGCAGCCACATCTGGTGGACAGGAGTGTCCTCACTGGGGGTGGGGGGCGGTGTTGAGTCATGGATCCTCATGCTGCCCATGGAGAAACACCTCTGAACTCTCTTTCCATGCTGACAGGTCACATAAGGGTCTTTGGCACATATTTAGTGAATGCCTGTGTGAGTTCAGAGTGAGCAAAATTGGAACCTGCTCTTTATGTCCCCTGAAGAATTTCCTTTTCTTAATTGACCTTCAAAAGTCACCCACAACCAGCTCGTTTACACAATACAGTTAACGACACAAATCTCTCTCCGTTAACTGATGTACCTTACAGACAAGTAGAGGCATAAACAGCCTTAGTAGCGTTCATAGTTAGGTGCCCAGCAGGAGAGTTTGCTTTATAAGCTGTACCAATTAGTATTTTACAGACGCCTACGTGACAATCAGAAGAAAAAGGAAAAAAACATTCTTAGAATGTGTGTACAGATTAATATTTATTTACCTGTCTACTTGGCTATTTATTTATTCATTCATGTTTAAGCAGGTTCCTCACTTGCTTTTTCCTTAATGTGATGCTACAAAGGTACTGATGATCATTTTGCAATCACAGCAGCAAAGCAGATGCCTTTCCTATTAACATGCAACTAGATCTCAACCCTCAAGTAAAATAGATAAGGCACAAGTCTGGAGGGATGGGAAGGAGTTGTCTCTCATGCAAACTGTTTTTGATTTCTTCTTCATGCCGATCTGCCACCCACTCTGAATTCCCCACATATGTTTTCAGCAGACTCTGCGTAGCTTCCAGGTGCTTGCTGCTGCTAATTATTTGCTCAGCTACAATTTGATGTTTTCTGGTGCTATCCCTTTTAGAGGACTTGAACAGGATTCCCATTTTCTGTGTCTTCATGACCATCTCTTTCTGTCCAGAAGGCAGATCCACTTAATAATGTGCTTTCTTGCATTTCACCCTTCATTTTATTTACAAATCACTGTCCATTGCCAGTGCAGCCCTTTCAGCTCCATGCTGCCAACCAAGCTTTCCTCTGCCAGGTTCAAGATGAGCTTCTTGAGATCAGGAACTTGGCCAGAACTTGACCTTCGTTGTTAATATACGATATGAATATCACAGAATCACCTAGGTTGGAAGGGACCTTTTAAGATCATCTAGTCCAACCGATTAAACAAACAAACAAAAAAAACAAAACAAAACAAAAAAAACACAAAAAAAAACAACCAAAAAAAAACCCACTAACCACCAAACCCAACAAAAAAAAACAAACAAAAAAACACACACAAAACACCACCCAACACTAATCCATATCCCTGAGCACCATGTCAACTCCTCTCTTGAATACCTCCAGGGATGGTGCCTCAACCACTTTCCTGGGCAGCCCATTCCAGCTGATGGAATATGACAAGCCCCAGGATTTTGCCCGCTTCAGCAGAAATAGCCAAATCCCAGCACTATTTTGCTCCCATTCACTCAGCTGATTGCCCACAAGATGATGAGCGCTGGTGTCATATCAAAGGCTATGTCCAACTATAGAAGTGGGAGTTAGAAGTTCAGCAGTATAGAAGTTCAGAAGTTAGAAGCAGTATAGAAGTTCAGAAGTTCAGCAAAGCCACTACTGGAGGATCTTGTTACGCAGCCGTCTTTCGTGATGCTGTGCACTTGGGTATGTGCATGACGGATTGGCATCCTCAGTGTCACGCTATATCTGGAGTGAGAAAAATAACTCACAGCTTCTAGTAACCCGGTGGAAGAAACCCGGAACTTTAATTTACGTGTTTATCACATAGTAAATAGCGGTGTTTGCTATTTCTGTTTCTAAAAGACGCTGATGTTGCTGGGGCAGATGCAATGCTGTGTGAGCTACTTCCTTCTGCTGGAGTGTTGTCCAGGACCTATTCAGGTGCTCTTCCTGCAGTGGCAAAGCTTAATCTTTACACCCATGGAGCAAGAATAGAAATTAAAAAGTCACGATGGACAAGTGTGTAAAATAATAGTAAATTTGAGAGTTTGGAAATGCTGAATCGGCTTTGGACTATATTTCTTATGCCTGAGAGACATACACAGCTCAATAGTCAAATTTCATTTGCTCACAGAACCTGTATTTAATCCCCTTTTGGGTCATTTGCAAGAAAATGGAAAGATCTGGATAAAACCATAGGTGAAATGCGGGTGCAGAAGGTCAGAGATAATTTTTTTTGCCTGAATCTGTCAAAAGATGGGCATCAAACGCTGGCATTCCCAGGCTAGTTTAAGGCAAGGCTTATTTTTTTCTGCTGGTATTTGTTGTTATCTTTGGCAGGGTCTTGGCCTCATCCTAATATAGTGAGTAGGAAAAAATCTGAAAACTCAGAAAATGTTTTTCAGGGCAGAAAACTCATTTGGTTAATGCTAAAAGGATTTTCTAATACAACACAGCTCTACAGCATGGACATTTAATTCCTCTCAGAGCTGGGTTTAAATTTGTACTTACACTGAAAATGTATTAAATTAACATTTTAAAAAACATTTTAAAAACAGGCTAATACATCCTGTCATGTTCTATCTCAGCGCAAATGCATACTGAAAAGTTACGATAAATGACAGTCTATTTATACCAGAAATACCAACGGGCCTTCAACTATAGCAATGCAAATGATGCCACTCTAATTAAAATTGGTAAATGGCTATATTCAGTTTTTAATGAAAATATTCTTCCATGCATTTCCAATCTCTAACACCATTTCATTTTGTCTGTAGTGGACAAGGAATTAATTACTTCAATTGGAGTTTAAATCTCCATGAATACACTGGTAATCAAAGACTTCTTCTATTAGCACTTAGATGAGCTATTCTGCCATAAATGAGCTGGTAGAGGTCTGCGCTAACTGCAAAGTTGCTTTCACTTTGGGAATTAGATGGAATAAATGTGAGGTAGTTATGAGCACTGCCAGCTGGCCCGAGCTGCTTGTGCTGTGCAGGGGATTAGCTACAACGGTGAGACATCCTGAGCGTATGCAATTCAGCAAAGCGACGAGGTGCTTTTAGAAGTGCGATTAAGTGGAGTGCGTTTGTGGGTTTTTTGGGTTTTTTTTGTCATTACAGCCTAGAAATGACAGGGCCACCCCCCAGGTCTAACTGAAGAGCAAACAGGAGGCCAGGTGAAGGGAAATGAGGGGGGGGAAAAAAAAATCAAATGAGGAAACTACTGGAAACCTGGGGCCAAGGCTTTCTCATCGCTTCCCTATTTGCTGCCGCTGCTGGGTTTGTGCCAGCCACCCTGGTCCCCTTTCCTGTCAGTGGAGGGAAGGTATAGACTTCCCATGGATTTGCCATGGGATGCAAGTTCCCATCTTCACTTGGTGGTTTCTGTGATATTTCTGGACAAACCCCACAAAATAGTGAAAAAATGGTAGCCTTCACGGCCCTTCCTGTTACTGTGTTCAATACTCTGATTTTTTTTTTTTTTTGTAGAATTCCCATGCCAGCAAACGCCATCTCTCCTCTGCTGCTAATACTGATAGGAAGCAAGAATAAAGCATCACTTGCCATCTGGGACATGTGGCAGCTGATGCTTTCAGGTGCTCCAAGAGAAAACCAGTCTCCTTGTGTATTACAAGTCTTTTTTTTTTTTTTTTTTTTTTTTTAAGGGGTGAAGTATTAAAGCATCTTAAATTCATCAATAAGTAAGGCCTTAAGATTTTAACAGTGGACTACAGAAGGTGGCATATGCTTCTGCAGAAGCATATCATGGCAATAACTAGACATTAATGAACAAGAGCCTTGGATGCATCTGTGTTGTCTGCATTAGTCTTGATCAAAGGGATGTCTGATTTCCACAGGCTCACAGGTGTTGGTATCCTCCATCGTCCCAATGCTGCAAACAGCCATGGTGTTACCTGCCATCACCTGCATGGACACCACCTTGCATAGTGCTGGGTGGCTGAGCAGCACCACGGTGCAGGGCAGCCCAGCTCCTGGAGATCACTCCTGGATATTTTTCTCCAATGGGACATGTCCTACTTGGCCTCCAGAAGCCCCACTTCTGGTGATCATCTCCTTAAATCTGCCTGGAGCCGTGACCAAGAAGATTGATGTTTTGTGGGTGGTGCTCCAGCCTGTCAGGACCTGCAGTACCTTCAGGGTAAAATAAAGCTGATCTAGGAAAAGTGGGTTCAAACTTTCAAAGGCTTAATACAAAGTGGCCAGCAGGTTGTTGTTCTCCACAAGAGTTTTGTTTGCCTGTGTTGCAAAGTCTTGACTGCAGCTTAAAGAAAGATGCTTTGTCATCCCTGCTGTAAAACACAGCCTCCCAGCAAATCACCGCCCAGAAAATTGGGTGGTTTCTCTTCACAACTGATCCTGGTACTTGCTTTATTTCCTGCTATATGGTCTATTGTTTCAGTGAAAGAGCTGTTGCGTAGACTGATAGCTGGAAAGTATTATCTTCTGATTGCGTTTTTGCAAAGACCAGGACCCCGATTCCTTAGGGGACCACAGGACATTACTAGAATAACAGCTCCGCGTGATGTACAGCACAGAGAGGGATTATATAGATTTCAATAGGAAAGGAGTTACTAACTAGTGCAGAACAGCACTAATGCCTTATTTTTGATACTGCAGATGAGATTTAATCGCTTCTCTAGATTTATTGGAACCAGTCATTGGGAAGTAACTCATTAAAATCATTCTCCTCCTTTGCACACGTAGTTTTACCTTATTCTATGCACAGGGCCTCCTGGCAGGGAAGTACAGCATTGGCGTTGGTTGTCGAAGGGTCAAAGCCACAATATTTGTGAAAATTAAGTTATAGGGAGCCCATCTGTGTATTTAGCTATAGGAAAAAATCCCTTGCTTTTCTTCCCTGAAACTAAAGCCTGACATTGCATTTTTGGAAGCATGCACATGGCTAGACAAGGCATGACCAACTGGCATCACTGGCAGGCAAAAAGGAGCTACGTGAAGGATGAAAGGTTGCACTGAGGAGATGATGTGTGGTGTGCCTGTGTTTATGACTAAGCATCCAGTTGTTTGTAGGTGCCACAGAAGCAGAGAATTTAGAATAACATTCAAATTTTGTGCATTTCTACAACTGACCCAGAACACTCACTGTATGTGTCTCGGGAAGATTAATGCAGGATGTAAAGGAAGGGTAAATACCTTCTTAGCTCCATCAAGCTTACAGGCTGCATATTTCTAGATTATTTTTTTCACCGAGATGCCTTCAGGTTACTGGCTGTGGCAAATATTAATTAAGCAGAGAGAGTGCTTGACCTATTGAACAGTGTTCTACTGTTATAATCATATATAGGGCAATAAAAACATAAATCAATAACATTGGGTATTTAGTGCTCATTGCAAGATTTACTTAGCATCAGCTGAATAGCTTCAAATGCATCTGAGTGAAAGAGGTAGGTCAAATACATTATGCAGCATAAAATTAGCCTACTCTGACATTTTCACAATGGGTGAACTTCCAAGAGCAGAGGGGATGATGACAATTGCTTGTGTCCCTCGTGATAAGTACCTTTTCTGTAAAGATAGATGGTAGCATCTCTGCTTCCTGAAATCCCTGTTTAACATATAGTGTATGAAATATTTAACAAATCAGGGGAAACACAGCAAAGGGTTTTAATGCTCTGATAAAGCATAAAGCCTGATTTACCTCTCAGCCTTTACTGATTGCTTTTTGGCATCCATTTAGCTGAGCGGGTCACTAATACGATGCCCTTTCCCTGGAAGTATTCAAGGCCAGGTTGGACAGTTCTTTGAGGAACCTGGTCTAGTGGGAGGTGTCCCTGCCCATGGCAGGGGGGTTGGAATTCAATGATCTTTAAGGTCCCTTCCAATCTGAACCATTTTATGATTCTATGATTGTGCAAAGCAGTGGTGGTGACCTTCAGTGTGGCTTCCATCCTCAAGGACTTGAGGTGCTCAGAGCAGCCCTCAATGCTCCACTTGAGGAAACATCTGAGCAGTGTGTTTTGGTCCGCGGCACTTGTGCCTCCTGCCTTTTCCTGTATTTTCCATGCTCATGCCTGCGTGGGCTTGCAGACTGTTCCTCAGCCCTATGGAGTTTGAGGCAGATTGTTTCTGATTCAGATCCCATCCACTGAAGAGCACACACATCTTGTGTACACTGTAAGGAGACATCCACCCTACACAGCTCGATGCCAGGCAGCCTTATAATACACTTTTATTAAGTGCTTGTGGCAGGATACAAGGCCTGAAAGTATCACTGTGATCATCTTGCCCGTTGTGCTGCTCAGCACAGGCTGGAGAACAATCCCAGATGAATCATTGTTTGAAGTATTCGGCAGCACTGGGAAGGGCACTTCATTTCTTTAAAAATTCTGGTCCTGGAGTGGCTGCCATCAGCACTAGTAACACGTTACAGTGCTTAGCTCCTCTTTGCAGGAAATTTGTACATCTTTATTTTCTATCTGACTGTATTTAGGCTAAAAATAGCTGCTTATTTTGAGTGTCTTTTCTCTGGGTAGGTAAGATAAGCTTGTGATGAAGTTAGAGCTTAACTTATGTTTAATAACCTGAGAACTCCCAGAGTGTCTTGACATTTTCCAAAGTGCTAATGCTCATACTTCACTGTGGACCTGGTCCAATTTTTCATCCTTCTCTTCCATTTGTGGATCCAAAGGTCGCACGTTTGTCTTTGCCTAATGCTGAGAGCTCATGTTCAGCTGGTTGGTCACCACTGTCCACACAACTTTCTCAAAGTCATGCTCATAGGAAGTTTTCTGTGCAAGTATACTTTCCCCTCTCCACACCGTAGGTATCCCTGGAGGCTGTGGGCTTGGTTGGAGAAAGAGCTCAAACCCCACAAGAAGCCAGGTCTCTGCAGTGGACCCACCACTGCGTGTCCTTTTTTGCTGAAAGACTCCTTGCCAAAGCAGACTGATTTCTGTCCTCACTCATTCCTCTTATTTGCATGTCCTAATTTTGAGGGAATCATGAAAATACCAATGTCTGAAGCTGACTTTGAGAATGCTCCTCATCCTAGCCTGAGAAGAATGAAGGTTTTGGGGGGATACCTGGGGTATCTTGGATACTGCAATACGTGGCTCATGTCCAGTGCCATATTAATCTAAAATGCAGTGGAAAAAAAAAAATTTCCCCCTTTTTTCCTGGTGAAAATACCAGAAGATCAGCTGTTCTCACTCTATCCTTAATTAAGTATCAAAGGAACATCCTGTTCCCACAATATTTTACATAATGGCCAGCCAACAGGATAAATTAATGCAGGAACAAACAGGGAACAAAGCTGGGGAAAAAAATGAGAAGAGCTGCTGAAACAAAGGAAAGCCATGTCGTGTAGGACAGAGAAAATGGCAGATGAGAAAGGTGCCAGAAAATAATAACACTAAGTGGAAACACGTACTTCAAACCACTGGGAGAAACAGAATGATGTGGTGGAAAGGAAGAAGGACTCCAACATATGCAGGTGAACAAAACAGGAAAGCACCCAGCTATCTCCATCACCACATCTGTTTCTGTATCCCTTTCCTACTGGAGACAGTGAATGATTCCTGATCTCGCTGACAGCTGCTCATTCTCTATGTGTCCATACCCTGGTGCACTCAGTGGTCCCACCATCTTCCACCTCCCACCTTCTCAACTAGCTATCTGGCTCATCACCCTGGCCCATATGACTGATATCCCGTGTATACATCTGCTTAAGTCCTGAGAAATGAAAAATTAAAGGCTTGATTTTTTTGCTGAAGTCCTTGTATCAAATACACGGAGAAGCTCTGCTTAGACATGTGGTCACCAGCCCTTCATGCTTTTTTGTTTTATCCTTCAGACGATGGTTTCCAAGCTCTGGTTCATGGTGGAGCAGCGAGGACAGGCAATAATCCTCAGGACCATTTTGTCTCCGTGTTTTTCTCTTACAGATTAGATGGTGTGAGTGCAGAGAGCTCAGTGGGAAGCTGTCTGGCTTGGCAGCTGTGGGTGGACCTGGAAACTGCTGCCACCGACCCCTCCAGCTCTCCTTTCAGAAGGTCCCCATCTGGTAGGGAATACATGGAATCTTTTGCATTGCCTTCCTCTTTCCCTCGGGAAGCGAGTGAGCAGAGATGACAGAAGAAAGGCCCAACTCCTTTAGCAACAGAAAATTGAGAAAGTTACAGCTATGCTTCTCATTAACAGGAGCTTTAATCTAAACACGTGGAAACAGTCCAAATGGTTTATTTGCCTCTGTCGAGCTGATTGCTGCTGCACGGGAGCGTTTATCTCTGAAACTTCTCAACTCTTGATGGTGGATGCAGCTTTGCAGAGTGAGTTAACAGTTGTGATTGCTGCCGAGGATTCGGTGTGGTACCAGTTTCGGGGCGACGGCAGGGGAATAGGCGTGACAGCAGAAACAGTGGGATGCAGCGAGGATAGAAATGCTAGTTCTCTCCAGCCTTGACTGTGAGATTGGACTGAGATTAGATAAAGTTTAATTGTTACTTTTGCCGGATTTGACTAATTATGTTTAACGGGATAGCATGTCCCAGGCTTGCCAGAGTAGAAATTGAGGGACCCGGTTTGAGTTCTTTATCGTTCCCATGAAAGATGAACTCTTCTGAAACAAAACCTTGTAAAGGATTTCTTAGCCTTTTTGTACTCATCGCCTTCCTGGCCTGGGAGAAGAAAACAACCAGCAGCAATAGTTGTCATGACCTTGAGCAAACTTGAGATACTAATTTCTTAAACATGCTGTTTCCTGCACAAACCATTTAATTTGTATCTTTATTTACATATATTTCCCAGTACATTAAATTATTCCATTGGCCAATTCTGCTATTTCGTTGACCCGATTTCTGTTTTAGTAACAACGTCTGGGTCACAAATGCAGTAACTGAAGAAAAATAGTTGCCTTGATCCTGGCCCTATCTAGCATGCAATTTGTTAGGTCCTGGTTGAATTGATACAACAAGGATGTATCACACACTTATTTTAATAAAAAGTTTTCCATTCTGCATGTCCCTTTATTCCCTGAGTGATCAGAGATGACAGAAGAAAGGCTTGAGTCCTTCAGCAATAGCACAAGGTTGAGAAAAATGAGAACAACGCTTCTGCGTCCTTCTAAAGATGCGCCTCCACCTCTGAAGCTCAGAATGCTCTTCTTGCCTGTGCCAGCCCCATCGTGGCTGCTCGGGAGACTTTGTCTCTGAAACTTCTTGACACCTGATGACAATCACGGTTTTCAGAATTAAGCAAGAATTCTGATAACTGCAGTGAATTTAGCTTGCTATTAAAAACAGCTTCTAATTACTTATGGTTCATAAGGCTTATTTCCTTCCAGAGCAAACCCAGAAAAATATGAGATTTTTTTTTTTGTTCTGTTCTGTTTTACACTGAGAAAAAGACCTTTCAGAAAAGGCTGAAAAACATGGAAACAGTTGAATACCTTGTTAGGATGTCTAAGTACTCTGTCATATTATTAAACTTGAATAATGTGATTAAACTCATAAAAGACAGTATTCCTTTCCAGAGCTTTTCTCATTCAAAAATAAGAAAAGTGTTAATTAATTTATCCTACTTCCACTGTTGCATACCAATATAATTGTAATGCACACATAGATAAACTGAGTGAGAGAAATGAAAGGACTTGAAGCTCTCCTTAGTTTTCCGAATTTCGAGTTGCCGACATTCATGCTTGTTCTTTACACTAAACTAAAAAGCAAGAAAAAGAGTTAACTGCCTGAAAAAAAGCCAGGAGCCAGCTACCCAATGTGATGAGATACTCTGTCTCACACAGATGATTGCTAGTATAAGGAGAGTATGAAAGAACGTTTCTAATGTATTTATATGCCTTGTCACTCCTAGTTAGAAATACAACAAGGAGCAGGTAAGGATCTCAGGTTAAACAAACACCACGGTCCTTTTTTTGATTCTGAAAGAAAATATTTAACTCACTACCCTGAAATTCCTCTTTTTCCTTTGGTTTCTAACACTTATTGCTGACCACGAAAGGCTGCGAAGGAAACTGTTGCCAGGACCAGTGTGGTATGGAGTTTGCCTGTTTCGAGTGAGTGCCCTTTGCCCAGTGACAGTGTCTTGGAAGTTGTGATGAGCTGTACAGCACAATCCTTCTGTGTTAAAGGCTTCATTTTGTTGTCAAGGAGACTGGCTGTTTTGTCAGATGCAGCTTTGAAAGTGAAGGAGTAACATGAAGGAAAACTATGTGTACTTGTGGTACCTAAAAAGACCCACTTCTCAAACAAGAAAAATTAGATTTCTCCTCCACAGGTACATCAGTAATGAGTTTTTTTAGTCATTCCTTAGTACCTCTGTACCGTGCTCTCAGATTCAATAAAATCAAGTGGCAAATCCTGTGTATCCACTACCAGGCAGATGACACACAATTTCTGCACTGAGACTATGGACGGTATAATCAGCTACAGTCCTGCTCTGGTCTTTGGAAAGGGCTGGTGGTTCATGTCCTTGTCCCACACTTCAGGGACAGCCTGGTCACAGGAGAGGGCTGGCCAGGGTTCCGTCTGGCCTTTTGACCAACAGATTTGTGGACGAGCAGATGTTCTGCCCTTTGTTTTGCTCCACTTTTGTGCTACCTTAGAAGGAGAAGGTTGGGGGGACCTTCAGGGCCTCTTGGTCCCTTCTCTCGCCTCCACTCTGGTTCATCTACATCCATGCCAGTCCCTGGAGACACTTGTCTAGCCTCCTCTTGGGGGTCTCCTTGGAATTTTAACCGTGTTTGGTATCACGTTTCCTCTCTTTCTTCAGTTCTTTGTTATAAATCTTTCTTTATAGAGATGGTATCTGGACCTTCTGTTGTGTTCACTAGCATTTTCTGGGCTTTCTCCGACTGGTCCATGCCTTTCCTGAAGCACAGGGCCCCAGATGAGGTCTGGCTCTTCAGGTGGAGCCTTACGAGTGCCAAGCAGAGCTGAAGGGCTACCTCGTGATGAACTCTACCCTCTGTATTCAGAGTTGTGGTTGACTATTTTTGTAACAACAAATCACATTGGGCACGTGGTCGACCATCCATCTCTTGCACCCCTTTTTTTAAATTTACTTGACGGTAAATTTTGGATAGCAAGCTCTCTGGATCAGGGGGTGCACCCAGCTTTGCATCCATCCTTTAACAGTCTTAACCATTTTTACTTTAGCTTCTTTATCATAAAGTAATTGAAATGACATCAAGGAACTTTAAAAAAATCAACTTGTGACTCACATCTCCTCCTTCACCCCTGTTCACAAGGACTGTTACGAAGTTGCAGGAGGTAATTTCATTGATTTGATACAGTTTGTTTTAACTTATAAATCTTGGCCATGCGCCTTTGAAAGCAGAGGAAGTTTTTTGATGTACTTCTGAGGACTTAATTACTCCTAATATTCCATGTTATGCAGAAAACTTAGAAAAAAACAACCCCAAAATCCAAGTTTCTAAAGAGTATTTAATTTTACAATGCTCCACATTCAGATTTTGTTTAGAACTGTTTTTATTTTGTCAATATTCTGGATTCATAAAAATGAAAATGCGTTTTATTAGACTACTGACTATATCTTTATACTGCTTGGATTTACAGCCTGAGCTGTCACTGACGGATGTGCTGGGATTTCAGAAAAGTTTCCCTGCTGCTCTGAGGGTTAGAAATCTTCCCACAATAGATTTTATCTATTGACACTCTTCAGTCGTTTCAAACTCATTAGGCTATCACAGCTATGGCATCTCCGAGTGAGGCTGCAACATCAGAAGTGCTCTGTACTTTACTGTATCATTATTTCATTTCATGAGGCACGGGAAGGAGAGGAACTGGGATGACAATCCACCCAACCCTGCCTCACTTTGTCCTTTCCCCCGTGCCTCTTTTACAGCTGGCTGCAAAATCACATGGCTGATCTAAAGGAAAGCATCGCCAATTTTTATAAATGCACCCCTCTTATCTCTCCCATGTCTCCAGCTTTACCAAAGAAATTATAACCTGCAGGTATCAAGCACAGGCATTTTTTCCCCGTTATTCAAAGCTGACAGTTACAATGGGTATTATTTGCCTGCTACCTTACGAGTGCACGGGGCTGGGGTAGGGAAGGCACATGCCGAGCAGAACCTCATCCAGCCACAAGGTGCCTGTCCCTAGGACCCGCCGGGACAAGGCAGGCAGCTGGCAAAGCGAACAGGGAGAGTGTGGGAGGAAAAGAAGGGTGACAGCCACAGGAAACTGTGCCTATGGATTATGGAGAATATGCAGCGTTCAGGTTTTCCTCCTGAGGCAGCGAGTCAGCAAGTGTTAATTTAATGGTGCCTCTATTCCTGGCAGTCCCCCTGCCTGCCCATTAGCAACTGGCAGTTCCCTGGCAGCTTCAAAGGGGTGATGGGTTTTGGGAAGGGAACTGCTGGGCTGCAGGACTAGCCTAGGGAAGCAGCCCCAGCCCTGCGAACCCACAGGAAAGGGAGCTTTACAGCTCCTCGTACTGGGAGCTGGACACAGAGGGAGCTCAAGGCTGGTGGAGGTGCTGGAACGGGGAAGGTAGGCCAGGAGGATGCGGCAGGAGGTCAGAAATGAGGTTGCACAACCAAGTTGGTGACAATAGATGCTCCTGGCAAGCACCTTGTGCCCTGCTGCTGGTCAGGAAGAGGAACTCCCATCCTGCATTGTCCTGAGGACAGTCAGTAGAGGACAGTTGGAACAGCCAAATACCTGAAACCTTCTCAGCCTGTCCTACCACTCTCCGTCTCTCATCCTCCTGGCTAGCTCCATCGGTTGCCAGCCTGGGTGCTGCATGGGCAGGGACAGAACCACCCAGATCTCCGTTGGTCAGGACAGGCTACTGGGCTTCTGGATTTGATGGCCAATGTCATAGTACAGGAACCCACAATGAATTTTTGATGGCCTTTAATGGATTTAGGTGGCTGCTCCTGCATTCCCCACAAAGGAGTGATGATCTACATGACCTACTGCAACCCGCTGCTCTGACTGGGTACAGTCCTCACTTCCACACACCTGCTTGGTACTGTTCCAGCCACGTGCCATGTTGCAGCTCCACAGCTAGGACCATGCTGTCCACCCACCTGCTGAGGCACCAACAGCCTCTACCCCCAGCCATGTCTCTTGCTCCAGATCCTCCATGCCACAGCTGTCGTTTACAAATAAACTTGCAGGTCTGGGATGGAAAGCAGCAAGTGGGACAGAAGTCTCTTACCAGTGATTTGATGAAGGTATTTCTGCCACAACATGAAAACTGATGTATCTTGAGGTTATATGAGAGAAACACAAAGTCAGAAAAGGTAAAGAATCATCTTTGCTGACCCATAAGATTAATATATAGACTTGAATCTCTGGGATACAGCTGTCTTCAAGGACAGGACTGACTTCTCTTAGCAACACCCATCCAATACGTACTGATACGGTTCAATGGGCTCTCCTTTATACAAGTAAAACTGAATCTTCAGTTATTGTACTTATCACAGAAGTATGATGTTGCTTTATGCAGGAAAGGACTCAGGTTTTTTTTTTAAACATGGATAAGTAACATTTTTGTTCAAGCGTTCATTAAAAATTTCAGACAGATCTTCCTTCACAGATAGAAGTACTTATTCTTCATTGCTCAAAACCTTAAGAGTCTGAGTGTTGTGCTTTGCATTTATGTCTGTGATAGAAATGAATGGTGTTTGAATGTACTTGTAGCTGGACAGATTCTTTGTGATGAGAGAGCACTTGGTGAACAGAAATGTCAGCTCCCTGCATCTGGAGGGATTTCAGAACTGATATTGGAGACCTTCTAGATTTAATCCACAAACCACTATGACAGAGAGAAGCACTCATATCCATTGGCGCCTCACCAGAAAACCGGGAAAATGCCATAAAAACATTCAAATGGGAAAATAAAAGGTAGATTTTGGAATTACGTTCCCCCCCCCCCCCCATTTGTTCACTGTTTTCTGTGGGTTTTGTTTGTTATCCAAATCTCATTTCAATAGGGATGAAGTCATAGACTTTAAAAAAGCTCCCACCCTGGAAAGCACTGGTGGCTGCTGGCCTACAGAGCTTTGTCCTTCTAGGAGGTGACTGACCCCAGATAACTTATACTGGCCTCTACAACCAGATCTGACAGCTGAGTGCTGCTGGGGCAGTAAATCCCTCCACTGCCATTGGGAGGCCCATGAGCAGAAAAGGCTGAACAATGTCTGAACTGAACTTCAGGTGGCTCACTGAGTGTTTGCTTTCCTCTGCCTCTCCATGGTGTACTTTAGCAGCTGCACACGCTGGGATTAGCAAGAATTATAGAACACTTCCAGCTGTGACATGGCCCTGATACTTCCAGCAATGTAAGATGCCTCCATCTTCTCACGTTGCTCTCATTTTTGCTGCGGAGCTATTCCAGTCCTCAGCACAGGGATCTTCCTGGAGGATAAATGGAAGATTCTCCTTGTGCAACAGAGACAGGAATTGCAGCCCATTAACGTGAGATAACTTTTGGAAACTGCAAAGAAAATGCCTCATAGAAAAAGTATTGGTTATTCAGGGAAGGAAAAAAGGCCCAAATCACTAAAAGGCTCAAGACAAAGACATATAGGAGGAGAACAGGCTGTTTTACAAATGCTTTCTCTCCTACCAACATCCTACCTAGGCTATACTGGCTAGAGTATCTCTGGATCACGTGTGCCTGGAAGTGTCTTCAGTCGATGTCAAGCATGGGAATGGATGCAAACTGGTTAAGGCATATGGATGTCTAACGCTGTACATAGATAACTGGAGGTGATTTTCAAAGTTTTCACAATAACCCTCTTTGAAGGTGCTTGGCTGGGCAATTTTCAACAAGCTGCAACACAGAGGCACATGTTACCTACCTACCTACCTATCTACCTGCCTGCCTTTAAACACCTTGCTCTACCCACACAGGCCAGTGGTTAAAAGACATTACAACTGGTGAGGAAGTTTTGGCTGTCCCCATGAATAATATGGACACGGCCCATTGCTTCCAGCAGAGAAAGGGGAGATGGTTCCTTCCTCGGTGCATTTCGGTACAGCTGCCATGGCCACTGTTCCCCTCCTTGCATCAGTGGGAAGGCGTAGAGGACCATCCCCAAAGGAGAAATCAGAATTCAATACATCTGTGGGACCTGTCAGAAGTGCACGTTGAAGAAGCACTGCAGAGCCCAAGCCTGCCAGTGGCAGAAAGGCCAGATTTGTTTCACGAGCCGTGACTGTGAAGCTACAGAGCTGATCCCCACTGGGAAAAAGAAGTTCAGGGCGTTCATAGCAACCTCCGCATTGCTTTCTCCTGGGATTTTAGAAGACCTTGCACAGTGGGACATCAACATGGTTTGGGTTTCACAAAACTACAGGGGTACAAAGGATTGCTATTCATAATAGGAGAGAAATAAACACCCTATGCTTGGAAGCTAAAATTGCCCGAGGAACAACAACTGCTTAAATGTCGCTGTTGTTGGTAGGAGGCTCCCAGTGCATCTCTTATCGGGTGTTTCTGCTTCTGGTGCCCAAAACACAGCTGTCTGTCAGATGCACTCCTTGGAAATGCCTGTTTGCCAGAGGGCAAATGTTTGACAAGATTAGACAGATCTGATAATGTGCAGAGCATTACTAAAACTCTGGATTTACATTGTTTTTTCTTTCTGAGCCTGCTGTATATGTGTTTCGCAAAAAAACTACGTGCAATTTTAGTCTTTTACTTTCTCACCTCCCATTCCTTAATCTTTCAAAACTGCTCTTTGAAACAAAGAGCATGAGGAGAGGAAACATCAGGTCAAACAATTTAATGATATGTAATTAACATTCCTCCAGCTGCCACTGGGGTAAGAAGAGACCTTGGCTTGGTGGCCCTTCAGAAAAAACTGTCCCAGTGCCGGGGGTTTGTTGAGACACTTTCCTCTGGGAAGTGAAGAGGAGTGTGAGGAGTACCTCTAACAAGGAGTTCTACAAGTTTCTGATTTCAGGTAGGTGCTCCTCACCCATTACAAAGCACCATCAACCTCATCGGTCAGAGGAAACAATGCTAGGAATAAAACCATGTTCTTAGGGAAGGATAGTGTTTTCCTGGAATCAAGGAGAAATGAGTAAGGAAAAAAGCTCTGATATCAGTACAGCTCTACTATTAGGTAGTGTAGAGTCTTTATACTAAAAATATCTAGCTTTACATATCATTACAGCTAAAAATAAAGGCAATGCATATTTCAGACAGAAATGCATAATGCTAAGAGTACTCTAGAGTAATGAGTTGTAACTCAGTAACATTCAGCGGACTTCAGCAGGAATAGAGGCATTTTTAATGTTCTTTTTAAATCTCTTCCCTTTTATGAATGACTCTGGGATTATTTAATAAAGCATAATTTCTAGAACGTGGAGCTGCCTTTCTACAAATTATGTCATGAAGTGACAGTTTATCCTGGAGGGACCCAGGAAGGACGGAGTCTAATTTTCTCAGTCAGAATCATTGAGTAGCTTCTCCTTGCTATATCGCTGAACATATCTCCACCACGAGATGGTGGCTAGGCATTCAGTGACCATGGCAGCTCTACCTCCCATTAGCCCTTTATCTTCTTCCAGAGAAGCTTTGGCTGCCCCATCCCTGGAGGTGTTCAAGACCAAACTGAATGGGGCTTTGAGCAACCTGGTCTAGTGGGAGGTGTCCCTGCCCATGACAGGGGTACTGGAACTCAATGATCTTGAAGGTCCTTCCCAACCCAAACCACTCTATGGTTCTGTATGATTCTATGATTCTTATTCACCTCTCTACTGTCTCCTGGTATAACAAGCAATCCTGCAGCAAAGGTGCAATGATGGTGAGCAAGGCTGGAGATACCGTGTGGAAATGGCAGAGGAAGGTAGTGATAGGGAGTCATGTAGGTCTTGTTTCTTCTTTCTCAGCTGCTACATCACTGTCATAGGTGAAATTTTCTTTTTTGTATGTGTGTTTGTCTCTTCTAATACCTAGTAATATTACCAAGAAATAACAATTTGTGATGGGTATGGGTTCCTCTTACCTACTTTCAGTGGTCAGACCTGGAAAGGTCTCTCTTTAAAGGGCACAAATCAGTTCCTCTTTGTTGACTATCCTGGGGTGCATTAAGCCCACTATAGCTAACCAGTGGAAAGAAGTGATTGTCCCACTATACTCAGCATTGGTGTGGCCTCACCTCAAGTACTGCGTGCAGCTTTAGGCTCCACAATGTAAGGATATAAAATATTAGAATGTGTCCAAAGGACGGAAAAAAAAAGGTGGTGAAAGGACTAAAGGGCATGACTTATGATAAATGGCTGAGTATGCTTGATTTGTTCAGTTTAGAGAAGAGGAGATGGAGGGATGGCCTCATTGCTATCTGCAACTTCCTCAAAAGAGGGAGTGGAGAGGGAGGTGCATGCTGATCTCTTTTTTCTGGTGTCTGGTGGTAGGACGCAAGGGAATGGCTTAAAGCTGCATCAGAGGAAATTCAGGTTGGATATTAGGAGAAAGTTCCTCACTGAGAGGGTGGTCAAGCACTGGAACAAGCTCTGCAGGGAAGAATTCATGGTCCCAAGCCTGTCGGTGTTCAAGTGTTTGCACAATGCTCTTAGATATATGGTTTAACTTTTAGGTTGCCTTGTGTGGAGTCAGGAGTTGGACTTGATGAATCTCCTGGGTCCCTTCCAACTCGGGATATTCTGTGATTGTAGATCATTGTGTTAGGGGCAATGCATGTCTGTGAGATGGTCAGAAGTTTATGCCATGACTGGTGCCCTAAATGACCTGTGGAAATCAGACCATGGATGTATTTTCTTGCTTCAGTGGGGGCGGTGTTAGTCCTGCAAGATTCAGTGGAGGAAAGAAACAGCAATGGAGGCCTCCCAACCCTTTCCTGGTGCATCCTTGTCTCACAGGTGGTACTTTGTCTGGGGTTTAAAGAAATGTGATCCCTGACTGCAAAAGCTGCGTTGGAAGAAGCTCGTGGTGTACACAGACCTCTATTACACATTAACTGATTCAACTAGTTTGCAGCAGTGACAGTGTTAATGGTGATTATTTTACTGGGTCAGAACAAAGCGTGGCATCCACATAAGGAGCTCTTGGCCTCTGCCATATGTTGATATTACTGCACCCATGGAGAGTGCTGAAGCCCTGGTGCTGCAGAGCAGAAACTCTAGCTCCAGGGTCCTGTGTCTGTTCTACCAGTCAAGGAAGCAGTGGTGTCATCTGAAGAACCCTCAGTTAGAGAGGCAAAACAATCCCCATAAAGGTTTCAAAACACATTTTATAAAATTAGTTTTAAATCTATTGCAATTAAAGTTACATCCTGAGAAGAAAGCTCATGGCTGCTGGATCTGCTGCACTGAGAAAGCTCCAGAGATAGCCATGTCTAATATTTGCATTTAATGACATCTTCTAGATATCATCTGATATTTTTTTCTGAAAAAAAGGAGTAACTATTTGTTTGTCTCTTTTGGTCACTGCCAGCCTGCATTAGATTTTATGGGTTGATTGCTAGTCCCTGAGCTTGTCTCAATCCACCCCATACATTCCCCTGAATAAGAAGCAATCTGAACTTAAACTCATTTGAGGAGAATTGCAATCAGTCATTAAGTCATTTTACAGTAAGAAATATTCACTCATTACGTAGAATGCCTGAAGTCTTGTTCATTTTTTATTTCGTTTTGAGCAAGTGCTCGGCCATGCAAACTACCGTCAAGCTTCTTCTGCTGCTGTACAGGGGCACCTAGGAAGGTGGTTCCATTGAAGATTAATTGACAAAGTCAAACCAGGTTTTCCATTAGGTAAATTCTTACAAACCTGGTTCGTGAGACTGTATGCGTTCAATTAGCTCTGTTTGTCTTTGCACACTGCCAGCACTCTGAATCTGCAGAGATAATGGATGTGATATAGATACGGCTATAAAGTTTAAACCAATTACTGGTAATGCGTTATTCAAAAAATGATAATGGCCCTATATAATGCCAGTTAAATAAGCACTGGGTTTTTTTTAGTCTTTAATGATAACAGAAGTCCCATTACTTCCCTACATCTATTTCTGTTTAAAAAAATGCTTAAGAAATTGACACTCAAGCCGCTATCTAGGAAAAACATACACCGGATACGTATATTGAAGGTGAGACCTTCGGTTTCTTTCAAAACAATGCTGTACATGAATAACACTGAAAACCCCAGTGAAACACAGCAATTGCCCAAGACTGCATTCACTCCCAAGAGTACAGAAGTTATTGTGCCCTAATGTTTATTATTTGTTCATATATTATTTGCAGTGTGCTCATGATCCTATGATTTTATGACTTGCCAGGCACAGCCCAGACTGTTAAAAAGGGGGTTTCTAGTTCAGGGATGGACTATAATAGAAAGACAAGGATTATGTTTTCTCTGCACCATAATTTGGTGCCTTCAGCAAAAAACTCACTGGGATATGTGATAACACAATCCAAACTAAATGTTCCGAGTAACAGACAGGTTTGGGGTAATTTGATGTTTCAGCTTCCTTATAAAACACTGATGATTGTTTATGCAGGGTCTCTGTAAACATGAAAGAAAGTACACAGAGTTCAGAAAAGCATTTAATCAGTTCTTCATTAAAGCCTCAAATGAGGATCATACAGAGGAAATGTAAGCGATTACAGCAAATCTGACCACATGGAAAGCAGATTAATACAATGTATTAAAACCAATTGTTTTGCACTGAGGAAGAACTGGCACCTCCCCAGTGCAAAACATCAACCATGAGGGAAACAGGTACCATTGAGCTAAAGTCAGCTCCAGAAAGTGAATCCACAGTTTGACAGATAGGATGAAAATAAAAGAAACTGGATGCCGTGGGAGGAAAGAAAGAGGGAGTGTAGTGAAGCGTGATGGCTTCTATACAGCTTCTTCAAGATGCAAGCCAGCAGGTAGGTTCCCAAAAGGGAACGAGAAAGGGCTTTGTGCTACTCACCATGGCAATGGTTGAAAGTCAGGGAGACAACTGTGAGTGAGATCCATAGTGCTGTCAGCCATGCTCGGGAGAGGAGTATTTGCTGGGTGCGCTGAACTAAAACACCCTGCCAAGCTCCGGAGAGAAGTTTTTGGTAGGAGCTCGGGGTGGCTGAGGTGGGGTTACTGCCCCAGAAAGAGGTGATGAGCAGCTCTGTGCTGATAGTTCAGCTCTTATAATGCCCACACTGTCACTTGAATTGAGGAGTATGGTGCGTACAGCCCAGTGAAGAGCTTCACATGAAAACACCTGGAACAGGAAACCTAGACCAAGGCAGGTTGTGTTGGGCTCAGGTTTGTCTTGGAAGTACTAGACCATCCAAGGTGGTCAATATGCAAGTGAAAGCCCAACATTTTCAGCAGAATTCTGTGCTAAATGTTATTTTAATAGCACTATCGAACATAACTTAAACTGATTATCTGAAGAGAATATCAGAAGGTCATGATAAAAGTAGAAAATTTCACATTATTTGCCCATTTTCTGGGTCAGATTAGGGCATTCTGCAGATGATTTGGTTTCAGAGCGCCCTGGGGGAGACCCAGATCAGCCAGGGTCACCTAGAGAGGAGAGTGTGTTGGTAGAAGGAGAGACACCAACTCTTGGAAAGTGTTAGCTACCAAAGGAGATTCTGGCATTGTGGGGGCCGGTGTCTGGCTTGTGGGAGCTGCCAAACCCTTGGTGGTGAAGCTAAAACCTCCTTCTGCAAGCAGGTGGCTCGGCCTCAGGGGAGACCCAGGGCCAGGGAAAACACCCATGGGCACTTCTGGCTCATGGCAAATGCAAAGTGTTCCATTCGCCACAGGGAAGGAGCACAGGTACGGGGTTCAGGTGACATGCAATAACTCATTATGCCATGGTAATTTGATCATACATCTAGCCTGAAGATGTATCCGTTACCACTCAGTGCCTTGCATTTGTGATGAGCTGAATGACATGTCCCCATCAGGCAGACATTTGCCTGAATGAGTAATGAATAATCGTCTGGAACCCCATTTTGTCGCCCTGTTGGTGTGAGCGGCCCTGTGGCTTTCCGTGGGTGTATTTGCAGGGGGGAAGAAGCACTCAGCATGAACTCGGATGTCAGAAGCAGCTTGTATGACCACCAGTTCTCATCATCCAAGAGCATCCCTGATTGAGGATCAACATTTCATGATTCTTCCTTGCTTGAATGCTGAAACTTTCCAATGAGCCGGGGTTTTCTACTTTATTTTTTGTTATTGTGACAAAAGGCAGAGTGATCTCCAGACCCTTTCAGAGCCTGATGCCATGCCATGAGGGATCAAAATTTAGAACACAGTTCTTGCCTGCCTTACAGGGCTAAATCATACCTGCTCTGGAGAGAAGGGCAAGTGAGTAGGAGGCATGAGAAAACCTCACCCTCATGCTCTTCCATGCAGATTGTTGGCTTCGCTGTTGGTTTTATTGCTGCTTATTGGTTTGGTGCGTGTCAGCACGTACAACGGTGCAAAGACAGGAGCTAACACCCTGCCCTCAGCAGGCAAGTGGAAATGAGGTGCCCTGAGGAGGCTGGCAGGTTCCAAACTAACATTAACGTCTTAATAATCTCTCAAGGGTCCTGAAACAGAAACAAGCATCTGAGAGACTGGAAGGGAAAGACTCAGCAAATGGAAATGTGAAAGGGGTCGCAGAGAAGCTGTGAGGGCAAGGTTTGGAGGGACAGTGGTGGCAGAGCACTGAGCCTTGAGTTGGGGCTACTCTCCCACCAACACTCATGGCACAAAACGGTGTGAGCAGGCCCAAAGCATTATCCCCAAAGGCTGACCCCAGCAGGGATTTTGGGGGTTTCTCCAAGCTGGGTGCACCCGGTGAAGGCAGTGGATTGCTGTGCTGGAACCACCCATGGTAAGCACCATGGCAAGGTGGGATGCTGCCACACCTCTTCAGCTGGGAAACCATGGTGCAAGGGCACCATGTGTGACTAAATGTCCTCTCTCCTACAAAAGTTCTCCCTTTGTTTCTTTCACTTAATCTAGCAGAAATTGTTCAGATCAGAACAGTTTCTTTGGGTATGCAGGAGGAGTTATTGGCTCAGCAAACTAAACACCAATAAAACTGGAATAATGAGCCATTATTTATGCAGTGGAGCCATTATGCTTTTATTTATTGCACTCACTGTAATTACAGTTTCACCAGACCTGACAGTAACACATCCTTTAATGATGTACCCAAAGAAAGGATTTATTTGAAAAAGAAAAATCCCACAAGTGTTAGTCATAACTTAACTTTCTACTGGAAATTTTTAGGAAGGGAGAGAGTAAACATAAATAATGGGTTTACTAAGAAAATAAGTTTGTTTGTTTTTTAACTCTTTGTCATGTTTCCACCCTCCCCATCACTCTGAAAGACCACACAGTGAAAGCTGCTGTTGTACTGCTAAACCCTGACAGTGGTGGTGGCTGCTTTATAGCATGAGATGTAATAAACCAGCACAGGCAGAGATGCTTGTGGAAAAGTCATTAATGGTACACAGAGAACCCCTCTCAGACAATAAAACTTGCCTTATGGCAGCTTCACCAGGTCTCTCATGTTTTTGGCGTCACCGGGTCTCTCACATCTCTCAGGTTTTCAGATGAGTTGTCTTTCCTGAGTTCCGCTCTGTCATCAAAATGTCAGTCTCCTACTCAGTTGTCGTCTAATCCACTTTTTCTTTAAAAAAAGTGAGACTTCACTTGTAAATTTGATGTAACCTGCTATTTGTTTGGCATGTTTCGCCTATCAGATACCTCTGTGAAGACTAGCCTCTTCATAAATATTAATATAAAGGCAATACCTTACCTGGCAGGAGAATGCATAAATGGTTAATGATGAGCTCTGTCTCCAGTGAACTCCCAGACCCCCTCCCAGCACCCACTCTGAACCAGAGCCTGCCCTCACCGGGCACAAGGACTAATTTTCATTGAGAGCATGTCTCGCTCAGAGTGGGGACAGCCTCCTGTACTTACTATCCGCAAAGAATCACAGAATCACAGAATCTTCGTGGTTGGAAGGAACCTTTGAGGTCATCGAGTCCAACCATAAGAAACACTGAAGCCTCAGTCCTTCTCTGCTAGGACTTACGACTTTGCAATATCACCATCTGACTGTTTCTCTCTTTCACCATGATGTTCAGAGGCCCCAGCCCAAACCAGGACCCTGCGGTGTCAGCCACACAATGACCACACAGAAAATGCAGCCACCTGTGAGATCCACTACAGCCATACTCGACCTAAGCTTGAATAGTTTTTTTTTTCCAGTGTATCAATTAAAAATGAAAACCCCATGGACTGGATAAACCATGTAGCTCAGTGCAACCTTAGAGATCTAGATCTGTGCTGAGCAGATCTGTGGTCAGCATCCCGGGTAGGAACATGTCTCAGGACATGCCACTTCTAGGTCTGCACAGAGAGGCCAAGCAGTAATCCTAAACATGGCGGGACTTCAAGCACCATCGTTCTGGATTGGATTGGACTTTCTTCCAGCACCTTTTCTTAGAGTGATCTGTTACTTGAGGAATCGCTGTTCGACTCAGGCACCGGGGGCATCCACAGCAGTGCATGTGCCAAGTGTCCATGTTGACCGGGTTGCTGAAGAAAACTACAGGTTGCTCATAGCCAGGGGAACATGCCTGCATTTATTTACATCTGAAAGCAAGCAGGCAAAACTTAGAATGATTTGTGGCTTTACAAACCTTTTCTGAAACTATAAGGCACTTATCACAGCCAGCCCTGGCATCCTTCCTCTCACGTGGTTTGCTGCAGTGACTTGTCAAGTGTTATCTCAGATTAGGTTGTTAGCTCTTCAGGACTGAGATGCTAGTCTCTGCGATTTAATGACGTTCATTGGGTCACATAGACCAGAACTATTTAAGAAAAGCTCCAGGAGTCCCCTTTCTTGTGCTGAAAGTAGTTAGGGATTCAGAATTTGCTTTCTGCTCCTGCTCAGCCAGAATTCCCAGCTGTGCTGAGCATTCGTGCCAGAAGGCATCAAGTACATTAGCCTACTTGCAGAAAGGGATGGGAACAACAGTGAAGCAGGGGAAATCAAATAAGCAGCCATGGAAAAGTTGCTTTTAATATGGACCCAGGTCTATGAAATTTTCATTAAATGATTCCTTGGGCAATGTTAAAAGAACAAAAGAAATATTTGGACCTATAATTGCTCCTTCTGCAGAGGTAGCAGATTGATCTGAAATCCCAGCATGAGTTTTTCCAGGAAGAGCAAGTTATGATGTCACAGTTAACCTCTTGATGGTGTCACCAAATCTTTTTGAGTCTGTAGTCTTCACCAGGTTTGTAGGACAGATTTTGTGGCTATCTTTGGCAAGATAGCAAAGCCAAAGTTTGGTGTGGTGTGACCAAATGGTGCAACCAAATTCAAGTGGCTGCCAGAGCAGATCTTAGCACCAGTAAAACAGAAATTACAAAGGTGTGTTCACCAGAGTTTAAACACAAATGGAGCAAGATTTTAGTTGCTGGCAACAGAACCAGAACAGGTTGCACGTGAACAGTGGTTCTGTCCATCTGAATGATGTGGATGTCAGTACAGCATCTGTGGAGGGAGCCAGGAGACTATTAATTACTAAAAGGGGAGCACAATTCCAAGTTTATTCTGTAGAAAAATCGACACACATAAAAATTGATGTATTTTTCTGGCCAAGATCAGGTCTGTGCTGCAGCTGGGGCTAAGCAGGGCACATCAGGTCTCTGGAACCTGTGCATGCACGTGGGATGGTGGGTGTATTTTTCCTTGGAGGATGCTTTGAAAGGCTGCTCCCTTCCTCTCCCTCGCTCCTCTTCCTCGTCACATCCAGGGCAGGAGTTTGCAGTATTAACTGCTCAGTGCAGAATACAATTGCCACAGTAGAGAGGGCTACCACAAAGGAACTGCTGACTGTGCTTTGATGGGGTAGAGCTTGGGGAGGTTCAGGGACAGCGAAGGTAGTCAGAGATACAGAGGGACTTTCAGACAAAGAGCTACTGAGTAAACTAGGGTCTCCTTCCATCTGAAAAGTAGGTGGTTGCCAGAGGATATGATGAAGGCCTCTAAACTCGTGAGCAGAACTGGGCAGCTGAATAAGGACTTACTTTTCAGATCTTCTCAACACAAGAATGAGGAGGTGTTAAATCAAACTGGTGGGTGCTAGGTTCAACACCAGCAACACAGCAACTGACTTTTTGATTAGCGTGTAGGTTTACTCCAGAACACCTCAGCACATGATGTTTAGAGATACTGAAAGTTATGGAGATGAAGAGAGCTCAGTGAAGAGGCGGCTCTGAGATCAGAGATACCATCAGGTCCACTGAGTTTAGAAATACTATAGGAAAAATGTCTGGCTCAGGAAGTTCTTGAACCTTAAGGAGTGGGGGGGCAGGGAGAGTATGTGGGGGAAACATCATATACACTTGTCCTGCTCCTATTCATTTCCTTAGGCATTCACTTTGGCCACACTGAGAGACCTGCTATCAGGCTATATAGACCTTTTGTCTGGCACAGTAAGGTGGTCTTACGTTTTATACACACTCACGTGTGTATGTGCATAGAAAAGTTAACAAAAATATTAGGTGTTTAGATGGTCTGTTTATCATGTTGGATGACATGTTTTTTCATTGTATATAACATCTATCTACCAATGCTGATAAATGACTTATACTCTGGTTATATTGTCCACCAAATTTCAGCTGATGAGATACGTTAAAAATCTGAGCCTCAGGAGGGGGATTAGCCATTCAGAAAAATCCAGCCATTGAGGTCTTTAAATCTTCGATGCCTCTAGTCAGGTGTGCTTTAGCCAGACACAATAGAGAGGCAACACGATGAAATATTAGGATGTGGGATTTTCAGGATGGAAGATCCAACAATTCCTTCTGGCCTCACCTAACTTAAAGAGTCTACAAGGCATAACCATCTTAATGTGAGCTAGACACCTAAGGCTCACTCTGTAGTCTCTTGAGAGGAACTGGTTTGTTCAGGAAATAATTCACCTGACTTGTTCCAGCTACTTGCCTTACGATAAGGTGAATCCTACTCTAGAAGTGTGTCTTCTCTCCACTGACTGTACAGGAAGCCTCTGGGAAGCAGGTCAGATGTTAACATTTCCAAGAGTTAGATCAGTCTCATCCTGTGAGTCATTTCCAGGTCTATTTTTCTAAAAGTGCCAGGGAATTCACAACTCTACCAACATCTTCTATTTTTACATTATAAGCTCCACAGGTGTACTACTATTCTTGAAGAAAAATACCATGCCATACTCAGTCATGTGATCAAAACTCCATGAATTCAATGACATCTCACAACTGACTAATTTAGTCACCTGGACAGATGTTTTGATGAGATTCATTTATTTAAATCTATATGTAAATGTATTTCCTATCTTGGTAAGCATATTGGCTTTTTCTTAAATTCATTGTAAAGTAAAATGAGAACACAGAATTCTTCAAAGATGCTCTGAGAATTATCTTGTCTGCCTGTTCAGAAGAACTTCATGGAAATTCATAAGAACTACAGAATTATTTCAAAATCAATCACAAGATATATACTGTACACTTCTGTTTATTCCTTATGCTTGGATTGAATTCAACACCAGAGAAAAATGTTCAAGGCCTGGTTTCTTTATTAAAATCTGGAGTTCTTTGTACAGTGAGACATATAAAAAACAGTCATTCTTTCTTTCCTGAAGTTTGATCCCTCAAGAGAAACAAAATCAAACTGACCTAATAACACAAATACAATCCCATTACTTTTTTTCTTGCCAGAACAGGTCAATGTGTTTTGTTTGGCTTCCCACATAAATTTGAACGTAGGTATTTTCTAAAGGGAGTCAATGAATGCAAATAAAACCTAGACTTATGGGTCACTCTCTAACCTGAACCGATGCAAATTCTGTGCAGTGTCGTACTTGTGGGCCAAAGCTCAAGATAGACCGTTTTACCTAATCTCTTTTCATCTCCCCAGACTCTCTAACCAAAGTGAAATGAAGGTGAAATAGTTTGCTGTGCCCAGGTGTCATTCGTCTTTAAGATGCATTCACCAGTAAAACATTCCTGCTTTTAAGTTTAAGCACATCGTATGGAACAGTTTGATTATACAGGCAGATCTCTTGGGGACTTCAGCAGTTCATTTTGGGGTGAAAATCTGCCTACCCATCCTGTCTGGATACTTTATCCAATGTGCCACGTCAGCAGACTGATGCGTGTGAAGGGATATATGTGTGGAAAGGGGAAGAGGGGAGGTCAGTGTTGCTGTAGAATCATAGAATGGTTTGGGCTGGAAGGGACCTTAAAGATCATCGAGTTCCAACCCCCCTGCCATGGGCAGGGACACCTCCCACCAGACCTGGTTGCTCAAAGCCCCATCCAGCCTGGCCTTGAACCCCTCCAGGGATGGGGCAGTCACAGCTTCTCTGGGCAACCTGTTCAGACTACAACCTGTACATCTAAGTCTCAACCACACAAGCACATTTGAGGCAAAGGTGTGTCTCACTGGCTGACCAGGGGACTAGAAAGAGCTCCGATTCCCTAGTCTGAAGGTACCCATGACAGGCTGCTGGTGGTCCCACCAGCTGGGCTTACTTCAGCCCCACGTTAGAGCAATAACAGCAGCGTACCTGTGCACAGAAGCTGTGGTTTAACCTGAACTTTCTAATTCCTACTTTCAAGCACACAGATAAATCTGAGCATTTTTATTACCTGAAATAGTCTCTTATTCAGCCATAGACTCTAACAGGTAATGTTAGAAATTTCATAACCACTTCTTAGGTTTTGTTTTCTCCCAAAGCAAAAACTCAGCTGCATGCATGCAAGTTTAGAGTAGAAAATAGGGATGGACCATGTCCTCCTCTACATTTTGAGCAAATAGGACTTGACCCTGAGGTAGGACATAGGCAGCAGAAACATGAAGGATGAGCACTGCTACTACACTGTTCCTATTATTTCATAGATCAGGATTCTCTTGTCCCACAGATCCTGAGAGTGGGACTTAGGTCACTTAATATCAGACATCTAATTTGGAGCTGGTCACATCAGGTAAACTTTATAGTCAGTGGAGAGAAGTAGTCTCTGGTAAGATAACACAACTGAGCCATCCTGGACCCCCTTTTAGGACTACACAAATCTCCCACAGGGTTGCCATTTTCTGCCTATTATGTATAAAATGAGCTTATGGTCACTAGTTTTGATTGAAATATATAATTTTTAGAAGCTACATTAGGGTGAATGAATTCCATTCTTTGCTTTAAGCTGTGTCTGGGATGGCTATATACATTTAATAATGTTTCAGATAACCTCCATTTTCCCTAATCCTCCCCTAATAGGAGAAACAGAAGCAGATTTTCCATCACCCAAACCACAAAAAGGTAAATGGTAGGTAGTTTTACCTATGTCCCTTTACTTTTATGGGCTGAGATAATAAACTACTTTCAGTAGAAGACTTCTACATAGAGAACGCAAACCAATGCTGTGGGATTCAGGGGGCAGAGTAGAGTCCACAACAGCAGAGATCTTTTTTTGCACCCCCAAGGAAGGCAAGCAGTGTGGCAGAGCTGTGGCAGAAGTCGCCTCAGGCGGGAAACGTGATGCTGTGAGTGACACCCGCTCCCCGTCTGTCTGGAGAAAAATAGTCTGTGCTGGCGAGTGAAGGAAGAGTGAAGGGAAGCACTGAATTTCTCAAGAGGAAGCCAGAAAGATGCACTGATTTCTTCTATTGGACAAAGATGCCAGCGTTAAAAATTGGAATTGGTTTCTTTTTTTTTCTTTTTTTTTTTTTTTTGAGCTGGAGAGAAGTCTGAAAGATAATTTTGTTACTGTAAATGACAGTGCTTAAGGCAGAGACTTTTTAGCATCCATAGGCATTAAAACTGCGATGTAAGTGGGAACAAAGGAATATATTTAAAATCTACTTGGATACAAAATAGTTGATAAACCACCCTATAATTCTCTCCACTGCATGGTGTGTGCTTCCTATAAGGAAGGTGTCTATTGTTCATGCAGAAGCTCTGCCTGTTTCAAGAAAGAGGAAAAATAAAAGTTGCATTTACATAACAAAAAATGTGTTTCAAAAGATTCAATTGGCCAAATTCACCTCTGGAGGAAACTGCCTTTGCCATCAGTGAATTGGTTTGGTCTGAAGCACCTAAATCTTAAAAGCTGTTAAAGAAAAGATGGGAGTCTTGGCTGTCTTCCCACAAATTAAGAAGCTGATTGCAGAGTCTCTCTTAACAATATCAGACATTTGCCTCTCATCTGTGAATATCACTTAATCACTTTTCTCCAAAATGTGATTTTACAAAGATGTGAACTGATGAAGTTTCAAGCTGAGTATTTACTTCTGGTGAGATCACCCAGGGATTTCTCAGGAGATGTGGTTGGGAAGCTCTGGCCCTCTAATTAGGATGAGGATAGTTTGGCAATACAAAGCAGAGAGACACTTTGTTAGCAGAAGAATATATGAAAATTGTTCAAGTGCCTTTGCTGCCCTTCCTTGCTGCTATTGAAACATGGAAATAGCTACCTCAGAAGTTAATTGTGTACCTAAGGGGAGCCCTAAATAGCAGTATTAAATACTGTGTATAGACAGGATTCCTTTTGAATAACTCTTCTGAAAAAGTTCCCAGAACACATGCCCTTGTATTCGGTCAGACTGGTCATTTTCCTGAATTAAAACACACAGTTTCTACCTCTGTTTGAGATACGACACCTCTACCAGCATCTGGTGAAGCTGAAACTCTGATGCTGTTGCCTGTCATTCTCTGCAGAGTACATATGTCTTTTAGTATATGTGAACGCTATCTACAGGTAGTATATATTTTATGATATTTATTTTCCTTAATTCTCCTTCTCCAAAAGAAGGAAAAGCAGTGGAAAGGTACTTATGTGTGCTCGGTGTTTTTTCACATGTGCAGGATGCAGCTACGCATCTAAAATATGCTGGATACACTCGGAGAAGGGACATCAGGGTTTGTGGATGCGTTCATCTACCTCTGGGAAGCGAGGCAAACAATCTATTGCTAACCTTAATGCTAACCGGCTGCTGGGAGCATGCGGGGGGTGGATGCTGAGATCTTGGTGTTCCCACCCTGAGAAGAGTCCAGGCAACATTGGGAGCACTACAGACAAGCTTGGGTGGAGGAATGAGTGGCATGTGTCTGTATTTCTACTGAATTGTTGGAGTGTATCACACGTCCAGGAACTCTGATTGTTAGTGACCAAGCGTGGAGTGCTCTTGTTAAAGTTGACCCAGCACCATTTGGGGAATTTGCCAGACGTCAGCCCTGAGTGACACTCTGGAGGTTCCCAGAACAGCAGAGACCTGTCTTTTGGTGTTCAGCTGGTATTCAGGTGTAAGGGAAGGGTAACTGGTACCTATTGCCAATCTTTGGTATCCTCCTGTGAGGAGCAGTGTGTGCACAGTTCCACTGATCCTTCTGTATTTCGTGACAATTTCATTTATTGTCTCTCTGCATTTGCTTTTATTAAAGCGGTTCACAGAGGTGTCGTTCCTCACTTTAGTTCAGTAACGAAACTGCCTACCTCATCACTTGCTGTGGGAGAGGAAAACAGATGTCTCAGGCTGTTTTCTTACACTGTCTGTTTTTCATTGTCTTCATACGTCAGCTTTAGTCAACAGGGGAAAAAGTACTCTTAAAGTGCAAGCAAGGGAATATTGTCGTTCCTTGGGCTCGTTCAAAACTCTTGAGGTGCCAGAAGAGTTTCATAAAGAATATACCCTGTGTAATGGCTTCTATGAAACTGCGCTTCCCTCCCATCCATCAGGATTAAACCAGATTTATGCTGAAACCAGTCTGCAGAATATATTATGTCTCTGGAAAAGACATATACATGCAGATCAACAGCAGCCAGCACTGGGAGCTGAGTAACAAAAAGTCACTCTTCCTCCCTGTTTGGGAGGTATTTAATCACCAGAGACTATCCTGTTCCCACGGAGTTCAAGAGAAGTAGAAGAGGATGCCTCGAGCTTTCAAAAATAGCCTGCCTTAAAAATAATATCAAAATGTCCATGGTATGAGACATATGAGAAAGAGAAGCGATATCGTGGGGTCCGTGCTGCAAGTTAGCTGAGGAACACTAAGTATTCATGAAAAAGCAATACAGCCCAACACTGCGTGAAACTCCTTTGACAGTTTTACCTAAGTAGCATCTGCCTACCTTTCTTCTGAAACCCCACATTTCTGTGAGCTTCCTAGGATCCATCAGAGCAAATAAATGTATTGGTCTAAAGGCCTGATTTAAATGATGGAAATAGTTGTCTAGAGGCAGCTTTTATTAATGATTTTTCGAATTTTAGTTCACTAAATTATTATTTTTAGGTCATGATTTGAAGTGACGATATCATTCCAGGATATTTTGACTAAGCTGATCTCTCTCTTTTTAAAGGAAATCTATGCAAGAGTCTAAGGCATTAATTTATCTCTAGATATGATAATTAGCCATTTAATATCCATTGGCATTTTCCTGCGGCTATAAACTAGTGGCTACAAATCAAGCCTGTCACTTCTTTACAGTCCTTCCCCTCTACAAAATAACAGCCCAATTTATCACCTCATTATACAAATTTTGTGCCAGCATATCTTCTCTCAGTCTGTGGAACTGCAGAATGAAAGCGAAGGCACGCAATAGCATATAAATGTCTCAAAGTCTTTAGAATTCACGGTTTTCCTAGTTTCTCGCAGTACTGAAAGTGCCATTAATTCTTGGTGAATGGTAGTCTCTACTTTGGCCCCTATTTTCCTCCACTCATTAGTTCTTATAGTAGACATAAATCAGAATATCCTCCTGGATCAGCTCAGAAATCTTCAGGCTTTTTGCTTTCCTGAGTTCACACCTGCTACATCTTTCCAAATGCTTTTCCTTAGTGGTTAGAGAAGATCTCTTTTTCGAATTTTCTCCTCTTAGAGTGTCTCCCAAGGAGCTCATCTTTGTCTCTCCTCCCTCACTTTGATTTCTCCTCCCTAAGCCCCCACTTCTTCAAGTCTTCAAGATATCTCTGAGTCAAAACTAAAACTTTGTTATTTTCGCCTTTTCCATGTGGTATTTATCTCTGTTTCATAAACTTTCAACTTTGATATAAGTAATAATGCATAAATTGTAATACTATTCTCACACCTTATTAATCTTATATCTCACAACTTGTCAGAATATTTTACTTTGCACTTATTTCAAGGAGGGATCCAAGTGTGACCTAGATGGGAGAACGTGCAGTGGTTTTGTAGGTGCTACCAGTGTGGAGACAATGACAGAAAGAAAGATAACACCCTTGTGGCAAGCCTGCCCTAATTCCACTAACCGCTAGTAATAACAAAATAATTTTTCTGTAAAAAAAATAAATATTCATGTGCTTCTACTTCCAAAGAACATTTTCTCCTTTTCATCTTAAGTACGGTATTCCCAACCTGGATTTTGTTCCAAAGTCAGGGTAACTTGTTTTTCTTCATGTATTACAGTAAATTTATGAAAGTTTCACCTTCAGAAAAGTTTATTGCCTCCTTTTTTTTCACTGACGGGCAGTCTTTCTGCTCCAGCCCACGGTTTCACCTCAGCAGATATGCCTGCGCTCCCTGCACACCCACCAACAATCCCTAGAGATCTCATCAACACAATAACTATCAAAGGTTTCCCCTAGTTATCTTGGTCCTAAAGCATTCTATATGCCGTTACATACGTGCACATGCCATACGTGGGAGGGGTGACAAGCTGTCTTTACTGCCTGCCTGTTTGCAACAGGAAGGTTAAAGGCTCCAGAGTTCATTAGCCATCCCTACTGAGAAACCTTTCTCTCTTTTTTTCTTTTTCCCAATCAAACCAAAAAACCTCCCTCTCGGTGTTCATTATAAACCCCGCACTCCAGTTCTGCTTCAGCCCGACCTCTGCTTAATGTGCTTGAGGTAAAAGGATCCCACAGTCCATTTGGTAAATTACTGTAAATGTTCTGCAGGCGCCCTCTGACAGTCTGCGCGGAGCAATTAGCAACTCTCTTTTTCCAGAAGGGTTATGTACAAACAGTTCAGGCCGTAACTGCTTGTGACACCCTCGCAAGGCCGTGTAGGACACAGCGCTCGATTAAGGCTGTAATTTAACACTGGGGCTGCTGCTGCCCGTGAGGCTGTTTCCCTGTCTTTTCCGGTGCTGCAGAACCTCTCCTGGGATTCCCGGGAGAGCTAAGTCATAAGGGATGATCATCACTGGTTTTAATGCCACTTGTATTGGTTTTAATGCCACTTTAAAGCCACTTTAATGCCATACTTGTATTGTATTTAATGCCACTAATCATTTTCACTGTTTATGATCTTAGGAAGATGCTATTAAAAGAGTACATGGCTTTATCCGGCACGTTCAGGGTGCAGGAAGAGAGGTTTTCAGACTGCATGTCCCATTGGGCTGCATTGCTTTGGTGCAAGGTCTACTCTCTCTGGATTTGTAACCACACTCTGCACCTGCTGCCTTTGGATAATTCAATTCCATGCTTGGTAACTACTGAAAATTAACAGGGATATTCTATATTTAAAGATCAACTCTCTGAAGTCACAGGACAGAGAGTTGAAGAGAGAAGAGCAGTTTCTCTTGCCCTGTCTCTCCAGCTGTGGTTTGTTGTCATGCGTTGGGTTTCCAACTCCACAAAGATCAACCTCACACACTTGTAGTGTTTGATGGGCTCCAGATGTCAAGAAAGAAAAAGCAACAAGTGACCTTTCCGCCAAGAAGGTGCCCCACCTTTGGTGACCTTCTTTGCTTCAGAAGATATCAGAAGCTTCTCAGCATCATTAGCAGTAATTAATGATTCCGTCTAGGGAAAATAGTTTACAGTGTTTGACACTTCTTCTGTGACAATAAGTGTCCTTAGGCCCCCGAGGGGGAAAGCAGGGTGGGGAAGTGCAGCTTAGCTGCAAAGGAGGGGTTCCCAGAAGTGCTCAGTGTTGGCCCCATCGCCATCCCACTGAGCTCCGAGTTGAACAGACTTCACAGAGGCAAGATTAGACCCACAGCCCCCACCTCGGCTGTTTGTCCTCCCTCACGTGGCACCACAGAAACCTGCAAAAAGCCAGAAGTTGTAGAAACCCACTTTTCTTCTGCTGTCAGAACTGTCTAATCCAGCAGATGGTGGCCAAAGAAGGTCCTGTACACCGCTGCAGGACAGGGACACACCTCCCAAGAGGGTGACCATCCCTAACCAGCACCTTGGTGATGCTTTATCTGCCCGGCTGGGAGACAGCCCACCAAGGGAAGGCTACAGACCCTGGCATGCTCAAGGGTCAGACCACCCAACAACGTATACTACTTAAAGCGCGTTGGACTTTAGCATCATGGGAACGCTGACAGCGTAGTTTGCAATATATAACCTATTCCTTTTTAAAAGCTTCAGATTTTTTTTCTGATATCTCCTTAACCAAATAGGAAGTGTCCTGGTTGGACTTAGTAAGTGGCTGTTGCAATGCCACTCGTCACTCACAGTCACTGTGTGGGGTTGGGGAGAATTTGTAAGTTCATTTGCACATTTCTCAAAAGGTGGGTTTCAGTTGGAAACAGTCGTTGTTTCCAACTGTTAGAAACAGCTGGAATGAACAGTTCTCCACAAAAGTAAACTAATTTTGTTACAGATTTCATAAAATGCATGAAATGCAAAGCTTTTGGTAATGAGTTGTGTGTTGATTCTGCCTTACCTGAATATTTTGAGTTCCATTTCAAAATTAATTTTACTTTGTTATATACTTTAAGATCTTCGCTGAAGAGATTAAAAGGTGAAACAACCATTTAATACCTTCTGTGGTTTGATAATTATTATGGTAATTTAATGTCATAAGACATTTGGAACACCTTTCTATTTTATATAGTTCAGAATAACTTCTCCCAAATCTGTGAATTTTTCATGAAGGAAACATTCCAACTCCCCTCCAATTTTTGAACTAATTCTGGCAGTTCTTGTTAGTCATGAAGAAGGATGAAGAACAGAATGAAAGAGAAACATATCTTTCTCTGAAACATTCAGCTAGCAAATCACGGAAAAAAGAAAAAAAACCCAACATGTCACAATGCAAGGCTTTCTTTTACCATTATAAGTCTGAAGACATTTTTTTCTTTTTAGGCTCTTTCCTTTCTAGGGTGAGGAAAATGAAAAAAAACCCAACAGAACAAAATGGAAGACACAAAGTTTATGCAAATATTAAAACTGCTTTAAAATATAAGTTAGTTTTATGTGTTTAAAGAATATGAATTACAAACTGGGACTGACATATCTATCTGTCAAGGCTCACTGACAGTGTGAGAAACAATCTTCCTTCATCTGCTGAGTGAAGAAGAGGTTTTAATCAGAAATCAAATAGAAAGAAAGAGCGGGGCTGATGTGTGTGAAACTGTGGGTCCTACCCGAGCACTGAGGGTTTCAGTGCAAGTTGCGGCCCAACCTCCTGCTCTCCTGGTGGGAAGCTCTTGCCCTCAGGGACATCATGAGAGATGTTTGTACCTTCAGTCTTATTAAGCTTCAAAATTAACATGATATCAGGGTACCTGCAAGCCTAAAGCAGGCATTACTGCATCAGCTTATCCTCAGATTTGTAAGGGGTTTATCAGGGACGATTATATTTATATGTCTCTATCTATCTATATCATCTATATCTATCTATATCTATACCTATATCTCTCTATATATACCTATATCTCTATACCTATACCTATATATAGACATGAGAGAGATATACACACAGATCTGTATCTGTATCCATACCCGTATCAAATAAAAGTTTAACTTTTGGACTAATCGATTGAGAAAATATGAGAAGTTGTTCTTCGCTTTATGCTTAAACATCCCAGTCCCATTAGCAAAATGTTAGTGATCAGCTTTTGTTGGTTTTTTTGTTTTGTTTTTTTCTTATTTAAACTGACAGACAAAAGCAAGGCTTCTGTGTTTTTCTCGCCTTTTCTGATGTGAGAGATAAATGTATTTCATTGTGATTTTGTTACTTGAAAGTAAATATGTTGCAAATTGTTCAGTTCATAAGTGACAGACATTGGATTTTCTGTTTAATATGGTTGTACTATAGGCATTAACTAGGAAAGCTGCCTGGAAAAGGAGTAAAGAAGGTGATTACATGAAGTTTAGGGTGAAACCTTAATTTTTTCTGCCTGTGAACACAGTACAAACTGTGGAGCTGTCAGTTTTACCTCTTCATAAGGGTGAAGCTGGATATAGTTTCTCCCGGCCTCCAAACCTTCAGGTTGAGATGTACTCATGGTGTTCCAATGCAATGAAACCTTGGGTGAGGAGCAGAACTCGGCTTGGGTATTGAAAACTGCCAGATCAGAGCTGATATGGCTTTTCTTATCATACTTCCACTTATAGCAGCCGACTGCTCAGCGTCTTCTGCAAACTTTTCTTTGCAGAAGTTCATGTTTTCAATCCATTTGTGCAGCGAAAATAGGGCCTAATCCATTTAGAATCCTCCACATTGCTCATGAACAGATGAGCAAACAGTGGGGTCAGTTTGGTGTCTAAAGCTGTGCTCAAGATATGGTCAATGCATCATATCTGAAAAAGAATTCACCAAAGATGGGGGAAAATTATTTCTACTGTTTCAGTGCCATGACTGATCTGCAAGTCTTAATGTCAGTCTTCTTGTTGTAATGGGTTAATATCTCATGGTGACTTCTCAGTCATTTCAGGTTTGGGCATGAGTATTTGCTGTTGTGGCTAGAGTATTGTCTCTTTTTTTTTTGGTGTTAAATCGTACTGGTCTGCTTTAGGAGAAGTAGGGGTTATCTTGCAGAGCGGTGAAGTATATTTTAATATTATTTTCTCATAGCCCATGGGAGCATGTGGTGATCTGTTGCTGGATTTGATCTGTGGTGAACTCATTAAAGTGAAGGTGGTAGTGTCTTACCCTGGTGTCTTCTCGCAGATCTGTACATCAGCTTTAGAACTGTACTTGTGTACTGTACATGGGGCTGCATGTGGTAACTCCTCTGGGAATAATGTGTTTCTCACATAACCTTAGGCAGTTGCTGCTGGTGGTGTTCTTTTTTAATTTATGCTGTAGCATTTCCCTATCATAACTGTCACAGCTTCACTGCTGAAAATTGAAAGAAGCCCTAAATCTTCTAAAATCATGATACGTTTAAGTAACTCAGCTAAAGCTTGAATCTTTTATTTTACAATGCATGATATGGAAACTAAGGCTTCTTTATGCTTGAAATCCATCAGAATAAATTCTGAAAGGCAGAAATGGGAGATATCAACAAAACAGACATTTCTCATTTTCCTTATACATATAACTCTGTATCTGATTCCCATGTTTCTTATAGAAGCTCAGATTTTTTTTCCACGAAGATAAACCCCAGAACTTAATGGGCTTTTTTAATTCAGCTTCATGTGTTGGTAAAGCGAGTTCTTACCATGCAGTGGAAAGGAGATGATAGTTTGAAACCAGCTCCACGGTCCCTCAGAGGTTTCCTCCCCTACAGTTCTGTTTCAGGTGATCTAAACAGTTTGGAGCGGTGCTCCAGCCCTCTGATCATCTTCGTGGCCCTCCTCTGGACTCACTCCAACAGGTTCATGTCCTTCCTGTGCTGAGGATTCCGAAGCTGGACACGGTACTCCAGGTGGGGTCTCACAAGAGCGGAGTAGAGGGGAAGAATCACCATGTGGACCTGCTGGCCACGCTTCTTTCCATGCAGCCCAGGATAAGGTTGGTTTTCTGGGCTGCAAGCTCATGTCCAGCTTCTCATCAGCCAAGACCACCAAGTCCTTCTCCTCAGGGCTGCTCTCACACCATTCTCTGCCCAGCCTGTACTTGTGCTTGGGATTGCTGCATGGTAGGATGTGAATAAGAATAGAATAGAATAGAATAGAATAGAATAGAATAGAATAGAATAGAATAGAATAGAATATTTTCAATTGGAAGGGACCTACAACGATTATCTAGTCCAACTCTGTGAACACTTCAGGACTGACCAAAAGTTAAAGCATATTATTAAGGGCATTGTCCTCTGTTCGAGTGTTTGTCCACCCTCTCAGTAAATAAATACTTCCTAATGTCCAGTCTAAACCTCCCATGCTGCAGCTTTGAATCATTCCCACATGTCCTATCACTGGGTGCCAGGGAGAAGAGTTCATCCTCTCCACACCCCCTCCTCAGGAAGCTGTGGAGAACCACGTCATCACCTCTCAGCCTCCTTTTCTCCAAGCTAGACCAGCCCAAAGTCCTTAGCCACTCCTCATAGGACATGCTATGCAGCCCTTTCACCAGCTTTGTTGCCCTCCTCTGGACACATTCAAGGACCTTCACCTTCACCTTCACCAAGGACCCTAAGTTTGTGAGGGCACACATAGTGAACTGCACACATAGTGCTCAGCAGAAGAACAATGCCATACATTCACTATTTGACTAAGTACTTTCTCTGCATGAAGAGTGGCAGAACTTACCTTTCTTGTTACTACTTTTTTTACTTTTCACTACTATTCCACTGCAATAGTAACAGTGGGAAAACTTATTCTGCTATCCTCACTCAAAGGCAGTTTTCTTTCCTTGTGTGCGTTGGGTGCATGCTTAAAAGATTTCAAAGTGTGATTTGCCCTTACCTGCTGAAACAAAGTGACTTCAGCTCGCGCTGTGGCATATGCTGTGTTTCACAGCTCTTGGGGTTTCTACCACAACAGAAGGTATCTTGTGTGGTACTATTATGCTGATGTATTATTTTATACAATTGACTTTTATGTCTTCATGAAATGTTTATGTTTATTCAACCAGCTCCATTAGCTGTCTCCTAGTATGGTAGCAAGGCTCTAACGCAAATTTCCTGCAGCCTAAACAAAGGAGACAAGTGCTTGAAAGTGAAGTTCTGTATGTGGTACTGGAGCTTCAAACCCTTCAGCCTCCCTAAAGGAGGGCACAGCAATTCAGGTACTCCTTAAGGACTCTTATCAGGCCCTGACACACTCAGAGCCAAGAGGAGCTGGACAGTCCCCAAAGCACACGCTGAAGATGGGGAGGATGCGCTGTGAAGTGCTTTGGTGCCCATGATCCCACCTTTGGCTACCATATCCGAAATACCTACTACAGCCTTGGCCTCACCTGTCCCAAGTCCTCACTGGCTTTTGACTGTCCTCACCTTTCCTCCATCCCTCTCATCTCAGCGCTCACTGACCACCTGCGTAGGAGTTTGCGGTCCAAACTGGACTTTAGTGTCCTCCACCAGGCTGCAGCTGGGAAGGTTTGGTGGGAGGTGTACACCATGGTAAATAGTATTTTCTTAATAATACTTATCCCACACTATCCTTCCACTGCAGCATTCAAAAAGCTGTGCCTTCACTGTTTCAGCCTGTCTCTTTTTTCTAAGCAAACTGGGGAAGTGTGGTCCATGTATGCCCTAAGAACACTCTGAATCGCTAGGACAGTGTAAGCAGTTGTCCAAAATAGTTCCCTATGTTGAGGCACAGTAACAGGTTGCCCAGAGAAGCTGTGGCTGCCCCATCCCTGGAAGTGTTCAAGGCCAGGCTGGATGGGGGTCTGAGCAACCTGGTCTAGTGGGAGGTGTCCCTGCCTATAGCAGGAGGGTTGGAACTGGATGATCTTTAAGGTCCCAACATAAACCATTCTATGATTCTGTTGCTCACCGTGGGACTGCTGCTTCTAGGTCAGAAATAATTCGGTGCGACTGTTCACTCAATTCCAGCTCCAGTTTTGGCTAACACACAGCTCACGCTACAGACTGATGTGTGCTAGGAGCATTGCCAGTATGTCAAAGCTAAAGCAACACATGGGACTTGAGGGACAGGAACAGGAACAGATAAAGGTCATTATGCAGCCATTATCACTGGCAGCTTGCTGTCTCCTGCAACCATCATACTTGTGTATTAATTGCCTGTCAGATTCTTCAGAATTCACTAACTTATGGAAATGGTATAGACCAAATGTCCAAGGTGGAAGTGATGAATGTGTCAACTTACCCAAAAAGCTTCTGAAGCAGATCCAACAGTGGCCAGACTGCTGAGGCTCTTGTGATTCCTGGTATGATACAGAGGACACCCACACCGTGATGGAGAAGGAAGTATGAGCACCCCAACCATCAGCTAGGTAACCATTTTGCTCATAGGTGCAGGGGTTACAAATTGCAAGTTATGAATTAGAGGTAGAAACCTTATGAATTAAGCAGTGAATTATTGAATTTGCACATTAGGCCATTGTTTGATGTGTTTTTTTTTCTTTCATAATGAACTCATAAAATAAAGTTTAATTTATAGGGTATATTGTCCTGTAAATTAGAGAGATCCAAATGGACTGTGACTTTTGGCCATGTTAAGCCAAAGATGAAACATGAAGGGACCACCTTTTCCACTTAAGTTGATTAATAACATTAAATTCTGGGGAAGAAATATAAGAAGAACACACTGTCAGTAAGGCAGTTTCATATCATGCCTTAAATCGAATACCTCTACCTGAATCATTTGCCACTAACTTTTTAAAGATTAAGTCCACAGAATTCCCCATGACAAATAAAACATTGTTAGAGACAAGAAGAGAGAGGCAGATGGGTTGAATACCTGGGCTCTGAGGAAATATTTTCCCAACAGCAAAACCTGTGAGTAGTCAGAGCAGTCTTTGGAAAGTGATGCTCCTCTAATGTACATCCCCTGCTTATCCAGCTCATCAGCTTCCAATATCTGTCTTTCAAAGCAAAATTTTCATGTTATGCTGCTATTTTTTTTTGTGTATGTCACTATATGCAACTGCTTCAATTTCTTTGTCTTCAGTTTGGGAAGAAAGCAAAGCAGAAATGAACAGAAAGGAACAAAGAGAAACCAGGTTAGAGTGGAAAAGTAAGGAATAAGAGGGACCAGAACTGAAAATGAGCAGAGAGAATATAATCGTAGGAGAAACAACAGATGAATATTAAGATGTACAGATCAGTCAGATAAACACTTGGATAAAACCTCGATTAAAAGAGCTCATTGAACTTCTTGGAAGATTAGCCTCAAACTCTCCTAATAGCAGCTCTCTTTCTGCCTCTTCAAAAAATCCTGCTACAACAGAGACCAAAAGCATCCCTTCTCTGTTATGTCAGATGGGACTTTGGGGCTTCCTTTTCTAGACTTGTGGAGAGGAAGAGACTGCATGGACTCAAGATAGCCATGGAATGGAAAGCAGCATACTTAGAGATATCAGATTTGATATATGTAGATGTTGCATATTGATTTTTATCTTATTACTCTTTACTGAACTAAAAACTATTAAAACCAGAAGAGAACGTTTTTACTGAAATTTTACAGCTTCACTGAAACACAACATGCTACTGCTCTTGAGATCTTTGTTAAGTTTCATTCAGCTTCAGGTCTCCTCCTGTTTAAAGTACACACTTTAGGGTGAACTGAATGTCTCCATGCCCCGTCTACTGTATTGATTATATTTCCATCAACCATAATGGTTGCTTAGATACCTAAAATGCTGGCAGACACCTATAGCCAGGTGTCTTAGTCTCCAGCTGAATCCTTCCCCTTCTATTCTAAAGATAAAATAGAACCAGTTAATACCATGGTTGCATTAAGACTGAATACGGTGATAATTGCATGTTTTATCAGCTGTGGGTTTTTATTGTGATGTTTCTTATTATTTTAAGCAGTAATACATTAGAACGGTTTATAGAAATAATGACATTAAAGAGAAAAATAATTTCTAAAGGACATTGAATCCACCTACTGATGAAAAGCATGTGTGCCAGTGAGGTTATCACGCTTTTGCCATATTGATTCCAGTAGAAAACAAATCAAGTGTATACAATAGGCAAACAGGCAGACAGTTGCTATCTGGTTGACACAATTAATGTGTATACCTTATTATGAACAGATCATCAACAAGCAAGCAAAACTCTCTTCAATTTTACTAATGTATTGCAATCTCCTCCCTGGGGAAAAAACCCGTATCCATGGTTCTACCAAAAATATGTGCATGTTATCTATTCTTTACGCTCCTGACAGCTTAAATGTGTGTGACATTCTAGACAAAAGAAATTTCAACTACAAACAAAACCAAAACAAACTCACAATCAGTTTGGAACTACTGCAGCATTTAAATCCTCCCTTGGTCTTAATATCATAAAATTTTGATAGTTTATCTCTTATATCCTGTATCAACAAAAGTCGGTATAACTGAAGGGAGAACAGTTGAGATAGACAACATATTTGTGGGTCTATGCTTGAACTGGGGTGGGTGGAAACCTCTTAAATGCAGCAGAGTCAAGGGACCTTCTCATAAGACAGCCCAGATGAGGGCTAGAGCAGAGCTGCTGGAGCAGCTGGAGCAGCCCTGCAGTAGCTTTGTCCAGGTGAAGTCCCAGGTAATGAACTTGAGTCCCTGGAACGGAAGCATAGACCATACCTGTCTGCAGCCCTCACTATCAGCATCAAGTGCAGCTCTAAAGAGGAAAAACTTCTTTAGTCATTCCGGTTTGGGGAGACACTTCAAATATTTTTTACAATTTATTATTATTTTTGTTTAAGTCCTTAGTACAGAATTGCATCTGAAAGCCTAGAAGATCTAAAGCAAAGGGAAGACTAACTACTCATGGCACCCTGTAATGTATTGTAAAAATATAATATCCACAGAGAAAGAAATCAAATTAATGAAAGATTAATGTTGTTACAGGCAGCTCTATTATATGATGTATCTACTTACTTTTATTGAAAGTCTAGAAATATCTGGAAGAAAAGGCTAATGAATCATTCATTAACTCTTTTAAAGGGTTCAGTGATGAGCCTATGACCTATCTTGGCGAGCCTACATTTTTATTTTCAGAGATTTGCTTTTTACATATTTTAACGGTCAGTATGACTTTGAAGGACAGGGAGAGTCAGAATCTGTCTTTGTTTTTCCCATTTATTTTTGCCAAGGAGACATCGAGAAGCCTAACAAACTTCTTGACAAAGCTGGCAAGTGATTCTGCCTCGCAATTCATTGCAGCGTCTTGCTGCCAGAAGATCTTTGCTATTTAGTATCTGCTCAGTTTACATTTTCACAATTCAGTTTCTAAAGGCAGGAGAACACACCCCACCCTCTGTATTGATCTTGACAACTCTCCAGCCCACTACCCCGCTCCTGGAAGGGTCTTGGTCATCTGCACGGGAGCAAAGAGGCTCAGCCCAGGTTACTGGTGCTGCAGCACCAGCTGGGGCACAAATATCCCCTTGCACCCTGCATAATTCCAGAAAAAAACAGTTACATCCCACTCCAAGGAACAGAGGAGATGTCAGTAGTGGAATTGGATGGGGAGGTCTGGGGGGGAGACATGAGTGGACAGAAATCAGTAGGGGGGTGATCTCATCACCTTACCTAACCACCCTCACCTGCCAGCAGACACGTGCTCTAAGACCATCCTATAGCAAAGGAGAAATGTCCAGAAGACAATTCCTCTCACCTGGCCTAGGTTACTATTTTAGACTGAAATAAACCTCTGGTCCTTTCATCTAACCAGGGTTTGCAGTTTTGGTGTTCTTAGGCTACTAGATGTGTGACTGATGGAGATGCAATTGAAAGGGCTAAACCTTGGAAACAGAGGGATCTTGCAGGAAGGGGATATGGGAGAAGATGAGGGAGGATGAACAAGGAGAAAATTCAGGGTAATTGAAGAACATGCCTAAGAGTCAACTAAAGAATATTTTTCAGTATGAAATATATCCTTAAGTACTTTTTGTCAACATTCCAGCTGTCAGTTTTGTTTCTTCTCACTTCGTTTACAAAACACGGAGCAAAAATACACATTTTCTAATTGCCTGGAATATGCTCACTTAAAAGCTGTATTTTATTTGTGGAAGAAAACAAGGCATGGCATTTATATTTAGATCCACATTTCCATTAGAGGCTTACAATGTCAGCTCCTGATGTGTTTCCTTGTCCACACCTGGCACTAAGCAGAGATCATTATCGACATACAGAAAGCCCCAGATATAAGGAATGGGATGCATAAAAAGTTTATGCAATACATTTTCTCAAACCTCCAGGAAAAATATTGTGAAATATAAACAGGCAAAGCTAGTGAAGTTCACCTCCTCCTGTGGCAGGAACCCTCAGTCGGGCTGCAGAGCCTGCATTGCACAGTGCCAGGGGACGTGTTTCGCTGTTCAGCCAAGAAATAATCTCTATTTTGTTAGAAATCCCACTCTGTTTTAAACACCTTTGTGGGCTAGATTAAAAGATTCAGCTGACAAAGTCACAGTGCAGCAAACAGCACGAGGAGCCTTTGGCTTCAGAGGAGGAGTTCCCCAGCCACCGTGCCACAAGCCGAACCAGCCATTCCCAGGAAGACAGATCCTCCAGCCAGGCTGCCAGGAAAGGATGGGCTGGAGAGTGCGTTGGCATCATTTGTCCCAGTCTTTCTCGTTGAAATTGAGACTCATGGTTCCCATGGTATTTTAGCAGCTATCATCAGTGTCTTGCAGAGCTGATGAACCTCTTCTAGGTTCGTGGTGGGGTTCTTTTGTTTGGGTTTGTTTTTTTCTTTTTTAATGATTCCTGTCATAATAGAGTTCTGGAAAAATACTGTGTTTAAGAAAGCGAAAAATTGTCATGAAATCCCAGGATTTAGGTCCTATTACACTGGGGAAGATAATAAAAATAGCATCTGGATTTTATTCTTCTCCTTCGGCAGGTTGTCACCCGGTCTGATTGGTACAAGCCCAACAGAAGCTCTGAAGACCTACGTCCCCTAATCAAAGCAGGTCTAATTTATTGCCAATTCACCCAGCTCTTAGTACTGGATTTTCCTTAGCCACAGAGGTACTGGGTCTCTTTGTGTTATGCCTCTTACCCTGTTAAAGCAGCCACTCAAGAAGTCGATCCTTGCTCCTTCTCTGCTTTGCCCTTTTGGGATGAATAAGCAGGAGGGCAACCTGAAGCTATCGTCCCCCTGCTGCAAATAGACATATCAAATTTCTGCTTGAATCATCTTCTCATAAACCCATAGTAAACTTGTTAAGAACCAGGTGGAGCATATCATATTGTAAGACGTTACAGGCAGCTCCCAGATTATGTATGAAAGGTCAGGCCCGAGCATCTTATTATTCTGTAATATTCTTCAAGATGTCATATGAATTCATCAGTCTTTTTATTGCAAGTCATTAATTCAATTGCAGAAAATGATGAACTGCATTTATTTAGAACATTTTGGGAATAGACAATGATGTTTTTCACCTGCACTATTAACTTCCTTATGTTTATTGAAATATGCTTGAACTCAGATCAAGCATCTAAGTGGAACTTCATTTTTCAGAACATCATTTTTTTTCTGTCAACTGATAAATTCAATTGTTTGGGGTAAAATCTGTCTTCCGTTAATATACAATGGCAATATTTCTTTTCTCCTTCTATTTCTGTGAAAATGAAGGCCTTAGCAAATTTGTAACTGGCTTAAATTGACTGGAAAAATCGTATGGGATATTCCAGAAGAGGTTAGATTACAGACTGGTTAACGAATGTCTTGCAATTTCATATGCGGAGAGAAATATAAACTGGGTGCTCTTTAATCAGGAAAGAAGAACCGGAGTTTATCATAAGTATTGGCTGTTTAATATTCCTTACACATCACGTAAATGTAAACTAGGATCTGCATGTATCCATTTTTCTGTCTGCCAACCTATCTTCACATGGGAAATGAATCTAGCAGAGGACACCCACGTTTATGCTCTACAAAAGTGAAATAATGTCTGAGATCCCACTCAAATATGGAAAGACTTCAGGATTTCAGCTCAGTGGGATGGATCCTGCCAGCTAATCCGTACAGTTATAACCAGACAAGGGGCTGCTGTAGCCTCACACCTTCCAGGGAAGCTGCACCTCCTCACTGGTTTTGCTATTTTGTCTTCCAGCAGAAAAGGCTGGAGAGAGCTGGGACAGGGGCTTGCAGACTCCATGTCCAACAGGCCCTCTCTGGGGATTCCTGATTCTTTGCCTCTTCCCCAAGGAGCAGAGGTGTTGACGGCTCCTCAACCACCGAGTGATGGGTTTCTCCAGGCTTTATAAAGCTGAGGACCCTTGGGGGTCCTTCAGGTGACCAAGAGCCACCTTTGCAGCTTTCAGGGAGCTGCAGCAGCTGCCAAGCATGCACTTCTGCCTCGTCTCGGACTCTGCCATCGGGGGGTCCTGGCTTTGGGTGCTGGCAGAGATCCCATGGAGAGGAAAACCTGCTGAGCTTTCAGGAGTGACTCCTGGGCACTAAGTAGCAACCAAGTGGCTGGTTCTGGGCACCAGGTCTTGTATCCCTCTTGGGAGAAAAATACAAGTTACGAAGGGCACCACCAGGAACCTTCTAGTGCTTAGACCACAGTGGGACAAACGTAGCTTCATTACCTACTGCAGATAATAATGTTAAAGGGGAAGCTGGCTTTGAAGGAGTTTGTCAGAGTTATGAGACTGAAAACTGGTGTGCTTATTAATCATTTATAATTGTAAACATTTCCTTCCCCAGACACAGTGTTTCCTTGCTCCCTGTAAAATTCCTCTCTCTCAGGCACTGTTATTCCAGGTATACCTTTCCCCTGCTGCGAACTGCCCTGAGTACTTTCTTTAATATCTCTCTTGCACTCCTTTCTAGCAGATAGTCTTCCAGCTGGTTTCTCAAGTGACCACGTCATGCATTTCAACCATGTGAAGCAACTGGAAACAGCAGGCACCAATGAGAAAAATATCCCAAGAGCTGACCCAAGCAAAAGGAAGGGAGAGTCTGTTCCAAATGCCCAGTGAAGAAATCAAGCAAGATTTCTTCTTTCTTGATGAAAGCAAACCAAGGTGGATGTGAATATCTGTTCCCAACAGGGTGTCAGCTCTGATAACCACTATAGCTTCAGAGCTATTGGGACAACCAGCCCTTGGCCACCTGGCAGAAGCTGGTGGATGTTCATGTTGGTTGGCACTTGTCCTTAATTATCTGCTACTGGCCATGCCCATTCTGCAACAGCTTTACTACCTCCTTCCTAGCAGCAGTCCAACCACAGGCTGCAGCAGCCCCAAGGCCAAGGTGCCCCAAGCACGTCTCCTGGCTCTGCTGAAAAGGAGGATGGCTCCTGCAATAAGCTCCAGGCTACAGATGTATCACCATGACCTCTTGCAACCAGAAGAGCTCTGTGACCTGACATTCGTACTAACAACAGAGACAAAATGCTGTCTCTGAGAAAGGAAAATTTTATGTTCTTGGATTACCCAAAGGCAGGGATTTTGAGCATTTCTGCTGTTTAAATTTTGTAAAACTTTCTCTAGATGCTGAGATAGAAAACATTACTGCAATACAAGGTATTATTTTTCTCTCTCTGATTCATGCCAGACAGCATATAACTGCCAGTGAGGAGCCCACACAGATTCACGAGCTTGTTTTCATTTTAATACCATTTTTGGCCTCCACTCTAGCAAGTCAGACTTAACTTTACAATTCCCAAGTAATTCTTGTGTACACAAATTCAGGTAAATGTTCTTGCAGAACTTTAACTCCTCCTCGTTACTGGTGAGCTGCAGGAATGAGGCCCTCTTTGATAGTACATGAAAGGCCAAATCTGATAGTATCTCGTTATGAAATGTGTTTAGTGAAAGTAAGTTTAAAATCTGACTGAAGCAATATTCTTGAGATTATTTATTACTATTCTCTAAAAAGAAAGAAAGAGCTAGGTCTCCCTGGAGATTCAATTGACATGAAATAATTCATAGAATCATAGAATCATAGAATGGTTAGAGTTGGAAGGGGCCTTAAAGATCATCCAGTTCCAACCCCCCTGCCCTGGGCAGGGACACCTCCCACCACACCAGGTTGCTCAAAGCCCCATCCAGCCTGGTCTTGAACACCTCCAGGGATGGGGCAGCCACAGCTTCTCTGGGCAACCTGTTCCAGTGTCTCACCACCCTCACAGTAAAAGATTTCTTCCTCATATCTAATCTAAATCTCCCCTCTTCCAATTTAAAACCATTACCCCTTGTCCTGTCACTACATCTCCTGAAGAAGGTGCTAAAGAGGTGCTACATCGCAGCAGAAGGTGCTAAAGAGTGGGTCCACTTTTAATGGGAAGTTGGCAAAAAATTGGCAACCTGGTTTTTACAGCTTTATCTCTCCATCTTCTATCCAAAACATGGATAAACTCTGCACCCCTGCCATTACCCAGGTGAAGGGAGGTGAAGACACTTCATTTAGAGTCTAGTGGCTAAAAAAATGCAATTTACTATGCAGACCAATTTGGAACTTAGTCTGACATCAAACAATAACAGGGATGATGTTACCTGGCAAATAGAGCCAGAAATGTAGACAAAAATAACATCCTTAGCTGAGATTTTATTGAACTCTGAGCAAAAAGGTAAAACCACATCTGAAGAGCTAAAAGTTTTTCCTTCATCAAGAAAAATAACCCATGGGCTTTTATTTAACAATAAGGGGCAAAGAAAATATTCCAACAACAGAACTACATTTGCCAGTTAGCTACTATTTAATGTATGTACTAGCTCTATGTGCTGTGTTTAGCTTGCACACAGACAAGCTCTGGGATGAATTACTCAAGAAAGTTCAGCTGTTAAAAAATCTAGAAGAACTGGGAATATCAAAAGATGTGGTACAGAATTGTGAGTAAGATTTGCTGATCACAATTATAGCTTTGTTATCCTATTCAGTTAGGAAACAAACCACCTCTGGCTATTTTGAAAACAGTATCTAATAACTGAATTCCATTTTTGTATTTCTGAAATACTTGGAATCTGTTTTTTATTTCATAAAAGTTACCATCTTCATATATATTTTCCTATTTGCTCCTCAGAAGAGAACTGCATTACCTTTCCTTCACCTCAGGAATGCATAGGCACCAAGATATCTATGGCAACCTGGTAATAACTAAAGCTTCTCATACAGATTCATAACCATCTAAATATTGGAACAAAATGCTCTGCTTCCAGAGGTGGTGGATTTTGCAGGAATTATGTAAAATACAGTACTTCTTAAGCAGATACTTAGCCAGGGTTCCAGTGCTTTTTTTCTGTAATTAATGTTTTTGGTGCAGTTACTTTTCCTCTGTGCCTCTAAAACAATGTGAGCGATGCCAGAATGTCATGGATCTCTACTTTCTACTAAAGTCAGGAGGTCTGAATACACAAAGTGTTCTCGTCATCACTCAAGGCAACTTTTGTATCTGATTAAATGGATGATTAAAATTACCAAGTGTTAAGAGCCTAAGTTTCCCATCTAGTCAATAGAGAGAGGTAAATAATTCCAAAGAACTAATTAGAGCAACTAAGTAAACAGTACGAGTGGCTCCCCAATGTCACTAGCTCAATTAATGAAGAAAAATTGCTTTTGTAGAAGTATGTTTCTGTACTGATTTATAAACTAAACATTGAATACTGCCACTTTGTAAGTTATTCATGATAAGTATTTGCACCTTGGCATATGCTTTCCTCCAGACTTAAGAAAGTAAGAAAGCAAGTTGATATTCAGAAAAACACACAAGGGTAAGAAATCTTGGCTGAAACCATTTAAAAGCACAGTATGGGCACTGTGACCTTGTTCTGTTCCTGATGAGATCCAAGATTGCTTTATTAGTTAGACCTGAAAATTAGCAGCTACGGATACTTCAGAGAGCAAAAATTTGAAATACTGCTTTAAATTGAAAGTATTGAATAACTTCATTTGGGAGTGCTTGGTAGCTTTCTCCTGGTTCATTAATGAGGGAAAAGAACCTCTCTCCAATGAGTCTGAGTGCAATTAGAAATGTAATCCTCTATGAAATACACTGGGAGGTGCAGGGGGAAAAGCTCAAAGGAACAGGAGCACAGCATCTGAGGTGCCAAAGACAGATGGAGCACAGCCTGGTTAAAAACCCCTGGGCAAACTGCAGCCTTTTGGATAATAGTTTGAACAGTTACATTTCTGGTTGACTGTCAAAGTTTGAAATCATTCAGGAATGATGGTCGATGGTTGGAACCAATGATCTTAAAGGTCCCTTCAACCTAGACAATTCTATGATTCTCTGAATGAGAGATTGTAAAGAGAGCCAGAGGTTGTACGGGAAGACCAGAGGAAAAAACCCAAAAAACTGGGAGGAGTGGCCGATACACCAGAGGGTCATGCTGCCATCCAGAGGAATGTCAACAGGCTGGAGAAATGGGCTGGCAGGGACCTCATGAAGCTCAACAAAGGGAAATGCAAAGTCCTGCACCAGGTGGAGAATAATCTCATGAACAAGTAGAGGCTGTCTGACTGGAAACCAGAAAGGAACCTGGGGGTCCTGGGGACCTGGGGATCCTGGTGGGCACCAAGTTAACCATGAGCCAGCAATGCACCCACACAGCAAAGATGGTCAGCAGCATCCTGGGCTGCATGAGGGGAAGCAGGTCGAGGGAGGTGATCCTTCCTCTCTGCTCAGCACTGGTGAGACACGTCTGAAGTGCTGGGTCTAGGTCAGGGCTTCCCAGCACATGGGAGACAGGGTCATGCTAGAGTGAGCCCAGCAAAAAACCCAAGAGGTGATGAGGGGACTGGAGGATCTTTCATGATGAAAGAGCTAGAACTGTTCAACCTGGAGAAGAGAAGGAATGGAGAGGGACACAGCCTTTTCTTGGTGGTACCCAGTGACAGGACAAGAGGCAGTAGGCACAAATTAAAACCCATGAAATTTCATCTTAACATAAGAAAAAAATTGTTACTGTGAGAGTGGCCAAACACTGGCACAGTTTGTGGAGTCTCCATCTCTGGACATTTTCAGACCCTGACTGGGAACAGTCCTGGGCAACCTACTCTAGCTGACCCTGCCTTAGCGGTGGTGTTGGACTACATGATATCCAGAGGTTCCTTCCAACCTTAACAATTCTGTGAACCATTTTGTTGTACTATGTGACAAGGTGAGTTCAGGAAAACGATAGGATTTCATTTGAATGCAGAGCAATTTGTCTTGCCCAAAGTGACAGTCGCGCTGGACACTATGTGCCAGTCTGTGTGAGATACCAACTTCCATGAACCAGGTTTAAAAACAATATTGCAGATTGCAAATGTACTAGATGATCTAATAAAAGATATTGCTGCTACCCAAAAACATGGTCGAGCTCATCTCTGCACAGTCACTATTCAAAATTAAATGACAGTTCTGCAGCAGAAGTTTTTTATTTGGGGATAAATCTTTTTAATTGTTCCCTACCTATTCTTGTTTTTGTATGGCTGTTAATGTCTTTATAAGATGGCAAGTAGATGAGACACATTGTTCTTCATTAGTAACAAAATGTATTACAGGAGAGGTACACTTGCAAAGAGCTTTGCTGGGAACTGGGTGTCCTTCCTCAACTGGAAAGGGAGAATCCCTCAAACTACAGCCGTTGGGGCATTACAGAAATTACATCCATTCTCCTGGGTATAATTTATATAAATTGTAACATAAAAATGGAAAACTGAACTAAAAAGAGTAACTCATATGAAGGAGAGAGATAGACTGCACTATTTCGGTTATGATGGTAAATTTTTATTTCTCAAACTGGTGTGGGATCTGGTATAGTACTTCCTGAAATTACTTGCAAATAATTTTCAAGCTCTCTAGCTAAGGGAGTAAACCATTACATTTAGGGTTGTAAGATAAACAGTGCTATTACAGCAGAAGTGTTTTTCTTTTGTACTTCCAACCCCCTTGCACCACCCCCAGGAGGTGCAGAGATTGAACAAGTTCATTGGCAGAGAGAGATGGGTATGTTTAGCCTTGAAAAGAGAAGGCTTAGGGGGCATCCGACTGCTGTCATCAACTACCAACACCGAAGCTTTAAATGAAACAGAGCCAGGGATCAGCAGCAGAAAGCCCAAGAGGTGATGGTCTCATGTTGGAAATGTTGGTCTCATGGGAATTACAACCAGACCTAAGAAAAATATACCCCCTGTGAGGGTGGTGAAGCACAGGTCTGGGCTGCCCAGGGGGATGTGGGATCTCCATCCTTGGAAATTCAAAACTCAGGCAGACAAGATGCTAAAGAACTGATCTACCTCTGATCTAACTCTGAAGCGAGCTCTGCTTTGAGCAGGGAGTTGCACTATGTGATCCCTAAATGGCCCTTCCAGCTTGAACTATGGTTCTACTGTGTAACTCCAACTCAAATATTTCTTATAGATCCTAATCCAGTAAATCTCTTAAAATAAATCTACTAGAGACACTAGAGGAATATAATTGATTTCTTTGCTCAATCTAGTTGTGAAAGATACTGATAATATGAAAATTATTGACAAGTGGGAAAAAAAAAGATAATAGCTGTAGCTGCAGCTCATATGTTTTAGTGTTCTTCCTTTGTCCTTTTTCAATTGCAAGCTCCTGGAATTCACACAGTGTTATTTAAAATGACACTTCAGTGTTTTTTTTTTTATTCAGTTGCCTATTATTACAACGAGACTATCAAGTCAAGAACTATTATTTACACAAAACGCATGACAAGAGAAAGGGGTGTACTCTCTGTTCCTCACTTAGATATTTTTATCCTCAATAACTCTTTCTTCAAGATGTTGTTGAAACTAGAAGATAAACATGTTGGATAATGATAAAAGATATGAATGGGAACAAGACATTGGATCTGAAATTTTATGGGAAAAAAAAAAATCCTTTGTGTACAAAGACTCCTGGACAAACCAAGGCTTGAAAACTCACCTGGGAAACAATGTTTTGAAAAGCAGCTCCAGGGAAGTTACCCTCTAGCTTGAAGTCAGAGTGAAAAATGGCTTTTACAGACAAAAAAGTCCTTTTTCTGAAAAGATTGAAGATTGAAAGCACCTCTGCTATGGCTGAGGAACAAATGAATGCAGAAAAAAATAGTTAAAGAACCCATTAGAAGATGAGATCAATGATATTAACTGTATTCCAGAATCAGACTGGTAAATGAGAGAAATACGCTGAGAGGAAAACCACAAAAAAAAAACCCCAAAGTCATGAACTTCACTTGACTCTGGTAAGTATTTCTCTCAGTCTTTTAAGGTCTGTGGTAACTCTTGTGGAACCAAATGGAAAATTAAGCAGTGCTTATTGGTATCTTGCATAATTCAAAAACTAACAGTAATCTCTCCTGGTGTTTTATTATTGCCGTAAATTAGGTTGCCTGTAGTACTAATTGAGCAGAGTCCTGCTGACCACAGATAAAATCAAAACAGCTTATCTGAAGCTCTGATTGATAAAAAAAAATTCTCCCTTTGTGTGAAAATGTTGCCTAACTTCTAAAATGAAAATTAAAAACCTAAATTTCACACTTTGGAGTCTTTCATGCAAACAGTTGTTACTGCTTACAAATCCACCATGAGCAAACTGGAACCACATGGGGGAGGACCCATCCGGGACAATTAATTTTTTTGCCCAGCGGTTTAAGCCCAGTGGGCAGTAGGAACTATTCTTCCTAGTCCTTCTCTGAGGCATCCCAGTTTTCAAGGGAGCATGTGTCCAATATATTCCTTTAAAAATGAGTCAAATTCTCCCAGTGTGATATCAATGCACTGCTTTTACAGAAATACTAATGGAGGAAGATGATCAGATGGAAGCAGCTGGATGTCTCAGTCAGAAGAAGGCTGAAATATAATGTAATCCCATCATTTGTTCCTTTCCTGTCCACCTTAGTGCCTGCTTTTGGTTATTCCCCTAAATCCTGCGTAATAAGTTTAAAACAGTCTCACAATCCCCCTCAACTCATAAGATTGCTCCTTCCCACAAGACACATGATAATTTTGCTTTTTCTTCTTCTTACACTTACAAAGTTGCACCTGAAGCTCTAGCTCTTCAGGGCTGCACTTAGGTAGTTCATTAAGTGGCCCATCAATCAGCTTTTTCAGGTCTGTGTATCTGTGTGTTTGATTTATTTCTTTTCCTGTTTCTTGACCTTGTCTTTTTATGCTGAATAACCATTAACCAACTATCCTTACAAGCTAAACATTAAAAGAACAGAGTCTTGAGGTTAAATGAGCTACAGATTGTCTCTGTAATTTCTCTTGACTAACCCAAACACATGGTTTGGGAGATGATTTTTTGAAGGAGCCCAGCACCAACCTCTTCTGGCTTGAACCCCAGCCAGGAATGCTGAACACAGGAAAGCCAGGACCTTTTGTCTTCAGGTGCTGCTGGTGAAATCACTGCACTGCACTCCAAAACTCTCTGAGCACAATTGCTGCAGGACCCCAACTCCTCGGTAATGACCTGGTTTGCCACAGGCACTTTGAGTGTGACTTGTCTCATGCAATTCACAAGGTTGGACGACTTGTGTGAGCTAATCACTAGGCTCCCTCTGTAGTGAATAAAGACAAGAGAGGCAAACCCAGAAGGTGAGTCATCCCACTTTTCCTACCTACCTGCCTCTGGATGAAGCAAAGCCCCTTCTGGAGATTTCTTTATCTCTATTGACTACAGAGGAGTCAAGGCTATTAACCTTGTATAAACACCTCACTTTCCAATAGCATGGTTAGGTGTGATAAGTTCCATCTCTATGTCAAGAGGTGGAACTTATCTGTATGATTCAGGACTTCCTGTGTGACTGTAATCAAACCCCCCATCTGTCTGTGTCTAATGGCCTCTCTGGAACCTCTTTGCTCTCAAGGGACTATCTGTTACTCACATCACTCACAATGAGGCCAGCAAGGGGTCTCAGCAAGGAAACCCATGTGCTTTCTCCTCCTTTCAAGATGTCACGCAGCTGGCCAGCAGAGGTAAGGCAGCCAACTGTTCAGTGTGCTTAAAACCATGAGAACATGCTGATTTCTACACAAATACCACTATTATTGTTGGTATTATTATGCAAGTAGTTGATCTGTTAGTAATATTTCTGTATCCTAGAAAATGCATGCATTTAAATGCCTTTAAAAACACCAAGTGTAAGGGTAAGACAAATGAAACGGGGAAAACAATATTCTGTAACATGTGGTGTACTTGTATCCCAGAAAATGGCACGTTACTCCTGGAAACCTCCCACGCTGTGGCGTGTCAGAGCTGAAAAGCCAGCTCCGAGCTCGTTCTTCAGCGGGTGGAACGCCACCAAGCTCTTCCATGAGGGGTGAGCACAAGCCAAAACATGCCGAAGGGGGCTCTGGTTGGGAGGCTGCTTGAGTCATCAAGTTAAATATCATTCATCATTCAGAGAGAAAGCTCCTCTCAAATTATTTGTTCTGTCCTCAGAAGGAAGGGAAAATCTTCATCTCGTCTTCCTCACAACATTTTAGGCATTTGATTATTGTTAGAAATATTGAAGGGTTTTAAATATGGAAATGTCAGCAAAGGAAGTTCAGCCAAGTCAAAAAGTAAGGATGAGAAAAAAATACACTCTCTTCTTGAAGATTAAGAAAAATGCAGACAATCTTTTCATCAAAAATGCTGGATGGGAGTTTCTGAAATGTTGCAAGGATGACTTCTAAGGCTTTGGCTTCCCTGAGGAAACCAGCTCAAAATGTGACCAAGCTTGGATACAATCCTAATCTACATACCCTCCAAAGAAATTATGTGGATTTTCAGTGACTGAAGGGTCTGTCCTTTCCTAGCAGGCTCACAGTTCTTCTCTTCAGTGAGCATGTTCCTTTCCCACAGACTGTATGAACGTGATCTTCTCTGAACTCAGAGCTACAGAGTGAAATTAGGCTTCTCTGGTAATTGTGGTTTCCAGCTGGTTAGGAGTGGGGAAATACTCCTCTCCTGTGCTCTGTGCAACTCCCTTGGTAATGTCCGGACTGGACAGAGGAAAAGAATGACTGATTTTTGTGCGGAAGGAACAGAATTATAGACTAGGAAAGAAGAAATACACCTGGAAATGGAGTCAGATGAAATTAAAGCTTCTGAAGGAAAGCTGAAATCAGTATAAGGATACCTGATTTGAAGGGTTTATGCCAAAATGTGACAGGTTAGTTCTATACCAGTCACCATCCCCTCTGTTGGGGCTGTCTATTACCTGGCTTAACAAATTACCCTCGATGCACTCCAGGAGTCTCTTCGGTTGCCTACAGCTCACTGTGCTATTTTTCCAGCAGATCTCAGGGTGGTGAAGACCCCCAGCAGGATGAGAGCCTGTGAGTGTGATGCCTCCTGTAGCTGGAGTAAGAAGTCTTCATCAATAGTCTCCCCTTGATTGGGTGGCCTGTAGTAGACACCAACCACAAGGTTGCCTTCGTAGCCTCGGTCTCTTATTCTTATCCATGGGCTTTCCACCTGCTCATGACTATTCTTCAGAGACAGCTCTTCACACTCTACCAATGTCTTGATGTAGAGGGCAATGCCTCCGCCCCTGCTTCCTTGCCTGTTCCCTCTGAACAGCCTGTAGCCATCAATAGCCACACTCGAGTCATGGGATTCGTGTCACCAAGTTTCAGTAATGGCAACTAGGCCACAGCTTTCTAGTAGCACAGTGGCTTCCAGCTCCTCATGTTTGTTGCCCATGCTGTGTGCATTGGTGTAGAGGCACTTCGGTTGGGCTGTCGGCCGTGTCACCTTCTTAGAGGAATACCCCTTAATTCCTTTGAGGTACTTCAGTGGTGTATCCCTCTTGGCTCCTATTACCTCAGGAGCCCCTGTCTCATCTCCGTAAGACTTCAAGCGTGCTGCAGTGTACCCAGCACGTCTCAAAGGAACACGTGATGAAATGTGAGGATTTTCCCTTCTGTTTCTAAAGCCTTTTTCTCTATTTGCCTTAGTGTAGCTGTTGCTACACTAAGGCTCTATTTAGTTACAAGTTCAGACACAGACAGCCCCATAAACATTTCTTAAAAAGGCTGAAATGGAGAAAGTGCAGAAGGTCAGGGTCAGACCTGATCATGGATGGAGGGGCGGAGAAGTGTAGGGTCTCCTGAGCTGGAGAAGCTGGTCGAAGTCGACAATGAAAGAAATCTGGGGAGAGTGTGAGAACAGAGGTGGAGGTGATAGTGGGAAACATTTCCTTTGTTAAGGGAAGTGCTGAAACTGGATGAGGACTTACTGGGCTGAGAAAGACTTGAATCAGCTGGATAAGAAGAGTAATATCAGAGGGAGAGCAGGGCAAGAAGGAAAGGAGTGGGATTTGAGCATAGGAGAGAAAAATGGGTCTTTATGTAGCTAATGTCCGGAAAGAGTGATAAATGCAGAGACCAGAAACCTGATCCACAGTGAGAAGGCAAAGCAGGAGAGAGAGCATGAGGAGCTGGAAGGCCGGAGTGGCCACTGGCCACTGTCTAAAGACGGTTGGACCACATCAGTTATGTGTTTGTGCAGAGCAAATGCTCCCATGTAATAAGAACCCAGCAGTTTATCAAGCACTAATTCTGATTTTTTTGTTTTCTTTTCCAATAATGGAATCAAACAGGATGATTTTTTACCATCCTCCCCAAAAAAAGACAAAAATATGGACCCTTCTGAACAGGTTCCATGAATTTGGCATAATTTTGTTCTTGCTGAGCTAAGAATATTTTTTTTTCTTCTGGGATTTAATTGTTTATTAATCTGTTTGTTTTATTTTGCTTTATTTTGTTCACGTGCTGTAGGCATCCTGTACTTGAGATATGAACAGCCTCCCCTGCTTGTAATTCACAAGATAAATTTTGTTGCAGTTTCCTTCTGCTAGATTGGGTAAAGCCTAACTTCGGTAGTTTTAGAAGGAAAGTTTTGAGCAGCCCCTGTAGTTTTCCATCGCCCAAGTAAAGCTTTGAGAGCTTTGGTGCTTTCTACACCACTTAAAGTTTTTCTTTTCTGGATATTATTTCTAAAAATCACATGCTTTCTTTTAGGTATGTTCCAAGCGAAATATAGTTGGAGATCACTGTCACATCAACTTTTGCATGTGCACTTCTCATGGCTAAAGCAGCTTGTTACACCCCTGCTGGGACCCTCTGAGAGCTCTTAGCACCTGCTTTCGAAAAGGACCAGTTCTCTGTTCACTGTGTTAAGCATTGTCCTACATTGCACAAAATCCACCAGGGAAAACTGGGATATTCAGCTCCAATTTCTGTCAGAGCTGCAGACACCAACACAATGCAATTATGCTTGCAGACACCCTCCTTGCAGAAGGTGCACACGTCTTGTCTCTTCGCATTGCCATTCTACAGGAGCCTTGGCTGAGGATTTTGGGAATTCAGCCCTTCTGCTGTCAAATACTATTCCATCTCACATCAAATGCACCGCTTCTGGCAGGACAGATTATGCGCCTAAGCTTAAAACTAGCTCTACAAATGTTTCAGCAAGTTAAATCTGACAGCACAAGTGTCCATGTACAATGAGCACTCCAGAAGCAGAGGTTCAGAAAAAGGGAATTCAGCACATGCAGGACTCCTCTTCCTTTGAAAAAAAGACCTGTGCTTCTTAAGACTTCTGCCAAAATGTAAGCTTTCACTCCCAGATTTTCTGGGTGCCATCAGTTGCTTCTCTGAACTGTAGGGAAGTAGGACCTTATTTTTCTTCATCGAATGAGCTTCCCACATGAACTTCTAAGCATCCTCTGCTTCCATACTGACACCAAGGCCCATTTGCCCACTGGGATCCAAGAGTGCCCAACCAGTGTATATCATTAAGGCGAAGTCTTAGGGTGCTCTCACGACAAGTCCTCCAATGCACCAATCCTTTTCTTATTGAAAATCCAGACATAAAATACAGCTGAAGAGAATTGCTGATATATTATTATAAGGAGGTAGCAGAAACCTTATTGTATGTGTCATGAGTGCATTAAACTGACTCTTTGCTTGAGATGACATCAGCATAGCTGTCTGTAGGTAATACCAATAGTGCAAAGACAATTTGAGATGGATGTTTCATATCACTGAGAAATAAAGCATGCCAGCTTAGCCATAACATTGAAATGCTGCTGTGCATCATAGAGTGTGCAGGTCCTGCAGTCATTCATTTTGGGTCTATGCTATTTAATTTCCATCATTTCAGAGGCAATTCTTTTCTTTTTTTTTTTCATAAATCCTTTCTGAGCTAGTCAGTGCCCGGTGATAAGTCTTGTCCTTCCAGAGTACTGAGCTCAGCAACACTCAAAATATTGGAAAATCGAGAAATATAGCCCAGCAATGCACAGCCCCACTGCCTTTACTCTGCTTCCTTCCTATCCCATTAAGGCTGGCTATAACCAGTGAGAATTATTTGAAAGCACTCTATGGGTTTACTGATGGGAAATACAGTTATGGTGTGGCATGATACGTACAAGATCGATGGGGTCAAATGCTCGTGAGATTTAGCACAGTCAGACTTTTTTTGAAGGGCTAAGTGGTTTAACATAAGGCAAACAGAAGCAGATCCTGTTCAACCCCGTGCAATGGAAAGTACAAATCTGTCTTCTATGGGTATACTGGGACAGTGTACCAGCTGAGGGGAGTTAGGGTTCTAGGAATGTGTCCTCTAATGTGTTTCTATTTATCAGATGCCAAATTTTTGAGTTGTTCCTAAAAAAAAAAAACCACCATAAAAGGGCATACACTATCACAGCACAACCTTATCACTGCATTAAAGCATTTTGTTGTTGAAATTCTTAGAACCAATTTTTTAAACACAAGAGAAATATTTTCCTGCAGGGATGAATGTGCACATGCACAGCTATTCCAGTGCAAAGATCTGAGATACTACTGTAGGGCAGTAATTGTAAAAAATACCTATGGGTTGTCTTCCCCTCTACATTTTGCTACTGTGAGATGAATAGCAGAAGGAAATAGGGAAATGATATTAATCAATGCGTTAAACTGTGTTGTCAGCCAGCCTTTAGAGAATTCAGGGATGTACCCTTTTGCAGTTCTTTATATCATTCAAAAAAGAACACCACTGACTGTAGAAAACTTGGCTTCAAATTACCTGGTATTTGAAACTTTTGTACTGGGGCCATAATTTCAGCCCTGACGGAAAAATTTCAGGCCTCTCTGCTGTTTGTGACTGGAGTGCTTTTCCCTCTGTCAGAGACCATCTTGCCTGCAGGTGCAGGAGGCTCTGGGTTTGTGCAGTCCCCAGGGCTGGTGAATGGCAAAGGCAGGCACCCCCTCTCCCCATTGATGCCTGTCATTCAGTTCCCCAGCCACCTGCAGCATTACTGCACTTTCCAATATCCTTGAAGCAACAAAGATGAGCGGAGGTATTGAATGTGCATAAACATTCATGTGTTTGCATCAATTCCACTGTTACACAGGAGGATCCTGCACCCTTCACAGGCCTGTGGTGTGGGGGGATAATTGCAGACATCTGAACACGTCCAGGACCTGGGATGCCTGTGTGGAACTTCTCCCATAGCTTTGTTTGTCAACAGGCACCAATTTCTCTCTCGGTTTCCTGGAGCAATGGGAGGCAGTGAAGCTGGGAAGCCTGGAGAAGACAGTAGTGGTAGAGACACATTGCAGATAGCTTGTGTGGAGGCAGAGCCTGGCGAAAGCACCAGAAAGGGAGGACAGTTGTAGAAAAGTCAGTCAACAGAAGACTTCTAGGTCCACTGCAGTCTGCTTTGAGGCAGGATTGACTTCACCCTTGCAAATCCCAAGCACATACTTCTTAAAACCTACAGAGCAGGACTTTCTGTAACTTCCCTAGTTAGCTTGTGCCCAATCCCTCACCACCCTGCTAGAAGGTTTTTCCTAATATCCATCTTAAATCTTCTTTCCGGGCAGTAAACAGATTTCTACTGTGCTGTGCAAGAGAACACCTGAGCATACCTTTCCCTTTCCAGCAGATTATAACATCATCGTGTACTGTTTTTTCATTCATCTGTCAGCTCAGATTTCCATTTTCCAGACAAATTGATCTCATGTCCTTCCTCTTTCCCACATAAATTGACTCTATGAACCTCTTCACATTCTTGGAGGCCTCTTCTGGACACTTTCTCATTTCCCTAACATTCTACTAGATAACACCCTTCGGATGTCATGTACTACGTATGAGTCCAAGAAGACAGTGACCTCCACTTTAGACTTCTACAGCCATGAGTATGATCCAATCTCACTAATAATTTTTGTTAATATATTCTTGAATAAAACTTCCATTTTTTTCCATCGCTTCATCCTACAGCTATGGATGGTTCCTTTCTGTAGTACTGACACTCAGCCAGATATGTCCCATTATACATGAAAGTCTTCTGCCTATATTTAGCACTTTGTACTTGACTTTATTGCGTTTCATCTTACTCAAACCACTTTACATTCCTGTCCGTCCTTACAGTTTCTCTTTCCTCAGGTTGGTGTCGTTCTCAAATCTGATGATCACATGCTCTGTTCCATCATCTCAGCTATTAAGCACAATTTTGAAGCTGCTAATGACTCTGACCCTTGTACGACGACAATTCAATGCCCTTGAAGAGCGACAGTGAATCCTTGATTAACCCTCATGGAGAGGGCTTCATCAGTCAGCCACGCACCCACTTTTAGTGATTGCATCTGCAGGATATTTGTCTACTGTGGTCATAAGAACCTCGAATGAAATAGCACCAAGAGCCTCACTAAAATCAAAATGAATCATACCAACCCCCTTCATCCACAAGGCTGGCTACTCTGCCAAAGAAAAGGAGTAGGCTGGTTTGATGGGATGCATTATTTACAAGTCTGTGCTGGCTGTTTTTATTCCCTATTATCCTCTAGATCCATTCTTTCAGTGGATTGAAGTTGAGCTGATGGGTATGTGATTTCCTGGGTTTATCTTTTATCTGCTTTTTACAGGTAAGCCTGTTGTTTTCCCTCTTGCACTCCTCTTCATCAGACAGCTTGAATACATCTCTTGTCAAAACTAATTCTCTCTCTCTTCTTTCCTGTTTCTGTATCTCCTTCTTAGATGAAAGTCAGTAATTCAACGATTGCAGTTAACTCTTTTGAGGCCAAGAAAGTATGTAATACTTCTGCATTTTTGCATGAATTTGTTTGCTTTTTTTCTGGTTTTGGTGGTAGACCTAAACTTCCTCTTAATCCAGGTAGAACATCCTTTTCTTCATTCCCTTTATTTCCTTTCAGCCTGTACCTCACTTTGAACCTTATCCTCTTGATTTCAACTCTATGCCTTGTGCCCACACCTTTTACTCTCCCTCTGCTCTTTTTTTTTCTATATTTTTGAGGATATGTATTTGATTTTCAAGTCCTTAAAGAGCTCCTGAGACAGCTGCATTGGTCTGTTTCTAATGCTCCTATTTTTTCCTTCGTAATGATACAGCTTGCCACTTTGCTTTTTATATAATCTCTTTTAATAGCTGTCAGTCTTCAGTGCTTCTTTTTATTTAAAGCTGTTGGCTTTGTTTAGTTCTCACCAATTTCCTAGTTTCTTAGCCTGCTTTTTTGAGTCCATAACTTATTCTGCTGCTTCTTCTTAGCCGATTTCTTAGACTAATGTATTTTATCGTGTGAAATCACTTTCATGGAAATGCTCTTCCACTCTTAAAAATTCTCATCTGTTCTCAATTCTTCCTGCTCAAAACTAAACTGAACTAACCAAAAAAACTGAGATCCTCCACTGACAACATACTCTGCTTTCTGTCCATTTTTGGCTAGGTATTCAGATGAGCACCACTTTTTGCAATATATATATATGTACAATGACATTGTTCCCACCTCCTCCATTTATCTTCACCCAGAGATGGCCAACAAGCCTGTAGCCATCCTGCCCCAGTTGCCAGGCTCCTCTGGATGATGCTGTCAGTGACATGGACTTTCTTGGGGGCCTCTCTCAGGACAACTGATGAAAACAGTCATGATCCCTGCCGCATTCCTTAGGTCCCACTTCCCAAGGCAGTGGTCAGCTTGGGTGCATTTGGGGCCAATGTGGTGGTTTGCCAGCCTCTGAGCAGTCAATGCTTGGTGGGTTGGAGGAGTCCCAGTGCCTTTCAGCTGGTGTCTGCATTTTCACAGCACACCTACCAGGATGGAGGACCTGGCAGCAGAAAGGTCTCTCTCCCGCATGGTGCCCTCCTCTCAGTACAGCAGCTACGTGCCACCCAGCCAGGGCAGAGACAAGTGTCTAAGCATTGATCACTAAGCATTGGGATTGCTTTTCTTCAACATATCTCAATGCTCCTTCAACAAGGAATTGTTCAAGGAGTGTTGAACACTTCTTTGGAATTGTTGAAGGTCAGGTTGTATGGGACTTTGAGCAACCTGATCTAGTGGAAGATGTCCCTACTCATGGCAGGGGGAATTGGACTAGGTGATCTTTGAAGGTCCTTTCAAACCCAAATCATTCTGTCATTCTAACAAGACTGACTGGGGCAAAGAGCAGACTCTGATTCTGATAGAAGGTGTCCATCAACATTGTTCTTTCTTTTTTGGTTTTGGCACCTGACATACACAGTCTCAGAGGTCAGATACAGTATTAAATATAAATGTTACAATTCATGTTTTTTTTTGTATTCCTTTCAAAGGTGAATACAAGGAAAACTTTATTCAGGACTGGAAGGAACACTCTGGGATAGTCCCATAGAAACGAGGTGTTTAATACCGTACATAAACTGATCAGTCTCCACCTCAAAACAATTTTAATTAGTAAGTTGCTCCAAAACCTCGTTCCTCATTTCCACAGTATACTAAATTGATATAGTTTTAAAGTACTTCATATTTATTTTTTGCCTTTTAGAAGAGAGTGTTCCAGATGGGATAATGACATAAACCATTTGACTTTTACGATCACATGTTCATTATTTCAACTCATTGCACAGGATTAAAAAGTGTCTGTGTGCTCTGATTGCAGCATATTTCCTTTCAAGAGCAGTGAGATTTTGCTTTTGTTAAAAACATATACACACACAGATAGAAATTGTGTTAGCACCTGCAACTTCAATACCTTTGAAAAATAATCAAACCTTTAAGTTTTGCTTTTGTTTAGAATGAAAACAACTCATCGATTTATTAAAAAACAAACCAAAACAAAACCAAAAAAAATTTTGTAACTGCTTCTGCAAGTAAGTACAACATTTTATCTTTTCATGATTCATTTCTGCTGTCATACTGACTTCTTTTACTTTCAACTTTTACTGAGATACAATGGTCTCTGTTAAGCCTTTGTGATGGCTACAATTGAGCTGCCTGGTTATGCACTGCTCCCAGCTCTCAGATATTTCACACATCCTCCAGGTGCAGGAATTAATACCAGGACCTCTGAAAATGCAATGGAAAGCAGTTATGCAGCCTTGCAAGGACCACAAGCCTCTGGTGTTCCCTCTCCCAGCCCCAGGCTCCTCAAAGCATTCTCAAAGTTTCAGCAGCATTTTGGACTGAAGTCCAATACTTTTTAGCCACTAGCATCTTTAAATGCCCACTGCCTGTAAAACAGCCTTTGTTGGAAAACATACTTCTTTAAGAAGGTGGTTATATTCCCCAGAATGTCATTTGAGTTGATTTTAACAGCATGAAACTCATCCTTCTAAGAGTACAAAATTTTCCAAAATTCTACAGCGAATTCTGAAAACCAGCGTGTTTATCTCTGCGTAGATGTAGGCTGTTGAACAAATCAGACCCTGAACTATTCAGAAATACAGCTCTCTTTTCGTTCCTGTCCGTCCCTGTAGACTCACCTGCCTTCAGGGACACATCAGGTTTTCCCTTGAACCTCTAGAGTGTTCTGCTGCATCTCTGGGGTCTTCTAGATGCTTTCATGTTCTTGTTCATGGTACTTTCTCTGCTCCTTTTCTTTTTTCCTCCTCTTGTCCATACTACCATTTTTAATATTTTATATAAAAAAGTAATGATATTTCACTTCCAGAAATGAAATATGAAATATTCTCTGGGGACTAGAAGTCCGGGACCTGCACTGGTGTTAATAACTGAAACAAGCCTTTTTGTTTGTTACCTTATCCTGAGTTAAACTAAAAGCTACTAGAAGAAAAAGCATATAAAGGAAGGAGAAGGGCACATGTCTAATCCTGCCAGAAGGCTGACAATAACTCTTAAATAACCAGCATCCTAAGGAGAAGGTTTCATGTTGCCACCAGCCCACGGAAAGCTGCTCGCCCTTGCTCAGCCCCTCCCGCATGCCTCCCTGTGTCATCTGCCCATGTCCTTGCCAGCTTCCCATTGTCACACACCTTGTGGCACCATCTCCTATATCTCCTAACCCAAACTGCCAGTCTGCCAGCTCCCTTATGGTCATCCTCAGTGTGTCCCCATTGCTGCCCTCTCTTTCTTTGCAAAGGCACTCCTCTGCTGAGCTCTTATCCCATACACATCCCCGTCCCAACTCCACAGATCTCTTTCCACCCCAGCACTTCTCACTCCCTGCTGCCACGTCTCCCCTCCCAGTGCTGCTGCTTCTACACAGCTGTGTTTTACAGACCTATCACTTAGGCTGCTGCATCTATATTTTATTTTATTTGTTGTCTCTTTCACAAGAAAGTGTTTCCTCCAGGAGAAAAGACACAATATATGTTCTTGGTAAGTTTATACACAGAATTAATCCACTAATAACGTAATGTTCGTACTACACATCTTGTATCAGAGACTGTCAGCTGTCCCCTTGAACTGCTTCTTACTGCATTTGGAGTCTGTGGGGGAGCTGGAGCTATGTACAGCTTTTGGAGCTTTGCATTTTAATGATTTCTCATTCTTAATTCTGATGTTCTTGGAGACAACTATAAAGAGAAAGAAATACACAACAGCCAAGAACATGTTAATTGCATCCACCCCTCTATTTCCAGTGAAGGAGCCAATGTATCAAATATGCTAATAAAAATCCCAGTTGGTGTGTTATCTTCTTCAAAAAGAAACTGGCAAATATTATATTCCTTCAATCCTTACAGTTATGATATTAAGGATTTGCCATAATTCCCCATTTCCCAGGCTTCCCCTTTTGCCAAGGCTCCCTTGGTCCTCCCCAGCACAAGGGGCTGATGGAGGAAGCCTCCTTCAGGAGCAATGAAGTAAGACCACGTTTGCCGCCCCTTCTGGTTGCATCATAAGGGTCGTTTTGAAGTGGTTGGGGAACAGGCTGAAAGAAATGGGGAGCCTGCTCCTGTTCCCGCAGCTGTGATAATTTTTCACTTCGGAAGAAAGTTGAGCTGTTTTGCTTGGCTCCCGTAAGTCTAAAAAATTGCAGAACAGGGAATTCATTGCCAGCATGCAAAGGGAGTGGAGGAAATCTGCAGGGATGCTGGCAGCTGGGGCAAGGTGGCATGAGGTGTCCATCGGAACAGGAGTGTGAAGAGAGCAATAAAAGAGTGGGAGTCGAGGCAGCTTCACAAAAGCTGTAATTTTTTGCAAACAACCAACATTGACTTTCCAACTTGTAAAATGTATCAAAAATGGGCAGAAGAAAGAAAGTAGAAGATTGCTTCCCAGTGTCATCTATTTTATTTTTAGGTCAATCTCATATTATTTTATTTCTGACCTATGTTTTTTGAAGTTGTGAGAGCCGATGCTCTGAGGCTGTTGCACCAGGGTCCCAGGCAAGCACAGCTGCACACGCATTGAAGATGGAAAGCCGGACTTCAGAATCCAGTGGTCTGAATTCAGAAGCACAATTGTTATATCAGCAACAGAAAAACATCATTGGCTACCACAGCTTTTTATTTTATATCCTTTGCATGTCTCTATGGAAATATAATACTGACTAGTCTCCGTAGATTGGAAATAGTTAGGCCATTAATTAGACTTCACTGCAAGAAATTAGCAGAGAAGCCTAAGTGTGTTTGGTCACCAAATTTGAAGAAACATGAACAGAATTTTTATTCTCTTTATTGCTTTTGAAAAACCCAGCCAATAGGAAGATGCTGAAGATGGCCCAGCATCTTGCCATTAGAGACAGATGGTTGGAAGAACCTGTATCCTGTTAACAACGTCATCGTCTTCTGTATAAGACAGCCATTCCAGCTGGAACAGTTCCGCCAATTAAAGTGAGATAGAAAAGAATCATCTCACAATCAGCAAACGCTTTGTGCAACCAGGCTCCTACAGGAGATTGTTACTGTGATGAAAATATATGTGTTTATGTTTAGCCATTTGAAAGACCTACATCACCTCAATCTACAATAAGTAAATCAGTACAAAAAGCCCTGTGACTTGCCAAAAAGAAAAAGTAAATTGTGGTTTTACTGCATATAACACAAACTAACATTTACATAAGTATCCATTTTGTTTAATTGCATACAATCTGATTTGACACGTTAAATCTGTGGGCTTGATTTGAAAAGACAATAGATACTTGTGATAACATGGTAAAAATGGACCAAAGTTACTTTAGCAAATAATTAACCGTAGATTCTGTTATGAATACATTTATGAGGATAACTGAATTAAAAAACCTCTGCAATAAAAGTTAAAGCACATATGCTGGAGTATAATTGAGACAACTGCATATTGCTTTAATGTCGGGTTTTGCTTTCAGATAAGTAATTTATACTGACTGTTGTACTATTATTTTGCTAGATCAAAAAGTCATGCTCTAAGCTTAAATGGACCTTGGGCAGAATGTCAACAGAAACTACATTATGATAGCATAATTACTGTCCTTAAAATGTAATATTTCACAGGCCTGACAAAAGGCCACTGTAAACAAAGTCAAGAGTTACACTGCCTTAGCATGATAGATTTTGTTCTATTTGGAAAAAAAATGGTCATTGTGGGATTGTTAAGCGCCTTAAAGGCTGAATGGGAATTTTAAGCTTCTGAGAGCTAGTGTCTGGTGAAGGAGACCTAGAGCTTTTCCTCCCTAAAATCGTATTACTCCTGCTCTCTTTTCCTGGAGAATATGCTTGAGGTATGCATTTATTTACTTCCCATTCCCCATCAGCCCATGGTTAGCAGTAAAGATTGCTTTCTGGTCTTCTGTCCTCCATTTGGACCTCCGTGCCTTCCTCTCCCCTCCCTGCATCTCTTGACAGAAACAGATTTTGGGGTCTGTGCATGGGAGGATTACCACTGAAATACCACTCATTGCAACACTTGGGCATTTGGGATGTAGAAACACCATTGACTGCTCAGTTCACATACAGAAGCGACTGTTTAGATCTGAAGAGCACTCACTCATTTGGCCTCTGGAAGACTTTGCCTCCAAACTCTCTCGCTCGTACCACACAGGTTCACTGCAAAAGCAGCTGTGACGTGCTCCAGCTGGGCAACAACAACCTATTACCTGTCCCAGGAGGCAGCTGAGTGTCTCCTATTTTCATCCCTGTGATCGGCCAGGCTGCGAAGACACTGTTTTGGCTCAGAGGTCCACACACTGCAAGGCTTCGTCCCTCTCAACCTCGCAAGTGAGTCTTTGGCAAGCACCTAAGAAAGAGGTGGTGACATTTTCTGTGCTCTCCAGGGGAAGGTGATCCCAGACGTGGTGGCCAAGGGGAAGGCAGCACTCATCACTGAACGCATTCCCGTAAAGGATTTATGGGAAGTAAGGCAGAGGCCCTATGGCTTCAGAAACTAATCATAGATTTGCACAGAAGTTGCTCAGGTAGCTGTCTTATAGCACTGCTGTAAAATGCCATGAAATGCTTATCTAAAATCAGTTTCAGAACAGTTCATTCAAAGAGTTTAGGTTTTCATTTCTACCTTTGATCATCTTTATCTCTTTTTAGTATAGACTACCTGCATTTTGAAAGCTGATTTGGACCAGAAGAAAAATTAGATGCTATTAAAGCAAAACACGCTGAAACTTATCTTCCAAAATGTTCTAAAACGTCTGCATTTATCAAAAAAAGTCCCTCTCCTGTTCCCACTTCCACTCTCAAGAACCCGGCATTTTCAGTGGAGAGCATTTAATCATAAAACCCCTGACAGAGAAAGAGGCTTTTCAATTGGAGCGAACACCTGGCAGTGACAGGAGCTGATGAGTTAACAGGAGACCATATGGGGGTCACCCTTGCAGTCTTGCAATTGCTGCATGTTTGATTGCATTAGGTTGGAAAAACCAAGCAGATGTTAACGTGCTTCTGCACACATTTTTGCCAGCCTCCTTCGGAAAAGAAGTGAAAGCCTTGTGGACTCTTGGAGGCGGGGAGGGGGTGGGGGAGGAGGATGACTGACAGTGCTGCGGGAAATAGGATGGAGGTAGGAATGCAGAAATCTTTCCTTTTAACATCCCCACTGTGCGCTTTCAAGGTTACAGGTGGAGAGAGCACGTCTCTCGACAAGCTGAGCCGCCGGTAAGCAGGTTTGGTTTATTGGTTACCATTTAGCAGCATTAGAATTCAAATGCGCTGGGTGCTCCCCGGAGGAGACCCTGCAGACCCCCAGAATGCTGCTGCAAGCTCAGGTATTTGTGTCCACTAGAAAATGGCTTAAAATCACCAATTTAAATACTGCCATATAGTGCATGTCGTTGAACAGATGTCAGAAGATAATTATCCACCTGAACCAGATGGCCACCTAAAAGAGAGGCTCCTATTTATTAGTTTCTTGAAATTTTTCTTTTTGCCTTAATGTTTAATGAGCGCAGCAGGAGAAGAAGTGGTAAAATGAAAAGCTCTGGGAGAACCAAGGCTTTCTGGTTATGGGAAGTTCTCCGGCTTGATTCCGTAATGAGGCTATCCTCTCCCAGAGGAACGCATTAGGATCACTTCTGTAAGACTAGGCTGATGAATAAGCAGATGTTTTTGTTTTGCACTTGGCTTTGAATTAATGCCTTGGACGGTGCAGACAGCTGTCGGAGTTTTCATAGCTAAGGGCTACTTCCAGCACGGTTTAGGCAAAGGCAATCTTACGACGCTGGAGTTAAAATCTGACTCTACAGCCCTTACCGCACCCTGCGATGTCAGTGCAAACCCCAAATGCCCCGGGATGGCTGCACCTGTGACCAACAGCATCCTGTCCTGCTCCAATCTGAAACCACGTTTTCTTTTTGGAGTTTAAGCAGTCAGTACGAAACCTGGCTGCATTTTTTTCCTGCTCTCTGTCCAAAACAAGCATAACGTCTACTGGAAGTTTTTCTGCTTTTGGAGTAATCCACTTCTGGTGCGAAGGGCCCAAATTTCTTTCCAAGCAAAAGCATATTATTGACCATGTATACCCAGAAAGCACAATACCTGAAGGAAAAAAAGGGGCATTTAGCTAAGAGTAAAACCTCAAAGCAACAGTTGTGAATGCAAGAATATAGAGAAAAATACTGCATTTTCATTCTACTGTTTTTGTTTGTTTAAAAATGTGAAGCAGAATATCTGGAGTTGCTTACACAGTGAGCACAGGGAATTAAAATTTTATGGTGAAAATGAAGACAATATTCAATATACGAGTGTCAGTCCAAATGACACGGAAGCCACATATCTAATAATAATTAATATTTTGCAGACAACGAATAGTAAAGTTGCCAGCCAGGTGCATGTTCTGCCCAAACGCCTCTCAAACCCCCACAGGCTTCAGCAGGAACGACTGTTCCACGAGAGATTAATGGGCTGAGGTGATGAAAATATAAGTGTGTACTTTCCTCAGTTGGAGTTAAATCTGGAGGAAATAAGGTTCTACAAAGAGTAGAGAAATCACAGGTGGCACTGATGATAGGAACAAAAGAAGAAGAAAACATAATAAAATCTGAGACCATTTATCAGTTGATAGTGAAGGGATTGCAACTTGCAGCAGAGAGAGACAAATTCTTTTCTCCTCTATGCGAAAAAACAGGGGAGAAACCCACAGAAAAATCCTCCAGTGAGGGATTCCCTGGAGACAGTCAGCTCAGGCTGAAAAATTCGTTTCTGAAGCGCTCAATTCCTACCGTTGTGATGCCTAATGATATGGACATTTGACAACAATCTTTTCTGATCTCAAGACTCTGTGTGTGAGCTGGGAAAAGAAACTGTCTATTCCTCTTTCTTTAATGCTGGAGTTTATGACAGGATAAAGTGTAGAATGTTCTTACTGAATACTTTTGGCTCCCCATACTTACAACTTTATGCCCCAGCATCATTATGTGTAGAAAAAGAATAAACTCTTTATGATCAACTCACTGAGCAGGAAAACTGTGAGAAGTGCCTACTTGGCCTCCCCATGCACACCTAGATTTTGCATGGATACTGGTATTTAAACAAATTAACATGTCAGACTGGGCTCCTCGTCTGTGGCATCCCTTGCAGACATCCCCAGCCATGCCTGCATCCACTGCAGAGTGTCTGTCCCTGACCCTCCAGTTTATTTACTTCATTCAACTCACTTTATCTATCTGAAGATAGGGAGTTTTGAGGTAGCTACCAACCCAGCAGCCTTATAGAATCATAGAATGGTTAGAGTTGGAAGGGACCTTAAAGATCATCCAGTTCCAACCACCTGCCCTGGGCAGGGACACCTCCCACCAGACCAGATTTCTCAAAGCCCCATCCAGCCTGGCCTTGAACACCTCCAGGGATGGGGCATCCACAACTTTGCTTCTCTTATACCAGTTGTCAACGGGCAGAGGAACTGGATTTTTCAGCATCTTTCCAATTTCTAGCCAAGCAGTTGAAATTCATCCAATTATTGTGGACCTAATCTTGCTTTCACCACCGAAGACAGAAAAACTCCCATTGGCTTGAGTGAGAACGCAAGGAAATCACTAACTGAGCCCAATATGGAGCAGGATTTTCTTTTGGAGGAAGCAGAGAGCTGCACAGTGGCAGAAGCCTTCCCCACAAATCACCAGGAGTGCTCTGGAGCAACAGGAGGAGCTGCACTTTCTGGTGTGTGTCTGTTATCTCACACAATGTGGCAAGAAGAGTTATCCCCCCACAGCCATATCCACTCTTGACGATGAAATTATTCAATTCACAAGGCATTCGTACCTGCAACAACAACAAAATGGCATGCATTCGAGATAGGTAAATTAAATTACTTGCTTTTGCACACAGAATTTCAGTCATTAGAGGGAGAGATAATGACTTGCAATATGCTTTTGAGAAGAAACACACAATGATAATCTTATTTACTTTACACTTTAATTTCCTAACGTGCACATGTGCATGGAGGACTTGTTTGTGCAATTGTCAGTTATCAAAGAAATGTCAGACTACGGTTAATTTAATATTGTTGCCCCTTAGGCTGGAGCAGATGGCTGAAGTTCAGGAACTAGCAGAGCTGCCTGCATTAAGAGGAGAAATCTGTGAAGTGCACAAGGTGGATTCTTGCTCTGATGTTGATTACATACACACAGACATGCAGACACACACACACATGTATATGGAAAGGAGACAGAATACGAGAAGTGGGCTGTTGAAGAATTTTTTTGTTCAAATGATTCTTTTCTTTCCAGAAGAAATTATTCTATTTGCAATCACTTTGAGCTGAATGGCATTGTCTGACTGACCTGCAATATTTTCTTCTATTAAGTCAGGTAACACTATATATTGCATTTCTCCGTTGGGTGCGCTGTCTCATGGGAGCAGCACGTGAGAGCTCTGCTTCTTAAAAGAGCTGTAAGTCCCATGACAGATACAACCGTTCTCTGATGGAGCAGTGCAGTTACTCCTAAAGCTGCAAAGGGGTTATCCTGCCTCCAGAGCTCCAGTGCCCTGGAGAGGACCAGTTCCTGCTCCCAGGGATACACCATCCTCGACAGGGAATCACCATCTCTTGCGGGATGGCCTGAAGCGCTGTTTCCAGCCAGTTCAGTAGCAGACACTTCAGGCTGGCAATGGTATATCTTAATGAAAAAGTCCAAAATGAAATGGTTTTATTATGGCTCTTTAAATAATCTTTCAGGCAAGTGTCTCTCCTGAAATATGTCAGTGTGTAGTACTTTAGTCCCAGTGGGTGATTAAAGTAAATGCACCAATATAGGAATTCCCCTGGGAACAAAATACCTTCTTTTCCTCTGCTAGAAGGAAAAGTGTACATAAAATCTGTGTTCTCCCTGCCCCCTAAACAACAACTATTATTTTTTTCATTTCAAAATGGGCCTCTCTGGGGAACGCTGCACCCAGGAGGCACTGTGGAAAGTGATGCGACTGCTACCTTGCTTCAAGCCGGGTCCTTGAGACTGGGCTGCCTTTGTCAAAGGTGGTAGATGCCGTTTTCTGTAAGCCACGGCTGGGGTAGGAGCCCTTCTTCTGCCTCAGCCACCAGGCAGGAGGTAGACCCCTCGCTCAGCCTCTGCTGAGGTCCTTCCTCTGCTCCCGAAGGGTCGGCTGCTGCTTTTTCGAAGCCAGGTGACATTTTGAAGCTAGGTGGCATTTGGATCCTTCTGTAGGTCTAACATTAGAGTTTCCTTGCACGTACAGAAACTGCAAATCGCCTTGTCCTCCCTTGGATTTGTTCTCGCACCGGCTGCGCTGTTATTTAGGATGTAGTAAGAATACATCATTTTTTCCATCTTGCGAAGGCCAGTCACAATATTGTGCTGACAGCAGCAGAAAATGCCCTTCAGAATAACAACATAAAATCTTATTAACGGCTTCTGAAATGCTCTGGTGCAGCCTGCCCTGATTTCCTTTTTTGTGACTACCATAAACATCTGTCCAACTCTGTAGCAGAGCCATGACGGAAACTAAACCATTGCTTCAAAAAGTTGTAAAATCTCAGTCCTGTTTGGATTCACACTCAGGCTTTAAAATTTCTTTTGGAGATACGATTTGTGGCTTTTCCTTACAACTGTAAGGAAAGGTCACCTATGAAAGTACCATATATATCCTCTGACCAGCAAAGTGTCCACAACTGCAGAGAGAATGGAGGTGCAGGGGATGGAACTGACACACACAAAAAAAACACCCCCCAGCCACATCCCTACCCAGCAGCCTCCCCTCCCAGCTGACCTTCTAAATGGACATTATCTTCCTTGCAATGAACAGTGAGGCAAAATATACGATCTTAGGAGCACACCGCTTTGTCAGCAGCTCCCATCAAGTGCTATAGTCAGACAAATGTCCTCAGCAGAAACGTGCCCTTACTCAGTGTATGTGACATTCACACAAGGTAGGGTTGTTTCTTTCATTGCAGAAAGGAGATATAACACTAATGACTTTGCTGAAGTGTCTCTGGAGGTACCCCACGAAAGCGGACACTAGTCCATTGCTCTGTGTTTTATGTCCCCCCTACCCCAGGGTGGTTCCACTGGTGCTCTCATAACCCACAGCCGATCAGACCAACAGGACAAGACTGGCCCAAATCTGTAGGATTAGAAACTCGTGTCTTCCAAGAAACACGTGAGAAGAACAGACTGTTTGTTCACTGCAGTCTCTTCCTTAAAGCTGTGCTCCAGAATGTGGAGGCTGGAAAATTGCCGAAGATAAAAGAAATCTGCGTCAGCTGGCAGTTGATGAACTTCTTGTTCAGAGACATGGGGCCAGAATCTGGGGGGACTTACGCTGCAGAGCAACTCATATGGAGTCAAATCCACGGCTGGCAGAGTGGGGCTGGGCGTCTGGGCAGAGATTAGCTAGTGAAAGAGTGGTGGAGGCTGATTTGCTTCACTGTTGTCTGTAAGTGCCATGATCAGGAGCAGAGGACTAGCAGCTAGTGAGCATCTCCTCTGGGCCCCTCAGGACTGAAGTCCTGCACAGAGTGCTGGAGAGCACAACATGAGCTGGCAATGTGTGCTCACAGCCCAGAAGATAAACCATATCCTGGGCTGCATCAAAAGGAGTGTGGCCAGCAGGTCAAGGGAGGTGATTCTACCCCTCTGCTCTGCTGAGAACCCACCTGGAGTACTGTGTCCAGCTTTGGAGTCCTCAGCACAGGAAAGACATGGACCTGTTAGAATGGGTCCAGGGGATGGCCACAAAAGTGGTCAGAGAGATGGGACACCTCTGCTATGAGGACAGGCTGAGAGAGTTGGGGTTGTTCAGCCTGGAGAAGAGAAGGCTCCAGGGAGACCTTACTGTGGCCTTTCAGTACTTAAAGGGGGCTTAAAAGAAAGATGGGGACAAACTTTTTAGCAGGGCCTGTAGCATTAGAACAAGGGGTATTGGTTTTAAATTAAAAGAAGGTAGATTTAGATAGATGTAAAGAAGAAATTTTTTACACTGAGGGTGGTGAAGCACTGGCACAGGTTGCCCAGAGAGGTGGTAGATGCCCCATCCCTGGGAACATTGAAGGTCAGGTTGGATGGGGCTCTGAGCAGCCTGATCTAGTTGAAGATGTCCCTGCTCATTGCAGGGGGCTTGGACTAGATGACCTTTAAAGGTCCCTTCCAACCTAAACTATTCTATGAAAACACTGAAAATAAAATTTAAATCAAACAAAAAAGATACTGAATCCTGATCCTGTCTTCTTACATCCCAGCACGTACCGCATTGCACAGGCAAAGCACACAGACAAAGCTTGTGTAGCGTGAAGTCAGTGAAACACCAATTTAACAGGACTCCTGAGGGGAATTCTTCCTGTATACTAATGCATAATGAAGAATAATGGAAGAATCACTGCATAACCTGAAAACTTGTAGGAACTGGACCTTGTCCCAGATCTTCTGTAATTCAGGCGCCTGTTCAACTTTCTACGGAGGTAGCCCCTGTTTTACTTGATGAAAGCATCCTTGTGCTTTGAATTAAACACACGCACATTAAAACTAGAAACTAAATCCCTGGCATCAAAAATAGCCGTTTACAACATAATAACTGTTTTTATTAACCACACTATCAATGAAGACAGGCTGGATTCAAAGCTTTTTTTGTATGTTTGTTTTAATATGTTTGTTTTGCCTGACCTTAAAACAAAATTATTCACAATTCTTTTGGAAGAAATAAAAAAACCAGCACAAATTCAATATATTTAGCACTCTATCAGATTGGAGTAGTACTTCTTTTAACTACTGTAGGAGGAAAAACCACACGTTTCAGCCCACACTTCTCATGCAGTTAAAAACTTAGGCTTTTTGCATAGACAAAGGGATCTTAAGTCAATGGAATATTGACTATTATATGGTTAATATAATTAATGAAAGAGAGATCTGCCGCCTCCATGGGCCCCAAAACAATAGGAAATGATGGCTCCTTGTGACAGGTGACCACTGAGCCCTCTGGCAGGAGAAGAAGAAGGAGGCATGAAGAAATGTCATATATTTCTCCAGGTGAGCCTGTGACCGGATGTTGGTGTGTGAGAGAATGATGCTCTCCCATCTCTGTCTGCCCCGCATCAAGAGGGGTCTCCTGACACCCTTTCAGTAGCAAGAGGCAAGCCTAATGGAGAGAAGGCAATTTATAACTTTTTCTCTAAGTGGATTTAAATCCACTGCCTTATGAGAGGTCTCAGAAGTTTCATGTTCTCCATTTTAAATCTTTGGGCAGGAATGGGAAGAAAACAGGTCTTGGTGACAGCTCTCTCAGGTCAATGTCAATTCCTTGCCTTGGCCAACACGTGAGAGAAAGCAGAGAAGAGTTATTTTCCTTTTTAAAGGAATTTCCTGTTCATTTTTTGAGAGCAAATAGTTGACTCAGACAAAGATTTGTGTTAAAAACCTCTCAATTCTTAATAAAAATTTAACCAAAGAACAGAATATTCACAATAAGAATGGTTGAAAAATAATGAAATTTCATAAAATTTTCTGAATGCTTCCACTTTGAAGGATTTCAAAATGGAACATTTATTTTTACATTTCCTTAGATTTTCCCAAAATTCTTAGTGCATTCTAGCTTCTTTGCAAACACTTTTTTTATCTTTTGTTTACTGAAAGAGCTCTTCTCTGGGAAATGCAAGTCGATATGAGGATTTCATTAACTGTTTCAGCTAAAATTTTGTCAAGGAAAAAAAACAGGAGAAAATTAAACTTGAAAAAAAGGTTACAAGGTAATAGTTTCTGTAAACAAAGCACTTTTCAAAGTGATTGCTTTTAACAGTAGCAATATCAAGAGACTTTTGACCTTGTCTACTCACAATCAAATGTAAAATGCATCTGAAACAGAATAAGCCAAATTACATTAGGTTGAAAAACAGCAATCAGAAGGATACATGAAATTAACTAAAACCGATTTTCATTACAAGACTCAACTGAAATAATTGTGTTATTTACTGTTTAAATAGTCCAAGAAGCCAGGAAAGATTTTCATGGTAATCATACTATGTTCTCCGTTTTTTCCCTTTTGCACAAAGATTTTTTAAAACACTGGCAGCAGTAGCAGGGTTGTCATCAAATCAGTCAAGATATGAAAAGATCATGTTCTGTTTTGTAAATGCACTGTATCTCTCTTAAACTCCCCACTGTGCAGACCTGGTGTGGAGGCTGGATCTCCAGCAGCTCCTTTGAGCAGAAGGATGCTGAGTCTCTTTATGTCTATACACACAACTTTACCTAACCACGAAATTGAAGTCCGGCTGGTTGGGGCAGAAGCAGTGATGCTTGCGTCTCGTACTGGCTGGTGGTCCCCATGATGGCATTTTTGCAGCAATAGATGGTTGCCTATCTGACCGTGTGAGTCAACTAGGAGGAGACCACAGAGACCTTTATCAGCTCTGCTTTTATTCAATTTTTATATCAAAATAAATAAAATCCACATCAGCAAAATCTGAAGCTATAGCATCTTTCCCCTGGGGTTTTGGCATGGTGAGAGAGGAGAGGGATGCTGTTTATTCCATGAAGGTACAGGTCACCTGAGATAAGAGCTTATGTTCCCTACAGAGGGACAGGTGCTTTCACAGCTCCCAGCAGCAGTACTACCTCCCTGAAATATGTTGCTTGGATTGATCCCACAAGCACTGCGTCCAGCTCTGAAGACCTCAGCACAGGAAAGACATGGACCTGTTGGAGTGGTTCTAGAGGGGGGCCAGAAAAGTGGTCAGAGGACAGAGGCTGGAGCACCTATCTGAAGAAGACAAGCTGAAAGAGCTGGGGTCCTTCAGCCTGGAGAAGGCTCCAGTGAGACCTTATAGCCCTTTTCAGTACCTAAAGGGGGCTACAGGAGAGATGGGGAGGGACTCTTGATCGGGGAGTGGAGCGATAGGACAAGGGGTAATGGTTTTAAATGGAAAGAGGGGAAATTTAGATGAGATATTAGGAAGAAACTCTTTCCTGTGAGGGTGGTGAGACACTGGAACAGGTTTCCCAGAGAAGCTGTGGCTGCCCCATCCCTGGAGGTGTTCAAGGCCAGGCTGGATGGGGCTTTGAGCAACCTGGTCTGGTGGGAGGTGTCCCTGCCCATGGCAGGGGGGTTGGAACTGGATGATCTTTAAGGTCCCTTCCAACTCTAACCATTCTATGATTCTATGATTTTCTGGGAACAAGGCGATGCTTTCTAGCCCAAGAGCAGAAAAAGGAGAGTTGTCTGTGTGTCTTTTGCATGGGAGAGCAGACCCACCACCTCCTGCATTTAATTTGGTGCCTGGGTGGGAAGCCTGGCAGCCCGCGTGCCTGGAGTGGCAGGTAGGACGTGTCACCCAACACTGTCCGACTTGTATCTGCTTTACTTCAGAGTCTGTTCTGCTTCATCTTAATTGAAGTCAAGTCTCCTTGTTATCCTCCACAAGCCGTTTTAGCTTTATCTGCACTCGCTTTTTAAAGACAGACATCTGACATTCCTTTGAGAAGATATGTTTATTTACTTATTTGAAAGATTGATTTTAAAATTGCAGAGACTTTTCCACTAACAGAAGATGAGTTGTTTGGTCAGTGGGAGCCGGTGCTTGTAATTCAGGCAGAACATAAATGGAGAAATGTTTGTAAATATGACCCTGAGATTACATCGCTTGGCATAATTGTGTTTCAGTTTCTTTTCCTCCTCTGAGGAACCAGGCTCCTGTCCTGATTTTGCTCCAATAAGGGGTTTGCTGTTGATTTTACCAGGCACAGTATCAAGGTCCAGGTATGCTGTTATGTTTCAATCATTCGCTGAATGGTAGGTCAAAGTCTTTTTAAGTTTGGGTTTGCTTTTTCTAGGTCAAAAAACATGTTGCTCAAAGACCTTTTTGTAGCCTGAAGGACATCTGGGTTAAAGCTTGTGGCGGGCAAACCAGAAGCACGACTAAGTAGCCACAGACAGAGAAGGTAAATGAATGACAGTTTGAAAACTATCCTTATGAAAAAATGCTTCTGTGTGTTTGTGTACTTGCTGCAGTTTTCCAGAGCCTGGTGAAGGAATTGCAAGCCACAACATTTTATTTTTACTTAAAGCTCTCTGCTGTGCATTTTACATCATACGGTGAAGTGTCTTATATCTCAAATGGCACCTTCCATCCCTACCGTCCCATACGAAGGTTGAGAGAAGGAGTAATGGGAATATCAGTCCGTAGGCAACTCCAGCCAGCGTGTTGATCCCGGCAGCGTTGGGGCAGGTGACACACAGCATGGGGAGATGCAGCTAGACAGGATTGTTCAAAATCCTGCTCCCCTTTGCTGTTAATGGGAGGGGCGGGATGCTACATACCCATTTAAAGATTGGGACACCACTATGTCATAATAGTACCATCATCTTGAAGATGGCAGTGGGATTTCACAGTTGACGCCCAGCAGGGCTGCATTCCGAGCTGTACACATCGCTGCTGCTCGTGCTGCTGCTTCAAGCTGCAAGAGAACACGGGAAATTAAAACCTGACCTTCAGGTGAAAGAGATGGAGCTTTTCAGCAGAAGATGCAGTACGTTATCCACAAAATAGAGCCTAGGGTCTGTTGCTGAAAGGGTGACTGTTTTAAAGAATAGTTACATTTATTCCCTAAGGCTTTCTGTGTTTCACTCCCTCCGAGAGTGAGTGTCCTGAGGTTGTATTTAGTTCGAAAGATTTATCTCATGATTAAATGAATCTCATCTGCTGTCACTCCTAATGCAAACAGCTTTTTTATTTTTCCTGATACAGACAAACTCTAAGTCAGGCAGAATGTCCTTTTCTTTCATCTTACAACCTATGTTAACAAAAGATTACTTTCTGGAAGCTTTTTTTTGATTGGAAAAGAAAAGAACAGACAATGTCACATAAATGTTATGACTCGTGGAAAACAAATAAAGGTATCTTTTTACCAACTGTCATTTCAGGCCTCAGGTTAAGAAAGTTATTGCTAATTTTTATTAAACCTGCATGCATGACCACAGTCACAGTTGGGTTATAATAGCAAAAATGTAAACTGGAAAGTTTATCTTGCAAATACTGTAGCACAGGGCTCACACCTCACCTGTGCCTCCCTACTGCTTAATGTCTTTCCTAATAAAAGCACTCAGCTCCCAGGAAGGATTCTTTCTATTTTGTAACTAGCAACAAAATTTAATGCATTATAGATACCTTTTTATGTCTCTATTGTCATAGGAAAAGAGAAATCACAGGCACTGAATTAGTGGTGTTAAAATAGACTGATTCAGAAAATGGCTTGCTTTTTTCTGCTGACTTTTCCTCTTTTCACACTTTATGTTGTCTCTGTTGTAGCACAGTGGAATCACAGATCACCTATGGACCTACCACCAAGATGTTTAAAATCGAAGATTTTATCTGATTCTCTCTGCCACATAACATCAGATGATGCCCAGACTGCCTTCTTTAACTGCAAATACATTGGAAAGAAATACCGACAAGTAGAAATACATTGGAAAGAAATACCAACAACAGTGGTATAAATACAGGAAAAAAAAGTGACAGACTCCAAACACTTTGCCTATAAATGTTTATTTTCAGCAGGTACATGTGGCAGTCTTTCAATTCCATTCATTTAAGAGATCCCAGTTGAGCTGCTGACTGCAGCATGAGCTTAGCTGCCAGGAAGACTCTGGACACCTACGTGGAGAGGCTAAAATTCAGTGTCTGCAGCTTGAACTACTTTCAACCCCCAAAGACAGGTAAGGTGAATCCAGCCCCTATAAATCTTTTTTTTTCCTTTTGTGGCCTCATTAGGTAATAATGTCAAGTCGAAATGTGTTTATTCCAACTTTTTTCTTAGATTATGGTACATTTTCTATCCTAACAGTGTTTCTTAAAACACACAGAGTGGGCTTGTTCATGTTTCTCTGTATCTGGAGTACTATGGAAAGTGCGGTTGTACCTTAAATCTGAGAAGGGGTCTGCCTTATGTGTTTGAAACAAGTAGATTTATTTATTATTTATTGTTCTGACTCTTTCTGGCAAAGAAGGGCAGCAGGTAGTACCATGGACTCCAACCTATATATTGCTGTATACGAATATTTGGACATGATGGCAATGTGATCTGTAGTAGGTTATTAAATACCAGATAAGAGTTGTGTCTTCTAACTTCTGCCTCTAAATGTTAGTTATTTTGTTTGCATCAGTGCTCGGTTCCCACCTGGGGTTTATCCTCATTGAAAACTTGTCTCTAAGACAAATGGACAGATTCTTGCCACCAGAAATCTCTCTCTCTCTCAGCTTTGACTATAGTGGGAGTCTGGATATTAAACTGGACTAGATATCTCACTTCTAGATAAGTGAGGTGGACCCCACAGTAGGTATCTTCAGTTGTGACCACTGAGAAGAGCCAGTATGGGACTCAAGCTGTGCGGAAATCCAGCTGCGTGCTCATTGCAAACAATTACCCTTAGAAGATATGTTTGACTTGAGAGGGACAGTGATTTCATACATCATTAAAATCAAATTCTGCCCAGTTCTGCTATCAATAGTACATGGCAAAACAAAGTATAAATAACCAACCCTTCACATGGGTTTGAATGCCTTACACATTCTTTACACTCAACATAATATCAGCAAGAATTTGTCCATTAGCGCACAGAGAGATAATTGCACTTTTACATTTATAGAAATGCAGGACAGCTGAAGTGAACTGGTTGGATTTTATTGTAAATATATAAGCTAAACTCTTCTAGAGAAATCCTGAACTTTACAGAATAACTGTGTTTTGAGCGTTGGAGTTCTACATTTGAGGTTGCCTGCAAGACAAATTTGCAGTTCTAATTAAGGCTGCTGACAGCCAGAGTAATACTATCTAATAATAATAAAAATATTAACACAAAGAAAGTTGGTTCCAGATGGTTTTAAAAGAAATTGCCAAATTAGTAGAGAAGGTAGAGATTACTCTTGATGTAACTTTAAAGTAGCTGAAAAAAAAATGAAGGGAAAACATATCAAAAGATAAAAATAATTGTTGGAGAAAAGCAAGATCCATTACTGTACCAAAACCCACCACTGCCTGATATTCTAATTAAAAAGCATTCCTTAACTTGCACACTTAGTATAGGATTTTTTCCAGTATAACACAGTTGGGAAAAGCCTGATCCCAGGCTTCCAGTGTAACCCATGGTGAAGTCACTCTCTGAAACTCTTCTGCCTGTCCATAGCTGAAGAAGAAGAGTTAAAAAGTCCTTACGCTGCATCAACTCAGCCTGGTAGGTCAAAAGTGTTCCTTTCTGCCTCATGTGCCTCAAATCATCCAGATGAAGGGGTCCCTTGCCTGAAGAAATGCAATGACCTCCTGCCTCAGAAGAATATCAAATGAGATCTATTTTGAAAAACATTCTCCCACTTAAAGCTGCTGATTGGCAGCATCAGAAGAGAGAAAACAAAAAAGATAGACTGATTAAAGTGGTGGATTTTTTTCATAAGGCTTTCTGTAAAGGAAATTAATTACTAATTTGGCTATGAGTTAAAGATCAGCAGCCTCAAAGTTTGAACAGAAGTGTAAGAACTGATAACAAACAGAATCAGAGAATCAAAAAAGAAAAAAAAAAAAGGTTGGAAGGGACCTCTAAAGATTGTTTAGTTCAATCCCTCTGCTCAAGCAGGGTCAGCTACCACAGGTTGTCCAGGACCATGTCCAGTCGGGTTTGGAACATCTCCAAGGATGGATGCTTCACAGTGTCTCTGAAGCAAGCATCAGGAGGTCCCTCCTTAGTTATCAAACCCTGCAGACATCAAGCTCTGCACATCAAAAGGAAGCTGAAATTTAAATATCCAACAATTCATGTAAATGGATAACAGGAAACAGTTCTAAATATCTAGAAGTATTCCATCAATCACCTTTCAGATGATTTATTTAGATTTTGGCAGATGTAGACTATCTATTTTTAGTTTTTTATAAAAACTATTTCAGAGTGCTCATAATTCTTTACTGTGTTGTCCTGTTTAGCTTTCCAGGACTGTGTCTGGGTTAAAAAAAAAAAGAAAAAAAAAAAAGAAGTAGCAGCAACATTATTATTTTTGGAAACATGTATAAACCAGAAGGTAGGATAGCGTTGTGGTACCAAACCTCAGCAATACACTTACAACCAATTTTCCAGCAGATGATTAAAAACATGCTCATCAACAACATGTTGGATTTGACTGAATGCCACTTGGCTGCACATAAAATATTACTGAATGAGTTGAGTAAATTTAAGTTTATAAATATTTGTATAATCTTATGAGAACATGCAAACCCTTCACCTGCCACGGGTTTAGGTTAACCTCCCCTTGTTCAGCCTGTTAGAAACAAGCATCAACATTAAGAATCAGTCATTGTTTTTCTCTCTTACTTATTTATTCTTTTTAATTATAAGTTCTCTTATTTCTCCTGTTCAACAACTTTATGACCTGAGCTGCACCGAAGAAATTTGCACCCGTTTAACTGCAACAGAGTGACTAGTGAACCTCACTAACGTCTGGTTGTTTTACATCAGCCCAATTTATACCTTATGGAAATGCTTTAGCTCAGCTAAGAAATATCCAAGAAAATAAGGCTAGATTGAGTTAAATCAATGGAAATAGCTGCATTCAATCTTGTTTATATTGCTGAGTGCGAATTTGTGCCACTAGCAGGGGAAGGGAACTTACTTTTTTTTTCTAAATAAACAATCTGAGTTACTGATTCATTAAGGAGATAAAATGTACAAGTAGTTGTTTTTATTAGCCAATACCCTGCATTAAAGCACTGCGAAATATTCAGTCCATACCTTCTATATAAAAAAGGGGTTTTTTCTTAGTGATATCTCTAACTGAAGTTTACCATCTTAGTCTAAAAAACTTGTGAAGACCAAACACAAGTAATTTTAATTTTCCTGTAGTTTGACAACTATGCCATACGTAGCCATTACGTCAATTAGTCATGCAAGGTCAAAAAGACATTAAAAATAAACTTGTTTGCTACAAGGAGGGTATACAGAAAGATAAACTAGGCCTCTGATATGCAATCTTGTTCTCCAGCTAGTTAGAATGCCTTAAGATCATAGCAATAAATATTTTCTAGATGGCATCATAAACGTTTTCAAGGTCATCTGTACCCGTGTTTGCATAGAAGCCTTTGCTTACAGTTGCAGTGGTTTTTTTTAAGGGATTCCCACAGTTCTTCCTGCACATTGGTGCAATTTTGCTGCAATCACAGCAGACTTCTTTCAGAGGCACCAGCATGGAAGCTTTGCTCAGGGGGTGCCAGTGCTGTCCTCACCCATGGGGGGACATGAGGGTCCAAAGCAGTGACCGGTGCCATGGGCAGCTTCAAGCCATGTGCAAGGGAGTGGCTTCTCCTCCAAGAGACTGAACAAAATCTAGTCCAAAGGGAAAGCCCAGGACCACCAGCAGTGTAGATGTGACTGTTCATCACCAACTGCTTCATTCCCCTGACTCATTCATCCTGTGTTGAACCGTTTGCTAATGTAGGCACAGCCCCTGAAGGTTTCTCAGCAATTAAAACTTGCAATCTAGGCATTCATGATTCTGTGAATACCACACATTTGCTAGCAACCACATGGCCATCAGTTTTCTGAGGACTGGCAGGCAGGTGATAGAACTGTCTCTGGAGATTTCGAGGAGAGGTGTAGGGAGCAGACTACATACATGTGTGGTGCTGAGGGACATGGTTTAGTGGTGGGTTCGTCAGCGTTAGGTTGATGGTTGGACACAATGATCTTAAAGGTCCCTTCCAACCCAGATAATTCTATGCAATTCTATGATTTAATGTCTCTGGTTGAACGTGAGCTCACTGCTATATCATATCAGCCCATCCAGGTCCCCGCCTGGCACAGCACTCAGTGTTCTGGAACATGGGTTGAACTGGACATAAATCGCTGTCAGTCTTTTTTTTATTTTGTCACTGATTTTAAAGATGTACTGTTTCAATGAGAACCTGAGAAGCAACAGGACTGAGGAGGTGAATTTTATCTCTAAAGGATTGTAAACAAGAAGTTATCTTGATTTTTCAGAGAGGCCAGGGACATAGATCTGTCACCTAGTACAGACATAATTCCTATTCCTGTTCCTTACCATAGGACCTTAGCACAGGGGCCAGAATTATTGAGCATGGCTTGTCTAGGAAAAAATTTTCTTACTGTGGATTCATTTAATGTTTTTTGTTCTGTCTGAAAAGTCTCGAAGTTTCTCTTTGATGTAGCTGGTGATTGGCAGCCTTTCAGTTCAGATGCAGCATATTTTGATCCATTGTGCTTGAACACACAGGAGGCCTTCAATACAGGGATGAAAATGTTCAAAATTCATTAGTAATTTTTAATGCTTCAGCTTTCAAAATTGCCAAACTTTTCTGTATGCTTTCATACACCCTGACCAATTATTAAAAGTTAGAACTATTTTTCAGTAGTCCATATTAACATTATAATTTGGGATGGCAAATATATTATATATATATTATATATATTTTTAAATCGAGGGATTTGTTTTAAGACATTTATCTAAAACAGTCTTCAAATAGTTTATTTTCATGAAAGTTTCATGGCAAAACTTAATGTGATGATAACGCTTTAATAAACACCTTAGGTTGCTAAACAATCTGTAATGCTCGCATTATTGTCTTTTTGTTTCTCTAGTAAAAATACTATCTGGAAACAAAAAACTATCTTAAAGCAAAAAGCGGTGGTGTTAAGCCAAATACCACCTTGCCAAGGATACAACGGGGTTTTTTTGCAAGAAGTCCTGATGTCTATAGCATTCATTTCTTTTTTAAGTAACTACTGCCAAGCTTGGTGTCTGCAAAATATCCCCCCTGAGATCTGATGTTTGATCCCAGCAAACTGAAGATTGCTATTTTCATTCCCAAACAGAAATGTAATTGCATTATCATAAAAGTCACATTGCTGTTGGCTGTATTGCAAACACCCATGGATATCCACTTGACTCCAAAGGTGGTGTCAAACGTGAAAGATTTCCAGATAACTAGGAGAGGTCCCTCCGCTCATGTCTGTGGGATGAAAGCAGCAAAAAGTCCACCATAATTGCACTCTAGCATCAGTAAAAGAATAAATCAAGGTGGTTTTAAATGTTTATTTTGTTTTAAGGCCGCAGCAAAATAATGAATATAGTTACTAATAAAAAGAAGAGACTGCTCGTGATCGCGGTTACTGGTGTGAAAATCTAGAGTCGCTCTAGTAAAACCAGTGGAAGTATTTCCCTGCACAGTGCTGCAGTGCTCGGTACTCGTGGGCTCTTATCACCTGCAGCTGAGGTTCAGAAACCATTCCCACAGAGACCTGCCAGGGCATCTTAGTGCTGGTGTTTAAATCAGGAAGACACCGGCAGCTCCGCCGTGGTGGCAGGACTACAGCCACAGCTGGAGATGTCCCCGCCGCACCGAGCGGGCTCCATCCTTGCTATTCTTCTCATGCGGCTAGCGGTACTCCAGGCAACGTGCAGACAGCTCTGCTAATAGATATATAGCTTCCTCTGCGGCTGCTAATAGATATATTTCTGCTATACATACGACCATCTCTGACTCCTGCAAGAATGGAAATTAGTTTATTTCCCAGGCCAGACACCAGAGGATTACAATTTATCAGCAGACTGCAGGGTCACTTGCTCCATATGATTTAATTTAGGCAATTTTCTACTACGCTGCAGCCAACAATTGCTTAACCAAAATACTTTTTGTATTGAACAGGTTTTGTTCTGTGATTTTTTTTTTAGTCCAAAGAACCGATGTCCTTTTCCACTTTGGGTTCAGTTACTGCCCTCACCGTAGTGTCCGCTGCCCTGGCTGGGCTCTTCCCTCCCTGCCAGGCGAGGAGCAAAGCATCCCACTGTCATGCTTGCTTCTCTTCCTCGGGGCTGCTGCCCAGAGACCGGATGGACAGGAGCAGCCTGAGGGTGGTAAAACCCTGCTTGAAGAAACCAGCTCCTCACCCCACCTGAGAAAGTGGTAATAAACCCAGGAGATTTTGCAACTTGGAACCAGTTTTCGTGCAGCAGGATGGTGCGAGCAGTGCTGCCTTCAGCTTCAAACAAATAAAACCAATTTCAGTATGTTTGTATGTATTCATAAGCTTGGTTTTTTCTCTGAAGTGTCTGAAGAGCTTGTTTTGTGTTGTGGTTGGGACTCAGGGTAGCTCTGTCCTGTCGCGGGAGGTCAAATGTCCCCGTGCACCTAGTTGGCCTGGCCGGTTAGTGCAGGTGACACATCCCGCAACCAGCACAGCACAAAGAAACACCATCGCTAGTACCCTGTCCTTGTTTCCACACATACAGGGGCAGGTTTCTCCCCAAGGTTACAATACAGAATTGTAGAATAATTTGGGTTGGAAGGGATCTTAAAGATCATCCAGTTCCAACCCCCCTGCCCTGGGCAGGGACACCTCCCACCAGACCAGGTTGCTCAAAGCCCCATCCAGCCTGGCCTTGAACACCTCCAGGGATGGGGCAGCCACAGCTTCTCTGAGCAACCTGTTCCAGTGTCTCACCACCCTCACAGGAAAGAATTTCTTCCTAATATCTCATCTAAATTTCCCCTCTTTCCATTTAAAACCATTACCCCTTGTCCTATGGCTCCACTCCCTAATCAAGAGTCCCTCCCCATCTCTCCTGTAGCCCCCTTTAGGTAATGGAAGGAGCTCTGAGGTCACCCCGGACCCTTCTCTTCTCCAGGCTGAACAACCCCAACTCTCTTAGCCGGTCTTCATAGGAGAGGTGCTCCAGCCCTCTGAGTATCTTCGTGGCCTCCTCTGGCCCTGCTCCAACAGATCTCCAATATGTCTGAGATCTAGTCTTCAGCAGTTCTGCTCCTGACAGAAGTGACCAGCGCTTCCACTTGAAAGGCTGAAACCTCACCACAATCAAAATTTCTCAGCAGGTGCCATAAATCCCTGCTTCCTTCACTCAAGTGGGTGGTAACATTGCTTTTAACACATCTAGTACCACGAGGAATGCAAGCAGGATCCAACTTCATATGAGCAAAAATATGAGCTATTTCAGACCTTACTCTTTTTGCATCTGGCCCTCAGATTAGATGGGAATTTGTGCCCTATATTTAAGAAATACTGCTGAATTTCTGCCTCTGCTATCACAATATTCCTGTCAGCTAAAGCATCTTTTGGCATGCTGCAGCTATTATACATTTATCAGCCAAATCTGCTTCCAGTTGAGAGAAAAAAAATAGATTTTGCTTGGGAGCTTCAGAGTATTTTAAATAACAGGGTGATTCCCTAGAATATACAGATGAACAATTACCGCCTTTAAATCATGCACTGTATGTTACTGCTTCCATGAATAATGTATATGCCAGCCAGCATTATAAGACAAAACAGTGCTACATCACAGTCTGGTCCTGGTGACCTGAAGATACTGGGATCCCTGGGAGAAGGGGAAAAATGTAGTGACCGTCCTCACCCAGCTGTCCATCACAGGGCAATGCATCCATAGGACAGGGACATTCTCACCATCTAACATGGATTATCTTCAGTGAAGACGTCTGAGTTAGTGGAGTAACTGTATGCTGCCTTTTATAATCACTAAAAAGAAATAGGCAATTTCAGGATGCAATTTCTATGGACAGTTTAATGTTTACTTTGTGACAAGATGGTGTAATGAATCCTTTCTACTCGCTCTTAAAATGTGCTTCTGTCAGCCACAGCGGGAGAAGGCTCTGAGGAAAGGGCTTACACTGCTTTTCCAGAACATTTTTTTCCCTAAATTGCTCACTGTCCTGTCCTTCCTCGCAGACTTCAGGGAAATATCCTAGAGCAAAAGGGTCAAGATTTGATCCTTTCCGATGAAGAACAAGTGGGTGAGAAACACTGCAGGTCCCATGAAGGCAAAACTGTCAACCATACAGGTTCTTTACCAACCCTTTGTCCTGTGCTTCAAACTTTTACTATTTCCCACAGGCAGTTTTAAAACAAACAGAAAAATAATTGCCCGAGGAACTAAATGGCTTTCTAGTTGGTAAATATACAATTCACAAAACCAAGGTCCTTTGTTGACCCATCACTACTGATGCACTTGAGTGTGGGTCAGGTCCTCAGCTGCTGTAAACGGATCTGACGGCACTGATGTCCCTATTTTGTGTTCTGCATGGACATCCTCATGTCATGATCTGCATGGATGTCCCCATGGCGTGACCTGCACAGATGCCCCCATATCGTGGTCTGACAGCAGTTCGGTCCCCCAGGGAGAGCAGCTTAGCAAGCCCTGCACATCAGAACGATCTGGCACTCAGGCTTTTCGCTGAGGTAAAATTCAATCCCTTCAAGGAAATTATTAACTTTTTCCTGTGGATGGGAAAGGGTTTTCTAGAGAACAATATTCACCGACATTTATATCATTCAGCAAGCTATTGTTTCCTGATGTAATTGCAATAATTAGGAAGGGAAAAACATCTTTTTCTTGCTAGAAGGTCAGAGGACCCTATTGAGGAAAACACTGTCATAAAGAAAGTGTTTTACAATCAAGTAGCCAATTATGCCAAAATGGAAATGAAAGTATTTAAATGAACTGAATAATTAAAACTGTAATAATAGTAGGCTTTAGAAGAAATTCTGATATGTGAAAATGTATGAAAAATTCAGTTTGTAACAGATTAACATAGTGTTATAGATCAGATTAGATTAAAAAATAACCTTTCCCATCTAAACAATAGGTTGTTTTTGAACAGAAGGGACAGTGTAGGTAACGTGAAAGGTCAGGATTTTGGTACCATCTTACAGAAGTACTGGTACAAGCCCATAGGTACAAATACTGTACGTATGAGAACAAAGAGAAAAGGGTTCCAAAAAAGAGCAAAAGGGGCTGGATACCCAAATCCTACAGAAACTTCACATCACTGAGCACCAAAGACTAGATTTAGAAAGGCAGCCGACTCCATTTATCAGCCTGACCTGGTGACTCTCTCTGGAAACTCCATGCTACTCCACTTTCCAATAAAGCATACAAAGGAGTACGCGCAAGCCCTCTGCAAATTGAAGATCCTATCGCAACATCCCTGTTCTTCTGTCTTCCTGCTGCTCTTCCTTTGTTTCATTAACATGTATTCCCACATCCCTCTCTCCCGACAGCCTCTCTGAGGAGCACGAACACACTGGGTGCTCCAGCCAGGGTACAATGTGAGGCATATTCAGTAAATTCAATCTACAGAAGCCACCCAAGGCACCCGTGGTCAGGTGTTCTGCAAAACTGATGCAAGCGTAAAGGTACAACATCGGAGACACCTTTTGAAAAAAACAAGATATAAAATAAATACCGAGGTCATATTTTAAAATAAGGACACAACTGCGCAGGAAAAAAGTCAAAATCCATCGATCTCAGTCAAAAGTTGAGATTTTCAATTGATGAGGGGCGGGCGAGTGTGTTTTTGTTTGTTTAGGGGGAGGTTTCTACCTTTATATTGTTTACCAAGTTAAAGCAGCGCCGCCTCCTGCATCTCCCTTTTCTGAACACAATCCCCAGGCGGGTGACGGGAGCGATACCTGCTCAAGGCTTGACCGGTTGACGCTATTGACATACAACAAGGCTGCTGCCGTTAGCAGGGCGATCCCACGTTATTTATTCAGCCCGTTAACCGTGGGCCGACACCGTTTTGAGGGCGCAGGTGCTGCCGCAAGATCCTCTCAGCATGGTACCGTCCGTGTTTGTCTTGTCAAACGGCTCCCGACGAGTCTAAATTTAGCACACCGCCAGCCCGCCTTATCAGCTAGACACATAAAAGCTGGTATCAGTTTAATTAACATTCGCACAACACCGCAGCACCGAGTCCCCTGAACGCGGCAGTGATGGGAGTCACCCGCAGACAGCAAGTATCCAGATCATAGAATCACAGAATCACATGGGGTTGGAAGGGACCTCTGGAGACCACCCAGTCCAACCCCGCCTGCCAAAGCAGGTCCACCCAGAGCAGGTTGCACAGGAACAGGTGTCAGAGGGAGCCCACGCTTTCCTATTCCCAGTGTCCACTCTGGGTCCCCACTCTAGGTGCTCCCCCTGGGGATGGCAGCACTGGCATGGGGGTGACGGCCTCTCCAGCCTCCTCCCTGGTGGCTGCGGGGAGGTAAGGGGTACGGCTACATCTGGGGGAACCCTTCAGATGCTACAATATGGGACCAGACACCAGCACCAATCATTCATAGAATCATAGAATTGTCAAGGTTGGAAGGGACTTTTAAGCTCATCGAGTCCAACTATCAACAACACTGGCAAAACCACCACTAGACCGTGTCCCTCAGCACCACGTCTGCCCATCTTTTAAATACCTCCAGATATGGGACTCCACCACTTCCTGAGGCAGCCTGTTCCAATGTTTGATAACCCTTTTGGTGAAGAAATTTTTCCTAATATCCAATCTGAACCTCCCCTGGCTCAACTTGAGGCCATTTCCTCTCGTCCTGTCACTTGTCACTTGGGAGAAGAGACTGACCGCCCCCCGGCTACAACCTCCTTTCAGGGAGTTGTGGAGAGTGAGAAGGTCACCCCTCAGCCTCCTTTTCTCCAGGCTGAACAACCCCAGCTACCTCAGCTGCTCCTGAGACTTGTTCTCCAGGCCCCTCACCAGCTTCGTTGCCCTTCTTTGGACCCGCTCCAGCACCTCAATGTCTTTCTTCCAGTGAGGGGCCCAAAACTGACCACAGAATTCACAATGGTGGCACGAAAGTCACTGCGAGACCAGAGAGCCACGTTCTGCAGGAGGAACGGGGACGATGGCGTCCGCACTGAGCAAGACCTTGACTTTGAAGGACATGTTCTGTGTCTCCATGAAGACGCGTTCGCCACGCAGAGAGAGCGTGTTGTGCCGTGGGCAGGCTCATCCTGCCTGTGACTGCCTGTGACCGTCAGGCAGTTTCTGCATGTTTGCTGCCGGGGTTTGTGGCAGCTGAAGTAACCTGGGAATTCTGAATTGCCAAGGAGAAAGTGTTCAGCTGTTGCTATGTAGGAAGGATTTTAAGCTCATAGCATGGCATTATGCATATAGCACATGAGTAAAATGATTTTCACTGTTTCACGTGCTTGGCCCAATTTTAAAACCACAGTGAACCAAACAGGAAGACACACTGGGGAAAAAACTCTGAATTTAAAGATTAATTCAGGGGGAGCACTTGCACCAGGCCTAGTGATTTCATTCAATGCAAGTATCGCTATAGGCACACATAATTCAGAATCTGCTCTGTATTTCTCCAACTCAGAAAGGAAAAAAATTATTCCGATGCTGATACTCTAACAAACTGCAATGCATGCCCTTGGCTTTCAACCCTGTAAGCTTCCTTACCACAAGGATTGCTTACAGGGGGGGGACAAAATGAAGAGCAGGGAACCGTGGTTTTTCAAGATTTGAAAATAGCCACCGGCGTTGTGGCGGTGGTTTTCATTAGCAGCCCTCCAAGGTGCAGTAAGTAGCCCACGGAGAGGAGCTGGAAACCACATCAGCGGTGTTTTCAATTACACAGTACAGTGAGGACTATGTGTGGTCATCTGGGAGAGACATTATGGGCTGGCGGCAGTCCACAAGCCCAACTTAGTTTACTGATGTAATTTGTGGCATAGATAGTGTTTTTCTGCAGCCTTGAAACCTTTCAGAAAATAAAAAACGTTTTCCTTTATGGATACACGTTACAAAATCTTTCCACGAAGCACATGTGTATGGGTTATACAAGATAGGCAGTAATAGCCCTTCAGGGAGTCATCACTCACACATCAAGCACAGCAAGCAAAGTTTTTATGCCAAAAATAGGAAGTCTAAGTAAGTAAGTATGTATTCCTCATACCACATGTGCATTGATCTTTTATGCACAATATTTACTAGTAGCTGCTAAGAGAGTACCACCATATATATTATATACAGCACAGTAAGTTCATGTCAGGGAAGGATGGAAAGTTTTACTCCACTTTTAGTAATCTCTTTCCTCTATACTCTGAAAATTCTCTGGCTTTGGAAAGATGTTTTAGTGAAGTCTACCATCGCTCCCCAATGCGACACTGCTATGTCAGTGCTGGGGTTTCAACCCATACCGCCAGGCTCCTTGCAATTTTGGATCTAGAAGGCTCTTTTTCCATCTACCTCTGATACACAAATAGAGGGAAAGATTTTTTTTTTCCAGTAACAAAGGAAAATATCATTGTTTAACAGCTTGCCTGAAAATCCTTTGCAAATGCCAAAAGACCTCATAATATCAGGGGAATTTTTATGTTGTTCATAATTTTATACAGAGTAAAGTAAAAAGAGGCTCTGCAGGGAAATACTGGTGATTTACTTATAACTGGCACAGTTCTACTAAGTGCAGGACATTTAGTATTTTCTGCCTCTCTTTTGGTTTAGTTATTGATTTAATTTTAAAAAGCTGTGAAAGCAGAGGCTACAGGAGATTTGAAAGCATTTTCCTTTTAAAATAAAAGAATTAGCTGCTAATATCTAGCTCTGGTGAAGAACTTCAGAGGCACAGGCTTAAATTTCATTGCCTGGCTCCCAGAGGAGGCTTAAATCCCTCTGTTTTGTTCTTTGGCTCTCTGGCTCGAGTAAGTGCAAGGCTGCTCAGTCGTCTTGTGAGAGATGGTTAAAGGAGGATAACTGTAATGTGCTGGCACCCTCGCCTGGGAAGTGAGATTGGTTTTAGACAGAGATGGCTCAAACACCTATTTCTACGAACAAAAAAAATGCCCTAAACAAGAAAGGCTGAGTGAACCTAGGATCTGCTGGGCAAGGGCTAGGGCAGTCAAGAGCATGTGGCCAAGGGCCCTCAGTGGGGAACCCGGGGCTTTTCATCAGCTTCATTTTATACTCTGCTTGAATATAAAAATGGAAATATTCCAGGATATGAAACTCCACACTCAGGTGCCCCCAAAACTCAATGCAACTGGTTGGTAATTTATCTTTTAGCAGCCTTTCTCCTGTTTTGTGAATTCCATTTCCTTTATATCCAGTGGCACTCTTTAAAATAGAACAGTGGCTTTATATCTAAAGAAACACTTACAGGTATGAGCCTATGGAAATACACCAATGCTTGTGCAATGCAGAATTTTGTGCATACAAGCTATGTGTTTCCACAAACTCACTGTGCATGCTAAAAGAATTAGCAGGCCCTTGTTGTGTGGCAAGTTCATTTTTAATTAAAAAAAAAAAAAAGGCCCCCAAATTGGGAAGGAATCAGCAAGTTTCCTTGTTAAAATCGCCACTCCTTTCAGTTTCTGTCGCTGCTTCACCTGACCCCCAGAGGTACAGACACTGCAGCCAGGCCAGCTCCACGAACAACCCCAGCATCAACACTTTGATGAGACATGGTTGCATCCCTTGAAACCCAAAACGTTCCTTAGAGGCCATGGAGCAAGCAGCCTACATTAAATCAGAGCTGCTCTGTTCAGCCCTTGTCCAACCTCAGGCCCAACAGCAAAGTCAACCTCAATAGAGCCTTAGCGTGACAACACAATATTTGCAGAGCAAAAATAATGGCACTCAGCCTCACAAATAGAAAACCATTGAAACACAGATTGTAAGTTTTTGCTGTAAAACGCAAAGACATTTTCCAGGACTTGCAAGTACAAATTCATGAAAGAACCGCTCTTTTTGTCTTTGCTAAATCCTTTGTAAGATTTGTGCATGTCCTCAGGTCTTCTCTGGATGCAGGAACACACAAGACAAACATAAGCCACAAGGCTTTATGTAACATGCAGATGCAGTTGATATTGGCTATGTGTTTTCATGGATCAGACTTTAGAGATGAGTTCCCTGGAAGCTTTCTGGGGCCAAATGTCCCTGAGGACATTTTGGCACACACTAATCGTAATGGTTCACTGTGGTGACCAGTATCTCTGGGCTGGCTGGTGAAGGTGCAGAATTTAGATCCTCTGTAGCACAATCCAGAAGAAAGTCCTTGGGACTTACTCCCTTGTGACTTATCGAAATGGCCTACCACCCAGTAATCGTCCTCTTTGCCTTTTGTCTGGAGCATACGATTTCTCCTGTTTCTCTTTCCCAAGTTATGGCCTCAAAGGCTTGCCATTTTCTAGGTTTTCAGGAGGAAAGCTGCTGAGAAAGGGTCTGGCTGAGAATGGGGTTTCATGGCCAGGTGCAGAAAAGGAACCACCAGACACCACCACAGCGATAAGTCCCGTGACCGAGAGGCATATCGACCCCTTTTCATTTTCTGTTGTTAGCTGACTCCTCACAAGAAGAACAGTGATAAATGGTTATTCTGGTAATTTTCCTTTCATAGAAAGGAATATGTAAACCTCAACTTATTTTTAATGTCTTCTTTAATAAGTACTGAATGTTCTCAGCACTCCAGGGGAAGCAGAAGGAGTGGTATATGCAGCCTATATTTAGACTCTGAAACGTTATTTCCAGTGCATCCAGTAATGTGTTACAGCTTTCCAAATGGTAGAACAGCCATTGAACTGATTTAATTTCTCAAAGCCTATCTTAAATTCAATAATTGTCTTCAGCTGTCTGAATTTTTACTACCTACCATTAGTCTGTCTGTGATGAGGCTTCCCATCACTTCAGCCAACCTGTCACTGCCCACCGTGCAAATGCCTTGCAACCAGCAATATATAGGGCTCTGATGTGGTGGCAGCTGCATAAATCTGCCTCATTTCCTGGATCTAGCATGGAGGAGGTAACTGTTCCTCTGGCCATGAAGGCAGCTGCTCCCATTCAACCTTTCTGTTTCATAGGAGGAGATTATAGGTGATGTTTTCAGAGCCCGGACTTCAAACACGTAAGTGCTGGCAACAAGTTTGGGTGTACACACAATTTTCACCTGCAGACAGGTCCACACCTGCTAGAAGGACTGAATCCTTTGTGTGTACCCATGCAGGAATATACCCTTACACAGCCACGGGGTTTGCAGCTCATCAGCTCGTGTCAGTCCCACATTCAAGCTATCTATCTGAGTTGTCAGCTGGGCTGCACAGTGAGTGCAAGTTACTTCGCATGAGTCTCCATGAGAACAGCAGAATCTGGCCCTCAGATAGTGGTCTCCAGATATTTATGCATCCTTCAACCAATTTAGCTTTCTTGTGATTCTTTAGGATGCTTTGTTTTCTTGCTAATCCTTTTCATTTCTTCTCTTCTCTATTCTCTTTCCCATGAATCGTAGAATTTGCACAAAATGAAGATGAAAATCTCCGTGTTTTCTCTAATAAAATCTATTTAATATATTCTTGCATTATTTCAGTGATCTTTTCTGCTTAGAATAATTCTATTATTTTTGCCATTTTATCAACCACCATTCTTCAGTTTTGCTAGCTGTCACGTTGAGCATATACCCTTCTCTTGCCTCTCTCATACACATCCTGTTCAACACCAGTATCTTGAGCTGTTATTAAAGCACTTTTGCAAGAGTCAAGCATCTTGTGAAAAGCTGATCCGGTTGATATTTTGCACAGAAGTTCCCACCAATAGCTCTTGAAGAAATTTGACCGCCATGAGTTCTTTCTCGGGCTAATACATGATTAATAGCAAGAAGCCAAAGATTAGGTATTAAAGATCGGGTTGCTGGCAGGGTACGTGAGGTTCTGCACCGGGACCATTCCATGCAACCTGTATGTACATACACAGACCATTTTGTATGAGTGTGACACGCTCGGTTCAGCGTAGTGATGGAAAAGAGGTACGTAGCAATATGTGCTACAGAGCCTCAAGATAATACAAAATAAATCAGGATAGTCAAATGTAAAGCTGACTGCAAAAATTGTCACCAGAACACTAAATAAGTGGGCAATAAGCTTGCGGGTGAAATTGAGTGCAAATAAAAGCATAGTCAAGCACAAGGAGAAAATGATCTTGTCCACGCATACCCATCTGCAGCCTCTGATTTATCCCTTAGGAGCCAGGAAAGAGCTCTTGATGTCAGTGTGAATGGTTGCCTGAAAATATCACTCAGTGCTTGGAGACGTTCAGAAAGGCAAGTAGACTATTAGGCATGTGGTCAGGAGCTTGACTGCTGCAGCAGAGTACAAAACGTTTGTATATTTGGATTTTTTACCTTTTATTAGTCTAGGTAGTGTAGCTAGAAAGAGTAGACAAGCGTTCAGGCATGCAAACCCTTTTCTGCATCTCAGGAAGACACAGAAAAATGGGAAACATCATTATATTGCCATACAAAAGCATATAAATGCATCTTCAATATTGCTTGCAGCAGCGGTCATCCCAGCTTAAAAATACAATAAATTTGAAAACTACAGAGATAAGAGATATAGAACAGTTTCTTTTGAGAGTAGAAAAATGTGGGGTTAGATTCTTCCTTCAGCATGGAAACAAAAAGACGAGACATGGGATTCTGCTGGAAGCATACACAAGAACTGGTGCTCCAGTGAAAATTAACAGGGACAACCAATTGTTTTTTCTCACAATAGAAGAACTGTGGGCATCTAATAAGGTTACTTGGCAGTAGGTTTTAAGCAAACAAAGGGAAGTGCTTTTTTATGTAATATTCAACTGAATCGTGAAACTCTGTGGAACAGTTTTTCACTGTTGTGAAGGAGGGAAAATCCAGAACAGATAAAATTGTAGGGATATGAGAGGATCAGAAATTTAGGTGTCCTATTCAGAGGTCAGTGGCTAGAAGAGGGAGCAAATGTCCAAAAGCCTTTGTGTGCACAGGACAGTTAAGAGACTTCTGAAAATAATTTATTCCATGAAAAGCCTTGCTGTAGGTAAAGAGAGGGTGTTCTTCAAATCAGCAGCATGACTGCAAAGAGTTAAAACTTCTTCTGCTACGACACAAGACTTAGAAAATCTGCAAATTAAGTTAAGTCCTATTTTAAAATCCTGAATTTTCCACACTTGCCAGATCTTTGCTCTGCAGCAAGCCCGTAGATCCTTGCAGGTTTTAGACACAAAACCCCATAATCCATGGGCTAATCTGAAACAAGCATACATCCCCAGACACCTTTTGCCTTGTTCCCCTCACTGCTGTGGCTGCATTTCTGCCTCCTCTCATCCATACAGTTCAGCAGCCACCGAATCAGCCACGGAATAACCTCTTTCTTGTGATCCCGGCTCTCTACCGGCTCCGGCTCGGGCTTCATTTGTGGTTATTTCCTGCACAAATTTGGCTTTTCTAGCTCTTTTTTCCAAGAGGCTAACAGGTGAGGGTTTGTGACAGACATTGGCCGAGCTGGGTGGCGTGGGGACACCACCTCGGGGACACCTCAATACCTGCTGCCTTAGTTCACGTCTAAGGAGTATTGTGTGCCTAATTATGCCAGCCTGAGGGTTAAAGAAATTGCATGTTTAGCTGACAGAGCCGTGCCAGGAGATGGCCTTGGAGAGACACAGCAATCTTCTTCAGGGTAGTTTGCAGGGAGAGCTTATGTCGTTCCTCTGACCGCTACAAACCACTGGGAAAACAACTCCCTCACCTGCACAAGCCCTGCAAAAGAGCATTTGCCACTTGAATTTGGGCGTTGGACTGAGGTCTCTTCTGGCTACAACTGATGGCAAAGGGTGTATTTGGCGGAGAGGAAAGGTTGTGGGAACTAAGCAGGTCTCAGCGGGGGCAGAGAGCACAGTTCATTCTTATGGGTAAGCATGGCTAGGTATTTATCCCCAGAAGCACATGTAGACCTAACTTGAGCCCCCACCGGCACAAACCCATGGGGTGAGCGTGCCAAACCTGCCCACCGCTCACACAGCTCAGAGCGGCCGAGAGGCCACTGCTGCGACCCTGCGCCTCCCTGTCGCCCAGCGGGTGACTTTCGGGATGCTGCAAAATGTACTTGTTTAGTTTTTAGCAGCAGCAATCATACTTGACAGCTTAGGGTCTGCCTGCTCAAGCTTTTGTTCTCGACTAATGACAGCAGCACAAAAGGGATTACGTTAGTGGGGCTGATTTCTCTACATTTACCCTGTTGACGTCAGCGGAGCTCTATGGGTATGGCACATCTTCAGAGCTCCCATTGAATGCCAAACAATCCATGAATACAAAAGTAAATACACGCACTGATGACCCCCGCTCTCCCCCCTCAGGCCCCTGAGCTAGGAGGGCCAGCAGAAGCAGGGGATGAAAGCCTACCCTCACACATTGATCTTCTCAGCCTCAGCATTTGCTCAGCAGTGTGGCAGCAGATGTTCAGCTCACGAGCCACATAATTTCCCCTTCCCATATATACTGGAGAATAATGAGCATGAAATTTAAATGCATTCCAGAAGAGTTTCTTCCTTCTAAGGTCTGTCTCTGGATGAGGTTAGCAGAGCTTTTAGCACGACAGTGGCTTTAATTTCTTTTCCGAAAATTCCCCGAGGTGGGATTTGATGAAGGTTTTAGACCTGGTTTAGGTGCGCGCTTAGGCTGATGCGGACAGCTGTTAAAAATCACCAATTATAAGCATATCCTAAGCATGCAAATGAGAAAAGAAAACTTTGATTTCCTCACTCTTTTTCTTTCTTGATTACACATAAGTGTTCCTCAATTTGCATAGTTACCTATTTACTATGACTAGAGCAGCCTCGTGGAAATATTGAGTTGCTGTTGGACACAACATGAGTCATATTACTGTGAATTACACACTTTGGGTAAGAGATACCGATAGGAGGTTTATTTGCCTGCAATGGATAGTAAATGAGTTCATCTCAGATCTATTGAAAAGCTTCAAATTCCCATATCTTGAAGTGTTTTTTCAGCCTCACCCTGGAAGATTTCTTGCAAAGATATTCTAAAAGATAGTTTATGAATGATGATGAAAAGCACAGCCAAAGCATTTGTTTTATGGGGGCAGATAAGATTATCTTTCCTAACTAATTCAAATGATAGACATTGCTGAAGACTATTTAAAACCACTGTGCAAGAGTCATAACATCTTTAATTATGCTGCAAATACCAGGTGGTGTTTCACATATGTAACAGTAATGATTAACTCTCAAACTTATCACGTCTAATTTACATCTTCAAAAGCTAACTGCTGGAGTCTCAAGTACAGAACATCTGGTAAATGCAAAGTCTCTGCAGACAGAGGCAATATTTCTACTAACCTGTTGTTAGAGAAGCCGGTAACACCACTTTTTCCTTTTAAATACCCCCTGACTCCTGTTCATGCCTTTCTTACTATTATTCTCTTGACAAGCTGTCAAAGAATTATTACTAATTACGTCCACAACTAATAAACTACTGGAGAATGGCCAAACACTGCCTATGCAGCCCCAGTGCTGTAGCTGAGGTCGCGTAAGCGCGAGAGAGGGTGTAAATCAGCTCTTCACCTCTGCAGCGGCCGATGGTGTTGCTTTTTTCAGTAAAACCGTCTCTTTTCTCATGGCCGTGTGAGAAAAGTCATGGATTTTATTTCGCACTCCCTTCACCTGCAGCTTTGCCCTGCTGTGAATGTGCAGGAGCCCTTTTAAAGGAATGTTTGTGTTGGGAACAATAAAATTCATCCATTTTCTCCGTGTATGTCGCAACGTTCCTGCTACCTCCTTACTGAAGAGTGATCAGTCCTTACTTGTCCACTCCAGAAAGGTGGTTCATGAGCAGTATTTTTCTCCCCATCAGCTTCAGGGTGCCCTGGTCAGGGTGAGGCATGCAGTGTTGGAGAGGGACTAGCCATAAGGGATTGCAGAGACTTCCCTGTGGATACCCAGGGAGCTTCTGTGAAGCATCCCACAATGTCTCAAGTCCCATCAAAGACAAGAATTATTTGTAGATTCAGCTACCATGATATTAAAACATCACTCTCGGCTAGTTGAAGCTGACTGTACTCTAGAAGACGAAGTCAGGGTATCAGACCAAAAGTGAAAAGGCTGGTGAAAGAGGCCAGGAGCAGCTTTCATTCATCTGTGTGGTAGGTGCCAAAGGGTTACTGACACAGCAAGGACAAGGAATACTGAAGCTCGAGCCCAATGACTGTGAGGCTCATCTTCCTTCATGTATGACTTGTAATATATATCGCCAATTTCCCATTGGTTGTGAACTTGCATCACTTATTTCCATCTATATTTTAATTAGGTCATATTGTTACCTCCATGGCAAGGGTGCGTCTGTGGTCCAGCCATTGGTAACATCCCGTGTTCAACGTACAAGGGTCTTCTTCCCACTGGGGGTGGAAACCTGCCTGCCTATGCTGCCTTTATGGCATCTTGTCACACCATCACTCGGGTACAGGCAGCTCCCTGCGTACACTTTTCCAGGAGAAGGTGAGGGCAGCACTGTCCTTTCCCAGGGCAGTCCAGTGTTGTCTTGGTGCATGACAGGGACTGTGCATCCCCTCTTCACGCTGCTGCCACATCTAGTCCTGAAACAGATCCACGCACCCTCCTTTGGCTTTCCAAATGACCTGTGTTTGGGGCAGAGGCTCCTATGGCTTTGGCTGCCTGTGGCTTTCCGCATCTTTTCAATGCCTGTAAATACTTAAAGGGTGGGTGTCAGGAGGATGGGGCCAGTCTTTTTTCAGTCATTCCCAGTGACAGGACAAGAGGAAATGGGCACAAACTTGAACATAAGAAGTTCCATCTAAACATGAGGAGGAATTTCTTCACTTTGAGGGTGGCAGAGCCCTGGAACAGGCTGCCCAGAGAGGCGGTGGAGTCTCCGTCTCTGGAGACATTCAAAACCCGCCTGGACACGTTCCTGTGCAACCTGCTCTGGGTGGACCTGCTCTGGCAGGGGATTGGACTAGGTGATCTCCAGAGGTCCCTTCCAACCCAACCCCATATCATTCTGTGATTCTGTGATTTCTGACCTGCAGGGAAGCAGCCTCAGGCAGGATCCATCTCTCACCCAGGTACGGCAGCTACCTGCAGTTCTCTTGAAAATGGTGTTCTCACAAAGGCAAGATCAAAAAAAACCCAAAAAAACCCCCAAAAACCCCAGAATCTGCTCAGGCAGAATAATCAAGGTGAAAGGATAACTTCCAAAATAGGAAAACAGCAAAAAAGCCTAGGGAGTATACTGGCAAGAAAAATGTCCAGAATAGAAAATCAGGCAATCAAGGTGGCAGAGCAATCAGCTGAGGCTATGGGCATGATTGCCAGAAGGCACCACCCCCATAAGCTTGAAAGGTCCAACGCACTCAGCAGATGGGAACTGCCACAGCTCCACTCAGGCCAGGCTGGGGGCTTGCCCATTTACTCATAAATCCAACACTCTGATGTTCCTCTGACAGCATTTTTAAAGCTGAAATCCCAGTTTTCTCCATGTCTTTTAGAGAGGAAGTGTCAGGCTTTATATCGGTTTGTTAAAAAAGACACAGGCAAAGCTTAAAAACTTAAGCACTGATACAGGAAGGAAATCCACCTTGTTCAAAGGGCATTTGGCTGTTTAGAAATCAAGGGGGAATTTCCATGTTCCTAGTTTCTCCTTTGAAATGTGTTGCTTTTTTCCCTTACGATTTTCTTGAAAGGGAGATAAGAGATTTTACGTTTTGCCTGCAGTTCTTTTCATGCGAATACTTCCTACTTCCTACATTAGCTTTCTATTTACTGAAGCAGGATAAAATTGCAGTTATTGTCTGCTTAAACAGGATAAATATACACCATACCATGTAATACTATGCCTACTATAAATAACATATTTATTATTTCCCAAGAACACATAAACGTCGTACCTTAACTTCAGCCCCAGGGGTTAGTTTCTGGCAACTTGTTATAATTGTGTAGAGTGAGTTGTTCAAAGGGGGGGAAGGACCCTGCAAAGGCGGGATGAGCCCCCTCGTAATCATGGCTCTTAGGAGCCGATGGAGGTTTGACTGATTGAAGTAACTCTGAGGAGCTTTAGTGGTTATGGGATCACTGAAAAGGCAGTGCCTCTTCTCAAAGTCCAGGTTTTATTATGTATTTGTATTTATTATGCATGATATATCACCATGAGTGCCGACAGATCTGCAATCCTCACTCCTTCACACATTTCAGAAATGATCTAACCCGCGCTTTACTCCTGGAGTCCCAACGTTGTAGGAAGAAGATGTAGTTTGGGAAGAAGCCATAAAAAAGGCATCACAGTAAGACCCACAGCAACTCCGTCTACCCATTCTTATGATGTTATGCAGGTCTAACTATCATTTGTCTTCTTTTTTTTTTTTCTTTTCTTTTCGAATCCTATAAACAAAGAAATATTGCTGTTCTAGTTACCTTGGTGTAGCTGTCGAGAGATAGATCACATTCGTTATTGTTTAGGCTTATACATTACTTACCTGATTTCATCAATAGCTGTGCCAGTGCACGCAGGGACAAAAATAAATCCTAATGAACACTACAATGACAAAAAGCAGTTGTACTGAAGAGTGGGACATGCTCCAAACAATGAAGAATGACTGAGGGAAACCAAGAAAAACTGGCAAATGTTTACTAACTGACACAGAAATGCTCCATGAGGGTGTGGAAGAAGCCATCTTTGCTAGAAGTGCACTAAAGAAAGGAATTTCAGGGCTCCTTTATGCTCCAGAGAAGCCACACTGGCACTTCGGGCTTAGATTGGGACAAACTTACAGCGATTTGCAGAATTTTGCAGTGAGTCAGAGATGGTTCACTAATGAGCAGAAGAGAGCAGGGCACAACTCCTCCATCACTGAAACACCCAGCATTTCATCATGGGCTCCCCAGGGGCAGGATCACAGATTTACAGAATGACAGAATCACAGAATCATAGAATCACAGAATGACAGAATGGTAGGGGTTGAAAGGGACCTTTGGAGATCATCTAGTCCAACCCCCCTGCCAAAGCAGGGTCACCCAGAGCAGGCTGGACAGGAATGCATCCGGGGGGGGTTGAGTATCTCCAGAGATGGAGACTCCACCACCTCTCTGGGCAGCCTGTTCCAGGGCTCTGTCACCCTTAAAGTGAAGAAGTTTTTCCTCATGTTTGGATGGAATTTCCTGTGTTCCAGCTTGTGCCCATTGCCCCTTGTGTCCTCACTGGGCACCACTGAGATGAGTCTGGCCCCTTCCTCTTGACACCTACCCTTTAGACATTGATAAGCATTGATGTGATCCCCTCTTAGTCTTCTTTTCTTCAGGCTAAACAGACCCAGGTCTCTCTGCCTTTCCTCATCAGAGAGATGTTCCATTCCCTTGATCATCTTTGTAGCTTCCACTGGCTCTCTCCAGTAGTTCCTCGTCTTTCTTGAACTGGGGAGCCCAGAACTGGACACAGTATACCAGATGTGTCCTCACCAGGGCAGAGGACAACCGCCCACAACCTGCTGGCCATGCTCCTTTTAATGATATTAAAAAGATTACATTGCTTTACATTTAAGAATCCAGTTCAGTAGAGCACTTAAGCAGATGCTCAATAGCAAACAGAAAAATCAAGCACAGGTTGCTGCACAGGAAAGCTAAATCTGCTCCAGACCGTGCTGCAAGGTCTCCCCTCTCAGCAGCACAAATACAACTGTTGTGCCTCCGGCTGCCAGCTCTTTCTTCTCCATCCCCAGGGTTCACAGGACCTCATGTAAAGTCCAGTGCTAAAGCATGAGCGTGAAAGGAATCCCTTTGCAGAAGATCAAAAAACCCATCCTGGCTCTCCTTGCTTTATTGCAGGCTGTCATTCCTGTGATTGCTCCTTCTGGCGTAGCTCCATTGTCTTAAAATAGACCATCTCTGAAAGGGCAGTCATTAGAGTCAGCAGTTTATTTTGAACAGAGAGAAGTACCAGGCATTTCAGGAGCCTGACAGCTTCTTCTTCCCAACCCCGTGATCAAGACAAATCTTCTGAGCGTGTTTCGGTGCCGAACATCTTTCTGACTGAACTGATTCTCCCATCATTTTCCTTCCATGTTTCCAATTAGATGAAAGAATTTTACACAGGCTTTCCTGTAATGACATTTATTGTCACATCTTCTGTATATGGCACCTACCTATATAAGCCTGAGTATTGCAGGCTCAGATAATTAATGTAGTATGGCAGAGGCTTTCTTTAGGAGTCTTTCCATCTCCTATACTCTGTGCCAGGGAGTTTTGTCCACTGTGTTGTAATCTTGCTTGTCACGGCACTTCCCACAGCAGGAAATAAGTGTCCTAAGAATTAATAGGAGTCTTAAGGAGATTAAGTCATTAGGGCCTTTGCTAAGTGAACACAGAATTATTCAAGCACTTAGAGTTTAGCAATGCTTTTAACAAGTGCAGCTGAAGGAAGGAGACATCTCAGCCAAAAACATGCTGCATAATTAGAAATGAAACAACTGTACGCCCCTTGCAGGGCACTGAGATAAATATGACCCGCTGTCTCACCCCAGATTTCTATGCACATATATGATTTCAGTTCTGGCCTCCCATATGTCCTTTTGCAACGCCGCCTCTCACAGTCATTGCTGATGTGTTTTGTGAAAGACAAAGTAAAGCACTTTTATTGAGGCAGAGGATCTTTCCTTCCCTGGGCTGATTTTATCTTTTCATCTCCAGTTGACCCCACTATCTCATCTCCGACCATCACCTTAAAAGAAACTCCACTTGGAAAGCTATTTTTTAAATGCTTTTCCTTTTTAAGGTGGCTGCCTCTTTTCCTTATCACTGTGATGCTGACTCAGAGCAGCGCGGGGCAGACGGAGAGAAGGAAGCAAGGACGCCAGGTCGGTACCAGGACTTCTCCGTGCCCCAAGGACAAGCCAATTATATCTTTCAGCCACGTCTTGGGGAAAGTCACTAAAAGATGTAGTAGTAAAGTGTTTCCTTTTAGTTGCGAAGCTGGAAACTTCTTTAGCCTACCAAGAGATTTTTAAGCGTCTGTGTTACAGCAGAGCTGTAAATGCAAGCAGAAATGCTTCCACACCTGCAGATAACTCTGCCCACGGTTCAGCTCCTCCAGGTGGCCCAGGAACACGGAGCAGTGACAGTCTGCTTGCTGCCACTCTTTCTGCATGGAAGCATATGAAGATACAATGCAAAAGGTGGATTCACCTGAACCTTAGAAGCTATTCAGAAAAAAAGCCCAGAAGCATTCTTGGAAAAGGTTTTCAGGTTTTGTATCTGTTTCCATTACCATGACTTCTGAGCCTGAACACTTGCTCATGATTTTTCTAGTCTACTAACTCCCCTGTTTTATCTCAACTACTGTCAGAAGCTTGTGCCAGTGTCATTTGGCAGGGCTGGCCCTTGGAGGGAGCTGTTCCCTTTCCTGATGACAGATGCCGTGGCCTCTTCCACTGCCAAGGCTTTTCAAGATGTGAAGACGGGGAAACCGGCAGCAGTGTTGAACAAGATTTATTCAGCGGTTCATTATCACAGAACCACAGAAACACATAGGCTGGAAGGGTCCTCCAGAGACTCCCTGCCACGACCCCTGCTTAAAGCTGGGCCAGCAAGAGCAGGTTGCTCAGCAGAGCTTCAAAATCTCCAAGGATGAAGATTCAACAGCCTTCCTGGGCTGCAACAGTCTGGTCTACTGTTTGACCACTCTCACAATGTCTGCCGATAATTTCTCCAGTTCCAGCTTGTGTCCATTGCACCTTCTCATAGCTCTGTCCACTGCACTGCTAAGAAGAGTTTGGCACCATCTTCTCTGTACCATCTTATCTGATGACCCTTTGTTGGGCTTACCCCTGCACGTCCATGTCTTTCCTGTACTGGGAAGCCTGAAACTGAACCCAGTACCTTGGATGTGCCTCCCCAGTGCTGAGCAAAGGGGAAGACACACTTCCCTTGACCTACTGGCAACACTTGCTGATACAGCCCAACTCACTGCTGGCTCATGTCCCCCTCATTGTACACGAGGACCTCTAGATCTGTTTTTTGCAGAGCTGCTCCCCAGCCAGTCAGCCTCCACTGCCTGCACTGGTGAACGGTGTTGTTCTTCCCCAAGTGTGGGACTTTGCATTTCTCAGTGCTGAACACCACAGGATTCCTATCTGCCCATTTCTCCAGCCTGTCCAGGTCCCCCTGCACAGCAGCTTGCCCTCCAGCAAATTGACCACTTCTCTCAGTTTGATATAGTCCACAAAATTGCTGAGAGCGCTCTCTGTCCAATCATCCACAAAACTAGTAAAGATGCTAAGTGTCGGCCCCAACGATGGTCCCTGAGGGTTGTCACTAGTTGGAATTTGCACCGCTGGTCATATCTTTTGAGCCTTCATGGCCAGCCAATTTTTCACTCACTATCCATTGATCTCATCCGTATCTCACCAGTTTGGCTGCGTGGATATTGTGGTGGATAGGTGCTAAAGTCAAGGTAAACAGCATCCCCTTCTCCACCGAGATGGTCATCTCATCATAGAAACCAGTCAGGTCAATCAGGCATGATTTCCCCAGTCACGTTCTTGTCCTTCACGCGATCAGAAATAACTTTCAGGAGGATTTGCTTCATGATCTTCTCAGGGGCTGAGGTGAGTCTTCAGTAGTAAATGTAGAAAGATTCTCAAAACATTTCAGACACAGAATAAACTATCAATTCCTGGAAAAGAAGTAATAACCTTATTAGTGTCCAGAAATATGCCTGGAAAAGTGGTCTAAAAAACCCCATGGATTGTTACACTGGTATTTGAGAGCAACAAAGGGACTTTCACCAACACGGCGGTGGTGTGAGGGGTGCTGCACTGAGAGTCTCTCCAGCTTAAACATCCAGTGATGGGACGTCAGCCCGTGCTGCCACAGCCATCCTACCTGCGTCCACCTCCTCACTGCATCCGTCTGTAACCCCTGGTGGCAAGGTCTTGGTCAGATCAGGAGCACCAGGTAGTCCGTGCTTAATTAAAATCCCATCTAGTTTTAATGCTCAAGTGTCAGTTCGCAGTTGCTAGGGGCATAGGAGGGATCTAAGGTGAAACGTATTCAGGGTGGGTGGTGAATCACTGGACTGCCTTCAGATTTTAGGAAGCTGTTCATCTGCCTGCAGTGTTTCCTTCCAAGGATAGTCTATTGAATTTTCATTTTTTCTTTCTCTTTTTCTTTTTTTTTTTTTTGACTGGAAGGACAATAAGTACTCACAATCTGTTCATGCTCATTGTGCTTCTGGTAGCCAAAAAAATACACCAAAAATACCATTCATATGTGCATAAAGATTACTAATGGTATTGCACCGCCTGTAATATTTTATCAGAATTAAATTTAACTAGGTCAAGAAGCTCATACAAACAAAGATGTTCTAAAAGCTTTTTCCCTTTGGAAATAGGTACTTTTTGGTAAGAGTTACCTGCTTTCTAGTTCTCAACTCATGAGATCAAACAACACAACGGCAAAGGACCAGGCAGGGAACAGTCCAGTACAGACAGCAGTGGGCAGTAAAACAATACCTCATGGAGTCAGGCAGAGAATAACATTTTTATGATCAAGGCTAGAGACAAAGTCCCACTTCCCATCATATATGATATATTGTCACTTTAAGCATGAATGTTATTGAATCTCCTGGATTAAAGAAGATTAAAAAAAAATATGTATGGGAGGAACAGATTAAGTTCAAGGTGGCATTTTCATCCTTACTTGGTATTAGGGACAGAGGATGGCAGGATGTTTTTCTTAGCCCTGGTTTCACAAGGAACATGGCCATGTCCCCAACCCTGTGTACGTAGCTCTGGTACGTGCCCCTCTTCAGACTGGACCTTCCTTCTAGCAACCCGGAGTGAAAAAGTGACATACGTTACAGTTTAAAACAGTTGCAGCAGCATTTAGAAGAAATGGAGCCCTTCAAAACAGCGTGCAAACATCCACCTCCCTGGCATTCATTTTGGAAACGGGTCATTTTTATGAATGAGCAGTGATTCATAAAGTCTGATCCAAAGCTTACTGAAATCAAGGGGAACATTTCTTTGGATTTCACTGGATTTGGGTCAGCTGTGTGATAGGCTGAAGGGGTTTGCACACATCCAGCAAGAGAGTGGAGACAATTAAAAGCTTATCTGCAAAAACTGGGTCTATGAGATCGTTTTCTAAGGGATTGCCGCTTGCCCTCATAAAATAGTCTGCTGCCTGCTTTCCTGCCTGAACAACGAAATGAACCTGACGGATTAGCTACTATAAGAAGTACAAATACTCTCCACGAAAAAATAAAGCCTGACATTCCCTGATGTTTTCTGTTGCTGAATCCTCTAATAATGGAGACTGCTCTGCCAAGAAAAATTTGTGGGCTCTTTGGCAATTTATTGCAGTGTCTGAAAGGCTACCCGTTACCCGCTCACTGTGACCTTTAACACCAACTCAGGGTGATCTCAGAAATTACATGGGGAACGAGCAGATTTGTGTGTGTTCATCCTATTAAAATTATTGCTGCAATAGAAGGACCATCTGTCTGTTTAATGGGAGGATCTGCTTTAAAATTACCTAACTCTCTTCTCAGTTAAGTGTGTATATAATTTTTTTCTTTTTAAAAAAACAAAGAAAAAGGACTTCACACACACACACACAAAAAGACTAAGGAGAGCCTTTTCTGACACCATTTTGTCCTGTTTTCCTAGGCTGTAACACTCTTAGCATCAGTGGGTTTGGTTGGTCCTAGTTTACCCCAGTTCTGTGGAGACCAGACCCACTGAGGGCTGAGCCTGGAGTATATTTAATGACACCTACATTGAATGGTCCTGGTCATCCCCAAAGGATATCCCACAAGGGCTTACTAGCCCAACAAAGGGGTTCCTAACATTGATCAAACTAGTGAAAGAAAAGCTACAACCATGAGCCCGTTCCCCTCAGAAAATGCTGTTTTGAACCTTTCAATCAGGATTTTCTGCTGCAGATCCCCTGGATTTGGGGGCAGCAAGGCTATATCTTTATTTAAAAGCAATACAGGCTAGGGTCAAATGCCCCAAATGGCAAGTAGAGCTGCACAGTTTGTACCCATGAGCGCAGAGTCTCTTCTCTTCTTCCCTGAATCAAGGTGACCTCATCTGGGGTGCCCACAGGGAACCAGTCCTGCTTTGCACCCTCCCCAGTTCATGTACCCAACCTCTTCCGGATGCACGTGAGTCTCCAGAAGGCAGCCTGTACTACCAAAAATCTTCTGCAGAAATGCCATAAATACTGCCTATTGTTAAGATAAATGGCCACTCTGGACAAGCCTTTAAGAAAAAAGCTGCTCTGAAATATGTGGTAGGCACCCAGATGTTTTCTGGCTTCTGTTTATCTTCGTTGTGTGCAGAGGTGCTTATTACCATTTGTATGCAATTTTAGCTTGTCAAACTGTAATTTGTCTGCTTCCCAAATTAAAATGGACAATGGGAATATGGCCATTTTCCCAGCTCAGAGTGCAGTGCTGGCCGTGTGTTACAGAGAGTGTTGATCCTCTAATCGTGTCATAATGCAAATGGCTGGGAAGAAAAAGCATAATTAGCTCATTAAGAAAACAGAAAATCTCTCCTGTCAGGCCAGCCCTGATTTAGCAATTTCATCATTCTTGTCCAGCCAGGCAACACAAAGAGCAAACTTCCTTTTCACTTGGTTGTAGCCTACGTAAGGCACATGAAAACCTCAGATGCAGAATTTAACAACGTGTAGTAGGCTACTATGTAAGTAAGGCCTGGTTCAGGTTATTACTAAGCTCTTTTTTCAGGCTTAGATCTAAGATTTCAGCCTCAAAGATCTATCTGGGTTGTTGCAGATGCTGCCTCCTGTCAGGTTGTCCCTGTGGCTGCAGGACCCACTCCATCCATCGCCTGCTCCTTGTCCTCCCCACACCTGCCCATGGGTGGTTCAAAAGGATGCAAACCCCCCAGCTCACATCCCCATGTGAGATAAAGCAAACCTTATAGTAACCCCTTATATTTCTTGAGAAATGTATATTTTATTTCAGTGAAACCTGAAAAGTGTTATGGCTGACCGTTCTCTTTTCGAACGCAGACAAAGATGAAAGGAAATGGTGATGAAAACCCACATTTCAGCTGAGAGACACACTTGCTTTTCTACAAAACAACCACTTACGACTCTTTTGGCTGGTCAAAATTCAGAATTTTCATGTGGTGGTTAATTCTGACATTTAAAAGGAAAAAAAATCAAGTGCCTTGAAAAATAGTCAGCTGAGTTTGCTTAAGCAGTGGGACCCTAACAAAAATGTTACACTCGTTACTTTCCCTCTTTTTCTTCTAATAGAGACATCTTCCTATGGAGTGTTTCAATTTCTCTGGACAGGAATTTCATAACAGTGAATAATGATCTGCCAGAAAATGTACAACCAATTTACCAATTTTAATAACACCAAAGTAAAAATATCCTTCCAACAGAAGAGCAAGGTTATTTCAGCCCTCGGCTTTCCCTGCAGACGAGAAGGTTTTTGCACTGTTCTGTACCTTAGGGCCGTGGTTTAATGCCAGGTATTTTGATGGAAATATCTCTCCGCTGCACTAATAAAGCTTGTGCAGTCAAGGCCTGTCCAACCCTTGATCTTCACACTAATCTAACTAATCATCACTTCAATAAGTGATGAGGAAACCTCTCACTGGGCACTTGTTTCAAAGGGAGAAATGCCAATCTTTTCCTTGCCTTCTGTCTGTGCAGGAAGAATAACACTGCCCCTGACCGGGCAGCGGGGGCCACTGCTTTTAATCCACTGTGCAGAGGGAGAAGAGGTGTATAATACAGGTGTAGCCCAGGGCTCCTCTCATCTTATTAGTATTTGGCAAGGATTAGCTGTGCTTGGTCACATGAAAATTATGAGGCCCCATCTGGAGCACTGTGTCCAGTTCTGGGCTCCCCAGTTCAAGAAGGACAGGGAACTGCTGGAGAGGGTACAGCAGAGGGCTACAAAGATGATGAGGGGCCTGGAGCATCTCTCTTGTGAGGAAAGGCTGAGGGACTTGGGTCTTTTTAGTCCGGAGAAGAGAAGACTGAGGGGGGATCTGATCAACGCCTATAAATACTTAAAGGGTGGGTGTCAGGAGGATGGGGCCAGTCTTTTTTCAGTCATTCCCAGTGACAGGACAAGAGGAAATGGGCACAAACTTGAACATAAGAAGTTCCATCTAAACATGAGGAGGAATTTCTTCACTTTGAGGGTGGCAGAGCCCTGGAACAGGCTGCCCAGAGAGGCGGTGGAGTCTCTGGAGACATTCCAAACCCACCTGGACGTGTTCCTGTGCAACCTGCTCTGGGTGGACCTGCTTTGGCAGGGGGTTGGACTAGATGATCTCCAGAGGTCCCTTCCAAGCCCATATCATTCTGTGATTCTGTGATTCATTTGACGAGCCACGATTCACTGAATGCAAATGGTGCTATTGTAAAAAAGTCGATAAAATCCTTCTGTTGATATCAGATAAAAAGCTCTGAGCATCAGGAGGCCATGGCAAAAGACAAGAAAAATGTTTCCCAGCATCCAGGGATAACAGATGAGGCAGAAGATTCTGGCATAACAACTGTGGGGGTGCAAACACTTTATGCAGGAAAGTGGCATATCTTGGGGGTTAGAGAACAGAGCAAGTGAACCCACTGCCAGAAGGTTCAGCAACTCCTGCAGACGCTGGTATGTGGTGCTAAGGCCTCCTTCCCTGCGTGAACCTTCAGCTTTCAGACCTCACCCTCCCATCTTGGTTCCTCTCGATCTTCAAAGAGGGATTGGATTGTTCCTATACCTGCATCAAATGTTAGAGAAGCATTATGTGAACATCAGGAACTGAAGGAAAAATTCGCCAGTGTCCTTGGAATAAATAAATGGCCCAAAGGATTGCTTTTTGGCTTTGCAGGTCACCTGCATCCCTGTTATTTCTTGAATCAAGCTCGAGAACTAACATTGACTGAGTAGAAAAACCCTCCAAGAACTCCTGAGAAGATTGCCAGCTCCAAGTCACGACCCAAACCCTCAAAATCTGGAGGCAATCCTTAAAAAAATTTCAAAGTAAATAAAGTTTGATTCTTTTTCTCTCTCTTCTGTGCCTTCACAGCAGACATTACTACACAGTTCTCTGCAATTCCATTGCGTGTCACATAACTCCTCCCACAGTCACATCTTGGGGGTGGAGGAGTTAATTGTGTGACCACTATTTGACCGCATAATCGTAAGATTGGGTGAAACGGGACTTCGGGAGAAATGCTGCATGCCATTCAAGCTTCATGATAACATGAGGAGAGCTGGGCACAGTGTTGTGCTATCTCTGGGCAGCAGAGCGTGTGGGCAGGAATAGCTCTGCACGCCCACAGCAGGCGACGGTGTCAGCAATTTCTTTATGAAGTAAAGAGCGATTTTTGTGATACAAAGGGCCACGTCTGGCAACTTTTTTAACCATCCGTAAACATCAACTCTTATTTCATCCTAAGCTGAGTTTCAAAATGTCTGTGAGAAAACAGATGCAGCTTGCCCACTGCAAAATGTCACCAGCCCCCAGGCTACCATCCACGCCAAGCGCTGAACCCTGGGAGCCAGCTGTCCCAGGGAAACACGCAGAGCAGAGCCACCTCTGGGGGCATCCGTTCTAACCTTCGCACAGGAGTTTCCCTCTGGGGTCATGCCAGGGTCTGCCACCTCCACTGGGAGCATCCCTCTGGAGATCTGCCTCGTTCAGTAACATCAGCTCATCTTTCTTCCATCCCTGCTTGTCGAGGAATTTTTATGGTACCCCCTTGAGGTAGCTCCAGGAGAGGTATTCCCACCAGATGGACAAACCCACCCTCCTCAGGCTCTTTACAGGGAGCACTGACCCTGACTTTAATCAGCATTGGTACCTAGAAAGGCTGGAATGTCATGCTCTGTTGTGGAGAACCAGGTCACCTGCTGGTAATCCCACCCTGTCACCAGGAGCATGGGTGAACACAGAGCAGCTCTCTCACCGCTGCCCACATCCGCAGAGGTATGAACGGCAAAAGTTCAGAGGGGGGTTTCTAGGAGCCCTCTGCCCTCTTTGAGGAATTAGATCACGTCCTGTGGCTTGTAACATTTTAAAATATTAGTGCAAAAGTCCTTAAAGCCAACAGCATTGCATTTGCTGTCAGATCACAGCTAAGCGGAAAACACAGCAGGCGAAGGACTCCCCGCTGAGCCCTAAAGCCACGTCTCGTATTTGCAGTGAGTTTACCAAATCAAATCACAGAGTAATTTAGAGAAATTGAGAGCTGTGTAAAGTCTTGCAGGCAATACTTGCTCTCGGATGCAGTGGAGCATCTCACATTCAGCTCCGAGTGAGGAAGGGGTGCACACGACGGTACTGCAGGCAAGGCTCCAAACAGCAGTGCAAAGCAGGTAATAAAAGTGCACGGAAGGGCCAGGAAAAATACATCTCAAGTCAGCTGAGTGCCTGAGCTGAGAAATAGACTCCATTTACAAGGTACAGCCAAGTTTGGGAATGCAATTTCAGGTAAAATAGTCAGCTAGAGAAACAAATAGGATCCTGCTTGAGAGATTTGCAAATCACATACCCAATCCGCAGCGAGCCCAGCAAGCTAAATTGGATTTGGACTTGCCGAGAAATCTTTAGAGAAATTATGTTTTCTTTTATTTCCCTGTGGATATACATTTTCACTGCTCTACCTCCCACCGTCTACCAAGAGGACAGATAAGAATGACTGTCAATGAAGTGTGATGTTGTGAGCAACACGGGAAAAAGAAGCTGCTGCCTCAACAGTTATGCTGATGTGTGCCTGCGAATTCCCGTCAGGCGCGGGCTTAACAGCACTCTAAGGTGGTCCATTTTTTGCATTAAAATTGATTGTGTACCCAGACTTACAACAGAAGTTTTCAAATTGGCCTCTGATTCAGGGCAAGTTCAGTTGCTCGCTTTTGGTAAACATTGATACACCCCTCACTGATGCCATAGGTGATATTTTTCTAAGAAAAGGACTAGGTTGATTTTCTACGGCAGGTTCTGGACAGTAAAAGACGCTGATTCGGGATGCATTTTGATCGCCATCTGCACATGCCAAAAATCAGAAATACCCAACAGGAAAAAGATCAGGGAACATTTATTAACTTATTTGGTTTTCTAATCACTGGCTTTGGAAGGAAAATTGCAAGAGAAACTACACGGTAACATTCCTTGACAAGCAATGCTATTACCAGCAACAAGGAGATATTATTTATTGACCGTAGCTAGAATCAATAAAGCTGCTCTTAAGCGGCTCTGCTCTCTTCTTGCTGATATAATACTAACACAACTGCAGATGGTTACTCAAAACTTCCTAAGGCTACCAGAAAAAAAAAGGCTATGTTTTGTCACCTTTCTGTGCAAGACCATAAAGAGAAATGACCAGAAGATCTGTAACGCTGTGCTACTGGCAGTTAGGGACTCGTGGTTTCAAGTTGAGTTTTCCAGAACCAGCTCATTACAGTCAGGCAGAATTAAAATGGTTTGAGGGAGAGGTTGGACTTTTGAAACACCACAGCGACCGACACTTATCTGTTCTTTTATATGATCACTTGCTTCAGGGAAAGACCTGCGGCTTGGATTTTCAAAAACGCCTTCTTAAGGTCCACTAAAATCCACAGGAATTGACATTGATCATCCGAAGTTGCAGACCCCTTGTGCAGAGGTACCTTGACATTAACTTTCACCAAGTACTCCTTACTTTTTGCTGCTATTAAACATGGACTGATTTAGAGAGGGATTTGTCTGCATTTGCTGATAATTATATTGCATTTTTATTACTAATTTGTCTAGCAGCATTCCATAAATGTAAATTAAAACAAGACAGATTATTCTTTTAAATGGAAATTTCATAGTCAAGTTACCATGACAAGAAACTGAAGGTGGTGGTGCTTTCTATTTAGCTCATATGTCATATTGCTGAGCAAGATGAAACATCGCATTACCATGAACAAGCAAAGAGAATTTGTTATTGAACTGACAATATTTCCTCTGCCGTTCCTAATTCACAAGGCCACATTTTAACCATTTATGCTGAGGAGGGCTGTAGGCAGAGTCCAGTGTCAGCCTTTGCTCAGCAGGAGGAACAACTCCTCTTCTTCCTCACCTCTCATGGCTGGGGCTGAGACATCCCCTCCACTGCTCCAGATGATCCTCCAGCAGCTCCTTCTCAGAGGTCCTGGAGGCTGTGAAGTCCCTGCAGGCAACATGGGACCCTGTTGGTGTGAAGTTATGCCCAAGATGAAACTCCATAGGTAGTTCCTTGATCCTCTTAATTTCTCTCCTCCGTTTCCTTCTGATTTTTCCCCTTTCAGCTTTTACTGCCTTCCCTTCTGTATTTTTTCCTGACGGGTCTTTTAATCTTTACGTAACAATTTCCCTGGAAATACCATGACAGCTTTGGCATTTTAGTCAGCAGAAATCTGTGAGGCAATAACCTTGTCTATTATAAACAAGAAAGCATGAAGGAGACAGATAATTTCATTTGCATATTTCCCCATTTTGCCCAATACTGTAATAACAGGGTCCAACAGAAAGTAAATCTTTTGTGCTTTCCAACCTGCCAATGCATTGTACAAAATTTATTGAGTTACACTATATCAACTTTTTGGAAGAGACTGTAAAAATAGTATTTGCCTCATTCCCAATTAATTTCTGAGAGAAAAGTTTTATGATGGACTAACTGTGTGTTATGAATCACGACATCTACTCATTTAATGTCTTTCGCGCTGCGGATGTAGGCCATGTAATTGCAGACATGCAAATATAAAAATAGGGTAAAAGAAAGTTTCCTTCAAATATACCAAATGTGAGAGGGGATAATAGCTCATTGCAGGTTACAGAAAATACCAGCTGCAAAAAGAAAGAGTGAAGACGAAGTCAGTGTCCGATATTAACTGTGAACCTGAAGGTCTGCCAAGTCCAGGCAGCCTGAGGCCACTTAAAATTTAATGGCACTTCTCTGAGAAAGCCTAAACGAGCCAGCTGTCCTCAGGCAACTTCAAACACGGGATGCCACCTACTACAGGAGCACCTTTCACCTGCCATGGACACTGCACACCAGTCTCTGTACACCCAGCCTGACATCTGCAGGGGAAAACCATCACAGATAACTCTGGGAAAGTTGACGAGTTTGGGAGAAAGATATTCCATGAGCATAGAAAAACACCCTCAAAGCTTACCTTACCAGAGTAATGATGAAAGATTCATCCCCAAAGAAATTCTGTGAGTAGTTTTCATCAGATGCACCAGTTCCATTGGGTCCCAGATTACCGGGATTTTTAAAAGGTGGTAAAATGTTTGATGTATGCCAGAACAAGGCTGAGGTGATGCTGCCCCATGACAGAGGTGCTAAACAGCTGTGTTAACACCTCGGGCATCTAAACTCCCCTTCAGCCCATTCCACACACACCTGCCAAGATCATCATCCACATTCGTTTGGGTCATTTTCACTGCACCTGGGCACCTCTTCCCTTCTCTCCCACAACTCTACGACATTAACATCCTCTGCTATAAGACATGCTGGTGCCAGCTCCTCACATATCTATTCCTGCAAGCAACATCCTCAGTCACCTCCATTACCCGATGAAGGATGATGCAAGCCTGATGGCCTGTATTTTCCGCTGTATCCAGAAACATTTTACAGTTTGCAAATGGAGCTGCATAAATTTTTCCCCTGGCCCCCTTCAACTCATTCCCGAGACCTCTTGGTTCCAGCTGCAACCAACCAAGCGAAGAGGAACTCCAGTGTGGTGTTTGTGATTCCATGCATGTTTGTATTTGTTGTAAATAGCAGTGTATGGACAGATACACACACAGATATATTTTTATATGCACATGAAGATAAAAATTTAGCAAGTGGTCCCCCTGAGGTGTCACTGAATTTCGTTCCTTCAGAGGAAGGAATGTCTGCAGCTTTCTGAGTCTGATTTTCTATATACACTCCACCCAAGAGGAGGTGGGTGGCCATCTCAGCCCATGAGCCATGGCAGGCGTGATAAAATAGGTTTGAAATTTAGAAAATGGCCACTGTTGATGAGGCTTGAAAAAAAAAACCCACAAAACCAACAAGCAGACATGACTGTGTTGAGATCTTGGAGCTGAATGAAATACACACTCTACATTAAAATCAAACTCCAAAATTGCTTTCAGGCTCTCGACCTTGAGAAGGAGGCTACCGAAAATGGGAGAAAGTAGAGTGCTTGTTTGGGATTTTCGCTCTCAACAGTAGAAACCAATGCATTTGAGAAGCAGCAGGTGAGCTTTTGATGCTCTTGAAATTTCCAGTACTTCAGCATCTGATTTTCCTGAAGAGACTTGGCCATGAAAGTGCTAGCAGGAAAACACGGATTCTTGCAAGTGTATCAGGCAGGCAGACAGTTAGCTCTTTACAAAACATTAAAGAAGGAAACATTGCAAATATCATGTGACTTTTAAGAACTGGAAAATTCTGCCAGCAATTATAATCTGCAATGTTGCATTTTTTCAGAGCTCAGCAGGCAGCTCTTCCTGAAGCAAGCGGGTTTAGTGCAATGTTACCAATGTGCTGGAGATCATGTAAATGCAAGATGTATTATAAAAATGGAATAAAGATAAATAAGTGAAGGAAGAAAAAAATCTGTGTTCAGAAGTTAACCAAAAGAGTGTCTTTTACAGAAAAGATGCACAGAAAGGTCTGAAAAAGCACTGAACTCCCTACGAGCAACCTTCAGAAATAGAACAAGGGCAAGATATAAAGATGAGGATGTTTTGGGGGCTGGTCAGAAGGCATTTCTTTTCTATTTCAAGAGTAGAAGCATTCCCAACTGAGCCCTTTTTAACATCCAGCATATAAAAGTTCAATGGTCTTAGTCCAGCTCCAGCTCCATTATGGCCAAAATGGGCATAAGTAAATTTGGTCTCTGAGCAAAGAGACCAGTGGCAATAAGAGAGCAGAGAGCTAAAGCTCCTTCAGCAGTGGTCAGTGAAAACAATCACATTGGAAAGGAAGGAATAAACTGGTCAATGTTTTCCCATTCTTATGTTGACAGGCTTTCACTTTCCACAGCATTCAGGTTCCCTTTTATAAGTGAAAATAGTCAGCTTCTAGGAAATAAAGTATAAAAGAAAATAATTCAGGACTGAATTCTTTATTAAAATTTCTCAGAATTCCTATTCTTAAAATAAATTGTTGGGAACTGTCCTTAAATATCAAGGCAAGTTTGACTGCTTATACTGGAAACATCTACAAAGGAAAGGCTTGTGCTACCCTAAATTTAATAATACCATAGCAAAGTAAATTTCCCCTAGTGCTAAGTTAAAACCTTGCAAACATATATGCATGGTACTGGTAATGGCACAGAAAGATGCTAGCATATAATGAAATGCTTAGTGCAAGCTTTTAAAGATACTTCCATACAACACTTTTAGAAATGTTTCCTTGAATACATATAACGAGGCTCAAGGAGGCTCATATAAGACTCCTACATGTTCCTGCAGCATGATTAAATGTCATTATTGTAGTGCCTTTTGTTGTTGCTGTTATTATTTTTACAACTGCATGTTGCCAGTGGCTCTCTGCACCTGTACAACGCGTGAACCAGGAAGTCATAATCTACAAACTTATTGGGACCTGTGTGTCAAGACTCATCACTCACAAAAAATCAGTGTTGTAAGCAGTGTGGGTCCGAAGGAGCCAATATTTGGCAAAGAAGCGGGATGGAAAGAAGTTTTAGAAGTGCCAGTCCCTAAGAGTGGGAAATGTGGGAATGGGGAAAAGAACTGCCAAAGAATGCTAACGGCAACAGCTGGCAACGTGCAAGTTGTGCTTTTTTCAACCAAAATACAGGTGATTACAAAAAATGTTGCCTCTTTCCAGAAAGCAGCAGGTATGGAAACTTTACCTTATATCTTTTTTCCTAGCAGAAATCAAACCTCTGCCAATGATGCTGGGTTATTTTCTAGAGTAATTTCTAAAATTACTGAATATAAAGTTGAATAGAAGTAATCAAAACCATGTATAAGGTAATTTTTCTTTTAATCTACCAAATGAGACACCCAAACAATAGAGCCCAGTTAGCCATAAGTCGCTCCCTTTGATCTCCATCCCTTTGCTTCCAGCTCCCCAACTGGTCACTTCTGGAGTTCGTCCCCTCAACATCTTTCACTCTGACTCGCCAGCCTTTTTCCAAAGGCACAGTCCTTTTTCCAAAACTAACCGCAGCTGAGCATAGCAAGCATCTTATGCTAATGCTCCATCTGTGAATTGGCTTGGCTACTCGGAAAATTTAAATACTCCCACTATCCACAAGAGCCACATCTTCGGCTGGCTCCCATGTGGGGAAGAGGTAACCCGGTGCTCATCCACACGTTATCTTCCAGGGCCATTTAATGCCACGGTAGGAATCAGTCTTCAAAGCATCTTTGACAAGATTTCTGCATCACCCTCTGTAACTCATTCTGCTCCCTAACACTAACAACGGGGAATGTTTTGGAGCTCTCGGTTAATAGAGAGCTCACAGTGAGATGTCAGATGCATCTTTTCGCTCACTGCCTTGCTTTCCACTGTGCTCACACTGTTAATGTTGTAATATCTAGTACACAGTAAGGCAACATCAGACAACAAGGAGAATTAATTATCACAGGCTTTGGGGCTTTGAATCATGTGCTATCTACAAACGTTTTTGTCTGGAACAACCAAACCATTGCAAGAAGGCTCAAACACATCATTAAATCCCAAGCAGACATTTTGAGGGCAAAATCTCAGCAGCAGGTAGAAAAGTAACTCCTTTGGTAAGTTAGTTAAAAGGAAAAGAAAGGAAGATCCATCCCGGAGCGGTCCCTATTCAATAAACACCCCTGGAGTCCACCGCAAAACAGCCTCGGGTACAGGCTCAAAATGAAGTGCTTTCACAGTGATGGTGTGACACTTTGGCAACCGATAGCGTAGTGACACCTGCTGATGAACACATACATTGCAAATACTTGTAAAATGAAGGGCTGGTTCACATCTGCATTAAGGCTATTTTTCCTTCCATCTCTGAACCCTATAGGCACCCTAGCTCATTTGCTCTCTAAACTTAATGTCCACCTTTTTTTTTTTTTTTATGAGACTACAGGTCAGATAGTGACTCTGGGAGGGAGAATCATAGAACCATAGAATCATAGAATTGTCTAGGTTGGGAGAATATGTTATTTTTCTGGACATAACACAGAATCACAGAATCACATGGGGTTGAAAGGGACCTCTGGAGATCATCTAGTCCAACCCCCCTGCCAAAGCAGGTCCACCCAGAGCAGATTGCACAGAAACTTGTCCAGGCGGGTTTTGAATGTCTCCAGAGAAGGAGACTCCACCACTTCCCTGTGGAGGAGACTCCACAGTGATAATGGCACCTTATTTTTGTAGTGTCACAGCACAGAGGACTTCTCTTGGTGCAGTTTGAGAATTAAGGAACTGTCTTTGGCTGGTTCCCCAATTCATCTCTAGTTGTTTGCAAGGAAACAAAGTTGGAGGGCTCTAACTACTCATTGGAACCTGAAAGCAGAGAGTCACTCAGTCCCACTGCTTGATACTTGCATGCATTTCCACCAGCTGGATATATATATATCTTTAACAGTGTGTTCAGGCTACATTTCTGCATTTTCCTCCATTTATAAAGTCGAGGGGGAAGGGCAGGGATTCACTTCAGTTACGACCAAGGAAGGTTAATTTATAAGCAGTCCTAATTTATATAGGGCCCTGAAGATCTGGATCCTTTTTTCTGGCTCTACCCTGAGCTTTGCAGTGACCCTTGTCAAGGCACTGTGCCAGTAGGTCCAGCTCAGTGTCACCTCCTTCAGTCAGGTCTGTTACCTTCCCAGTGGTAAGTTCTTTCATCCTGCCTGCTTTGGGTCTGTGCAGGGAAAAACCCTCTGCTCAGGGTTTTTCCAAACCCTACCCACTACAAAGAACAGCCCCTGACCCACTGAAAAAAGACTTCTCAACAGGCAAGGGACCAGTTTAACATTGACAGGGTGAGTAGTATCCAGTGTTATAATAGGATATTTTATCAACATTTAGATCACAGTATTTGCTAAAAATTTAAAGGCAATCAGTTCCTGGTGGTATATTAATTCTATTTTCTTTGACCCAGTGATTGATTAAAACCAGTCAACAAGGAGTGTGCAAGGGTGGAAAAAGACCACCTTGTTGTATGTCATGGGGCAGCATTTAGGGGGAAGTTGGTACATTGACATTCAGGCTGAGGAATGACATTGCAATGTTGTTTTAAAACCTTACCTGAACTGTGTTCCTCCACTCCAGGCTTGGTCATGGTGTGGGAGGCTCTTGGTTGGGAACTAGTGCTGCAGGAAGCCCAGGACCAGCAGCCACTCCTCAGGCTGGTTGGAAGCTCAAACTGGAACTTCCTGGGATCCCATAAGGCACATCCCGTCTGCTTACACTGAGCACAGTGAACTTTCCTGAGAGGAAATTCTCACTTTATCAGGGCATCTGGTAACTTATTAGTCTTTGGCCTCCTACTGAATGAGGGTGTGGAGTCGTGATCCTTGGGGCTCTTGCTGAAGCCCAGAGCTGCGGTGCAGCCACTTGCAGAGAGGGGGGAACACTGCTGGCACACACCAGGTGCCCAGTTTTATTCACCAACCCACCTCTTTTTGCATGTCCAGCTACAGACATGGCAATGAGTGTAATACCACAACATGCAGGACATGACAAATCTCACCTCTGTCTGTGCCTTCATTTGGGTCTTTTGCCGCCACACATCCCAGGAGGGTCTGCATTTCTCATCCCACTCACCAGCAGCATCCAGGGGAGCCTGGGAACCTCAGTTCTGAGCTATAATGAAAAAAGTTAGTTGGTCACTGCGAGTATCTTTTGGTGTATCACTTTGCACACACTGGTGTCCAGAGATGGCATTACCCTTGGATTTTCACGGCATTGTTTTATGAAAAAACTTGGCACCTTTCACAAGACAACAATATGTTAAGTACTGAGTCATCAGCTCTGCAGTGGTGTATAAATTTATATGCAGACCATGAAAAACATTTTTAATTGCTCTCCTTTCAACATGTTGAGAATCACTCTGTTTCATTTAATGCGCCAATAAAATACCAACAATGCAATAGATGCTCTTCCTGCTTCTTTTGTTGGAAAGGTGCCAGGACAGGCTCCCTGTTTTACAGATTCAGCTCAATACTAACACTTTCTCATCTTCAACACCTCCTAAGGCCAAGCGTGGCTCTAAAAGTTGCCATAAAAGATGAAAGCTGCTTACAGAAATGAAATACCACTCCCATTTCAGTCTAACTCGCATACAGTTATGCAAGACGCACCTGGATGTTTATATGGCAATTTGCTAGAACTATACTGTACTACATGAAAGCAAACTCCACGGTGTTCATTTATTGTCTTCCCTCTGCTTTATTTCACATTTCCCAGCATATATGTATCTCTTCTTATTTTTTTTTCAAACTTACAGGTTTGGAGTTTGGCATTTTTTAAGTGATTTTGTTCTCCTGCAGCTTGACCAAAGTTGCTAATGATCTCAGAGGCAAAGCCCTTGGGCGTCTTAGAAATGCTGTCAAGCACCTTACAGCCTCTGGGGAGAGCAGAACATCAGGCTACTCATCCTCTTTAATATGGGGGAAAAAACATGGTCTTTAGGCTTTTGCATCTCTAATCTGAATCCTGCCCATTGCTGTTTTTTGACCCAGTCTGCGACACCAGTCGGTAGCGGAGGCTCCAGTTTACCTGAGCCTTCCCCAGAGCACAGCTGGTGGGTTTAACCACAGCCTACAACCTCTCAGGTCTGATGCTGCAGAAGAAAGCCAAGTGAAAACCAGAGGATATCCCAAAAACAGGAAAAAAACATCATCTAAATGAAGGATGCACTGGCCTTTGAAGGGAGTTGTGCTGATCCTGAAGCAGGGCTGTAACTATCCTCCTGTTATTCGGCATAGATACAAACAGGATGAATGATTGTGGTGCTAAATCTCCTTGTGCCTTAAAACTTGATCAGTGAAGCCTTCTCCTCCCGGCTGTTTTTTATCAGAGTTAGATTGATGGTTGGACTAGGTGATCTTAAAGGTCCCTTCCAATCTAGACAATTCTATGATTCTATGATTCTATGATCTACTCTTCGAGAAGTGGAAATATCCTTCATGACGGCAGGAGTCAGCAAGCAACAAGTACCAGTTCCACTTATGGCCACCTTCAGTAAGTTATGATTCATTAAAATTCATTCAACTCATTTAAACAACACGACGGTCTCTGTGAGAGACTCGTATACTGAATTCCCTCCCTTCCCTGCCAAAGAAGGTGTTATCTGAACAGCTGTGCCTTCCCTCTCCCAGCTGATTTCCCATAGAGTCTCTAGTGACGTTTAAACCATCTTAATTATTGTCTTTGGCAATTATACAAGGAAAATAATTATTACTGTATTTATCTTTATTGCCTAAGTGCTGCTGGGGAGAGGCAAGATGCCTTTTCTTAATTCTTTGGCAATAATTAAAACTAGACACACGGTTTCCTATTAATTTATATTTTTGTACTTCTTTTAAAGGCCTCATACAGCAGCTGGAAGGGACTACAGCAATGAAAATATGGGGAAAATTCCCTTTTTTCCTGATTGAAAATAGAGTTGAAGAAACAGACCACATCCAGTATTCATTAAAACAAATTTTACTAATTAAGCTGTTATTACTAATGGCATCAAGCTGTCATTAACAGCAGATAACTATGTGCGTTCAGCTGTGCCTGCTCACACCCTTTTGAGGTGGAATCTGGGGGATCCAGACAGGATGGGAGGAACCAGGCGTGCAGAAAGCTGGCAGGGCTGTCCGCTTGCCTGGCTGCCAGCCCATTCCCAGAGCCCGCTTAATGCTGTTAAATTAGCATTTTCCAGTAGAATACATTTCCCCCTGAATATTTCTGCCCAGCGTGAGGGCTGGACATTATGTGAGCTTCAGTCCTTGCAGTCTTCATTCATTCTAGAGCCCTTTCCCTCCTTTATATGCTAACAGGCATGTCTGACCTTCCCACTGCAAGCGTGTTTTATGGGGGCATTAGGAAGCAATTCTCTCAGCAAAGATAATTACTGTGTGCGGTAGCGCAGAGCTGTAAATGCAAGAGCGACATCGCAGCTCCGGCAGCAGACCTCTCAGGAGAATTGCATGCGTAGTGTCAAAAATCTATTTTAATTGATAAGAAATACAGCATTTGTGGCCTTCCTGACAGCAGCGTACAAGCCACACGCTTGGGGTTTCCTATAATCTTTTTTAAAGATGCGAGTCCTGATGCGGGAAGGTCTCGTGCTTCATTGAGACCACGGGGAAAGTCCCATCGGAACTAAAAAGATGGGGCTCAGGCTTGCCACTAGCCCTGGGCAGGGACGTGGGCTGAGCAGATGACCCTGCTGCTTCTGTTGGGGCAGAGTGGGCACAGGCAGCAGCTCCCATCCGTCTCTGAAGGCACCAGAGCTTTGTGCTTGCAGAGAAGAGCAATGTGCTGTAGCTCAAACATTAACTTGTTTATATTCCCCTAGCCTTAAGAGGCATTGCCTTCCAGATTGATCAGGGCAGTGGCTTTTTCAGGATTTTTCATGTATATTATGTTCCTTATTATAAGATACTTGAAGAAGTTGTTTCCTTGTTACGGTGTGGAGACGTTTCACATCTATTTGGGCACATTGCTGCAGTTTTGGGCAATTTTCTGCCTATCTCATGATGCTATTTGCATCATGCTGAAAACAGGCAAAGGCAGTGCCATCAGGTCACAACATCGCACGTTATGGAGTCATAGAATAGTTAAAGTTGGAACTAGACCAGTTTGCTCAAAGCCCCATCCAGCCTGGCCTTGACATTGCATCCGAAGAGTCAACCACAGAGTCCAAACCCTGCCCAGGCCCCTTGAGGGCAGAGATGCCGACATATCTCAGTACTGACACTGAGATACCAGGCACTCTGCAATACCTCCAGCCTCTCCTTCTCGGGCTGTTGTTGAGAGGAGAGGAGAGGAGAGGAGAGGAGAGGAGAGGAGAGAAGAGAAGAGAAGAGAAGAGAAGAGAAGAGAAGAGAAGAGAAGAGAAGAGAAGAGAAGAGAAGAGAAGAGAAGAGAAGAGAAGAGAAGAGAAGAGAAGAGAAGAGAAGAGAAGAGAAGAGAAGAGAAGAGGAGAAGAGAAGAGAAGAGAAGAGAAGAGAAGAGAAGAGAAGAGAAGAGAAGAGAAGAGAAGAGAAGAGAAGAGAAGAGAAGAGAAGAGAAGAGAAGAGAAGAGAAGAGAAGAGAAGAGAAGAGAAGAGAAGAGAAGAGAAGAGAAGAGAGAAGAGAAGAGAAGGTCCTACTTCATTTAATAGAAATTCTGTGAATGGAGTAATTTGAGGACTTCCCCATCACTAGGGCACTTGCTGAGACAGATTTAAGTCCCCTCAGTCCAGCAGGGCACGTGCTTTGGCCACCAGCAAGGGAGGTTGGAAGGGACAGAAGGGGACGGTGGCTCGAAGCATGGCCACTGCTGGCTCCTGCACCCAGTCACCGCTTGCCTCCCCTGAGCTGCAGCCACCCAAAGATCCGTACTCACAGACCAGAGCGACTTCTGTTAAAAAATAACTTTCCCAGATGAGGGACCAAACCCGACAGGAGCAGAAGGGGGTGAGGGTCTGGTTGCCCCCATTTCCAGCAGCAGCGTGAATTTAGGGGAGCACCAACAAATACGGAAGCAAAGTGTTTTGTGCATGCCAGAGGCAGAGAATACCAGAGGCAGATGACCTAAAGGGAATAAAAAAAGACTTTGTGGATGCTTTTGGCAAATAAAGACTACTGTGTAAAGAAATAGCTGATCCATAGGATCAACAGCCCAGCACAGGCCCTGCTACCAGCAAACTGCTTGACTTTTCAGGGCCACATGGAGAAAAATCTGGAAATCATGGATATAAAACATAAATTGTGCCTATGGACTTCAGCACTAAGACAAACTGTTTCCAATGCGTGAACATTAATGCCGCTTTAAAGAAATGTGATGAAATTTCAAGAGAGGCTGAGAGAATGTGATGTTTGCAAGGTCTGTGCCTGATAGCCCGCACATAATGGGAAGAAGAGACAGAACAAATGCGATGCAGACACTTAAATCCCAAGAGATTTGAAAAGTGTCTGTGCCAAGCCGCTTGGAAAATCTCTTGAAATTAAATAATTCAATGGAGAAAAACACATTTTTTATGAAGCAAGGAGGCAGGGGGAGGGAACAAGCCTTATAGACCAGGTGGAAATGTGAATTAAGTATTGGAATAGAATGAAATAAGTGAACAACTACTATCAGACCATGCTGTGTTTTGTTTAAACAAAGAACAGGTGAACATTACAATATAGATTTTTCTGACAAATATAGCTGTGAAACGCAGCACGCCTCTGGGAAGGAAGAGTGGGAAAAACCTGCCTCAGAGATGGACAGGTTTGTTTTGCAGTGATTGGGGTCAAGGCCAACCACTGCCAGTGGAAAATCTGTCCCCTGGTTCAGGTGGCTTTTCTGCCCCATTGCAGATCCTCACAGGGGAAGCCTTCTGATCAAAGCTCCTGAAAGAGGATCAAAGGTACCAAAAAGTACATGAATTAACTTTGCGAACTGAGGTGGAAAACTGTGATCACATGGGAATCATTTGGGCTGAACCCAAACTTCCGCGCAATCGGCAGGAAAACTGCTTCTGACTTTGGTAGGATCGCTCATGACTTATGAGAAGCAGGTAACTAATGCTTTCCCGGGATGGGATTTTAACCAGCAGTGAACAGGGTAATACAAGGGTATTTGCTGAAAAGGGCAGAACAGCCAAGCGAGCAAGGGGGTGTATGGGACCAGCACTGGGTGAATACAGCACAACAAGAGAGGTGAGACACAAAAGAAGATGCTAACGGACAGGACTCGTGAAAAAGGCTCCTAAGGTCATACAGCTTCCTTGTCCATGTCCATGTCTCCTGTACTGGGGAGGCCAGGAGAGAGCACAGTACTCCAGGTGTGGCCTCAGCAGTGCCGAGTAGAGAGGCAGGACTACCTCCCCCTGTGTTCTGGCAGCCTTCTGTATAGCTCTGAGGTAATATCAAAGAGGAGCTCCATACCATCTTCCCCCACACTCCTCCTGGAGAACGTGGCATTTCCTATAAGTATGACAGCGGCCTGACCAGGAACAAAACTGAAAGAGCTGTGAAAGCCAACTGGGTCGTAAAAATTTTAAATATCCTAAGCTTCACGGGCAGAAAAACAGACAAGGTAAGCTTTGTGATCTTATTTCCTTGAATATGTTTCATATTTCACTTTTATTTCCTGGGAAGGATAGACACAGACAGAGCGCATTCATCTCTGTCAGGGGAAGGTCCAGCCCTCACTAACGTAACGGGAGAGGGCCAAGACAGAACAAGCACTTTTCAGTGTAATTACTTTGCCTCAGCAATTTCATTTTATCATAGCTGATGTAAGCCAAGGCGAATGAAAGGGACCTGAGAGCGCAACATGAAAACAGCATGGCACATGAAAGGCTCCAGCTTTCTCAAAGACAGATCGAGTCTGTCATCTTTTTCTGACACTAATTGGGAGCTTTTTCATTATCACAGCCAAATTCTGCCCTTGGCTACCTGCCCATAAATCTTTCTGACGTTTTCCAGTGGGAGCTGGAGGCAGATAATCTGAGGGCAGAATCTGGTAGGGAACTGGTAGAAGAGCACAAGGGGTCCTCTGCCCTGACCCATCTGTTAGCTGCAATGACACCACCTCATCCTTTTCCCCAGATCTGGGTGAAGGGAGAACGTGAAGAGGTTTGCTAGTTTTGAGAGAGATGGGCTTCAGCTTGGATTTAATTTTTATTATTTGCTTGGTGACTTTTGGAGGTGGGCCAGGGAGGGGTTCCTCCCTTTTACTACCATTCTTTGCACTGGGATCTCAATGGAGTTTGAAACTGCTTACGCGTTTGGATAGCTGCCTTTATTCTTTCCATCTATTTTCCAAATGCTACATTTGAGTTATATACTTGGGAAGAGGCAGCGTGCAGTGATGCTGACCGGGAGGCTGCTGTACATCAAGGAGATGGTGGTACACGCAGCAGCTAACCCAGGCAGATGCCTCTACCAGCTTCCTACACAAGCTGAAACCAAATCTCTCTTAATAAAAGAGACTGTATCTGAAACAAACAGCATCATGGTGGAAAAGGCTCAGCAACTCTGGCAAAAAAAATAGTGGATGCATGGACCAGAAAAGAAACTTTAAAGAAAAGTTATTTTGAGCACAGGATGAGCTTTAGCATTATTTTAGCATTTCTTTCGCTCGTAAAGATGCAAATGAGCCCACAACCCATAATTTCCACAGCACAGCTAAAATGTTGCAACATGCAGAGAGGCGTTTTATAAATACCTGAAATCCAATAGGGAAAGAGCAGTATAATTAAATAAGGACACTCCACTGTGCAAGTGGGCTGCCCACACATCTGTCTCATTTGGTTTATGAGAGCATCCACGCTGTTATTCACAGGATTGCTTTAAAAATCCTGTGTCTAAATTGGAAGCCAGCTAAAAAGAAGCAGAAGTAGCAGTTTGGGGAAGGAGGAGCTTCCTTTGCGTAGCCACCTTTACATGTTCCCGTGCCTCATAGATTGATCTGTGTCCATACAAGCACGAGTACTGGCAGCGAGAGGATAAGTGTCACGCTGGAAAGATGGGCAGCGTTTATACAGCAGACAACATGCCTTTCCTATTATTTGTTCGTCCCTAATCCTTCTTTTGGCCTCGACTTTGTGTAAAATGACTGATTTCACACCTTGGTTTATATATTACTGCAGGAATTGTAGGACCAATTATTACATTGATTGCATTACTCTGCTGTTGTAACGGAGCAGGCTGGAGGGCAGAACCAGGTCAGGATATTGTTATTTATATGTGACTGTAGTTCACAGGAAGCCCCAAGGTGAATCAGGGCCCCTCTGACAGGTTTTGTGCAAACAAAAACCAAAAAGGTGATCCCTGCTTTCAACTGCAATTTAACTTCAAGGGCGCTTTCACCTGAGCTCAGCCTGGAGCAGCAGTGGGTGAAGGTTCTCCACGTCTGGTGATGGGACTGGGGTGATCTTGATTCACGTCCCGGCTGATCAGTATGCAAATTATCTTTTCTGGCTTCCACAGGGGGCTCTTCATCCTGTAAGAGACACTCAGAGGCCTAAAAAGCTGTCTTCTGTCAAGGACACAGCCAGCTTCTGTAAGGCTAGCATCACTAATCCCTTGGGAGGAAAGATCACGTGCTGTACGGCCACTAGGGACACCTAAGGAGCTTGGGGGTTGTAGCAGGGATGGAGGATAAGTGGAAACAAGTGGAAATTTCATAAAGAGAGGCTCTTGCTGCTACCCTGACTGTCAGCCAGCACCTCCCACTGGCCTTTAGCAATTTTTTATCCTTGGTCCATTGCGTTATGGGTCTCAAAGGAATTAAACTGCTGTAAGTTTTGTGAGTATCAGCTGCTTCACAGAGGCAGGGTGACTTCAGCTGTCCCCTCTTCTGCCTGACAGCAGCTGTCTGAACTTCTGCAGCAAGCAGAGGTATAGGTCGGGAAACCACCATCCACATCGCTCCACGTCATTTACAGTATGTGCTGCCTGCTCCGGGATTTTCAGCTCAAAAGAGATGGGTAAGAAGTAGGAGGGTAAGGAAAAACATTGCATTGCAGTGAAAGCAGGAGCCAGGATGAAGCTGAAAATACTGTTGCAGCTCTACAAGAGAGGGAAGGGCAGCAGAGGTGCTGTGGGCTGGGGGGAGGCTTGTCCAGGGCTGGGGGTCCAGGATCCTGCAATACAGATGGCACTGGGAGATGGAGGAGACAACAACAACACACTTCTGAGACGATTATGGTGAAAACATTGGGAAAACCAGGTCTCAAAATAATATATTCTTTTAAAATAAGTTCAACTCCACTTTCTGTTGTATTAAATACAGAATGTTAATGAGGCGATACCTGTTGCCATTCACCCAGGCTCGTTATGCCCAGCTTCCTTTTGAGGGTGATTTCTGTCTTCTAATCATTTGTGTCACGTGTCATATGATTAGAACAGGGCTTATGAGATAAAGGATGCCTTATTTAACATTAGAGCTGACCTTTTATCTGTATTTCAGGCACTTTATTACAGTTTGTAATTGATATAACACTGAAGGTGCACTTAGGAAAGAGAACAGTCCAGACCGTGTCTCCAGATCAGACATTTTGTTCCCGATCTCTTCAGTGTTCCTAATTCAATCTTTGACTTTTTAAATCTTTCAGATCTAATTATGTTCTAATGCCACCAGCTTTAAGTTCCAAATCTAAATCACCAGCACTGCAACGATGACTGGCAAATGTAGTCTGGGATGAGTCTCATGCTTTTCCTTCCTTGAACTCATATTCATTTATCAATGGGAGAGGAAAGGGGTAAAAAAACAAACCAAAGTATACTGTGTCACTGAGCATTGTCTTTTATGGAGACAAGAGCTATTCCTATATTCAGAGCAAGTTTTAATGAGATACATATATTTATGCAGAAATAGCTGGTGATAGCTGTTGATTTTGGTTTTAATGAAAGGCATTCATTTTAAATCTTCCTGACTTGTATTAATAAAAATCACCTTGGCTGAGACCCCAATGCAGTTTTCTTGCCGCTCTGCAAATCAGTTGCTGAAAATCTCCTCCTGTTGCAGTTCAGGCTTGAACACATTGTATGTCAGGGTGCAACAGCTCACGGGAAAGTCACAGGTAGCAGTATGGCACATGGGGTACTGCAGGTCAAATTATTTGTCCAAGCCTCGGGTATATGCCACGATTGTGTTTGGTGTTCCACTTCTTCTGATGTAAATTTCTGGTACCATCTATTTCAAAATTAATTAAGGATGTGGCCATCTGTTGGTGTAAACAGTTCAGATACCTCTGTATTGTCTAAGAACAGGCTCACTTCTCCCCCCTGCGCAGCTCAGCCTGTGGGGGCTCTCATTTTTCAGTTGCAGGGACCCCGACTTCATTCCCCAGCACTGGCCAAACTGTTCTTTTGCCCCTTGTGCCTTTCCTCTCTCAATGGCCCGTTTTAATACATATTTTAGAAATACAATCATCTCAGTTTGCTTTTTTTGAACACAGCGAAGTTTGCCTCTTTTGTATTCAGATGTGTACTATTTTTATGCTGTTCATTTAACAATGAGTAGTAAGAATTAGACTGGCAGAGCTGTAATTTTATGTCGTCTTGCCAGAAGTGAATTGTTCACGGGCACCAGCCCTGTGATCTGAGCGCAGCAGTTTTCAGCACGCCATACACTCGCTGCCTAAAACACTCACCCAGGTGCTCGGTCCAAGTCAAACCAAACAAATCTGTGCCAAACTTTAGAGTGTAGGAGACCAGGAGTCTTGCTTCATTTTGACAGTTCTTTGGCATTCCGGTTTCTCTGCTGACTGCAGTTTAAACACAGATGTTCCAGGGAAGGGAAAAACACAACAAAAAGGTGCACAGGCAATGAGAGTTCACTGTCTCTTCCGACACAAGAATCAGGTGGTAGCGGATGAAAATAGTAGGTGGCAAATAACAGACTCAGAACAAATAAAAGCTCTTTTTAAATTCGGCTGAAGCTGTCTGACATAATCACAAGTTTGGGGGGAAGACTGACAGACAGAGAACTGCATTAAAATAAATAATAATAAAAAAAAAACCCACCCAAAAAACAACTAAACCCCACAGTTTTCCCTTGAGAAACAAGGCATACATTAAAAGAAAAGAGCGCCTTCCTTAGCCCAGGCTGGGCATGCTTGTGTGACAGGGACAATTTATGCATGGTCATTGCCCCCTGCAGATGCAAACCAGTTGGCACAGAGAGCACCTTCATCTTGTAGGCAGGCCCTTCCCACCACTGCCTGCAAACAAACCGTGGAGAATCGGGCAGCCCTGCACCCTAAAGCTTTTCTGAAAGTCCATGCTCAATTTCTTCAGCTTTTCCTGGAGTTATAGCACTAACTCTGAGACGGATCAGGACAATTTCTCACACATGGCTGAGTTGCTCAGTTGCTCCGTGGACAAGGATGGATGTTAAAAGATGCTGGAAATTCTTCTGATGTTTTGCTGGAAATGGCACTGATGGGGAACATCAATTACAGCTTCAACAGAAAGCCGAACTGCTTTGCAAACAGATCTTCCACAGCAGTTTGTTGTGGTACCATAAATAGTAATGAATCTGAAAATATCAAAAGGGAAGTAAAAAATAATAGCAGCTAGCAGCTCAAGTATTGCCACTCTAATACTTGCAAATTCTAAATAAATAAAACAATGCTTCTAATTTTGGATAATCACTGCACTAGTGATGCCCAATTAGTCTAATAAATTGCCAGCAAAACAACTGGAAGCACCTGAGCAATGATGCGTTTGTCTCTCCCTCCCAGACATTTCACAGATTTATTAAATCAAGACATAAAGCATGCATAATAATCCTTCCTGGAAATCAACTACTAATTTGCATAGAAAATCAAACAAAGGAATATTTTTTGTATGCAATGCAGGGACAAGAAAGGCCTACAGAGTAGTACAGGATTGGATAGGCTGTATAATATGAAATTGAAAGGGAAACGGGATGGATTGAAGGAGTCGAATGGACAACTATATGATTTAGGCTCAAGGTGGGCTCCCAGGCCAAAGGTCTGTAAGGCCAGCTGAAGCATCAGTACTATGCCACACAATTCATTTCTGTGGATACATATTGGGGTTTATGAGCCTAGCAAGCTCACCGTAAGAGAATTGAGTTAAAGAGCACTGTTGAGGTTGGGAAGCCAAGCAAAGAGAACTTAGGAACTGGCAAGACTATGGTCACCAGAAATTTTCCTATTTATAATACGTCCTATGGCGTTCCTTCGTGATGTGTTTACACCACAGGTCCCTTATCAGACAGACCATTTTAGGACCAAACTGGTGACAGGCAGACACAGGCAGTGCTGCCCATCAGCACTCTCCTTGCTCTGTTACAGGAGCGGGATGAAGGACACCACCGTGGTCGGGGCATGCCGGACACTGACTGAGGATGTGCTCTTATCTCATCCCTCCTGGTGTTTCCCAGCAGTGCTGGGTGAGATATACAACCTGTCACCAGCCGAGTGGTCCTCAGTTCTGGTGTCTGGGATCTGATTTACAGAAGTACCGAGCACATTGAAAGACAAGCTGGATCTGGCAGAAGCACACCAGGACAACCAAGGGCAATTCTGCTGTTGATTTCAGCAGGGCCAAATTCAGATCAAGTCCCGCATTCCCTTCCAGACCTACATTTAAGCAGGAAGCAGAGAGGAAGAAGGGAACAAAGAAAAGACAGGCATTTAAAAATACAGTGTGTGCAATCTGCTCTCTCCATATGGAGTCATCCATATCTAGCTGGGAGAAGGAATCATCCGAGGATGCTTCAGTACAGAACCATGAGCAAGAAATTAAGGTAATAAATCTGAGGGATTCAACTGCCTTAACTTAGGTGTTTGAAAGACAGATGTCTGAGTCTGGGACAGCCACTGTGTACCCCCTTAATAATGGAGAGAAACAGGTAACTTCAGATATTCTGAAACAAAAGTCTAAGGCCAGAGAAGATGCTCTGAAGGGTTCTCTTTCCCTCTGTTGTCTATGGTGGGACACCAAGGTTATTTTTGCTTTGGCATGTGCTTTGGCACCACAGAAGAGCAAAGCAGCTGGTGCTGAGGTCCCAACATACACACTATGTACAGTTTGGGGTTGTGCTTTGGACTAGATTGAGTCTGGCTTCCCTAGACCTGCTGTGCTACCTAGAACATCTATTCCACCACACACACATTGCAAAGTTGCCTGAAGGATTCATTCAGACCATTAAGCCTTTCTAGAGATAGAAGGACACTTTGTGCACACCTGGAACAGGGCTTTGGGTTAGGTTTCCTCCAACAGGAATTCAGCTTAGCAGAACAACTGCTCCAAGAACCGAGCCATTAACAGACACAAGGATGAGATTTGCTTTAGAGCTGCACCACCACACTGATCCTAAAAACTGCCGTATATGCACCAAGACAACTAGCTCAGACTTAGATATTTAATTTTTGGATGCCTATGCCAGGTAAATCCCAGACTGAGTGACATAGATCATAAAACCCAATCATATTATTTTAACAAAGTCAATTAAAATTATTTACATAGCTGCAATTATCACAAATCCTTTTGAAACAGTGTTTGTTCAACAGATCATAAAGTGTGCAGGGAACAAAGTGAAAATATAGTAATGGTATTTTTCATTAGAACTTAATTAGCTACAGGGGATTGTTCATCAAGTTACAGGTTATCATCATAGAGTAACTTTTCCTACCAATGTCAAAAGCAAACTTCTAATTCAAAGAATTATAAATAATAGGACCTTAAGCAGAATCGGAAATAAAGGCTCTTGGCTGAATGCAGAGCACATTCAAATACAGACTCAATGCAATTTCTCTCTGTTTTCTTAGATGTAATGGAAATGTGCACAAATTGGTCTCAGCTGTGAGGGTAAAGTCTATTTCTCTATATTCTCTGCAACTTCTTCGGGAAAATTCTGGCTCTGATCGCAAAAGACCCCTTCATCATTTTCAGCAGGGCCTAGATTTTCTCCTAAGCTTCCCTTTCTTAGAATTAACATTTTGAAACAAAGATTCCTTTAAACATTGCAGGACCTGCACCCTTTGGCTAGAAAAAAATACAAATTCCCTACTCAAGCCTTTCAAAACATGTTAGTAAAAAATATTTGCCATCTTACATGGCTGCTCTTGTTTATGAGAACATCAGTGAGAACATGCAGAGCTTTTCCATTCCCACCAGAGATATCTAAAGCACTTGACTTCTCAAATGCTTGGCCTGGTCACCTTGGTTATGTGGTCCTGGGATAAAGCTTGTAGGGAAGATGAATTATATATTGTAAAGCCAGAGTAAGGAAAACAGACAGGTATTTATGAGCGAGAAGAAAGGAAACCCAAGTGGTGGACTACACGAAGGGCTGTAAGTGGTGCTGTAGGAGGTAGCTAAGCCTCCTACAGGAGGCAGGAGTGCTCTGGCCAAGCTGGGAATGGCTGTGGTAGAGTGTCAAGTGACTTACCACCATCTGGTTTGCTTTGAAAATGAATTCTCGGGCAGGTGTCTTGCATGGCCATCATTGCCATGGCATCTGAGCAGCTCGCAGTAGTAGCTGGCCATGGCCAGTGTTGCCTACCAGGCTCCAGAAGTTACCTTTGTGCTCTCTGTTCAAGGACTGTCTGCCCCTGAAACCTGCTTCCCAACAAAGCGGTGCTCAGCTCTCGCATCTAGGCAGGCAATCAAAGGCAATTTGGGAGAACCAGGGTGACTCATGTTATTCTAAGGAACCAGATTAATTTTATAGCCCTGACAGAAGTTCACACATTGAACAAGTCCCAGCTGTCACATTTTATCACCTATTTCTGCTCTCAAACAAAGGTATTATTCTAACTCCTGTTGCAAAGTGTGGATGCAGAGCCTGAAATCCTGATTTCATCTTTGTGCCTTTAATGAGACTGTCTATTGTTTTCCTTTTGCATTTCATGTCTTTGTTTTCCTTTAATTTTTTTGACCTTGGGACTTAGCATTCTCCTAACTACAATCTCCGATCAAACCATGGGGATTATTCACATCTGGCTTGCCAGCCGTGCAAGTCGTGGACACCTTCACTCCAAAACCCTGAGCTCTTGGAGGACTAGTCTTAGTCCTTGTGAAAATATTTCTTAAAATCTTCAAAAATCGTGTTAAAGCAAGAATCCTGAAGACAAACCCTTCTTCTCTCACCATAAAAGATTTTTCAGGATTATCTTATTTTAAAATGATATGGATGTGTTCTACCACCTCCAAAGCTTTTCACAAGCTTTTTTTCAGAGCATAAAACAACTCAGACCAGTTTTGCCAACTTTTAGCTGTGAGCAGTTAAATCTGCCCCTTTTCCCTCCTGCTGCACCATTGGGGACTGCTCCCTTCCATCACACCAACACGAGGACACTGCTGGACCCAGAACAACTGCGCAAAGAAGCAGAACTGCACAGTTAGTTTATTGAGATGTTCCCTTAGGATGAGACTTGCTTCTAAAGGCAAGCTGGGCTATCCTGAATCCACACCACCACTCTCCTAGCCTGTAGATGTGGTGCTGAGGGACATGGTTTAGTGACAGTTTTTGCCAGCGTGATGTTGATGGTTGGACTCAATGATCTGAAAGGTCCCTTCCAACCTAGACAATTCCATGATTCTAAGGAGCAGAGCGGGCTTGAGCACAGCATCTTGCAGGCACAGCTCTCCTCTCTCCATCCCTCCCTCCCTTCCCAGAGGCAGAGTAGCCAGGGCAGGCTGCATCCCTGTCTGCTGCCCAAACGGACATCCTTCTCCCAGGGGTGGTTTGCTGGGGGTGAAGTTTGCAAACTGCAGCTGGGTGGAAAGGTTGCAGATGAGAGACACAGGTGAGAACTTGAAGGTACGATGCTTTAGTACCACAAGCTAAAGGCATAACCTTCCCTTTTACCTATTTCAAGTACTTCAGTTGAGGTACAGTTTGAGCTTCTTGTTGCACCACTATTACATGGTACCTACACGTCTGCTGAGATGCTGGCTCCGAGCTGCTGGAGAGCAAAACACCTTTGTCCCTTCCTGGTGTCACTCCAGCATGTCCTTAACATCAGGAAGAGCAATGTGAGAGCTGACCAACAGCTGTGGGGGTGAAATCTGGTGCCAGGGTCCTTCTGTATTCGTATGCAGATCATCTTTTTGAAAATGGGCCGTAGTAACACTGTTACCAGTCTATAGGGCATGAGGAGCAAAGCCATGAGAGCAACAGAAAGACCTAATATTAAAAAATAATAAAAAAAGGAAAAAGCCCTAGAGTATACATGTGAGTGGCTTTATCTATAAACAGATTTATGTGGTCAGTTCCTAGAAGTGCCTAGAAGGCTCCTACAGGCACCTAGATTTTTTTACATTATCCCAGAGGACAGATGAACGCAAAATCCATCTTCAACTCTTCATAGCATGGACCAAATTCTTAATTACATTAATGCCACTCAATTAAGGTCTCCGTGCTCTTCATAAAAAACCCTAGCTTGATGTGGCCTGGCACATCAGGCTCGTTGCACCTCAGGACCAGTCCATCTTTGGAGAATTTGTTTCTTTTGCAGAAATCGCTGTACTTACTGATGCGAAGCCTTGGGAGGCGAGTCAAACAGAGCACAGAAGCATGTGAAACATTCTTTATGCATCAGGATTTAGTTCAAGCAACGGCCTTGCCTTTATGCATTACTACCAGCCGATTTCTTTATCACCCTGGGGAGGCAAGGCTTGTCCTTTATCTTTGCGCTTCAGCTCTCTGCACATTATTCTTCAGCAAACATTTAAATTCACCATAAATCCTCAAGAAACCTTTTTTTCTCCCCTACCAGTAGAACCCTTTGCTTAGCTGCAGCTTGCTCTGCCTCCATGCGATCATTTACTCAGGTTTCGTATTCTTTACCAGTATTCCTAGACTAAATTTGAAACTATTGCAGGAGACAGCAAAAATTAGCTCAGAGAAATAATTTTTTCTGCCAGCTCTTATTCCACTATTTCCTCTCCCATCAGTTCTCCAGCCTACTTTATTCCTTTTCCTCCTAAAAGGATTTTCTGCATTATGATCCCTAAATTGTTCATATTCCTGTTTAGGTTATAGCATTCTCGTTGCAAGCAACAACAGTTTATGTTTTGTGCTTTGGGCATTTCTTAGAGATAAATCGTGATGCAAATTCTCTGCAGTCAGTGAGACTCTGCCTATTCTTGCAAGCAGCCCTGTTGACCTGGTATTTCTAACACTTCATTGACACTAAATCTATTTTGATATAACTTGCATTTTTAAATTATATAGAATTTTCTTATTTATTATGCCTATTTAAAACCCTGGGTTCTTCAATTTGGACACCATCAATAAGCAATTTAACAGCCCAGAGAAATTAATAACACTCACCACTGAGCTCCGTTGTCAGGCCACAGACCTCCTGATCTCGACGGATTGCTTGGCGCAGTCTCAATATCCATTATTTATCTGGAGATAATATCTTTTTGCTCAGTATGATGGAATCCTCAGAAATAATTCAACTGGAAGGAAAGTTACCTTGTCAAAAATTCAGCATCTTAACAGCTGAAAAGAAAATTTGTGAGATAAGAACTATTGGATAGGAAGAAAGGGTATTTGAAGAAGTAATATTCCTCTGGAATAAGTCAGAGACTCTGATCACTAATATGAAGTGGAGCATTTATCAGCTGTGCTTATCCTGGGACAGATTGGTAAAACGTTAAATTGTACTAATTTTCCTTGCAGCTAAAATCATGATCACACATCAGTTTCCAAAACAATGAGAAAAGTTTATCCTCATCCACTCTGCTTGTTTGCTTAGCCATTTCTATGCAAATAAGCTGCGTTTTAATAAACATCATGACAGAAATGCTTTATTACTGATTGCATTACAAGTATATTACCACTGTCAAGCTTTGTGCACACAGCCACATCAATTAATCTTCCAGTTTTTTTCTACCAGACTTAAGCACATTCCCACTTCATGGCAAAACAAAATTAATGGCCCAATGGAGCCAATGGAGCATAAATGACCTCCTCCTTCAGTGCTAACAGATAATACTTAGCAGGGGATTCTTTCAAGTATTCACTAATGTCACTCTACAGTATGTTCCTTCACATAATTTACAAGATTAAGAAAAACAGTTCTATGCTCACTAGTTAAATGATCAAAATTGAGTATTCATATAAGCCTATATGATACTTACTGAAATCTGGCAGCTCAACCAACCCTGCAGAAAAAAAGTGAGCCACTAACAACCCGGGGCAGTTCCTCACATATCACTGGCACTGATGCTGCAGTAATATCTGCTCAAGAATAGAACGTTGCTCTAATATTTGCATCTGGAAACTACAACTGTATCTACAGAAATGCGGTAGGACTTTCTTAAAAGCCAAGCACTGACTTTTTAATAGGGTTAATGTACTATAAGACAGACAGATAAACTCTGAATACATAAGTTCAGAAGATAAGAAGCTCAGTATATCTTGCTTTTTTTTTGAGGTGACAGGGATTTATTAGTCTTCTCAATAATCTGCAGGATATGAACACCCCAGGAATAGAAGGACTCCTGAATGCTATTCCTGACTCACCGCTGGCTCATGGGTCAGTCCTGATAAATACTATAAATTTCCTATATGCACGGAGCATTCTTTTAAGAAGCAGCCCTTTTCCCTTTGCGTAGTGTCTCAGTGTTTGATTGATATCCACTGACATCTTCTACTGAATGCCTCTGTTTGTCAACATGGTGGTCCAGCGTTTTACTGGTGGAAACCAGACAGCAGCTTCTAGACTGGTCTTCACAGGTTACATGAAAGCAGCGGTGGCAGCTCATAAACCCAGTCACAGAGGGCAGGGATGACTTACCTCCTGCCCGTCCCCTTCCTCCCCACAGAAAATGGTAGCAGTTCCTCAGAGACAAAGTTTTCAGGCCAGATGCAACCATCCCCAGCACAGCTGGATTCTCCAGGCCAGCAGCACACAGATCTCCTACGCTGAGGTAATGAGAGCTTACAACTTCTTAACTACTGATGGACAATCCTGCTGAGCTGCTGAAGACATAATGCCCGAGTACAAAAGGAGAGAGGAAGGGCAGGAGTAGCAAGTGCTTTTCATCTTTCACAGCCAAAGACAGAAAATGCAATTCTGATCAATATGTTCTAAGAAACACACATTTGCAAGAGTGAAATGACTTTGAGAGGTCAGTTCTGCTTCCAAGATGCTAATTCCTTCAGAAAAATACCTGAACATTTGGAGTAGCTTAACATCTACAAAAAGCATTGTTTGTGCAATATAAATCCTTTTGAATTATTAATCATCTTCTAATAGCCCTGCACAACGATTGATTTAACTTTTGACTTTTTAGGTATGAAAGACCCCCATAAAACTCACTCAGTAATGAAGAAAGACAACAAAAATGTAGAAACACTTGGGGCCAGTTTCTGCTCTGAGTCAACATTGCAACCTCACCGGCAAGAGATCGCATCGCACTGCACTGAGCACTTGTAGCAAAAAATAGCCTTCAAATAAAATGTGTTCCCACCTTTAACAAATACGTATCTACAGCTACGCTGAACTTTGCCAAGGGCTTGCCTTGGTGAAATATTGATTTTTCCTTCCACCTTCCAGCAGCAGCAGGGATCTCTAAATCCCACAGTGCTCTGAGAACAAGACTTCTGGAGTTAATGTCACAATATCACCTCCTAGCAGTATGGTAATTTACCCAGAGAAAGAATTTTCTCCTTTCCTTTCTTGATGCCTTCCAACCTGCTTTTCCTACTTTTCTGAAATCAACTGTTTGGGTTTTTCTTGTCGCTCATATATGCAGAGCTTAGAACAATATTATTATTTATACAGTGATATTTGCATGCTGGGGAACCCTTCCCTTAAAAATATTTCAGAAAGGTGCCATTCTTCATAAACCTCTACAAATTATATTATGTTTAGGCCAATGTGTCCAAAAACAACTTAATATTGGTTTTAGCCCTGTTTCTTTGTAAGGTTTGTTCTGTTGGGTTGAAAGCCTCTTCCTCCTGCAGTTAGTCTTTCAGCAATTACTTTTATTCCCCTTTTTCTTGATCTGAAACCAAGGAATATGTGATGAGACTGCTTGGCAGCAAACTGATAGCCCATAAAAGATCGTGCTGCTTCACATAGGTGAGTATCCCATCGGTACAAGACAACACTGGGGATGAGAACAGACTTCAGGTCTTCTGAGACACTTCTTGGTCTTCCTAAACCCTCACAGTCTGGGGATGAAGAGGTTTCTGTCAAAGAAAGCTCCAGTCCTGAACAGCAATCCCATCACCAACAGAACCCAACAAAAGGGGAGAAATAGGAGATGTGAAGGAGAAAACCAGCCCTGGCGGTGGGAGAAAACACAGGAGGGACAGAAGGACAAGGGGGAGGAGGGAGGCAAGAGCACGAAGGAGAAGTGCCAAAAATAGACAGAAAGGAGAGAGTTATTTCCAAGAAAAATGAACAAACGCAAAAGCAAAGGAAGAACACAGAGGGCAGGCGAAAGCAAAATTGCAGAATAAGAGGCTTGTGAAACAAAAGGCTTCAAAGGCAGCTGGTAGGCATGGAGTGGGGAGGGAACCTACTTCCAGGCAGCCCTCTCTCACTCCTGGGTCAGTATAATCTGCAAATGTTAAAGTTCGGTTCTTAATTACTAAGTGTTTTTTTTCCTTGGAGGTTTTATTTCTTCCTAGAATTGAAAGATTACTGCCTTGACTATTTCATTTCTGTATGGTTCCTACTTAATTAGACACACACAGGTGCGCGCATGTGAAACCATGTGCCAGAGAAAAGGGGAAAAAAACAACCTAAATTATTCACTTACCCACAGGGGGGAAAAAATGACTTACTTTTGATCCCTTTTCTTGGAAGTAGTGAGAAAGATCCTGACTCACACGTCTTCCGCCCTGGGGATGTCAGCTCTCGGATTTGCTGGAGCCAGAAGAAGCCGGCAGAGCGGGCTGAACTGCGTGGCATGGTGTTTGTGGATTACCGCACACCGTAACCAAGCCTTGTCCTCGGAAGTCTGCGGGGAATCTGAAATTTGGTTATCTGCACATGTGCAGATGAACCAGAAAAAAAAATAACAACAACAAAAGAAAAGGAGCAGAGAGGGATTATTCACGCAGAGTATATTTTCACAAAGTGCAAAGCCATTTAATGTGACTGTCGTTCTAAGAATACCTTCCAGTCGCTATTTAGTAGAAAACAGGTCTTTTTCCAGCCAAATTAATGAACACACTCTGTGCCTTGAAGAGTTTACAATCTGAACGGACCACATGTAGTATAGACGGAAAATAAGATACAATATGACATAAACTAGTGAGAACTGAATCTTAATGCTATGTATTATTTTTGTGACTTTCAGACTCCACTGAAACTTGTAAAGTATAAAACTGGGAGAATCGAGGCCCTTTGTTTCAGGAGAGTAAACAACAATAACAAACACACTTGAGTCAAATTGCAAAGGATTACTATTTTTCATGGAATTCCTCCAAAGACCCTAGTAAGCACTAGTAAGTTGGCCAAGCATGATTTCCCTTTCATAACTCCCTATTGATTTCTCCCAGTCAGCTTCTAGTCCTCAAGATGTTTGGAAACTGTTTCTAGAAATTAGTTACTCCATCACCTTCCCAAGGATCAAGGTGGGGCTGACCAGCCTGTAGTTGCCCTGGGTCCTCCTTCTTGCCCTTATTGAAGATATTTTCTTTCTTCCAGACCTCAGGAACCTCCCCAGATCACTGTCATCTTTCAAACATAATTGAGAGCAGCCTTGCAAAGACATCAGTCAGCTCCTTCTGCACCTATGGATGTATCCCATTGAGCCTCACGGAGTTACATATGCCCAGTTTGTCTAAATGTTCCTTAACTTGATCTTCCTCCACTAAGGATAGGTCTTGCTCCAGACTTTCTCCCAGGTCTCGGGGACCTGGAATGCCTAAAGGTCAGTCTTATCAGTAAAGACCGAGGTAAAGAAGGTATTTGGTACTTTGACCTTTTCCTTATCCTCTGTCTCCGGGTTGTCTGCCCTATTCAGCAGCTGTCCCACATTTTCCCTAGTCTTCCTTTTGCTGCTGATGCATCTGTAGAAGCCTTTCTTGATGGCCTTTATAACCCTTTCCAGATTGAAGTCCAGATGGACTTTGGTTTTTCTAAGCCCAACCTTTCATGATACATTCCTCCTGGCTCCCCTTCCCTTGGTTCCACCTCTTGTATGCTTCCTTTTTATGTCTGAGTTTTGTCAGGAGCTCCTTGTTCATCAATGCAGAGTCTTTTTGGCTTGACTTCTTGTGCTCTGGGATGGACTATTCTTGAGCTTAAAGGAGGGGATCCTTGAAAAGCAACCAGTTTCCTGAAATTGTCTTCTCTCCAGGGATGTATCCCATGGGATTTTTCCAAGCAGTTCCATGAATAGGCCACACACTGCTCTCCTGACATCCAGGGCTGTGATCTTCCTAGTTGCTTTGCTCCTTCCTCTCAAGATCCTGAACTCCACCATCTCATGGTCACCACTGTCAAGGCCACCCCTAGCATGCACATGGTCATGACTGTCATGGAAGGGAATTAATTTTGCCTTCTTCAGGTTGCAAGTCCAGACTGAACTCAGTGACCTCTTTCAACCATATTGTGGCCCGAAATATTTGTGCCTTAATGAGAAGCTTTAATACAGGAATACTTTGGAATTGCCTATCTCCGCTGTCACTTCCACCCAAGCAGCAATCCTTTCCTAACCTGATGGATACTGCTGTTTAGATCACTGGACACTACAAGCATGAGCTGACTCACATCTGTGATTGATCTGCACCTCCTGGGTGACACAGAAAGCGTTTTCGCCTCCTCGAGCATTTTCAGGAGTTCCTAGAAATACACAGACACGGTTTTCTTCAAGCATTAAGGAAATATTCTGCCTTGAAAAGAGCAGTGATCACAGCCAAAACCTGAAATAAAGTTTAAACCTGAGAAAAAACATGAGGTATGCATTTTCAAAGTACTGATTTCTCAACATCCAATTCTCACAACTCTGTACTCTCAAGTATACGTTACAGAGGAAAGCTTTTGTGGGTTGGTACTATGTGTTCTGTCACAGCACTCTCAGAAGGTCCATCACAGGGACATCCCTTCCTAAATTCAGACATGGTAATAGGCTGCAGCAAGTCAAATGGTCTCAAAACAACTCCACATTTCACTCCACTGCCCTAGACTTTGGCAGGCCTTTCCAGCAGATAAGGCTAGAGGAACAGTTAGTTATAAGAGGAGATAAAAATCTCAAGGTGTATAAAAGGTGGAAAAAATAAGCAGAGTGATAAAGTGATGTCCTTTCTCAACCACCATTACCACAATGTTTCTCTAGATTCTTCATTGCTCTGGAAAGTACCTGCCTTGTTATACACAGTAATATATTTCATAAAGAGCACAGCACAATGTTCCCATAGGCAATACACCTTGTGGTCTTCTCACAAACCCACCTACAAACATTCCAGTAATAATAAGTAATAATACCTTGCATTTGGCAGTGTAGTCACCTTTCCATGATCTGTACGTACGAACTGCAAGTTCCCAGAGACTGCTAAGTATGGCAAAGCGCCAGGCCATACACTTGCAACAGATATGGATCACACAGAGCTATCTGAAATGACCAAATCACACTCCCTCTCTTTGATTTTCCTGCTTTGAAGTACAATTCAGTACCAAAAACTATCTCGAACAACCTACATTAATTTTTTTGTTCTTAGACATATGCAGGAGAATAATTCTCTCTCAGTATTTCCAACATATTTTCCAAAAATCTTTTAACAGCTTTTTCTAATATAACAACCTGCTACCATGATCAATTTTATTTGCTTACAAAAAGAGCAGCTAGTACTGTGAGAATGGTTTTTTAAATAACTCTTGCTTAAGCTGTGTGGAAGGAGTTCTTACCTTCGACAGGAAGGAATGGTTTGCTGTGGACCGTCTGGAGCACAGGCGGTGAAGGAGCCCAGTGAAGGACCTCTGATAGATCCACATAATCTCAGTAGAGTGCTGGAGAGCAACTACTGTGATAGCTTCACAGCAATCCAGTGCACAGGGATATCTGGAGCCTCATGCCCCTAAAACAGAAACTCCTCCCCCCTGAGCTAGAGTTAAATCCTTGGAAAAGATTTATGAGATCTGAGCAGCTCAAAGGGAGCAGAAAGTAGTCATTTCCCTCCCACTGAATGCACTTCCTTGGCTGTTTCATGGGAGCATTATGGTACAAAGCTTTATGGTTAAGTTTTATAACAAAAATTCTTGGAGATATATAAAGATGCTGAGGGTTTTTTACAGCAATTTTAGTCATTCAGCTGACTTACATATTGAAAATATGTAATGCAATGAGCAAAGAGACATTGTATTCTACTCAGCTAAAAAGACTGTGTTCCAAGTAGGGCAAAACTGCCCTTGCCAGGACCCATGCCGATGAATTACAGAGAAGATCTGCTCTATATCAGGAGACCTCTTCGGGCCTCTATCATTTCCAGTTGTGAAACGTTGCTCTTCCTGAAACAAATTTCTTCTGATATGGCAGTGATGCTTGCATTTATGGGGAAATATGTCCATGACAACCCAAAACCTTTAAACACAGAGGGCCAGATCTATTCCAGATGTAATTTTAATGACAATGTGACGTGGATGTTTAGCACTACCAGATTCCTGCCTTTTCTGAAGCAGGAGTATAGGACAGAAGCGATTGTGAGTGGCGTATCAGTTCAAAGCAGTGCTCAGTAAATGGCATCCTGGAAAGCGGTTGTTCCAGAAATTCACTATCAGATGATGAAAAGCCCATTGAAAGAACTTTCTGCTCGTCCAGACTGATGTGATTTATTTAAATTTGGAAAAAAAAAAAAAAAAAAAAAAAAAAGACACAGGGAGAGAAAGCGCTGTTTTCTAATCACAGAATTGCTTCATGTTCCAACTGCAGCTTCACATCAGTTGGCAATTTGAAACTGCAGACATGTTATTTCATTTCACTGCAGGGCACAACAGAGTTCAAATACTTTTGACTATGAACAAACTGGTAAAGTTCCCTGGCTATTAATGCAGAAGAACGAAAATCTCTGTGCAGGCACTATGTATTTGTTGGCAAAGGATAAAGAAAACTAATTGATTTTGTACTCCAAGCCTTACTAATTATTTTGGACTGACACAATAAAGCTCTTTTCATGAGCTTCCTGTATATCGCTCAAAAGCTTTATTGTTGACTTGCATTAATTTTGATAAACTAAAGCAGATAATTACTTAACTGGAAAATAATCCAAACTTTATATGCTTTAAAACCTTCCAGAACATTAAAAAACTAATGTGATATTTGTAAGAAGCCTGATCCAAAGCCCACACAAGTCAGTATAAGTATTTCCATCAAATGCAGTGGGCTTGGATTGGGTCTTTGGTGTAAAAGCATAGAATTCAGAAGGAAGATGATCAAATAATGTACCAGCCTGATCTAGGAAAATCCATCTATAATTTCCAGTATGTTTTACAGATAGTGAGAGGTCATCTCAGGCTCATGTCTTGGCTACACCACTTAATTACGTATGTTGTAAATCCTCAGGCTTATACATGAATGCATCACGCAGCCACAAATTCTACTCACCTTCCAGGCATTCAAGCAAATTAATTGCTTGCCTGGCCACTTTGTACTTTAGTTGTTTTGCTGCTTTTTGCAGGACAGGAACAGATTAACTCTTCTGAAGTCAATGCCTCAGTTCCTCATTGCTGTCTTCAGTCCTTTCTGCTCACCAAGAGCCACAACCTACTTCCTTGCCGCTGCTCAAAACTTGGGGTTTATTGCGCAGCTCCCTGCCTGTGACCTCCAACACGCTGCTCAGTACCCTGAGATAGCCAAATTGCCAGGAACAGCTGGAAGCTGTAGAGAAAATATCATGTCTTCTGGTGGTATAGTTGGAATTTCTAACACAAAAATATTTTCTGCGTCGCTCGCACACGTAGAAGTTCATGAGGCTTTGATTACATCACACATACAAAGCACCCCTACAGGGCCATGTCTCATCCCTTTATCTAGGTCATATGGAGCTGGATAATGCTTTTCCTGGAGCTCCACGCACAACGCCCCATCCTTTCACAATTCCTGTCTTCAGAAAGAGTGGAGTGGAGACGGTCTAGCAACTCAAGGGTAAAAAATAGATTAACATGGAGATCTTCTAGATACAATCCTTTATAAAGGACTTGAAACTGTAGGGACCCTGCAGCAGCTCAGTGTAGATGCCCAGCATGTTCTGTGGCTGCAAGACCTTGTCATGATGGTCTTCTTCACTTCATTCTGGGGAACTGCTGTGCTTCCTAATGCTGCAATCTTCCCAGCGCTGTTGATTGGTGCAGTCTTCTGCTCTCCATGCTTGGGATATGCTGACAAGAATTAAGGTTAAAATTGTGTATGTGCATGTATATGCGTACCCTTCTGAATTTACATGGTCCCTGACGCCTCTCGCAGCCTCCAGCCTGTGAGGGTGATATGATTCATGCTTTGAATATCAAAAAACCCTTCTGAGTCTTCCTGCATATTTCCCTAAGAAATGAACACTCAGGCTGCAATTGCAAAACATTCTTGTGCCATGGATGCATGTTCTTCCCTCTGCTGAGAGTATGTTTAACTGGGCAGATGTGAGATCTTCTGCCTGTGGGGAAACCAAAGAGAGATTCCTGATCTGCAGGCAGCTTGTCTTCTCTGCACGAGGGTATCACGAGAAGCTGAATGCACGTTAGGGAGCACCAAAAGCAGGGCTGCTCCATAGGAACAGGAGCTGCAGGGACCCCAGGGTGGGCAGGGCAGAGCCCTCACCAGTCAGGGTCCATCCCACAGTACCCTGAGGTGGTGGCCAGTCCAACCAAGAGTGCAGATCATAAAGCAGTATCGTGATGATGAGGTAGGTCCGAGATTGAACTGGGAAGTCAGTCTGCAGGTCAGTGTTAGGACCAGGACTGGTGATCACCAGGCAGGGCCTGGTCATCATAGTGATGAGGCAGGGCCAAGGTCAAGCCAGGGAATCAGTCTGTGGGTTGAGGTCAGCATCAAGGAGCAGCATGGCCACGGGCCTGCAGTTATATATATTGATGAGATGCCCCTGAGCCTTCTCTTCTCCAGGCTGAAGAGTCCCAGCTCTCTCAGCCTCTCTTCGTATGTGAGGTGTTCCAATCGCTTCATCATCTTCATGGCCCTTCATTGCACTCTATCCAGTATGTCCATGTCTCTCTTGTACTGGGGAGCCCAGAACTGGACACAGCACCCCAGGTGTGGCCTGACCAGTGCTGAGGAGAGGTTACCAGTAATGGTAGTGAAAACTGTCCATGTGGCTGGAACGCAGCTTTCTTCTAACTTTGACCCAGGTTACATGACTCAATTCAGCACCTTCAGATTGATTATTGCAGTATAATTACAGTATTACAGAAGTTGCCCATGAGCGTTGCGCAATGGAGCATCCCAAGCCTTGGCATGCCCTCAGCTCGTCCTACTGACACTCTCCTTCTTGTTCTCCTGACAAGTCTCCTCTGCATACCAGGGCTCTCATTCCACTTCTCCGATTTGCCTTAAGCTGAAAACACTAATGGTTTATTGTTGCTGACTCCAGAGCTAAATGAGTTTTCCTGTAGTGTGTCTTGTTGAATTAATGTTATAGCAAAGCACTAAGCATGGGCTTTTACCTATGAAATGATGTACTGCTAGAATAGTTTTATTGTTTTTCAATTTTAATTGTTTGAATTTGTTGCAAACTTCTTAACATTTTACCTGTATTACGAGCTACATGCAAATATTCTGCTGGCAGAAGAGCTGTTTGCTAAAAATTTGGATGGATGTTCAAACAGAAGGTTCATATTGTTCATTATTATTATTAAAGGCTTTGAATGTTATTTCTGTAAACACCGTTTTAATCAGGTAGTGGGCTGGGTGCTGTTAAAAGAGACTGGGGAATTCAGAGTGAGCCCTGCAGATGTCCATAAGCTGTGTGTGCTTGTAGCTGAATGGTCTTCACACAGTATAACTGCGGAAGGACCCAATCTCTAGCACTTACTCCTCAAAAATGCAGTCACACACTTGTTCTTCAGAAAGTGAAAGCATGCAGATACTAATTAAAAAAAGAAGGCTCTGAAATCAGAGTAAGTTACATGAGCATACTAATGAACGTCCTCTCTAGAAAAGTGGCCTTGTCCCTCTGAGACATCCAGTAGCTCAAAGCAACAGCAGCAGATCCCAGTTTTCTTGGAAGTAGCTGGGAAGTATCAGACTAGGAAACCATTAAATTGGGCAGACATCATGGGAAACATTTTGTTTGGCTGTTCATTTAGCCACTGTATCTTTAAACAATATTATCTTTTCACCTCCTCCCTTTTTTCAGTTTGTTTTTCCATGAAATCTGCTTACGTTTGTCTTTTCTTTTTTGCTATTTGAGAAATGATCCATATTTCCTTGTTTTTCTGAAGAGGTCTTCTGCATTTTTTTGAGTGATATGGTTGCAGGCAAAAGTACTGGCTGCAATCATTGCATGCTTTACTGGTATGAGTTATAAACACCCATCATACCATCTCCCTGGGGAGAGAGCACCAAAGTCTCTCCAGGTGCAGATGTGGTTGTATTGAAACAGCACTGCCCTCTTTGGAAACAGTGGTGCCTGGAATAAACTAAACGGCACCAGAGCATCTTTGAACCACAATCACTGCAAGCGCTTTCCTTCACGCCTTACACCATCAACTCTGCAATGACAGTGGACTCTTTGAGGAGGTTTGGCCCGTGCAGGACTGGATTCATGGGCTTTTCCAGCAACACTGGGCTCTGGGCACTATAACCTTTCTCCAGTATCAGGGTTCAGGATCGGCAGGCAGAGATGGAGGTGTGAGTAAGCACGCAACGCTATTAATGAATCTCATCAAAAGGAGATCACAAAATCCTTGAGCTGCGTAAATCTCTAGAGGCTACCTACAGCTAATTTTCTCAGCCGTGTTGTTTCTCCAAGCTCCCTGTAATAATGAAACAGCACTTACATCTTTTAAACAACATATTGTGTAAATTATAAGTGACACATAACCCTCCCAGCAAGCCAAGGAAAATGACAGCATTAAATTCCCAACAGCTATCAGAATACATTAACAATTTTAGAAGAAAATGACTTTTGAGAAGACAAATTTTAAATGAATAAACATGAATCTACAAGGTTGCAGCAGAGCATGGGATTCACCTGCAGCATTTTGCTTCGGTGTCACATAACTCCATCCAAAGAAAAGCAAAACCACCCTTAATTAGAAAGATACACGCGGTTACAGCGAGTTAATCTCAGCTCTGATCACAAATTTGTCAAAACTCAGCAGCTTGAGCTCAGAAGGGATTTATGTTGGACTGAAGCTGAAGAACTTATCAGCCCCTATCACAGAAAGCAGCCCTTGCAAACCACAGAGGGAGAGATGGAATAATTGGGGCTACAGCTTTGGTCGATTTGGCTGTAGTATCCCTTCAGCTGCTGCCCCCTTCTGCGCACTGCGCTTGTCGGTGTCATGACACGGCCCTTCGAGCGACCAGCTTTGCTGCAATAATGTGGTCTGAGTCATAAGCGTCCGTCTGTTCGGGACTTGAGCTTGGCAAAGGAACAGCAGTAGATAACCTGGCAGCTACGAGACAGCGGTGCAGCCGGCCAGGCGGCCCTGATGGCTGGGATGCTGGGATGATGGCTGGGATCCCAGCATCCAGCTGGGATGCTCTGCATTGACCCTCTCTTTCCCCTTATAGCTGGTGGTTGCCTCTGTGTCTCCCTCTGTCACCAGCCAACATGGTTCGGGCCGTTTCAATTTTCGGGGTTTGTGGCCGCTTGCTTCTGTTGTCATGCTGACGGGAGTCACTGGCTTCCTCTGTGCACAGTGACAGGGTGCCACGCTGCCTACATTGGCCCCAGTAGTATATTCAGTGCTGGAGCCTAAACCAAGGACCGTCCTCGCGCACACACATCCCAGGTGTGGTGTAGGCAATCGCTGGAGCAGCTCCAAGGGTTGCTCTGAAAAGACTGTCACTCACCGCCACCTTTGGGCTGCAAGAGCCATTGAATTTCAGGAGGGCACAGATCATGTCTAAGGCCAATGTAGGTCCCTTACCTCTCTACTTTCAGCCTAACGCCACGTCTCGAAGTTGCACACCTTCAAATCATTCCCTACAACTTTTGAGCAATGCAACAAGCGAAACCTGCTGAATCAGCAGCTCTGGGAGAGGAGAGTTAAGCAGAAAAGGTTTCAGAGCTGCCAGATTTTCAAGCAGTGACGTGGCATGAAAGGCAGAAGGCACTCAGATAACACGCAGGGAGCAGGAGAAGCTAGAAGGCACCAGAGATCACTTCACAATCTCCGAGGAGAGCGCAGGGCATGTAGGCAGCAGAGAAAAGTGAAAAGTACCATCACTATTGGAATCAATGCAAATGAATCCCCTGGGAAAGCATGTTTTCTTACAAAGAGGCAGATAAGAAGTGAGGTGATTCACTGTTCACGCAGAGGACAAAACACAGCCCTGGCACTCTCCACAGCTGATAGACTGAGCAGTTGACCAAGGTCAACTGCTTTGTAATTCATATTCGTATCAAAACAAGTATGGTGCAGAACAGCAGATATTTCAATAGGTAACAAGAAACTGCATCTCACATATTGGTGTAAAAAATACTCAAAGCTCAATTAATTCAAATCTAGACTAAGAAAATGAGAGTATGAAATGCTCTCGTTGAAAAAGAAACGAATGAAGACTAAGCTGATTCCACAGAAAGCAATGCTGTAGACAGAGAAACTCAGATCTTCAAGTGGATGCACAACTTGTTGCAACAGGAATGCAAGTTAGCCAGAGCTTTGAAGCAGATCTGCCCAAAATAAACTCTCCAACTGAGAATACAAATATTTTAAACTTGGAAAAGTTAGATCTCAATAGAATATAAACTCAAATTTTCAATTTCTTCTGCAGAGAAAACCCACAGCCCTACGTCAGGCTGAATAGAAATAAAAAAGCTTATAGAAGACTCTTCCCCCCATCCACTATGTCTTTGCAGGGCAAGCCTCTGTTTCCAGTTTGGTTTTTAAGTCAGTTTAGGGATTTTCTGAACTGCAAATTGAGCCATTTTCTCTTTCTGTCACCAGTGAGACAGGCAACACCTGGAGTAGTAAATGGGGCAGGAACAGACCTCTCTCTGCTTCTAAAGCCAATTGGTACAGTCCAGATCACATCCACAAGGAAAAACATACTTCCACTCTAAGCAGGGTATTCATATCCAAATTGCCTAACTAGGAATGGTCCCTTTGGTCCCATGGCTCCTTGCATCTGCCACATTCCTTGCAGCCTCAGCCTCTGCATGTCACTTGGGTCCTTCTCTCCTTGAGCACGTCCCACAGCTCCCCAGGGAAGGAGCAACCTCCCCCTTGCTTCCCTCACCCCAGACCCAGCTGCTCTGTCTTAAAAGACACCTGAAATATTCATTAAACCAGTAAGTGTGGTTTAGCAATGCATCTGAGTTTTTAAAAAGAGGATATAAAAATGGAGAGGGTGGTGGTGTGGTGTGAAATCCAAGCTTAGTTAGCTTACATCAGAAATACGCACTTACAATTCCATACTCCTGAATGTGGTTATAGAAAATGGGTCAGTCTCCGTGATATTAATCAGTGTCATTGGATATTAATCCTTGGAATATGGCAAATGGAAATGATCTGCATCAAATATTGCAAGAGGGGTAGAAAATTTGGTACTGAGAAACCAGCAGCCATCCTTAGACTTCAATTCAACAAAGGTAAATCCAATGAGATCATAGAATCATAGAATCATAGAATGGCTAGAGTTGGAAAGGACCTTAAAGATCATCTAGTTCCAACCCCCCTGCCATGGGCAGGGACACCTCTCACTAGAGCAGGTTGCTCAAAGCCCCATCCAGCCTGGCCTTGAACACTTCCAGGGATGGGGCATCCACAACTTCCCTGGGCAACCTGTTCCAGTGCCTCACCACCCTCACTGTAAAGAATTTCTTCCTTATATCTAATCTAAATCTCTTCTCTTCCAATTTAAAACCATTGCCCCTTGTCCTGTCACCACTCTTCCTGACAAAGAGTCCCTCTTCAGCTCTTCTGTAGGCTCCCTTCAGGTATTGATAGGCTGTTATAAGGTCTCCCCGGAGCCTCCTCTTCTCCAGGCTGAACAACCCCAGCTCTCTCAGTCTGTCGTCAGATGTTTGTATACTGATGTCAAGATGTCGTCTGTCAGATGTTTGTATACTGATGAGAAGACCCATGTAAGCATATCTAGCAGTTAATAGGCATAAATACCTGCAAGATGGGCAGGGCATGTCCTTAACATTCACTACTATTAATAGCTTGATGAAGCGAGAAATCCTTCTGGCTCTCAACATCTCCAAAGATTTATGAGGATCATTATAAGGCCTATGAATATAAGGCACTTGAAAATGAGAACTGGAAAAACAACAAAGCAGAGAAAGAGAGATGAATGCTTCTGAAAATGAAGAATGTTGGCTACTGAGAGAAAGATGCATGGAAAATGATTTAATTATCAGCCCAAAAGTTTCTCCCCAATAACTCTCAAGTAAACAAAGTTGTTATTGGATAAGAAACACCATCACGTAGATGAAGAACTGGATAAAAGAGAACGTGCTTGAAACGAGCAGTCAATTTTCCTAGTGGGAGGTGATTCTTAATGAAACCCCACGGGTATCTCTGCTGTGGCCTGTGCTGCTCAATACCTTCTTAAATGATCTTGAGAAGAGGATGAGTAGGAAAGTGAAAGCATTTGCTGGTGGTAAGCTTTCAGGCTAATTAGGATGGAAGCTGACTGTGAAAAACTGCAGAAGGGCCTTGTAGAATGGACAATAAAAATGGGCAGGTAAAATTCAGTAAAGGTACATGTAAAGGGATTTAAAAGATTTTAATCAAACCCAGCTTTACGTGCAAAGTGGTGGGCTCTGACTTGACTATTATCTCTTAGAAGAAGGAAAATCTCATGGTTATAGTAGGTAATATTAAAATATCATTTACACACACAGTCTTGGTATAAATAAGGTTTCAATGACTGTTAGCAAAGGAACAGACAACAAAGCAAAGCCACTATGAAAGTCCCTCTGCATCCATATCTTCATTATTGTAATTTGTGTTGCTCAATTCACCTCAAAACGTGAACAGGGAAAGATGCAGAAAATAACAACACAGATGACCAAGGGATGACTGTGCTGCTGTGTAAGAAGCTGTTGAACACATGCAGATCCTTCCGCTTGGAGAAGAGGTGACTGAGGAGGATATGACAGGTGTCTTTAAGCTCTCGAGTGGCAGGGAGGACACAACTGCACAGCAGCTGTATTTCCAACCACAGAGCTGAAAGCTCGGGATGAATTCAGCAAGGACAGCTTTGCACTGAGCTGTGGAACTTCCCTGGCAGTTCACGGTTTATTTCCAGGCTTATTCTACGCAGGGTCTCTCTGCGTTTCCTCCTACCTCTCACCTCGATGCCTTGGCCAAGGATTCCTTATGTGTGCCCTGGAGACTCCAGCTGGTATAAACAGCATAGGAAAGAACATAAATATTCTAATCCATACCAATGACAAGCCCAGCCGCCTGGTACAGATGGTATCTATTCCTTTCATTGCACTAAGCATTTCTCAAGATTTGGACTTGAAAGCTAAGTGACCTGCCTGCATAGAAATGCATGATCAAGACAATCCCAAAGGGACCAATAAAAAGCAGTATGTCAAAGCAGGCACCAAAGTACTTCTCATATTCATCACCCTCTTGTCATTCCTTCTCTCATAATGAGCACAGGAAATATTGTCTCCTCTTTTCCCAAGTGCTATTATAGGGTCCCACCTCAAACACATCCACCTCACGGCTCTGGGAATGAAACCATCCATTGTTTCCGTAGCGACAGTAAGCACTAGGAAACTCAGGGAATTCAGACAAGTATCTGCTTTTTCTTATTAAAAACAAAACAAAAGAAAAAATTATGATAAAGTAATGAAGAAGAATTGAATTCAATTTAGGTACAAGTTGGTATCCAAAGACCGCAATAGTTGGATCACACTTGATTTCACTGATAGCCAGAGGTTTGTACGTGCTCACCTAAAGGAATCATTAAGGGAATTAGATATTCTTTAAAGTGTCTGGAGAATATAAACACAGTGCTTACATAAACACAGTACATGTTGTCCCCTAAATTGCTGGTTGCTGTTATTAAATACTCTGCTTACAGTTTTGTACTTGCTGGACGAAACTTTTCATTGGCTATTTACACAATAAGAATCTTTGAAAATTAATACTGTTCTCCTTGTCTTAATACCATTATGAAAGTCACAAACATCTATCCCATTTTTTTTTAATTTGTACCACAAGGCTATATTGGAGCACTATAAATCGGATGTAAAGACAAATGTACCGATCAAGACGGAGGCCAAACATATTTTTTATAAGCATTTGTTTAAAGGTAGTGAGGACTTATCCACACAGAAAGGGTAAGTTTAACATTTTGGCTCAAGAATTCAGGAATGTTGGACTGGAAAGGTCCTCCAGGGGCAGTTTCTGCAGCTGGAGGCAACTACATCATATAATTATTTAGAGGAATTGAACAGGCTGACACAAGACTGACACAATGAGGGGTCAGTTCAGCTGCTCCTCTCACAGGAATTGAGCCATATGAATGCCTAGTGCATGGTCTCAGCTGCTCCCACAGAAGGGCACAGACCTGCCAGGTCCATGACGATGTCCCAGATACTCTAGAGCATCTTCACCAGGATCTGATACCTATGCTTTAGCAACTGTGTTATGCACTTGAACGTAGGTTCAAGTTTCAGGAGACTCCAAAAGACCCCCGTAAGCTCCCATTTAGAGTTTGTGGAGCTCTAGACACTTGAGGCTATGGCATGATTCTGCTGGCCATCACTAGGAAATGTATCTATGGCGCTTTTTAAGATGCCATACAACATCAGATATGTCTCCATGGGATCCACAGTAAATTCTCGTCTTACCAGAGGCTAGGTAGCTTCTGTAGATCATTTGGGGCAATTAAGTTGAGTCCTATGTGTCTACTTTAGGGTGAGCTGAGCTGCTCTCTAGGTGCTATTGATTATAATGAGGGCTTAAAAATCTGTTACCTGTGTAAACGCCTACATGCAGATAGCTAAATTAGGTATCATTATTTCACACTGAATCTTGCCCCAGGTTTCAATACCCTCAGAGATTTGCTGTTCCCATCCAGCATTAAGTCCTCCTCTCCACATTGCACTTCCTCATCAGATCCATCTACTTTTTCTCCTTCCTTGTTTTTCATGATCGGTCCCCAGTTCTTCTCTCTCCTCTCTTCTTCAAATCCCAATCACAGGTTTTCTCCTTCTCTCTCTGAAATCAGTCTCGCCAACCTGCTTGTCTCCCTTTTCCTGAAGCCAAGCCAGTTTCTGTTACCTCTGAGTTCAAATAAGGCAGCTTCTCCATGTGCATTGCAGAAAAAAGAACCTGGGGATCTGTAAGGAAACAGGAAAGGCATCCGTCTCCTCATTTCCCATCACTGTCCAGGGGACTAGGAAGAGAAAGAGGCAGGGCAGCTGCACCGCTTAGTGTACATGGAAACCGCAGAGATTTATGGAAGTCTAAACTGCCAATAACATTTAATGAGCATGGGCGAGTGGTGAAAGTTTAATCAAATTTGGACACATATTAACGGGAAAGTGAAAAGTTCACACCTTGCATAAAGGGTAGCCCTATAGCAGGCTTGATGCCTCTGTCTCAGAATATAAAGGTGCCGGAGTTTTTCAAAGAAAAGTAATCAAATGTTGTTGGTAAAAATGTTTTCAAGGTCACATTAACTTAAACTGTCCAAAAGCACTCAGCTCAAGGTGGTGCTGTGCAGTGATGTAAGCCAAGGTCGGGGCAGCTTGGCTAACTCATGGTGCTTCCAGCCACTTCATCTAATAGCGCAACTTCTTAGCTACAATAATATTCAACACATTGTGGTCCAGCCCTTACTGAAGTTGCAGTAATCCCTATTTATGCAGCACTACATTGCTTCTTGCAATGCTTTCTGCTGTTCAAGTGGCTGCACTGCTGCTAACCAAGCCACAAACCCTTGGTCTTCAAACCCTTCAAGCTGATCCCAGCAACTTGGGAAGAGATTGCTCTGCCCGATGGCATTTTCCTACTGGCACAAAACACCTCCAGCAGCAGTCAGGATGTGAGGTTTATAAACCAGCTGTTTATTTGGAGAACTCAGGAAATGAAAGGCACATCCTTCCTTTCAGGTGCGAGGCATTCAATTCAAGGAAGATGAAAAGCTATATAATCCACCGAGTATTGCTTTGAGGATATTTGTTCTCGCATCCCCACTTTTCTTTTAACGCCTCATCTTTTCACAAAGTCAGGCTCTTTCATCAATTTGCAGGTTCTGGATTCATGTTTCAGAGGTACCAAAGCGCAGGGGCTGTTTATATCAGGCAATGACAGAGTATTTGAAAGTGACAGCGCATTTGACAGAATATTGAAAACTGTCACCTTTCCCCAGTATATCCAAGGAATACCCAAAGTAGCCCATGCAGTTTGGCTCACTTAAACCAGTATAATGCCGTAGTCCCACCGAAGTCAACGGTGTTATGTTAGCACTGGCTGTGCTTTTTAGGCACTAATTCAGAAGAGCACTTAAATATTTGCTGACCTATTTCATTCCTTGATCTGAAGCCCAAGATAATTTTGTACAGAAAAATACTGGAATGTGAATGTATAAAATTACAGCTTATTTTGTTGCTCAGCTTACAGGTGAAATCAGCTTTAGGTTATTCTGCCTCAAAATTAGCCCTGCTTTAAGCAAAGCCCAGAGGAGAGTACTTCCGTGAATAGGAATAAATTATTGAATTGACACCTTAGGCTTTGATTCCTGACTTTTCAGCAGAAATATCAAGAAATACTCAGTTAATATAATAAATAGTTAGTTTATTAGTCACACTGGACTTAGAAACATTTTTTTTTTAAATAAGCAAATACTGCTGGATACAGACATCAGTCAGGGTACTTCAGAAAGGATATATCAATTTATTAGAGATCTGGAAAAAGCTCCCATAATTATATTAAGCGATCAAGCAATTATAGGAATAATAGGCCGTGTGTGCATATAAATGTAGTACTGTATTATCTTGGGTAAATCATGGATGTCATAGTGTACACACACATTGAGCTGACAATTTTTAACTCTGAGTCCTAGAATTCTGGTATTTTACAAATTAGGAAAGGAATGAAATAAAACATAAAGCATTTATGGAGTATATCACTGTTAAAACGCTAGCCATTAAATCGTTATTAATTAAACTCATTTAAATTCCGTGGAATTGTGTTGCTTCACACAAGTGCCAGAGTGACTCACATAAAAATACGTCAGTAGCTTCTCTTCAAGGACATCAATGCAATGTTTTTTTCCCCCCTCACTGCCAAAAAAAAAATAAAATCAAAGTATCTCTGTTGAAGGCACCTCAAGCAATAACCCCTAGAAGAGCTGCAGAGGATGCCGTGGTAGGAGGTATTGTGCCTCCCTGCCTGCGGAGCCATACAATCCTGTTTTGAAGCCAGGCACGTGCCACAGTAGCTCATAGAAAAAGGAGTTTTCTCATAAAACCTGGTAGGAGTCTGCTGAAGACTGCAAACACAGCAAAATAAAACAAGTTTGCAACGGTGTTGCACAGGTTGTCTGCTATGCAGAAGTCTGCACGCTTTTGTTGAGTCAGACTTAAAATTAACCCAGTTTTATTTCTAAGAGTACAAGTCTATTGTTAGAAAAAATTAGCTCTGCAACTCTGAATTCTTGCTATTTTCTACCAAAAAAACCCGCACTAGTTTCATTTAGCACAGCAATGTTTGCAAACTGACACACTGAGAAACCCACGGTGCCTTCCGTATAGGCTGATATTTAAAATTAAATTCACACTATTAAGCTCACGCAACATCTGCATTCAGACAGGCAAGGCTTTGCCTCGCTATACATTTTGTTATAAGTTTGACATTGAACTCAAGTCTACAGTACACCTTTAGAGCAGTTTGAGAGAAGAGACAGCTTAATAGTTCATGGCAAATCAATGTGAAAAGAAAAAATATGCAAAAAAACCTCAACCTTGAGTTTTGGGAAAACCAATGTGCCAAGCGACTCCTGCCAAGGTGCACCTGAGGTACAAAGGAGAAGTTTCAGGACCCGAGCATCTGCCAGGCTTTTAGTTATATATTTGCATTTCTTTTCCTTTGTGTGATTCGGGCACAGCAAAGATGTGCAATGTCCTTGTGGCTTGAAGCAATGGCATGCTGCACATTTTATCTGACTTTTGGGAACAATGACTGAAGAAGCTCTAGCAAATAAATCTCTTAAATGGTGTGATTTATTCCATTTTTTTCCCAGAGCATCTGTGTGCTTTGAGTCACATCCCCTCTACACACCATAACTCCTCCCAGATTCAGCCTCTTCCTAGTCCTTGCCTACCTGAAGTTTTCTTTTCAGCAGCTCTCTCAAAGCATGCTTGGAGCTCCTGTTAAAATCATCTTCTCTAGGAAACCAGTAACAACCCACCCTGGTCTAGGCCAGGAAAGAGCAGTCTGGCCCGACTTATTCTGCAGCACCTCCGTCCTAGGCCCTAAAGCTGGGTCTACACACATCTCTCTGAGAACGTCTATTCTGGTTCACTAAACCATGCCAGGGCCCCAGCAGGGTTCTGCCTGTACTGCTAAAATTTTGCATGGTCGCCAACATGCTTTTGGCCTGGGCTAATTCCCAAACACAGTTCAGGAACAGCTCAGAAATTAGCACGAGCTGGGGGTCCACCACCAGGCAGCTCAGATGTGGCCACCCTGTGTGCACGGGTGGCTAAGAGGACTTCACAGCATGGACGTGCCCATTGTCACCCCTCAGGGAGAGAGAACAGACCTTAGCACTTCGGTTTATTGGTACAGACACAACATAAGTTTCTTTTAGCAAACTCAATGCCAAACATCTTCAAAATCTGCACAGCCTTGGACTTAGATATGTTCAGGGACATTACCAAAGCCAACCTCCTTAGACGTCTCAAGACATACAAGTCTTTTAGCATCCTCCAGTGCCCCAGACTGCCAAACATACCCCTTCCCAAGTCAGCATGGCCCAGCAGACCCTTCTCACTCACCCACCACCTCACAGTGTCCCTCTTCCCCACATCAGGCACAGCCCTTCATGCATTTCATGACGTTGGCTGCATTGATGGAGCTGCTTCCCCTGCAACAGGGGTGCAGCAGGGTGCCCACCTGCCCCTCCAGCATCTTGTGCAAGGAACCAGGTGAGGAGATCTGATTGCAAACACCACCAGAGACAACTTCTGCAAAAGGTGCTAAAACAGAGCACCCACAGGTGCTCTCACAGGGGTAGGCGGCTTGCTCGCGCACCCACCATGATATTTCGTGGGAGTGGGAAGAGGCAGGATATTGCAGATGCCCTGTGATTTACGTTACCTCTCAAAGCTGGAGATGATAAGACGGAGGATGTGACCACCTCAGAAGCACTCCTGAGCCTACTAGTCAAGCCAAAACTTCTGTGCCACCTCTCCTTTTTCTTTCCTCTTGCCACTTATCAGCTTGGTGAGGTGGAGGCTTTTTTTCCTCTTGGGAAAATAGAGATGTGAGCAGTGCCTGCAAAAAAAAGTGGGTTTATGCAATTGCAATCTCTGTCAGCTCCTGAAAAACAAATAGCAGTAAGAAAAAGTCACAATATCCCTACATCTCTGGATGCCTGTTTATTCTACATCCGTTGTATCTAAGTATCAGTGACACTGTGTGAAAAACTGCTGAACGGATGTAGGGAAGTTTAAGACCTTATCATCTAGTTATTGATAAATGTATCTACTTTAAAAAAAAAAAACATAAATATAGAAGATTAATCAATGTCAACAATACTTTGCTTTCGACTAGTGTGTTCATAAGCATTCTGAGTATGAACAAAACTCTGACTGAAGATTTTACACACAAGAATTGTTACGCTTCAAATGACAGCATAGAGCTCCGCAGAGATCCAGCACGACGCGGAGTGCTGAGCCTTCTTCCCTGCTCTCTCATCGCGATTTCTTTCTCAGACACTAAGCTGAAATCTGGCAGGGAAAGGATCACATTAACTTTCAAATGTTCGATATCCCAGTTGCCACTCCGTAGCTGAGACTATACGATAGGCAGGGAAGTTTGGTTTAAGAAATTCATACCTGCAGTCATAGATCTGCACAACACCACAATGTTTGACAAATACAGTGAGGGTCTCAGCTTTAGAATCACTTTGGTTTGTAAATCAAAAAGACTACCAAGTTTGTGCTTTTAGAAACTCAACGAAAAATTTCAACTCACCCAGATGTGAAATTCTGCTTCTGGGTGACTTCCAGAGTTATGGAAGTCAATGGCATCTCTTCCAGTATAAAAGACAAAAAAGCATATAACTCAGCCTTTTTTTCCCAAAACATGGGCTCTTGAGAGCATAACATAATGCCAGGAGGCTCTTTATTACCTTGCCCGTGTTGCTGCTTTCCCACGCTTGTTTGATACATCCAAAGTGTTGTATTGTATTTGGTGTGTCATTTACTACGTTATTATGAAGTCATTAATGGATTCAATTTCAAATCAAACCCAGTACATGACCATGCTTACTGCTGCTATTGAGTTGAATTTACCTGGTGTGGTTGTCCGTGAAACTGTAGAGATTAGATTCGATTGGATTCAATTAGATCTTTTGAAGACGTGCAGAGCACTATATTATGCCATCCATTTCTGCAAGAATTCACCCTGGTTGGATTTTTAAGGAATTACAGTACTTAGGAGCCTCCAAACACTTACATATAGCACTGCTCATTAAGAAAGTTAATCATGCACATAAGGACTGCCAAGTCTGAGCTCTATATGTGACGTGCTAATGGTTTCAGTTATGAACTGATTGAGTAACCTCTGACATCAACAGACAGATTCCCACTGTCCTCGAGAGGTGTTGGGTATTTGGACAGGAATTCAAATACAGGGAGAAAATCTACCTTTCTCTTTCAAGGGTTGTGAAGACCAGGGGAAAAAAAAAAAAATCATCATTTCCAAAATAAAGAACTATATCCAATCAGTGTTACAGAAGGCCTGTCTTCTTCTGCAGCATCAAGTGTTCGTCAATGTCAAAGCCAGATCAGCCATCCAATCTAATATAGCAAATATCTAATGTGACGGTTCCTGTAAACTGGTTGCTCCTGGTATGAAGCATTTAATTAAAAGCCAAAGAGCTTGAAGTCACAAACTATCTCCATAATTTGTGCCACTGTGCCTGGGTTTTTGAAGCCAGAATTGTTCCAAAATGCCAGTTTCACAGCCAGTTTGGTCAATTCCTACTTCCATGATGTAAAACTTCTCTTTACCTCTGGCAATTACCGACCGCATGATCACTGGGGGCTATAAGAGTCCAAGGCTTTTAAACATCACCCTTGTATTATTACAATATATTCTAAAAGTAGAGTTTTAAAAACACAAAAAAGCCCCAATAACCCCACCTGTGTCTGAACTGTCCACTACATGGAGGTCACTCAAATTAAAGAAATCTTGGCTTGATCCCCCATATAGCAGCTAGAAGAACCAGAGTGACCAAAAGGAGCCCTAACAGCCCTGGAGAGGACACATCTCTGCAGGTTCGGGTAGCTGTTGCAAACTAAACAAATCCCTGTTTATCTAAATTGCACTGGAGACCTCTACATTAAAGATTAGCTCAAGACACTGTGTTGTTTTTTCACCTCCACCATATCCTCTGTCTGATGAGCTCCAGTCTGCAATTCTTGGAGTCACCTCACAAAAACCCATGCTGTAGTAACAGGCCTGTGTGGTAGAAGGATTCAGGTCCTCACAGTCCTGAATTTAAACATCCTGTATGACCTGCAATGGCAATCCAGTAAATCTCTGAAAGACATCACTCTTCAATACGTTCCAATATGGAGGCCTTTCTGAAAGGTTATCTTTCTCACAGACTACTAGAATGGCTTCAAAGGAAACTGTTAAAGTGAAGAAAATCAATATGTGAAAAGTTAATTCTTGACCTAGTATTTAAATGAAAGTTTCCATTTGTGTCTAGCATTTAATTATCACATACCAGATGCGCATTTATGCTGTGCAGACCCATGTAGTCAACTCAGCAGTCACGCTGAGCATCAACTTTCCAGTAACCCAAGCTTCATATATTAGCACCAGGAACTCCTTAGGCTTTGACACACAGTTTCTCTGTTTTAAGCAATGCACTTTGCCTTTCCTCTCATTTTCCCCAACTGCATTTTACAGCAGAGTTGCTGCTCAGACAACGGAAGAAGCAGATCCTCTTCCCCTTTTTGCCCACACCAGGGTCAAGCTTAGTTGTGCTACTGCTGCCAGGTTTGAGAGTGTGTATGGTGGTGGCAATTCCAGGCAGCTGGAAAGCAGACCTCTCCCAAAGGCACTGATCACTCTCCCATTGCTGCTGGTCACTCAGGTTTCCCAAACCCAGCTTTTCAGACACGTCCTCCCATTCTCTTCACCCCCAGACTCTTCCCATTTGGGGCTGCAGCAGTTCAACCCCCTCTGAGCAGCAAAGCTCAGTGTTGCCTGCACTGCTGGGAAAGTTGGGTCTACCTCCAAATATTACAAAGTAGGGGTACTCATGTCAATAAATGAGTAACATTTAAAATAAATGTGTGATTTACATAATTAATGGGACTTGTAGATTAATTAAAATCCTCTCTTTGATTGAGTGTCAATCCCTTTCAGGTACACCACTATTCAGAGTATCCTCTAGTGAACGTTACTCTTTTCCTTTCAAAACAGACTGAGCAAGATTCCCGAGTTCTGCAGAATCCGAGCTCTGGGTAAGTATATTGTTATGAACTTATTTACTTACATTATTTTTACTCCATTTATCTGATAAGAAAAATACATTACCCCTTCAAACATACAAGGCACTTAAGGTTAAAGAAGTATTGAAATGCAAAAAGATGAGGAAAAGAATTAACAGGGCTGAACCCAGTTAACACAGTGACACTGCAACGTTATTAATGCTTCTTCTGCAAACTCTTTCTGAGAGCAGGGTCATTAACTTGTCTGATATTTATGGATTTCCTTCCATTAAGAGGACTGGCATCTCCTGCTGTTGTAGGGCCCATGACAATGGCCCTTTTCCAGAACTCCTTTTCCAGGGAGCCTGGTAAAGCCTATAAAACATCATTTTAATCAGATGTAGCTGTTTGTTGTCCTCTTTTTGCTCATGGAAACTGAGGCACAGAGATGATGCAGCTTCCCAAGGGCAGGCAGGTGGCAGCCTAGGCAAGGAGGAATGTCCCTGAGCATCCTGAGCGCCCAGTGGCTTAGCCATGAGCTCAGGCTTGCCTTCAAGACCCTCATGTGGGTAGTCAAGCAGCAGCAGTGCAAACATCAGTGATTTGCTCACGGTAATGCATTTCTTTTATCTTTCAGGTAGAAGGCAAAAAAAAGCACTACAGAAAAAAGAAAGCCAGATAATGTCTCTGAGCTGTGCTGAAGGTTCTCTCTTCTGGAAAATGAGGAAATTCAGAAAGCTCTGTTTGACCTTCTACAGGACTGAAAAAGGTCGATGCGCCCCTGGGAGCACAGAGACCCTTCTGCACTTTAACAGTCTAAGCAGCCCCTTACAAAACATTTATGGACAGGCTGCCACACAAACCAATTTTCACTTGTTCGGGCCTTTGAAATGGAAATAAATTCTTCAACCTCTGTTGCCAAGGGTAGAGCGCTTACCAGGCTATACCGCTCATAAATGTATAGCCTGTGTTAAATTGCCCCCTAGAGGAGACAACACAGATGCAACAGAATGAAGGGATGGAAGCCAATTTTAACAATTTTTTTTTTTAAAAGCAGCAATAATATCACAGGAGTGCCATGTTGTTCTTTCAATAAATCAGGAAGGAAATCTCATTGTCCAATCACCCTCTGTTCTATTTTGCTTCAAGGGCATAAAAATCATGTATTACAAAATAAAATTATGTTGTAGTTTCAAGATGAGGAGACAAATCTTCATTGATCAAAGGTGGAGTCCTGTTTTTCCAACAGGGAGCTGCACTCTCCACTTATAATTAGCTTTAAGGAGAGCAGAATGAGTTCTTGATTAGAAATGGATTGCTACTGATCAGAGTTGACTCTTTCTCATGTTTCACATCTATTCAATTCCAAGGTGGCACTTTAAAGCTTTAATGTGTCCTCTTACCATGCTTAATTGATAGGCAGCTTCTGCAAAAAGAATGCCCTAGGAAAAAAACCTCATTAGCTGTTGCAGCCCTTTGCTCTTGCAAGAGGAATTTGGTCAGATTTCTTTAAGTTTTCTGTTTTATGAAAAGTTGTCTCTAAATTTGAAATAATGGCTATACCCCTTACATAGACCTTTTCACCCTTACCAAGCCTGCCTACCAATGTCAAAAAGAAATGAATAAATTATATATCCTAGGGATAAAGTGTATGTTATGTGTTGTGATAAGGGCCATCTGCTTTTATTAAAAAAAATAAGTAGCAGATTAAGTTACATTTTAGCTTTCTGTAACGCTAGTTCCCTGAAAATGCAACACACAAGAGCAAGAATTTGGGTGAATGGAGGCAGAAGAAATAAAGAAGGAATTTAAATGGTCAAGCATCTGGAGGAAAATTCATCCCTACTGAAAGCTTATTGCTATGAATTTATATCAGAGATTAATTTGGCTCCTTTTTTGGGAAATCACAAAGAGTTATATCGTCACATAAGCTAAAACAAGGCATTAGTCCTAATTTCTTATGAGGTTGAGAAATCTGTTAATCCTTTAATGCAGTATTCTGAAAAAAAAAAAAAAAAAAAAAGGAAAACAAACAATTCTGGACACTACAGCTGTCAAGATGAGCAACCCATGGCTGTTTTACTAAAATAACAGCAGCAACATTACTGCAAATTGCAAATGAACGGTCTCAAAAACAATAGGAAGCTGGAGAATCTAACATCTCTGGTATGATATAGCAACATAAGAAATTACCTGGCTAACCTTGATACCTTCCCCAGACACCTGCCCTGCCCCTCTGCTGTCCTCAAGGCAGGGAAATCTGATGCACTATTAATTAGTTCCCAAATTGCCGTAAATTTCCATATTCAGGTAAGGCAATTTCTCTTTCAATTTACCTTAATATAATGAGCTGAAAGCCCTAGTGTTCCAGGGAAAACATAATGAATAGACTCGACATCCTTTGTACAGGCAGGGAAAATCAACTGGAATTACACTGATTTAAATTTTATGAGCAATTTCTGTGTTGACCGTTAAAAATGGAAGTTACAAGGTTAATTACAGTAATTATTTCTGTGTGCGTGTTATCAGCCAGCTCCCTCAGTATTCATGGGTGCATCCCATCAGGGCCCGTGGACTTACGTATGTCCAGTTTGCTTAAGTATTTTCCATCCTGATCACCTTCCACCAAGGACAAGACATCCTTGCTTCAGACTTTCCCCCAATTTCTGCAGCCTGGGATTAGTTGCAGCTAAGTTATGCTCTCCCTTTATTTGGGAACAAAGACCTTCTCTAAATTGCCCACCCCCCGATCTACCTATGCGAGGAGAGGAATACATCATCTTGAAACTTAAAACAATAATCCTAAATATAACTCTAGAGCCCACAGTGTATTCTGAAATAAACTTATTTTTGTAATTAATTCAGTCCCAAGACCCATGGTAACAAAGGGCAGTCAACATCTTTCATAACCATACCCAAGCATTCATAAATGCTTGAGAGAATACGAAGAGTACAGAAAGAGAAATGTAACAAAGAATGTAATCCCATAAATCTGGTGCAGAATACACGTTACCATCATTCTTATGATGCATGAGAACTGTATAATAATTTGATGGGTGCATTTCTAGAACCATATATAGTATCCCTCTGCTGCCTCTACACATTACAGATAGAAATGGTGTATTATTATGGGGATGAGAAAAATGAGTTAAGGCATACATTTTCCAAAGCATTAAAATAGAACTATAATATAAAATCAATGTGAGCTACTGTAGAAAACGCATAGTAGGAATGATTTAGGTTTGCCCGTGACCTTGCTGCAAAGTTATCTCAAGATTCCACACAGGCTAATTTGAGTAAGAACATCATATTGCAAAAATGGAGTTGAGCTTTATTTGCGACATTTTATCCAACCTTCTCCTTTTAGGAACACAGGCGTTGATGCCTACCATTCTGCAACATGAGCACCCTTCAAAATCTTTCACAAGAAGTGTGAAACGCTGCTGGCTCTTTCAGTGTGCTCGAGTGGAAGCAGTTGTAGCACAGCAACTCATTGCTGTCCTCCATGTTCTTGATCTCAGGTTCTCTGAGATCATTTAATGTACCGATATTTGGCATTCTTTAAATTCAGCTAAGTAACCAAAAGGGTGTCATTACCTTCACAAAGTGAGAAAACAGTGAAATTGTGGGAGATCTGGGAGGATCTGGGGGAATCTGGAGTTATGCCACCCATGCACTTCTACCACATCAGATTCGGCAACCATCACCTTGGGGGCTGAGCTGGGTTTGCTTGCTGGTCTGACTAGAAATTAATCCTACCGAAGAGAAGACTTAATTGAGGCATGACTGAACCAGCGCTAGGGCTGACACAAGAGAGGTGATGGGAACACACACTGAGATCGCAGGGAGAACAACATCCTGCAATTACACTGCTTTTAGTCCATCGTGAAACTGCAGGACTAACGTACACGGGGAAAAACAACAGCTCTAAGCACTGAGGTGGTGTATTGCTCTCGTTCAGGGACTACGGGTAAGGATTTCAATTCCTGAGCCATGGAGTCTCCCATCCACAGCAGCTTCTCATCCTCTGGATCTCCCCACAAGGAGGAACTCTCTGAATTACAGTACCATAGGTCCTGCCTTGCACCAGAGTAAAGTTTGGTTGGTTGCTTGAAACAAATACAGATCACTGCAATAACCAGGCATGACAACAAAATACCTGTGAAAAGAAAATGACCTACCCAAATTAGCTATACGTGAGGGTTTTCCTGACCCCCATTTAAGGATAATATCACTACAGTGAGGACAATTAAGGATATTAAGGATAATACTACTCCTCCTCCTAGAGCAACATGATATGGAAACGCATGAGAAATCAAGATCTATGATTTGTTGCACATATCATTCCTTTTTTTTTGGATGATGGTCAGATCCAGGGAGGAATCCGCACAGTCTGTTCATCAACAGCATGAGAGAATGTGCTTGAAAGGGACAACAGCAGCGGGTCTGCTGTAAATCACGCAGAGTGACAAACCAGCCAGCAGCAGTAGCTCATGGGTACTGGGCATTTCTAGATAGGCAGAGCAAATCTCTTTTGATGTCAGAGATAAGCCACATTTCACCACCTTTCCCCTTCACTGAGGGAAATCAGAAAGAGCAATAACAGGAAATATTCAGTTACAGAAATGTCTCTGAAACAGAAATGTAAGGACTGCTAACAGGAGACGTTTGCAGAGCGTTTTGTAAACAATCTATTGAATCGCATAAGAAAGTAACACATCAAAGCTTAAAAACCTCTGCATACACTTAGCTTACAAAGAATAAGTGTGAATTACTAAGTGCATTCCACTCAACTTCAGCCTCCACCCACTGCATTCTCCCCGTGGCAGGAATGTAAATAGTATGATATACACCACTGTGCTATGCTGATGCTACTGGTAGCATGTCCTTATCTTTGCTGCAAAGTGTGAAATGACCTTGAGATGCTGGGATTTTTCCCCTAAATCTGTATCACCTTTCAGTCCCAGGTAAAACTCGGTGCCCCCTCACAGAGGTCTACTCCCCATGTCCAGCTGGGGGTCCATGGAGGTGGGCTGTGCAGCTGCCCTCTTGTTTCTAGGGCAGCTCTGCCCTGATGATACCCAGAGTGCCATGAGAGGCTCCCTGCACCTCAGACATACCTTCCATAGCAAGAATATTCTATTTATTTATTTTATTTGTTACCCCTGCAACCAGTTTTGTCCAGGTCAGCATTTCTTTATCTGACCATCGGAGAACTGTTTATAGCTATGGGGTCTCCAGAGCCAGGCCAGTGCCCTATCTCTTATCACCCCACACCTGCATTCCTCCATGCTGTGTCCCATTTTTCCACTTCCCAAGGCCCCTGCTATCATACCAGGGGATACTTCTCTACACTACATCACTGTGTTAGAAAAATAAATATCTCGTTCTACATATAGAGTAACCGCCTGTTACAATATCTATACAGAACTACGGTTGTACCACCCAAAGATAAACAGAATCAAAACAAATTAACCACAGACACCCGGTCAATTAGAGAAACTGCTGTCACAGATAAAAAGCTACCGGCATGTCAAGAAAAGCTCAGACAGAGCAAACCTGACAAACTGCAGCCCCACTGCCTTGCAGATTCAGTACAAAGCTTATGGTTTGTTACCCAAGAACAGCAATCCTGTGCCGCATGGATGAGGCTCTTATTCCTAGATCCATACACCCTGAATCCTGGTTTTCTCCCTTTCCTTTAAAAAAAAAAAAACAAAAACAAAACAAAAGGCACTTAACTTCTTTTCTGGGAGCAACTCACTTGCCCCATGCCTGCTGATATCTTGCCCAGCTAGTCCCACCATTTAGAGAATGGTGGCGATGGGATCACCACCAGTCTGTAGCCATGCAGAGGCTTTTAGCCATTGTGCCCCCATACAGACTCCCTTCCTGAGAGGTGGAATGAAAGAAGAGGACCAGATTCTCATTCACTATTAATCAGAACAGCTTCACTGAGACTAACGACAGCTGAATTTATGACATATGTGAGAACTCTTAAAAATCCTTTTGTTCATGCACAGCAGGAATTTCTACTTGCAATTCTACCTTTAAAAAAAAATAATAATTAATCACTATTTGAATCATGTTTGAATTTACAACCAGACACAAAGGGCAGTTTTCTGATCTCCTAGTCAGTGCCCAGGAAGGGAATCAGCTCCCGCAGGACCACACATTGGGTTCATCCTCGTTGCCTACACATTCTCTGACCATTTGAACTCCTTATGGGACTCCTCAGTGCCTCGCACAGATCTAAGGAGAGCGAGGAGGAGGTGGAGGGGGGTTTTGAACAACACTCCACAACTTAGTTCTTTGACATTTGGGATTTGAAATCACAGGTTTTCTGTTTTGATTCAGGTATACGAAAAGTCATTAAAAATGTTCAGCTAAAATGGCAGAATGTACGCAAACTTGTGACTGTTTCTGCCTTCAGATGACTCACCTCTTTCCTTCCCATAGTGCCCTGGTTACCGCTGTTTTGCCAAAGAAGAAATTATCCACTCAGTTTAATAATTGTGTCACGTCTAGGCATGCTAATTAATAACTCTGAGCTGCTATTACTGGCTCAATAGCCTAACATAATAGCCCAAACTGCAGCGTCTCTCTTTTGGGTTTCTCGGTTTGCTTAATCTCCAAAGCACTGCACGAGGACACTGGAGATCTGTGGATCACACCCATTCCTATTAGAAGTCAATATTAACGTTTAAATATCCCGTTAAACAACTTGATCTTTCTATAGAGTAACGGTGTAGTCACCTCATAATTGTACATCTTTAATGTCGAGCCCAAATTATTTTAAGCTGCGGCCTCACTCTACAGCTGTGCTTTCACAAAGAGACTGTGAGACAAGGTACGTTTTTAGTCATTGCAGCAGTATCTGACTTAGCAATGCGAGCACTTTCATATTTGTGTTTCTGAAGTGCTGCTGCTTTGGCAACGAGGGCTAACATTGATATATTGGGGCCACTGATGACTAAGCAACCAGACTGAGTTTATCTCTGCACCCAGATATTAGGGTGTTATCGGGTATTATCTGGGCAGGAAAATCTTAAATTTGGCAAGTGGCAAGGCTTCTACATAAGAAGGGGGATAAACGTCCTTGCCCCCTTTTCAGACCACATGGAAAAGGCTTGGACTAGAGATTTTTTGAAGTAGAAAACTCCTTGGATTGGGACAAGGACATGGAAGATCATATAATAACAGTATTGAACGACAGACCAACAGAGTCCCAGAGGAAGACAATAAGGCTGAAAGGAGTAAGGCTTATGTCCCCACCCCATCCCCACGCTTTCACTTCAGATTAATAGCCACTAAAGAATGACACCAGTGCATTTATATAGCTATAGTCTAGGGAAGACTAAGCTGTGTGAACAAGCCCTAACATTTTGCCGCCTTAACCAGTGCATCCTCTTGCCCGCAGAGGAGATCTCCCCTTTGCAAATGCTTTCTGCCACCTGGGACCTCAAGGGACTGGCTGATTTCTCTGCCTGTGTAGCAGACCACTGGCTGCCAGAAAAGACCTGGCAGGTACTGCCGGCTCTCCGGGAACTTTGGTCTGAGAAAGGACTTACTGCAGATAAATCAATAAAGAGAGATTAAGAGCCCTGCCACGGGAGACTTGCAGGCCAGGTTAAAAACTTAACTGAATTAATTGAGCTGATTGATAGGAGAATATTTTTTTGCAAATATTTTCTTTTTCTGTCAAGCAGAAACACCTAACCTTTCCAACTATATTTTAAGATTGCAATAATGGTATCTATTAAAAAAGCTATAAATTGTAATGCATTTTAATGTGTGTTAATTGATCTTGATAAGTATTGCAGTTAAAATGCCTGGCATTTGAAATGTAAGAGGGAACAAACACAATGTACTAAAACCCCTCTGCCATTAAAAGTGATATTATCGATGTTACGGATCTGTTGAAGTTAAGAGGAGGCACATCCAAAACTGAAGCCTAACGGTAGAGAGCAGTTTAACTCTTTATAGCTATAGCTTAGTTGACAAATGGCTGTTCCTAAGTTGTCGAGACTGGTTAACCCTGGACAGCATCAGCCTCAGCTTGTCCCCACGCTGCCTCCAGTGCCACAGGACTCTCCCCCTGCACTGCACCATGCCCTGTGCACCAGGAGCTGCCTGTGCAAAATGCAAAGTTTTCCTCAAACAGCCCAAAGACTGAGTGAAAAAGCTTCCACGCAGCACTTGCGGTTGTAACGCTGCTTTATTTTATTCTCTCTACACCTTAAGGGTGTCAGGAAAGCAGGAGCTGATGTGAAAATGGTTGCATCCAGAGCGGCTGCGTATTTTATCTAGTCATTACATAGATCCACTGGCTGCACTAGTCCACACAACGGACCTGACACAGCAGTTTCAGGATGACTGTATCCTAATTCGGAGTTGCAGAAAGAATGTGAGATGAATTGCGTTTCCATTTGAGACCCTTAGAGTAACAGAAGATAAAAACTCTACTATGAAAAAGAGAGATTAAAAGTTACTAAAACTCTTACTTAGTTGTCTTGATTCAGTGGAACCAAAATGAGAAAAAAAAAAAAAAACCCACAGTAAAAATTGATTTGCTTTCCCAAAATAACAGGGATTATGTGATTTTTCTGGATGGCTGATCTTTCCTGGGTTCCTGTTAACTCACTGACCAATTTTGACCAAACCTGACAGGGGCTTATGAACTCCTATTAAGTTCCTGCAAGTTTTCCTGGACTTTTCATTCAAAGAGACTGCAGTCATCCTTACCAGAAGAAAATGCAAGCGCGACTCGGCCTTTCGGTCTGCAGCATAGCCATCAGCCCATCACTCCACATCAACACACCTCCAAGCCAGCCAGAGCACCTCGCATCTCTCTCAGACAGCAGATGTGATGGGAACTGGGTTTGTCTGCCATAGAAGAAGGGATGTATGGGCTTATATTGCAATCACAAATAAATAGAAATAAAAATAAATATAAATAGATAATAAATAATTAGATATAATAAATAATCAAAATAATTAATTACAATAAATTGTCATGGCCAGATTCATAAACAGCATACAATACATTTTCAAATTATACTACTTTCCATGAGTTCCTCCTCCTTTCTAGACTTTGCCAAACATAAGAATGAGCGTTTATAGGAGAAAAAAAAAAAGAAAAGGTCCTGTGAGAGGGTCACTAGCGTTTCACATTGATTTCTTGTGCTTTAATAACCACTATTGACCCTTACTGGGGGAACAATTTCCTGGTGCTAGCAGAGGTGGCCTTCTATAGAACAGCCAGCCTCTTCAATACGGTTCATTAACAGAGCTAAAAGTCAACTTTTATGATCATCATTTCAGAAATATCCATACTTATAAATCATTTGCTGTTTCTGAGGAGAAGATCAAGCTTGGAAATGAAATAAGCACCTGAAATGAGAATCTGTCACTACTTCATTTGTTTCAGGCAAAATGTGCATTTTTAAATCGGATTTCTTTGGGGAGGTAACCGATACCAGAAAGTTCAGTTACACTCAATATTTTTCTAAGTTACTTTACAAACACTTTACCTGCTTTTAATCTTTTCAAACCATACTTAACTGCCCGCTTTACGAAGTAGTCAGGTATGACTTTACAGATCTGCTGAGCCATAAAATGAAAAAGTGGTGTCATGAAGATAAAGTGCAATGCAAGAATCCACAGCACATACTCACATGCCTTTAATGCCAGCACTCCCCATAGTCCTTATTTTACTACTTTATATTTCTCCTCCCCCAGATTTTCCCCCAGGGGGCTATCAAGTAATTTGCTGCACTAGATGATGCTGATCCTTATTCTGTTCCTCACTTTCAGCATCCCAGATCAAAAGTGTTGTGAGAGACAGATATCAGACCTCTTGGCCAAAGGGAGAGTTGTTTAAGAAATGGTGGTGAAGCTCATAACGATCAAAAGAAGCGTTGGGGTAAGAATAAGGGGTAAGAAGTGTGGGGGAAGATCACCACATGCATCTGGACAAGACTCACATACGAAACTCTGCCATCTCCCACTGGAGGCTTGCCAGGCCTCCCTCCTCCCACCCAGCTCCTTATTCCACTGCCTCACATTTTCTGTTTCCTACAGGAAACAGAGGCCAGAACAGCCTTCACCGGGAGGGGGCTGCTGAGTGAAAATCAAAAGTGCATCCCATTTACACAAAAAGAAAGTGAGGAGGCTAAAAGTGCAGTTAAAATTTGCTTTCCCATGGAAAAGCTTTAGACCATATCAAATAACTCTCCCCAAGTGAAGGAAATGTAAGCATTTAAACTGAGATAATTAGCACAGTGGACTTTGGGCTTTGTATGTTTATATTTCCCTTTAAAAAGTAATTAATTATGGATTATATTTGTATTTTTAAATGTACAGAAAATTCTGGTTTACAAGCCTAGATTTTCATTTACTGTGCTGGACACTACAAAAAGCTGTTAAAACCTTTCTGAGTGATCAAGTGAGACTTTGATCTTAACAGCTGAGAGGCCCCTGGGTAAACTTAAAATACATTTATTCTTGTGTAAGTCACTAGAGTGTGCAGAGCATTGATAGCATAACACACCAGGCAGACAAGAATGAGTGGGTAAGGGAAACTTAAGTGAATGGAGCGTTGACATTCTACTTCAACACATGTGAGTGTTGGCAAGTATAATAACTTTGAATCTCATTCTCCCTTTCTGTAGTTTCTTTTAATGAATTTACTATTGTAGGCAAAAGGAGTCTCTGTTTCCACGAGATAATGCACCTGAAATCCCAAAAAGTAGTCTGTAGAGCCCAAGTTTCAGTGCAATTCTGGTTACAAGGACATATGACTTTTGTTTTTACTTCATTAAGATCGAGGATTAAATTCAATTTTGTCTTCATATATACTATTCTGGAGAAAACACCAAACCAAGACCGCATGTATTTAGTATGGCCTATAAATGCTTATAAATGCATAGTGATTGCTGTGCTATCAAAGCACGTACAAAGGAGTAGCTGCAATTGTATGCTGTTTCATTAAGAACTTCCTTTTACATGTGCTGTTAAGTCGTTTAGAAGTGAGGTGGGAGTGCCCTCTTGTGTTTACAGAAGAATGATCTTAATGGTCATCCCACTTGAAATCTCAAGGTGGGAAAAATTGATCCACTCCTGTATCAAGCATCAATACCCCAGGCCAGCTGTGGGTCAGGCGTACGTGGCTGATCAGCATTGCAAAACAGATTGCTTACGAGTTCAGACGAGGTTTCAGCCTCTTGTCTTGTCGTGCGTCATCCCACAGCGCGTTTCTGCTTCACCAGCTCTTCCACTGCAGCCTTAGGAAGTCTCCCACCGTGCGCAAGCCCACGGCCCCATCCTACGCAGGGTGTGGAGGAACATGGACGGGCAGGAGCCTCTCTGCAGGCTGGTCCCTCCCAGCGCTTGTGAGGTGAGTCTTGCCTCTGCTGCAGAAACGTGGGTATAAAGGAAGAACAAGTTATTACAGGTCTTAGCGTGGTCTGTGGTAACTCAAAGTGGGTTACAGGACTCCTGGAAGGAAAGGATGTGTAATTTCTTGGTCTGCACTACAACCAGTCTGGTGGGCTAGATAAGGTTTTGGAATCCTTAGACACTCCTAGTATAATATGTATTCATTCTGCTAGAGCTATCTTGTTTTATCCCTTACTTACATGTAAGAGACAAACCCTACAATCAAGCTGTGTCACAAACTCCCACCGCAGTCCATGGCATCTACTTAAACATGCCAATAAACTGCAAGATCTTCAAGAGAAATGAAACATACCAATTAACATTTCCTGAAGTGAGATCCACTCCTCTCTTCATATCTACTTAAGCAAGACTAAGAACATGCTTCAGTAACCCAAGCAAAGAAGAGAAAGAAAAATTAAGAAAGAGAAATGTGACAAAACAGTCGTTTTAAATGCTGTGTTGGCCCAAGGAACTAGCATAGTTTCATGTAGATTATCTGACACTTAATGACAGCATAAAGCAGCACTGATGAGCTTCCTTCTTCAATACTGCTTAAAAGTTTCTTTTTCGTTCTTATGAAATAGAACACCATAATCAACAGATTTTTTTAGTTCAGGTGATACAACTTATAGCACACTGTGGTAGCTTCTGAAGCTCTCTTTGCTTTTCCATTTTTTCAGAGGAGCAGAGAACTGATCCACAGCTCCAGTTGCATTCAGCAGAAAGGCTGTACCATGCTGAGTCCATGGATCAGTAACATTTTATCAGCTGACTCTGCAGCTGGTATGCCAATAAAAATCTGCTGGTGGACTCTTTCTCATACGGGTGCAATGTCAGGAGTTGCCAGATGGGCTAAGAAGGATGCCCACAGCTAGAAGAGGCAATGTCAAGACTGAAACACTTAAGACACCTACAAGAAACCTGGGATTGTATCTCCTATAGGTGGTGTAGAAGAAGATGAATACGAGAAAGCAGGTAGGTGCTCCTTCCACTGCCACCCAGTGTTCCATGCACTGTGGTTCAGAGTCCTTGACAGGAAAGGAATTTCATTATCTGGTAGGGAGGGGTATGACCCCTCCAAGGAGGATGGCAGTACTCAACATGTCTGTATGCAACCAGCCTATGTCACCTCGGACATAGCCCTGGTGCGGAACAACCGGCACTAGCCAGGGCCACACAATAACTCTGGCAACTGTGCCAGCTCCTTGTGGGGATACTCAGCTGCATTACAGCAAGTGTTAATGGTTTGCACTGTGCATGCAGCTACTGGGGTCACTCACCAGCTTCTCCATCTCCATCTGGCATCCTGACCTCCCCACCGTGGGCAGTAAGCTGCTTGCCTCTCCCAAGACCAGGTAATGGCCAGACCGTTTTATGGCTTCCACCTAGGAGATGGTCCAGATGAGGCTGAAGGTGACCCGCTCTTCCCCGGTGGCCTGCTCTCAGATCTGATCACTCTCTGAAAACTCTCCCAGGGTTGTTTTTTGAGAAAGAATAGAGAATCTCAGCAAGTGCATCTCCTGGTCATCCATTTGTGGCTCCCAAGAGGGCCTGGCTCGGGGATCGCAAAGGATGCTGGTGAGAGTGCACCCTGAGACTCCGGCAGCAACTGGAGATCAAGGAGAACCAGGGGATTTGTGTCTGTAACAGACCCCCAGCTGAAGCTTCATACCACAAATTCTCTACTCTGCAAGAGCCTTGCGTTTAGAAACACCACGTGCTCATTACCTCTGACAGGGTAATTGCTTCTTGTCACAGGAACCAGATAAATAAATCTCATCTGCCTATTAGCTGCGTGTTCTGTAGCCAAGCAGAGCGTGTTCCCAGTGCTGACAAGGAGTGGCAGCCTTGTCCCATATTCTCCCTACACAGCATATATAAAACTGAGGACCAGAAAACAGGATGGCCTTGTCTTACTCTACTGTCTGCTGTTGACCAGGCAGAGAGCTCCTACGCAACTTCTGAAACGCCCAGGTTTTTCCCCCTGTTGCTCAGAGAGCCTGGGTGAGCTCCTTTGAGTTTTGAGGAATACCCAAGAGAGCACAACCAAGAAGAGCAGGTTAGAACGTAGGAGGGCCTTCAGCAGGAGGCACCTTCTCTGAGTACTTTGATGGTAACAGAAGGATGCAGCTCCACCAGCATCAGCAGCCCAGCCACCAGCTCCAGTCAGGAGATTCAGGACAGGGGATGTGCTTGTGTACAGGAGAAGAATTTGCAATGCTGTGCGTTCCCTCCTAGGAAGTCTTTACTTTAGTTACATTAGAATACATTAGTTTACCTTCTCTTCAGGTTTACAAATTATTTACGCTGCATTTTGGAGGCATCAAGTGTGAGGTTTCACATCATACTTACAGCTGCCAAGTACTAGCTGCTGTCAGGGGACATCATCCTGCTCAACTCCTCCCCAGCCCAGGGTGTGTGCTCCCACCACTTCCCTTCTGTTAAATCTCGTGGTTAGGTGGTCACAGCGTGAGTCAGCTCAGGTGGCTCATTTGCTAGAAAACTGAAGCTGCAAAAAAAAAAAAAAAAAAAATTGTCTTTTATTGCACCAGGTAGTTCCTTGTAGCAGCAGCACAATGATTAGCCTGTAGCGGTGACGGGAGAGGAGGGATGAACGAAGTCACCCCTCTCAGCAGCAGCTCCTAAATTCTACTTAACTGTAAAGTTAAAATACACCTATAGGAAGTGCTGGTTGATCTCTCCCTGTAGGAGAAGAACTGAGCCGCTAAAAGCAAGAGACACTCACGTCGCCTGCTAACACACTGTCCCCTCCTGGAAAGCTTGCTATTTTTAAGAACAAGATAACATGGAAACAAAATTCTGCAATAAAACATTTGAGAAATACCTGTGTCTACGCAAGTGTCACAGAAGGAGAGACTTATGCACCATCCAAGGTGAAGCCTTGATGCAAAATTCTCTATTAAAATTAATATATTAGCACTGTAGATAATGCAGTTACATTTTCCTACATCTTTACTATTTTTCAAAAGATATTTGTATGTGTTTTAATACACGTACGGTGAGTAAAATAATATGTATGCATATTTTATTTTCTTATTTTATCAAATGAAACATTCCAAGCAGTTAGAGAAGTTTCCAAGAAATCTCCACTTTAAAGGGAGTGCCTCTTTCTACCCCAGAGATCTGTACTTATCGGACCCAGATTCAATCCCAGATGCTGGAATGCAGCTTTACAACTTCTATTTTGTTGTAATAGTTCACATGATACTTGGTTTTAGAAAGAGCAAATTGAGTGTGCGTTGGATTTCCTGATATAGAGTGTCATTATAGGACACTTTAATTGTAAGCAAGCCTCTGAAAGATGGCAATATCAAGAACAGTTTTGGTTAAAAATATCAAATAGCTCAGCAGCCTTGTCTTCTCTAAGAACCAAGAAGAGGCAGCCTCTTGTTAAGGAACATGAAGATGTATTTCCTCTTTAAAACTGAGTTTGACACTCAGTTTGTCAAGGCTGTATAAATATGACAGAAAATCCTTTTTTTCCCTATGCCCCTTTTTTCCCTATGTTAACAAATGAAGTGACTGCAAGTTATATTAATTAACAGCTGGTTCCTACAACTATAAGAAGAATATTAAATAGCAGGTTGCTCTTCTCCCATCTTTCCACAGTACTTGCACTTCAGTGTTTTCATCTCGTCCAAGTCTGTTCATATCATCTCTTAAGGGTGAGCAAAAACCAGTAAGATAAACAGCAACTCCATAGCAATTAAATGAAGCATATTATCTTCCTGTAATATGCTGTTTATGCAGAATAACATAGAAGAGACTTGAACACTGAGAGAAAGATGATGTTCCCAAGCACTAACAAAGACTCAGACTGAAATTTCCCTCGAGTATTTTTGGGCATACTGAAATGTTGCTGTGGTTCAAGATAATGAATGCTTCTGTTAAACAATAAAATAGCTACAATTATGTACTCCTGGAGACAGCATACAGACTTACATTAGTAAATAGAGAAAAAATAGCTAATTTAACTTAAAATTATTAATATTATTTAGTTTGGCTGTCTTAATACACCAACTTTATTGCTTCTTTTAAGCAACTAAGTGCAGAGGGTTTGAGGTTTATTTCTTGTATAAAGCTTGTTATGCTTTATCTTTAATTTTAGCCGTATATAAACTGATTAGATTATGACAATAAACTAGATGTGTCAGTATAAGTAACCATTGTACATTTAGAGACTCTATCTTTGCAGCAGAAAACCCAAGTACCCACCAAAACTGTACTCAGACTTCAGAAAGGGGAGATGATACCTAAAAATGAAGATGTTTGTTAAAAACAAAACTAAAAGAAACATCTATGCCCATTAAATCCTTGCAAGTGGTATGAAGACAAACTGAGAACACTAGCTTGAAGGCACAAAATCACCATCCAAGACAGACTTGGAAAAGGGCAAAAGGAAACCCACAACAGTACATGCCAGCAGAATGGTGTTTAGTTATCAAAACTAATAATGTATCCCTTTTCAAATTCATAAGGCAGAGGAAGTCTGTTCAGAGAAAATTAGGCCATGCAATTGCATTAATTTTTTTGCTCCTGTGTTCAGTGTGGGAGATGTGGGGAAATTCCCCACACCATACCGCTTTTGAGGCATTCATCAGAGAAGTTGCTTCAAACGTCTCGAAGATGCTGCAGTTTCAACAGGATCTGGTGACGTTCTTAGTGACCTCTCACTTGAAATTGCTCTGGTGCTAAAGAAGGGCAAGCAGCAAACAGGATTGTAATGTTTTGAAAAGGTTCTAGGGAAATCCAGGAAACTACAGCCCATTAAGCTTGACGTCTGTACCAGGCAAAAAAGTAAAAATTTCATATTAAAAGTAGAATTGGTGTGCATCTGGATAAACACGATTTGTAAGGCAAAGGTCAGAACGTTTGGTAACCTCACATCATGCTTCTCATCAGCAAGCATGTGATAACATGATCTAGTGCATGGATTCCCCAAAGCCTCTTAACAAATGATTTTAGGTAAACTAAGCAGACATGGGATCGGAGGTAAAAGATAGGAAACACGAGGGTAGAAGAAAATGCTTCATTTTCACAGTGGCAGAAAACTACCACAGAAATCTGCATGACCTGTACTGGTGAACTTACTGAATTGATCTGAAAAAGGTGGTATGCAGAGGGGTAAAAAAATTAGTAATCATTCATAAATAGCTGCAGAAGCTTAAAAAACCTGAGTGGGTTTAACAGCAACACATGAAATTCAACATAGATCAATATAAAGCACTGCTCATTGAGAAAAGCAAACACCACAGCAAACGTAAAATTATGGGCTCTGACCTTTATTGCTCAGACATGAGATCCTGCAGTTAGGACAGTTCTGTGGAAACATCAGCTCCATGCACAGCGACAGGCAAAAAAAGAAACCAGAGTTTAGGAAGTGCTAGGGAACAAAGGAGAAAACGGAGAACACTGTCACGCCTCTGCATAAGCCCATGTTGTACCTGCTTCCTGAAGACAGTGAATATTCTGGGACTCCCATCGCAAACAGAAAAAAGAAAAAGTTTAGAGAAGAGCAGTGAAACTAAAGTCCAACGGTAAGAACTGATTCCTATATGAGGAATGATTAAGTAAATGAGGTTTCTTCAGCCTGAAGATGAGATTGTGGGGCGGGCAGAGGGGGATCTTAATGAGGGGATGACTGCAGAGGGATGTATCGCCCACCACTTCTAAAACTGTCAATGAGCAGGTGGGCACGTAAAAGCAAACCAAAGGAGGTGCATTTTCCTGTAGCGCTAATTAAGCCGTGGTACTCCTTGCCATTGTTATTGGGAATGCTAAAATTTTATAAAGGCTCTGGGGAAAAATGGACAAATTTCTGGGTAGCAAATTAATGGAAGATTGTTACATCCACACACACAAAAAAAACCCCTTCACATCCTTTAGGAGGTGTCTGAGTTTTATATTCCCAGAGGCTGGGTGAATATTCAGGGAAGGATCCCAACGTCCTTGTTCTATCCCTACTCCCCTCCCCAGGCATTTACTTTTGGCTACAGTTGGAGGCAGGATACTGGGGAATGGGGGTGGGTGGACCTCTGCTCTGACCCTGCTCTACAGCTGTTCTGATGGTTCTATGATCTCATTCATCGTTAAAAAAAGTGCTCGTCTTTCTGTGACACTAAAGTGACAAAAAATTCAAAGAGAGAGAGTTGAGAAGAAGTTTAAATAAAGACTTGTGGTCTCTGTACAACATTAAAAATAGGGCCAAAATCATGAGCTAAATGAAATTGTTTCTCAATCCATGCATTTTATGATGCATAATGTGAAATATGGCAAAGTCAGCTCAGGATTTTACAATGAATACTATCTGTTCTGAGAAGGAAGATATTAAAGCTGCATACAATAGATTTCCTGCTGGGAAGGTGAGAGGGGAGGGGACCTCAGCATCCCAAAGGATGCACTGGTAACAACCCCAAAAGGAGAGATGTGAGTCATCAAAGCTGCAAAGCCATTGGAGAAAATCCAGGAAGCCAGACTTAAAATAGGAACAGAAGGGAAGTGGGGGGAGACAGAAATAAAAAGAAAGAACGAGAGGAGAAAGAAATCATTTAAAACAAGAAAAGATAACTTGGAGAGAGTTGCCTGGAGCTGAAAAGCCCTGGAGGTAGCCACAGCACCAGCCTTTCAGGCTGGCATACATTTTCATGGGTCTCCGAAGAGTCAGTCCAGTCCATCCCCATTATCTCATAACCAGCACTCCCTTCCGCCAGTGCTCACGCTGTGCAGAAATGTGCAGCTGTGTGGTGAGCTAAATTCGGAAGCGATTAATCTATAAACTTAACGCTTTATGGCAACCAGGCTTATGGTTCAGACTAGCCTTAGGGTCTCCCTGGGGAGGTGTTGCACCCTCATCCAGACACCCGGGATACAGGTTAAGGATGGCTGTACCTTACAATCTAACAGAGAGATGAAGAGTTTCTTCTGCCAAATTACAAAAGCTGGTGTGCAGTAACATTGCAAGGTGCAAGGTGGAAAGTGCACATCCGTATTTCTCATGCAAAGCTCACAACACAGAGCAGCCCTGGACAGGCCCTTAGTCACCTCATTATTTATAGCCTTCTTATTATCGATTGCAAACTAAAATAGTACTCGTTCATCCTTTATGAAATGTACTTCGGACTTAAATTACAAGTCTCTCTATTTTTTCCCCTGAAAAGAAATTCCATTCTTTGAGAGGATAACATACGTAAAAGCCCTCCACAGCGTGCTGTAGAAAAGACATAATTATTTAGCACTTAGGAAAGGAGTGGTAAGGAGCTGCATTCTTTCTTTAGAGCTAATTGAGTCATGATTAACGGCCGTGATTACTTTGCTTATCTTTAACCCTGATGTCACCAAGGAAGGGTGGCTTAACATTTTCAGTGCTGTGTGGCAAACATCAGTTTTGGGGCCTTTTGAATAGATCACACGGATAGGTAACAATGGCATAAGCTGCTTGCCTCTGCCCAAGTTCAGCTGCTGGGCCTGCCTGAAGCACTAGCAACTATTCTCTGATGGTTAGAGCTTCGTGCTTTCCTACAGAAACAACAGCTCGAAGTGCAGGTAGGGGGCACTCAGAGGGAAAGGCAGAATGTATAATCATAGCATCATCTAGGTTGGAAGGGACCTTTGATATCATCGAGTCCAACCATCAACCTAACATTCACAAAACCAACACTAAACCATGTCCCTCAGCACCATGTCAACCCGTCTTTTAAATACCTCCAGGGATGGTGACTCAACCACTTCCCTGGGCAGCCTGTTCCAACGCATCAGAACCCTTTAGGTGAAGAAATTTTTCATAATATCCAGTCTAAACCTCCCCTGGTGCAACTTGAGGCCATTTCCTCTTGTCCTATCATTTGTTACTTGGGCAAAGAGATCGACTCCCATCTCCTTACAATCTCCTTTCAGGGAGTTGTGGAGAGCGAGAAGGTCTCCCCTCAGCCTCCTTTTCTCCAGGCTGAACACCTCCAGCTCCCTCAGCTGCTCCTCACAAGACTCGTTCTCCAGACCCCTCACCAGCTTCGTTGCCCTTCTCTGGACCCGCTCCAGCACCTCAATGTCTTTCCTGTCGTGAGGTGCCCAAAACTGGACACAGCACTCGAGGTGGGGCCTCACTAGTGCCCAGTACAGGGGGACGATCACTGCCCTAGTCCTGCTGGCCACACTGTTCCTGGTACAGGCCAGGATGCTGCTGGCCTTCTTGGCCACCTGGGCACACTGCTGGCTCACATTCAGCTGACATTCCACCAACACCCCCAGGTCCCTTTCTGCCAGGCAGCTCCAGCCACTCTGCCCCAAGCCTGTAGCGTCCATGGGGTTCTTGTGACCCAAGTGCAGGACCCGGCACTTGGTCTTGTTGGACCTCATACCATTGGCCTCAGCCCATCCATCCAGCCCGTCCAGATCCCTCTGTAGAGCCTTCCCACCCTCAAGTAGCTCGACACTCCCACCCAAAGACCTTTTCCCTGTATCTACAGCAGAAAAGTATTTCATTTTTGTGGTACTATTAATCTCAATAATATTAGGAATTGCCAGATATTTTAGCACTTTACAACTCACTTTTCTAGACTTCCCTTATCCATTCCCAACAGTTAGACCCTTCTATGGAGAGCTCATCTTGTGGACCATCGTTTTTTGTAGTACTCTTAGCAACTTGTGAAAACACCAAACAATTTTTTGGGCTTTCTTCACCCTTCCTTGTTTCTCCCGATTTCCTCAACTAAGTCGATTGATGCACTAAACCTCTCAATAAACAGGCAGATAAAAAAAAAAAAAAAAAGAAATTAAGACTATTTATAAACAATTAGTGACAACCTCCATAAACATCATGAGAATTTAGGACGTGGTTTCACATCAGTGTAAAATGTCATCTAGGCTGTAGTGTTCCTGCCACCCCCACTGTAGCCCAGATACCTGCTCCCACTCCTTCCACTGGTGCTTCCGCAGCAGCACAGGAGGAGGATTCAGCTGCAGACGGAGCCGCTTTCTGACCGAGGTGCAACCGTACAACTTCCAGCGACTGAGAGGAGATTTTTTTTTCAGCCCCGATGACTTGTGATGTTATACAGGGATAAAGCATTGCGTGCTATTTCCAAAAAGGGAAAGGATGTACGTGTGGTTAAGGGTTCAGAAACATCTAATTAGAGACGAAGGAAAGCTGAACCATTCAGGCATAGCTAGAGAAGGTTAACCGGTTGGAGCCCTAGGGAACAGTAACAGAAGATGGATAAAGAAAAAAAGTACTCCATGAAAGACATTTTTTTTGTAAGTTTGGGAGGTGGAGCTGTATCAGGTTCCTGCCTTCACTTGCGAGCTCTGCGCTTTATGCATAAACCCTGCAATACAAAACGCATGACCAGCACCGGGACCAGAAGCCAGACTCGGGTGCTCGTTCCTTTTTACCCCTCAGGGAGCACCATCCCCAGCGACAGAGGGCAGCCCCCTCCCGTCAGTTCCCCTCGGAGGGCGGGCAGCCAAGGCCAAGGCCACCTCCCGCCCAGCGCCCCTGGCCTGCGGTGCGGGCCCCGCGGCGACGGGTCCCCGTCTGAGGCCGGCAGCGCCTCCCGCCTTCATCCCCCGCCGCTGAGGAGCTGGGATGCCGGGCCGTCCCCTCAGGCAGCCGGGGACAGCCCGCTCCGCCCCGGGGCGCCGTCCCTCGCGCTCCGCAGGCAACACGTCAGCGGGGTCGCCAACGGCTCCCCGCCCGCGAGGAAGGGAAGGGGCGGGCACGAGGCGGGGCAACGGACAACGGCCACTGCTCGCGCTCGCTCCCGCGCTCGCGCGCCACACGGCAAGGCGCGGCCCCGCGCGTGGTTTTCTGCGTCCCCGCCCATCGGCTCGCGGGGAGAGGGGCGGGGCCAGCCTCGTTCCCACCCCGCAGCGTCGGTATAAAGGCGGCGAGCGCCCCCTCGCCCTTTCTCTTCCTGCGGAGCTGCTATGGCGGCGGGTAAGGCGGCTGCGGCCTGGGCAGCTTCCCCGGCGGGGCTGGAGGGGCAGCCGGGCTTCGTGTGTGCGCTTAGCCGCTCGGGAGGCTCGCCCGCGTAGCGCTTGAGGCTGGGGCTGACGGGTTGCGGTTCGCAGCTCGGGGCCGTGCGGGTACGGCCAGGCGCCAGCCGGCCGCGGGGGCCGCAGCCGCGGTGTTCGGCGCCCCGTTGCAGCGAGGGGCCGGCAGGGCGGACTGCGCGTCCCGACAGGCCGCCTGCCTCGGCGGGGCCGGTTCGCCGCCGGAAGCGTTGTCCCGCGGCGCGGGGCACGCTGGGATGGGCGGCGGGTACCATTTTGCCCTGGTGCGGGCGGCGGCCGGCGGGGCCCTGCCGAGCCTGCGCCATTTTGGTGTATAAGCGGCCCGGCCGGCGGCGGGGCGGCCGTGAAGGGTATCTTCGGGGTCTGATAAAGGAATGGTGCCCGGCAGCTGGGGTAGGGAACAGCCCATTGCCAGGGCGAGGCGGCCTGTCGCTTCTCACTCCCATTGTCGTTTGAATTGGGACCTCAAATGCTGACTGATGCCGAGGAATGAAGTCGGCCTAAACGCCGCGATGAGGATAAGAGGTGTTTTAGTGAGAGGTCTAGGGCTCCTTGAATAAGGCGGAGTTGCCTTGTTCGTTTGGTACTGGGTTGGTTCGCAGGTTTGTGTCGCTTGTATGTGTTTCATAGGGCTCAGCCATTAGCAGCGGGGAATTGCCCTACAACAGAACACTTCTGAAAATACAGTTGCTGTAAAATCCACATATCGTGCCTGCGATAAACCACCACAATCTGTGCCTGCGTTTTTAATGTGAATAATGAGATTAACGTTTTAACTGTTGACGTTCTTCCTCTTTTTTTTTTATTTTTTTGCTAGGCAATGAGACAGCACATTAAGGGGAGATGTATTTTTTAAAAAAAAAAATATAAATACATCACCCCCAAACATCATGTTATCTTAAGAAGTCTTTAAGATGCCTTTTTAAGATGATTCCCCCGCCCCCCTTACGATGCTAAAGTCATTGAGCTCTAGTACTTTTGGAAGAACAGGCAATAAAATAACAAAATAGAGCTAGGATTCCAGGCTCTTATCTGCAAGCAAAGATAAGGAGATGGTTGTGTTTACGTAGGAAGCTGTCGGGTGCATTCATTCTGTGTTGAATTAGCTTGTCTAACGATAGCTGGAGTCACGCGTTAGATAACTGAACAGTAACATTTTTCAATCTTTACAATCCATTAGTAACTCTTGGTTATTGGGTGTAATAAGCGAGCTTAACTCGAAATTTTCCATAGCTTAAATTGGTTTTGTGATCTGAAACAAAACATATTTAATAAGTTCTCTTTAATGGATTGCTACATTTATGTGATCTGCGTAGTGCAGAGCGAGAAACATTATTATTGGAATGTGCATTTTATATATGACAAAACAAATACCTTGTAGTGTGTTTGGTAGATTTAAATACTTGCTACATGATTAAAATGGAATTCTCTAAATCAATTGAAATCAATGCTTTGACTTAAAGGACTGAAACCTTGAGATGATGAATTTTCATTAAAAATCATTTGGACTGAAGTTTAATAGTGGGTGCACGCAGTTATTTCTGCAATGCTTTCAATATGATATTTCAAGTGGATTTAACTCATAACTCCTTTGTTACTTAAAACTGGCTGCGTTTCTTGCTGCTTTCTGAAAGGCCTCCTGCAAACTTAAGACTTAAATACTTAACATTATTGCTTCTGAGACTTGAGAAATTGTTGATTATTACTGTCTTGTAATGTGTCTTGTATGTCTCTTAGTGGCCTTGTAATAAGAATTGGCTGATTTCAAGTGTTAAATTTGTTTACTCTTTGTTTTAAGGTGTGATGGAGAGGAAGTTTTCAGTAGTGTCCAATACATTGTACAGAAGCATTAAGGTAATGGCTCTGGATTTCTTAATTTTATTGCTCTAGAAATAACACTACATTTCTATTGTTTTTCAAGATAATAAATGCTTCCATTTCTCATGTAGATTCTATATTTTTGTCTGTGAAAAGTATGGAATGTGTTAAGTGCAAGAGGGTTGTCATCTTTGTATGGCTACTGAGTGGGACAACAAGGAAAACCAGTTACAGTATATTGCCTTTTCATAGTTGCCATCAAACTCATGAGTAATTATTTTATGCTCTTCACTGAGTTAAGGTCAGCCCTTAGGTCAGTTGTTCTCAGTTTCATTTCTTTTGCTGCGGTATTTAAATAAGCATGAAGACCTACATGATAAACCACTTGGTTAATTTGTGCTAAATTATACTGATTTTGGAGATGGTGTGGGTTAGCTGTCTGGTCTTGGGTGTGTTGGAGTTAATGTGAATCTACATACTTTACCATATTTGAACGTAGTTGAGGAATGATCCTGCAAACTATGGACAGACAGTAGCATTGCCTTGTGAATTCTTGTGAATAAATGCATGGTCACTCGTATAAATGTTTTTGAAACAGAAGCTTGAATGTCTTTGTTTTCAGACATTGTAATGGTTGCAAAAGGGGCCAAAACCAATTCAGGGTAATTTTTTTTTCTAGTGCATACAAAAATTTCAATTTGTCAGGAATGGAAGAATGTTCTAGACCAGTCTTGGATTGTTGTATGAAAAAGTGAATTTTTAGTGCTTAGTGATTATGTTTCTGACATAGTAACATGAAAGATGATGCTAGACCACAGCAACAGACATTTTCTACTTTAAAAGACAATTTTTCTTTAATTTCAATTTTAGCCCTTCATGGAAGCACCATCAGAAGTAGAAGAATACTTGGTACACACAAGCGGATTTTCCTGAAAGCTATGTATGTTTTGAATGATCAGTGGGGATAAATTAATGTGATAAATGGATTAACGAAATACACATATGATCAAATTAGTAGGTGTATCATTAGCTTTGAAATTGAGGTATCATTGTATTTCAGGCAAGTTTGATGTGGTCTAGAACTGTGTAGACTGAGGAGCTGGCAAATAGTTTATTTGGATCACTGTTGGAGGAGCTGGTAAAATACACTTAATGTGAAGTGTTCATACTAAATCGGACAAAGATTACCTCGAGATGGCTTTTAATTGTGAATTTGCACTTGATTGGAAAATAAGTATAAGAGGTTAGGCGAAGAAAACAAGGGGGATGTCTGAGTGCCATTAATATAAACGGGCAAACATGGTTCAAATTTTAATAAAAAATGTGCATTCATTTTTTTAAAGAGTATAGTTAATATTCTTATCTTTTGGAGATGCTAAGATATAACTTCAGGACCTGTATTCAATTTAATTTGACTCCAATGCATACAACCAGTGGTTGGGAGGAAGGGGGATCCACAAGAATAAAATCTGGGTTTTCCTAATGGATTGTGCTATATTATGCATGAACGTGTTGTAATTGAATTTTTTTTTACTCAAATTTCTAGAATGGCATAAACAGTTCCTAATAATGGGAATGTCTGGTGTCCTGATGAAAGATTCCCTGGCAACTGTAGTGCAACAGATAGAGGTAATATTTATTGATTAAGCATTGAAATTTTTTTTTAATTGTAATGCATTCCCTTTTCAGTACATCTGCATATGAAGGACATAAAGCTTATTTTGTGGAATATGTGAATGTATGAATTGTGTTACGGTTCCTGTCACTGATAATTTAAGTGGTGAATGATGATGAAACTGCCAAACCTGATACGTTGATGAGAAACTTCATACGGATCTGGCTACTGAGATGAAACCACTTCAATAATTCTTTCAAAAGTCACTTCATCTTTCAGTCATTGTCCCAGTTGGTGTTACTTTCATGGCTGTCCCCGTCTGCCAGCTAGATGCCACTGTGCTCCAGGTTGTGAATAAGGATGCTGGTGCATTATTTAAAGTCGCCTCAGGTCCATGTTGATATGGATGTGTGCTGCTGCAACAGCTACTCTCTTTAAAGAGCAGAGAGAGGGAAGGAAGAGTTAGACCTCTGTAACTTGAGGTATCCTGTCTTGTAGTGGGTGAAGTCCCCTGGTAAGGAAGTGTTGCTGGTGTTTGAAAGCTAGTGAAGGTATTTGTGCTTTGACCCTCTTAGGACTGTTAACTTAGGGCTCACTCCGATGTTAGCATTTAGGAAAAGTAATGTTAATGATTGAAGGTGGAATTTGGTGCAATGAATTCCAATTATATTCAGTCTGTTTCAGCTCCAGAGCTAAACTAATTCAGAAGGATTAGTATAATGTTATACTTGCAGCAGGCAAAAAGCATGCTTGTGAATGCTCACTGTGCATCAAGAGTATTATTTCACTCCTTTGTTAAAGAAAGGTACCTTTAAACACCTTACTAACTACCAGCAATTTCTTTGGAAGAACAGGCTTTGTCCCAGTATCAAATGTGCAAGTGAAACTTGTGCAGCAGTACTGCCTATTTTCCTGTTGCTTGCAGGAGAGTCGTAGAATAAAAAATGTGGTCTGGGTGCAGTTTCTTCTTTACTGCTCGCTCGGTGGATTTTAGCTTCTGGAGGATTTAATGTTTTGACAGAAGCTGAAAACCAGGTATTAGCTAACTTTCAGAAAAGAACTTTTGGATTCTGATAGGATGGGGGAATTGCAGTTGTTCGGTTAGTTCATAGCCAAGTTGAGCAATAGCTGGGTAAGTGAAGCGAAATAAATCTTTCTTTTCTTTTGCATAACTACACTTCTAAGGTAAGTTTCTCAGAACTTGCAGAGTACTGATATTAATCCAACACATGTTTAATAATGCAGTTGGGTCTGTATGAGAGACTAAATAGATGGCAAGTTGTATTTTGAGTGGTGAAAGAAAATTTTTCTGAACTAATAAATATCTCTTTTCGGACAGGAAAATGGTGAAAAATACAGAAACGGACACTTTTTGCTTATTCAGGTATGTAATTGAAAAGCTTCTAAATTTTCTCATTTTAAGTCTGAAGTGCTTAGAGTTTGGGAAGATTTTGTATTATGACAGTTGTTGGTACGTTTAATACAGTAATTATCAATTGATATAAGTTGGTACTGTAATTCTGTATAGTCAGAATTTAAGAAAACTTGTTCCCCGAGGCACAATGTGTGCTGATAGCGGTGCCTAACGTTGGATAACTTTCTAACCTACATGCAAAGTTTTACATAAGGGTACATTATTATTGAAATATGTCAAAGGACTAGAGAATGTTTAATTTTTGTATTGCAATCAGACACCCTGTAGGAAAACAGTACATTTCATATGAAATTTATGTTTTCTGTATTGCTTTTGTCTCATCTGTGATGATCCTATCCCGAACCTGAATTCCTTGCTGAAAATCAAATACGGATCCGGAATCTGAGACGAGACAAAAAGATTTGATTTAAACTTTCTGAAAAGTACTTTAATGTCTGTGGGGTTTTAGATGTTTTGATTTTATTTTTTTTTTTTACAGAAATGGTAACACCTTAATGTATACAAAGTATTGTGTGCCTGCTTGAAGAATTAAAATTTCTCCCTCAAATGAACTGGTTTACTTAGACCTTGTTCTCTTTTTCCAGTGATGAGTTGGAGCACTTTGTCAGTGCTGCCTGACAAATGTGGACGATCTGTAACTGGAAGGACATGTAACACCTGAACAGTTCTTGTGGCTTGGAGTGGGATGCCAAGTTTTTAAAAGCCTGCTGAAATAGCTGCTGCAATTTTGTTTAGCGGATACTGTTTTCAGAAACTGCCTGTGAACCAAAAATCTGTCTCCACATATTTGAAATAGCGCTTTTTCCAAAACCATTGAGCTGCCCTCTGTAGGAAGGATTGCAGCAATATTAGGGAAATGAATGTTGAGCTGCAATATGTGGGAAAAACACTGAGTATTTTCCCTTCTAAAATATCATAAAGGGTGTACAGACTTGCTGATACTGAAGATCTGTCATAACTTAAAACAGTGGAACTCACAGGAAGGCCTTGTAAAGACAGAGAGGAAGCAAATTGGGCAAATTCAAACCAGTGAGTCTGCTTTTTGGGGGTGGTGTCATCCAGGAGATGGGAGGAAGCAGATGAGGTGATGGTGGGATGGAAGCATAAACAAAAGGCAAGGTCTAAAGCTTGCGTTGCAGTCTGTATCTAGTGAGGGAGAGCAGAATTGGGGTTTTGTGGACTGCCACTTCAGCATGGAAAGACCATAACACTGGAGCTGCCCTTTGAGGAATATGCTGCCAATGTCACCTGCTTGCTGGGTGGGGAAAAGAGGTCAGTAGTGGGAGAAGGAAGGGTGTACACGTTGGAACTTGCGCTTTGAGCAGTCACTTCAAAACTGACTGTGCTGTATTGTGGTAACGGCATATTTGCTGTGTTCAGCGAATTGGCACTCTGCCACAGAGGAGCTGAGGGGTCATAAATTGGTGACCAAGTAAACTGGATTTTAAAGACAAATTGTTATGCATATAAGATGCAATCTGCCTTAAAGCGTGACTCTCCAACTGAGTCGTCAGGAATGCTTTATAAAGGAAGAAGTCCGAGAACAGCACGGTATCTAAAAATTTGAGAGCTACTCAAATTTCATAATTTGAATAATTTCACAATGCACCAAAATACTGGAAAACTACTCCATAGTCTGCAGCAAAAAGTGACAGCATTGGATAAAATAATTATGACTGCTAAAATGTACAGTAAGGGTCTGATGGAATCCAGGAGTGCATTGGCTCACTGAGTCTTGTCCTGGGATTGGGTTGTTGGTAGTAGCCAGCTACTTTGGCTAAGGGCTGCTCCTTTTGAGCAAGCAACTGTGTAAATCGTGTTGAGTGTTCGGAATCTGCAGGAATTTACTACAGAGCAGCTTTCCCTTCATTGCTTTCAACAGGATTTCTTATTTCTGTTAACAAATGTTGCTGACGAGGGTAGGTATTTTCCATGTGCCATGTTTTGTACGTGCTCTTTCTTGAATAAAGATGAGGCTGTGAAAAACCTGGCTGTTGCACATCAGTATCAACACAGTACTGTTGCCCAGTATCAACACAGGTCTGTAGTCGCACCACGATGTTCCTTGACAGCTTGTGCTTTGCGAGAGCTACAAAAAGGCACTGTGGCCTTGCTGCACCGAGTGGTACAGCTCGTACCGGCACATCGTATTCCACGTTGTGCTCGAGCGACTCCTGGACGACATAACTCTGTTAGTGATTATGCACTTCAGAAGTGGGAAGGGACCAGGCTCCATCCTGTGCCTGCTGCAGTAAGGCAAAAAGTTGCCAACCTGATCTAGGTCAGCCTCTTCTGGAGGAAAAAAAGATGTTGAAGACCAGAGAAATGGGTAAATGCAGCTGCAATATTTGGTAAGTACTTTGTTAGATACTCTAAAAGGATCTGTACATGACTTGCATTGCAGTCAGGTTATGCTTTAGAGTGTAAAGGTACCATCTTTTTGGGCTGATGTTAGTATGAAATACAGGAGCTCTTGAGATACCGCTATGTTTATATTGAGTAAAACTGGTGAGAATTGGTTGCTCTTGTGATTTCTGGGATCAAATAAAAGACTGAGATTGTGGGTGGCACTTTAGGTACCCGAAGTACTTCACATCAGTCTTGTTCTGTATGTTCTAAAGCACTCCCTGGGAGTGGGTTCTGATCTGGGAGTGACAATACTGGATAAAGGGTGCCAGACAATGACATTATCTGGTGTATCAGGTGGTGGAGGCCTGTCTCCAGGAGCAGTGTTCAGTCATAGAGGAGATTAACCCCTCACTTGGCATAGAAAAAGGTAGATGTGGCCACTAATAAGGCATATTGGCTACTAGCTGCAAACCTTTCTGCGTGAATGTTCCTGTGTAATAGGGCTGCAAAAGATGGGTAATGAAAAATGTGTATTGGTAGTAGTTAAAATGGAAAGAAGAATACTTGTAATGGCTTTTTGTGCTTGGTGGGAGGGGAATAATGTGTTCTCAAACCAGTTGTGGATTTAGTTCTGGTGTGTTTCTTGAGTCTGGCACGATGTGTTACACAAGCGATTGAGATAAAGTGATGTAGTTGTGAAGAGTCATTGTGTGGCATGTTTGGAACACGGGGCGTGGGATTTCTGTGCAGAAGTACTTCATTAAACTTCAGTTTTACATAATAGCTTGCTAGATTTAAAGCTTTGACTTAAGATTGTGCAGTGAACAGCATGAAAGCACTTTGCTTTTAGGTGTTCTAAATAGTCTGGTGAAATCTTGCACTAATCATCATTAGTGTTCAACTTAGAAGTGTCACGTGGCGGTTGGCCTGTGGTCCAAGAAATTGATGATTAGACAAACTTTGTTCTGGAATATTGCCGTGTAAAGGTCCTAGTAACTGGGCAAAAACAGAGCCTTCTTTTAGAGTTAAAAGTGTGATGGGCTTACAAGCAAGAGGAGTGAGTACCTTGCCAGCCACAAGGAAGATACCAGAGCAGTTCTGCGTAAATGCTTTGTTACTGCTAATGAGGTCCTGGTTAAGGTGGGAGGAGGTTTTGTCTGTTGCTGAAGAACTTGTCTTGCCGGTAGAGGCTGTAGACTTACAAGCAGAGTTGCAAGTGAGTGAAACTAAGCCAGCAGTGGTTATCTCACTGCTGCGTGAGTGCATTTGCTGGTGTGAAGCCTGCTTGAAGGAAACAGGTCCCAGGGAACAGAAAATTGAGTGTAAGTTGTGCTGTCAGGGTATCAGCCCACAGAGAAGTGCACTACCTGGGCTGCGGTGACATCCCATGCCAGCTTCAGTGGCAATTACAACTTAATTGTGTAAATTTGCCATGTAAAGCTTGGGTATGAGATTCACCGATCAAAAAATGGGCGTTAAATTACAGTTGTGAGAGGGGCTCCTTAAGACAGTCAGTCATGGACCCAGCAGAGCAAGCAAAGCGTTAGACTTTGCCCAAGGAAATGTATTCTCTGTACTGGGGAGTATTTAACCCAGACTTGGGGTCAGTAGTTTTTTCTGCACACCCCCTCCCACGGTTCAGAGGACAAAATGTGATTTATAATCTGGAGCGTGAGTGAATTTAACAGATAAATGGTAGTTTGAGGTGAGTGGGGTAGAGATGGAGGCCTTCATATGCTATGGAAATGTATGTGCCCAATGATTTACATACTCTGTACTTTCTGTTATTAGAACCGGTATTACACGCATTTTTGCTTGTCTTGCCCTTGTCTGTTTCCCTCGGAGGATATAAACTGGAAAAGCAGAATTAAAATGATGAGTTCCACTTTTCTTTTAAACATCATGTGGCTTTTTAGTTGATAGTCCAGTTGAGCTATCGGGGCGATGGAGACAGCACTTCTCTGCCATTGTCTCAAACTTCCTGCAGGCTGGGGAGGACAAAGTGGTGTTTGATGCTGGGAAGAATGGCTGCATTGAGGGGGACAAAGTCTGCCTTGCTCAGTATTCTGTCTGAGGAGGAGCAGTATAAGGAACAGGAGAAGTATAGAGAGCCTTTCCAGCACTTTGCTTGGGAATTTCCCGAGGAGATTTTCACTTGTATTTGAACACTGCTTGGCGATTGTGACCTATCTCCGTTTAAAAAGATGAGAAACATGAATGTTACGTGGGCTGTAAAATATATGAAGGAGTAGCGTGGGGAGGGGGGGCTTAGGAGGGAGCTGAAGTAAAAGCTTTTTTTCTCTTTGAAGCCAATATCTCTTTCAACTCTCACATTAATGAAAACAGTGGTAAGTGGAGTCCAGTTAAGGTCCTGGTGCTAGGACAAATTTACCGTTTAATTGAGGTATGTTGGAGGTGAAAATTTGAAGTATTGATGCGTCTTCTTGCCTTCAGTACCCCTGAGCTACACTTCAGGCTTCTCACCACTGGTTTTCTCCCTGTGACTGGAGTTCTGAAGGAACTTCCTTAAACTGAAGGAACATTGTCCCAGCAATGACAGTGCTAACTTTATGGTTGCAGGTGAGGAGCGATTAAAATCTGTCCTAAAATAAAGCTCATAAAGTTCAGTCATTGTTTTATATATGTGGAAGGAAGCTAGCCAGAGATGATGGACTGAAATAAAACAAATGCTTAGACCTTATTTTGAAACTGGAAAGTTGATTAAAAAGCAAAAGTTGTATTTTTAAATCATCTTAAGATCACTGAAGAGAAGGAATATACAGCTACCATTAAATCGCTGTACTTCGTTACCTTGACAAAATAGGAAATAATTTGCCTTAGCCTTAGTGGTTTGTTTTTTCAGTCAGAATGAGGGGGGTTGCAGATACTAGAGTCCTGAAAAAACCACTTGAGGCTTAAACTCTTTAGGTGTGTTAGCTGCGTCTAGCAGTTAGGTCATTTTCTGCAGCAGAATACAAAGCAAATTGCTTTACTCTCTCACTTCAATTTCTTGCACTCCATCAGAAAAGTGCAATATTGAAACACAGTGAGTAGCAGTTCTTAGTGTCATTTGGCCTTCACAAGTTAAACAGTTCTCAGAGTACGCTTATGCAATCCCCAGTGTATCTTAGAATAAACATTTTCTGAAAGTAGTTGGATTATGTAGTTTCTGGTTCTGAAAATGTTACTAAGTTACATATTTGCTATTGCAAACAAAAAAGAAAAGGTTTGGTTTGTGGGGATTAATGCTCCCCCCTCTTCCTGTTTTACAGACTATAAACCACGTAATATAAGTTCAACAGCAGGAACAGGAGTTTCCTTCAGAACATCTTAAAATAATATTTTATAATAAAAGGTATCACAGTGCTGAGAATGTTCCCCCAAAAAAACTTCATGGGGTAGGAACAGTGTCAGGGTTTTTGAAAACATGTTTTTGAAGAGGTGCTCTTACAATTGCCGGAATTGGCTTGTCTTCATTTATGTGTTGTATCTTCTGCTTTTCCCTCAAGGCTAGTTTGGGTTTTTAAGTTGTGATGCTTTTTCCACTGAAGTTTGACCAGGAAAATTTAAAAGTATTACTGATTTTCAACTAGGAAAATGCTTTTAAGTTGACAAAAGGAGTATGCAGATTTGGTCATTCCTGAAGTTATAATTTCTATAGGTAGAGCAGATCATCTGTGGAAGCTTGGGCTGTCTCCCAGCATGAGCTTTCCTACTCTGGGCCGAGGTTGGGACCTTGGTGTCCAAAAACTGTTGTGGAATCCTCAGCTCTGTTCCGATCTCCTGAAGACCCTCTTCCTCCTCTTCTGTACTAGTCCTGTATTGCTTGCTTCCTCCAGAAAAGTTACACATTAAACATCCAAAGAACCAAGGCAAAAATACAAAATTACAAAAGACTATGATGTATCCATTCAGTATTAATCCTAGAAGGGCTCTAAGAGCAATAGTATCTGAAACTTCAGTGAAGGGAAGGAAAAAAGGTCTCTGGGGAATTTTTCTCTCTCTGGGACTCAAGGATATAATAATCAAATTCAAACATCTGTTGAGTTATAAAAACAAGACCGGTTCCTGTAATTGATGTGATTTGACAGCTGTGATTTGCTCTACAGAAATCGGGGACAGCCTGCAGATAAGAGTCACTGATTAACTAAATTGCAAATCTATCAGGAAAGATACCCGGGCTTCAGGCTGTTTCAGATGTGAAAGGGAAATATTGCCTTTCCCACCTCTGTGTTGATACTGGGCTCTCTGTACTGAAAAATTCCAGGCAACAAAGGAGGAGTTAGGAAAAGGTGGAAGGTGAGTAGTATTTTGTGTAAAGCTCTTTCCTACTCACAATTAATATACAGGGCTAAAATTCAACTACTTCTTTGTATCGCATTCTCAGAAGAACCGTAACCATTTTTCTTCAGAAAGATCTCAATTCTACAGAAATCAGCTCTGTTGAACTTTCTCTTTAATTCTTGGCTATTTTGAGGGCTGACTAGGAAACAGGCACCTCGGATTAATGAAAAAGGCAGAAGTGAACTCCTGTGAAGATGGTAGCCTCTTCTATAGCAGCAGCAAGAAGTGTCAGCTGAATTGGCATCTGGCACTGGAAGGAAACAGTCTGAGCTTCTGCTGGAGCTTTTAACAGAGGTGTGATGAAGAGGTTTCACAATATTCCTGGGCTGTTTTTGTTTCATACATAAGTCTAATCCTACCTCTCAGAAACTCGGAGACTAAGTTAAATACAGAAAGGTAGCCATGAGATATTAGCTTTCAGTGGTTGGCTGAGACAGTCTCCCCTTTTACTGGGATTTAACTTCAACGTGAACTTGAAGTACTCTTTGCTGGGGAGCGTTGACTGATTGCTTGCTAAGAAATCTGACTGGCAGTGGAGGAGTCAAAAAGGGCCCGAGAGGAAATGCTAATGTATTATCAGCACTATCAACTGTCAGCCTGAGGGTGGAAGAACCCATCTGTGTTACCTCAGCTGAGATACAGAAAGCAGGTGAACTGCTAAGCTGGGAATGTCTCATGTTTGGTTTTGAAAGGTATTTGCATCAAATGTGCATAGCTTACAAAAAATTTTTCACCTTGGTACCTGTCATTTCTGGTTCTAAATATTATTTTTTCCATTGTGTGCTTAGGACTGGAAGAGTTCATGCTGCTTTCAGACTGAAGAAAGATTGTTCTGCATGTTCCTTACAGCCTCCTTTGGCCACAGCAGCTCTGTATCAATACTGCTGATCTGAAATTGGTTAATAGTTTTCAGAGTCATAGAACGGTTTGGGTTGGAAGGGACCTTTAAGGGTCATCTAGTCCAACCCCCCTGCAATGAGCAGGGACATCTTCAACTAGATCAGATTGCTCAGAGCTCCATCCAGCCTGACCTTCAATGTTCCCAGGGATGGGGCATCTACCACCTCTTGGGGCAACCTGTTCCAGTGTTTCACCACCCTTGTAAAAAATTTCTTCCTTATCTCTAGTCTGAATCTTCCCTCTTTTAGTTTAAAGCCATTATCCCTTGTCCTATCGCAACAGGCCCTGCTAAAAAGTCTGTCCCATCTTTCCTGTAGCCCCCCTCAAGTACTGAAAGGCCACCATCAGGACTCCCTGGAGCCTTCTCTTCTCCAGGCTGAACAACCTGTCTGCAGCTCTCTCAGCCTGTCCTCATAGGAGGGGTGCTTCAGCCCTCTGAGCATCTTTGTGGCCCTCTCCTGGACTCGCTCCAACAAGTCCATGTCTTACTTATGTTGGGGCCTCTAGAGCTGGATGCAGAACTCCAGGTGGGGTCTCACCAGAGCAAAGTAGAGGCGCAGAATCGCCTCCCTCAAAAAATTTTTCATTCATCAAATTTACTAACCAATCTTTTAATGGAAGTTTAAAGGGGTTAAAACTAAATGTTGGCACTAAATTGCAAACACTTACCTTTTAGTACACACGAGAAGACCCGAGTAAGAATTTTTCTGTTTTTTCTTGAGTGAGACATAAGCTATGGCTGTGGATGTCGCAGTATAATCTAAAAGCACCTGAACTTGGAAGGGTATGAAATAATTTAGAAACTCCTGCAGTTAACTGTCATCAGTGATTTTATCTTTTTTTTTTATGGATGTGCTCAGATATCTGCATTGAACCTGCTGGAACTGAGAACTGATGTATTGGCAGTAAAAATGTATATTTTCACACAGTTCCATTGACTCCTCTTCCTGCTCTACATGTCTCCAAACGCTGCTGTCAGTTGGTGCATAACTCTAGCTGGAGAACTCAAGAGCTACTAGAAGTGTTTTGGTTAATTTGAAAGTGGCATCAATAAACAAGTTCATGGGTTTATCACATATGTATTTAACCATCATAAACTGATAAAAAGTGATTAAAAATGGACCCTGATAGACTTAAGTTTTCAAAATGAAACTTCCCTGTAATTGTTCTTACTTGCTGCTACTTTTAAGATGTAAACTTTTAAAAAGAAAAGCCAACCCTATATATTTTTAAAGGATCGATGAGACACTTCTATTTTCTGAAGGCATAATGTTCTTCTAACGTCCCCACAGAATAGCAATTTATTTTTTCTAGTGCCCAGTTGCTAGGTAAAATTAAAACTTTGCCTCCCTAAAGAACTAAATTACTGCTTCTAGCAGCATAATGCAGCAATATTAGTCGTACCATATTAAATTACAGGATTTGTTCGGGTTTGAGAATAGGTTATGTTGCCCACACTGCCCTGTGTGTAAAAAAAAAAAAAAAAATAATGAAGAGATACCTGGGAAGGGTAAACTTAGACACATGTGCTGAAGCTCTGTGTTAGCTTAAGATCTAATTCTAGTATTTCTCAAGGCCCACATAAAAAGAAACGCTGCATTTATGTAGTCACTTCTGCTTTGTACCTGGCAAGGATTGTGAAAGGAAGAGGAAGGGGGGAGACTGTTCTATTCTTACAAGGACCTTGAAGATGTGAGGTTATTTGGGGTCATCCATGCTTGAAAAGGTTTTTAGGTGGTTTGGTTACATGTTAAGTAGCTTGGAACACTTATCCTGAAAGCTGTGTATTGCAACTGCTGCATCAGGCACTTTCCCTCTTGAGTAATCAGCAGGTGTCATTACTAGTCAACTAAATAGGCCTGGGACATGAGCCCAATCATGGGCAACTTATCCATGCTGTTAAGGGTTAATATAGTCTGACAACTGAAGCCTGCATTAGTGAGAATTCTCCCACATGTGATTCTTGGGCATGTTTTAGAGGTTAAAGTGGATGAGAGCTAAGCTGTGGGAACGCAAGCTGTGCTGTCCACATTGGCCTGGTGGCTGGAGAACAGCCCATCATCTGTCCCATCTACTGCAGGGCTATAGCCACTGTGTCTGTGCTGTGCTCTCCCGGGAAAGATGTTCAGACCCAGGGAGAGACTGTTCTGTGACCTAGTGACATGCTGTCTGCCTTTGGAGATGGGCTTAATGCACAAAGTAACTTGCCTGGGGTTAAATAGATCCCAAGGGTCCACCCTTCAGTTGGCTTTTGTTGGTGTGGCCAGTACTGGAATCCCCATGGCTGCTTGTCAGGGCAGGGAGATGTTCAGGGACTGCTGTGCAGGGACAGATGAGCGTGGTAGAGGAAAGTCTAAATAGAGCAGTAATTTCTGCAGTGACACTTTCACTTGTGGCTCTGCTCGGTGAGTTGCAGCTTCAGCACTTGACCACCTCGCACTGCGCAAGTGGACAGGGGAGCACGGCTGTCCTGAGATGACTTTTGAGATATTTGGAAGATGGAAACCGATGAGGAACACTCTCTGCAGTTCTTTTGCATGAGTCCTTCTCATAAGGCAGGATGCACTAGGATGTGGAGCAATCTGTTTTCTGTCTGTTTTCTCCAGCCTTTCCATGCTAATTTGATGAAACCAGGGTGGGGGTGGAGAGGAGGGACAACAACTCTCTTGTCACTTCTTTGCTGAATATCTTGTCTCCTCCTTCCATTGAGCTTTGCCAGGTGCTGACGTAACGGTAACACTCCTCTGTGTAAGAGCTTTAAAGCATCAGATGCTCAGGGGAACAGGACAGAAAACGCAGCAGCGGTTATGTCCTAACTCTCACTTTTGTACCCCCAGCAACAGTAAAGTAATATTTTTTTAATTTTTTTTTTCCTTCAGATTGGGAGGCCTCTTCATGTAGCTCCCTCACCCTTGATAAGCCTGTGAGCTATTTGTATAGGAAGTTTATAGGTCTATAGTGGGATGAGGAATGTATGATTAGAGGGAATCTGGGAATCTGGAGGATGAGGAATGTTGGCATGTAGATTTCTGCAGGAAGTGGGAAGGGTTTGGGATGAAAGGAGCAGGCGAGTGACTGCATGTTCCGCTTGCTGCGATGACAGGGCATTTGTGCCGTCAGCCCGAAGAGTTAAGACCAACATTCAGTCCAGGAGCGGGCATTAGCTAAGAGAAAAATGCAAAGATAGGGCAAGCATAGATAGGATAGTACTTTCTGGTATGCTCCCTCCAGCCTCCACTAATTTTTGCCACGGACTTTAATTTGGGGTGGTATCTCTGTATTTAATAATTTCAGATGCGAGTTTCTTCCGTTAATTAGGCTAGTTACCTTTGGGTTTTATAGAAATACCTACAGCTTCATGTGACAATGAATTCCCCAGCTCAGTAGCGTGTGTCCAAAAATAGCTGTTTTTTTGCTTTGCTGTCTGTCGGTTTCATTCGATGCCTCCTCGTTCTTCTGTTGGAAGAAAAGACGAACTATTCTCTAACTGTGCCACTTCTGACTTTGTAGGTCAGTATTATGTTGCCTCATTTGTCCCTTGTCTGTGTTGAAGGTATAGGTTCTGAATAACTCCTAACACTTTTTTGAGTTAGGATTTTTTTTTTATTTTTTTTGCCAGTAAGTGTAGGGCATTTATAGTTCTTTGTTCCAAGGCTGGGCATCTGGTTTCTGAGTGGTAATAGTCAGTTTGGGATGGCTTTGAGTTGGCATTTCCTCAGACGCATGGAAGTGACTTCACTGTTTTGTGTGTCTGCAAAAATAGAGCACTCTCCTCCTCCACACCTCTCACATTAACCTATAATGTACTGCAAAATACACTGAATTCTACAATGATCGCTCTGAACCCGTGGCTGATTAGAGGATTTTAAAACAGTTGTTTAACTTAAATCAGAAAAAAGCTAAAGGTGTTAATAGCACGCAAACTAAATTACCTTCTGCTGTTTCTGTTGTGCCTTTCTCTTACAGTGCCAGCTCTGGAGTGTTTGACTCAGAGAGGGAACGTTGACTGGAAGGAAGAAAAAGCAGTGATTGGTATTGGAAAGAAGGACTTAAAAACATAGATACTTTGCAGAAGTAAGCAGTCCAGAAGCCTTTATTTCACTGGCACTGTTGCTATAGCACAGATGTAAAGAAGAAAGAGAAGCAGTTTAGAAAGAAGTTGTTTCAAGACCTTCAGTCTATATATAAAATTTGACACCAAAAGAATTCCTGGAAGAGCCCCATTCCTCCTCACTGCCAGGCTTGTCCTCTGCCTGTGACTATCTGGGCAAATATTGAGCAGAATGCAGGTGATTTCAACCTCAAAAGCCCTGAAATGTGTGGTGTCGAATGCGTAGGAGCAGACTCCTTGTCTATGTTGCAGAACTAGAAGAATTAAAAATTATTGCAAAATGAGTTACTTTGGGTTTTGGATTTGGGGGGGGGAAAAAAGTAAGTCTTTCCAAATTTAAAAAAAAGAAATGTCAATTAGTCAGTGGATAGAGTTGCATTTCTAAAGATGAGGATAACTAACCATATCACAGAACTCATCCTTCTGCTCCAGCAGGGCTACCTTGAGATGGCTGCCCAGGACCATGTCCAGATGGTCTCCACCTGGACTCCACAGCCTCCCTGGGCAACCTGTGCTGGTGCTTGGTTGCCCTTGCAGTGAAAAAAGTGTTTGCTGATGTTCAGAGGGAACCTCCTGTGTTTCACCTGGTCCTGTGAACCATCATCACTGCGGTTGCAAACACTTTCTTTGCTGCTTTTGTTTTCCTGACATAGTTGGAAGAAGTAACGTGTCTGAAGAATTAGCAGGGTCAAAGTCAGAGCCTCAGAAATAGTTTAAATAAACAGAGGAATAACCTTGATTTTGTTTTCATTAGTGCTACCTCTGCCTAGTTTTGGACGAGTGAGAAGATGCGCAAAGGATGTAACTGGAAAGAATGTTAAAAGAATTACCGTTACCTAAGTTTGGTCTTCCTTTGCTGAAATTACGTGGCAATTTTAGATTGTAAGTTACTTTTTAGAATGGAAGAACTCCCAAATCTGCATATTAAAGTGTAAGACTGAGCCATTCAGTCGTCTATGAAAAGCTTTCTCCTGAAGAAAAATTTCATATGCCTGATTCATCTCTTTTTGGTTAATTTCTGAATTGCAATTTTTCTCTAAATAGGCACAGGCTTTGTATTTTGTAACTCAACCCATCTTTTAAGACAGACAGCCTCTGACTGACGGAATGAAGAAATTAAACAGACTTTTAATTAAACAGGTATTTCCCCAAATAGTCTTACTTTACCAAGGGTTTCACAGGCACATGCAGTGAAACTCCTCGTGTAAATCCAAGTCACCAGATAAGTGCCTGCAAACGTTCCTGGCAGGCTATTTTTTTCAACAGATGGAAAAAAAAAGAAAAAGAAAACTCATTTTAAGATTTAATGGATCTTTTCCTGGCCATATCACTTTTGTCTTCTGTTCTACTGGTATGAGGGCTAATAACTGAGCCATATTTAGAGGAACTGCACGTCAAGACTTTGCTTCCTCCTTTCTACATAAAATTTCAAAGGATCAAATAGCTGCAACTGACTCTGGGTCAGCTGTGATTTTAAATATTTTAAAATTATAAAATGCAAATCTGTTCACTGCATTTATTCTAGTTATCCAAGTCTTTTTTGTTGTTTTCTACTTCAGTTTTATGGAGGAAAGTGCATAAAGTTTTCCCTCTAAAAATGGGCCTGGAAGCGGGAAGTATTTTCTCAGGAGTTTGCCACCTGTAGTTAGACAGATCCACTGACTGGGAATTTTGATGGAATATTTTTCACCGTTTTCATTAGTTCCAGAGAACAAATCCATTTATGAAATTTGGATATTATTTTGGCTCACATCTGTATTGTAAACATCACTGGAACACACGTTCTGTAAATGCCTGAAAATAACATTTTTTTAGTGCGGTATTTTCACTGAAAAATTCTCTCCATATTTGTTTTTGAGGACATTACTGTCATTGCCTGGGTGATAGCAGTATTTTTGGAAAAAGTTATACATTTTTGAGGGGAGTGAAATATTCACATCTTTATAAGAATATCATTAAAAATACCACACAAGTTCGCACAAAAAAAATATTAGCTTTTGTTCTATTACAATTATTTTTTAATAAAGTTTCATTTTTTTTAAAACACGGGGGGAAAGTCTGACTAAAAATGGTTTTCAATGGCATTTCCAAATTGTAAATTAGCTGGAATACGTGATAGTGTAGAGCTGCCTTGTATTTGTTGCTATTTCAGACTAACCTGTGGAGTGCTTCAGTTTTTAATAAATTCTTCCTGCGTTCAAGTACTCGAAGAGACTTTTCTTGTCTTGCTGAATACCAGCTGTACGTTTCATATACTTAAGACACCCGCATGCGTGTGTTTGACAGTGGACTAACCCTGCAAATTGTCTGTGCTTTCTCCGCTGTGCGGGTTTAAGTATTTTTTAAAACAATGGATTTACGCTGGAAGGTGCTAAGTTGGTCTGCTTGTCGCTGAGCTGCCTCTGAGGAAATGAGTAATAGCCTGTGTGCCTTCCTGCCTTCCTTTCGCTGTCTTTATCTGGAGTTACAGGTCTGGCAGAGCCCATTAGGTCGGTTTCCGAGTTCCTCGTGTGAGGTGGGCGAGTTAGGGGCTGGGTGGCGTTGAAGTGTTCGATGAGGACCTCCGAGGGAGGGACCTGCACCCGACGACGTTCTAAGCCTCGTTAGAGCCACCTTCCACCGGGGCCAGCACCAGAAAAGTCACCTCGCACACGGACGGACGCTCGCTCGAAGGGTGCCTGTGGGGCGAAGGCCTCGTTTCTCCGGGCGCCCCGTGGAATTTTCGGCCGCCGAGGCAGCCCCGGCCGCTGCCAGCTCCTCCCCGCCCCGCCGACCACCGCCCGCGGCCCTGGGTTCACCGCTGCTGAGGGAAGCTCCCGTCTCCCCTTAGAAAAAAAAGCTCCCTCAGCGCTACGGGTCGGGCGGCGGCCGCTGTGGGAGCCCGCCTGAGGGGATTGGGGGGGGGGGGGCGTGTGGTTGAGCCCCGGCGCCCCCGAGGGAAGGGGGTGAGGCACCTCCCGCCTCTCCAGCGGGAAGGCCAATCGCGGCTGCGGCGGGAGCGGAGCGCTGCCGGGCTCTCGGCTGGCCGGCAGCCACACAAAGCGCCGCTCTCTCTTCCCCCCTCCTTTTGTCTGCGTGGCTTTGTCTCCTCCGTTCCCCCCCCCCCCCCCCGCCCGCCCCTTCCCTCCGCGCCGCGGGCCGGGACTCCCCGCCTCCGCCCGCGGCGGTCCCCCTTTGTGCCACCTGCGCGCCGTGGGAACGGCCGCTCGCCGCCCAATCCCCGCCCGGCCCGGCCAGGCTAGCCGTTCCGCCAAGTCCCGTTTATTCGCCCGGCGCCCGCACAGGTGCAGGGGGCGGCGGGGAAGCCGTCGGCCGGGCCGGGCGCACCCCTCTCCCTCCGCGGGTCCCGTCCCGCCCCACCGGGAGCGCGCGCTCCTGCCGGGGGAGGCTCCGCCCGGGGCGGGGGGAGGGGGGGGGGGGAGGGGGAGCGGCGCGCGCCTCTCCGCATGGCGCGCGGGGCAGGGAGGGGAGAGCGGGGCGGGCGGGCGGGCGGGCGCGCGCGCGCGGGCAGCCCGGCGGGGGCGGGGCTGAGGCGAGATAACCCTTGCGGAACTGCCTGGGAGACCCCGGGTTTTGGGGCTGCGCCAGCGCGCGCGGCGCCTCCTCCTCCTCTTTTCCCCCCTCCCCTCCCAACCCTCCCCGCTCCCTCCCCTCCCTCCCTCCGTCCCCCGCCCCCCCCCGAGCCGAGTGGAAGGGGCTGGGGTTGGTGCCAGCAGCGGCGTGAGCGCTCGAGCGGCCGCCATTTTACGCCAGCTCCAGCACACTGTCCGGACACAACCGAGGGAGCGGAGAGAGGGGGGGCAGCTCCTCAGCACGCCCAGCCGCTAGCCGCGCCCCGAGCCCCCTTCGCACGGCGTTTCACCCTCCCCCCTCCCCGTAAGCGACAGGTCAGGGCGCCGGCGGGCAGGCCGGCGGGGATCGGGCTGGCCGCGGCGCGGAGCGGCGGCAGCCGCCCGTGGAGCGGGGTGGGAGCGGGCCGGGCCGGGCCGGGCGGCGGAGGGGGTTGAGGCGGCGGGCGGGGCGGGGGCCCTGCAGCGCTGTCGGGCTCGGGGCCCGGTTGGCAGGCGCTGCGCGGTGGGTGGAGGAGCTGGCCTGCCGTCGTGGCCGCTGCTGTCGGGCGGGGGGCGGCCGGGCTGGGCCGGTGCCCGCGCAGTAGGCCCGGCAGCTGGCCGGCGCCGGGGGAGGCGGTGGCGGCGGCCGGGGAGGGATCCGGGCCGTCCCCGCACGGGGCGCGTGGCTGTCGCCTTATTGTCTTGCCGGCTCCGCCGCTCCATTCATTGCCCGTGAGGGACCGGGGAGGGAGCCGCGACCTCGATGCCCGGGCGTGTGCGTGGGGCTGGGGGGCCGTCCGAGTCTCGCGTGGCCCCGGTCAGGTCGTGAGGCGGCGGGCAGCGGCGTTTCCCGGCCGGGAGACGGGGCTGGCGGCGGGCCCCTGCATTGTTTCGGGGAGAAGTGTGGCAGGGGGGGTGGCGGCGGGGCCGGGGAGGCGCCGCGATCCTCCCTCCCGGCCGAGTGGTGAAATCGGGCCCGGGGTGTTGCAACCGTTGTCCGGGGGGAATAGGGTGAAGGGGGGGGGGGGGGGCGATGGCCGGGGCTTGGGGTTGAGGGGGAGCCGCTCCTCCTGCGGGAGTGTGGCGGGGAGGAAGGCGGGGGGTGGGGGGGTTGGGGGGGGGAAGTCGGTCACTGGAGGAAGTTGTAGGACATCTGAACGCGCAGAGCACGTGTTTCCATCGGGCTCATGGCGGCCGCTGCCGCCGCCACCGTGGGTGGGTGCGGACTGGGGAAGAGCGCTTTGTTCCTTTCGCTTGGCCGGCCGACACCGGAGCGGAGGCGGGAAGGGATCCCCGGCCGCGCCTGGGGCCTTGGAGAGGCGGCTGGCGGCAGAGGGGGGGCGGGGGGGCAGCGGGTTCGCAAAGGAGAGGTGGAGGCAGCGGCGGGTGTCAGCGGTGGTAGCGGCTGCATGTGGCAGGTTCGCTCTTCCTCCCACCCCCGCCATTGGCTTCTTGCTCCATTTCTAACTTGTTCGGAGCCTCTTAGGGAGTGTGTTAGAGAGACAGAGAGAGGGAGGTGAGTCAGAGTGTCTGGCTGGGTTGTGTAAAACCTGCAGTGAAAGCTACCCCACCCCCGCTAGGCAGTGGTGTTAGGGCTTTCCTTTGTGTTAGTGCTTCTTTTGAGGAATTTTGTGCGTCTTCCAAAACTACAAAGTAACAGGGAAGTGGTCTACGGTATTGTTATTTTTTTCTAAGAATAGGGCAGTCTGTTGCATGTATTGTCATTTGAATTGTTCTACTTGAAGATATTTTTAGTTTAATTGTGATGCTTATTGCATTTGAACAGATATCTGGAAACATGGCTACTGAACATGTTAATGGGAATGGTACTGAAGAGCCCATGGATACTTCTGCTGCAGTTACCCATTCTGAGCATTTCCAGACATTGCTTGATGCTGGTTTACCACAGAAAGTTGCTGAAAAACTAGATGAAATTTACGTTGCAGGTAAGGTGTAAAACTTGCAAAACCACACTTACAATATTTTATTGGATTCTGCTGTCTTTGGGCTAAAATAGCAACTTTTTGTGGTTTCCAAAAGTATGGGAACTGCAGTCTTTTAAAAAAATCTATGGATGTTTTCCGTTCAGTGCTTTAATTTGTCATAGTATTTTTCAGAGAAAAGTGTTGGGCCAGGCTACTTGGGCTGAGGGGTGGGAAGGGGAAAGAGTATGCAGGTGACTGTAGCAACAGCTGGAATAGGCAACAGATGATTTTTTTTTTTTTTTTTTTAGGAGGAGTAGGTGATGTGCTCTTTGTGTATTTCCTGTAGTAGTTGTAGGTGACTGGAGGTAACTGAAGCCTTGGTATTCCTCTCCTCATGTAAATGGTACTTCGTGACGTAGTATTTGAGCTCATGGATGCAAAGGTTATTGTTAGGTTCTCTCAGACATGGTAATAGCCTTTTTTAAGCTTGATTTTTGGATTTTGGTGGTCAGTTTCAGTGCTGCAGTTTATTTGGCTTTATAGTCTTCTTAAGATGTGCCAAGGTACCATTGCTAGGTAAGCTAAGTCAGGTTTTGATAGATCCTTCTGAATACAGCTTCAGGATATTGAAAATACACTTGGCCCATGTAATACCTGGTTTTCACAGAAGTCAAGCAAATCCATAGATGCAGTAACTGTTACTCCAAATCTTAACTTTTTTTTGACACTTTTCGGTGAAAAAAAGGTTAAATACGCTTAAATACTTACCTTTAAGAGGGCTGAATGATTTCTTAGGTATAGTAAGTTACGTTAATAAGTGATTGATTTAGGGGTCACTGAAATGTGTTAGATGTGTTAAATGTGGTTAAACGAAGATTGCTGCCCAAATATAATTAGTAATTTTTTTCTTTTCTCTAGGGCTAGTTGCACATAGTGATCTAGATGAAAGAGCTATTGAAGCTTTAAAGGAATTTAATGAAGAAGGTGCATTGGCAGTGCTTCAGCAGTTTAAAGACAGTGATCTCTCACATGTTCAGGTAATGTTAAGCAATTTAGAATATAATTGTTGAGGGATAAACTGCTAGTTGACTGGCAAGAGGTTTGCTTAAGTCTCTTCAGTGGTCCTTATGTGATGTGTAGAATGGACGCTGTATTAGTTCAAGGTAAAATCAGATTCTGGCTTGTCATGTTTTCAAAACTGAAGATGACCATATCTTTTGCAGAACAAAAGTGCCTTTTTATGTGGAGTCATGAAGACATACAGGCAGAGGGAAAAACAGGGGACCAAGGTGGCAGATTCTAGCAAAGGACCAGATGAGGCAAAAATTAAGGTAAGTGCCGAAAAGATAAGTTACGTGGTCTGTCTGTGGGTTTTCAAAGCTGTTGTGACAGATATCTTGATTCTTTCGGAACTGTGCTTTTCTTAAAAAGCCTAGTTTACGTTATTTGTCATTACTGTCACTTGGATTTTTTATCTTACACTTCATCCTCATCAGGAGGAAATAATATACTGTTAATTACTGGAACTAAATGTATATAAAAGCGAAAAAGAATTAATAGTTTGCTTTATGTCTAGTTGAGACAGTTCTATTTATTTCACAGTTTAAAAGTTTTTGAAAACTTGTCAACGTAGATCTTGGAGTTCAGAACGTGTAACTTCAGCTACTGGTGGCTGGTTTTGTTTCTTTTATTTTTTCCTTCAGTTCAGGTTTAAAGCAACTCCACAATAGGGAGGAGTTACCACCTGTGTCTGAAAAGACAGTTTGTAATGGATTTAGGATTTAGCGCACTTCCTATGGCATAATCACTGTTCTCATAAACTGTACCCCCAACTGTCTTAGTAATGGATACGTTATTTCTTGGACTGAGTCTTCTGCTAGCAAGAAACTCCTGTGTCAAGAGTTAGGCATACTATGATTTAAAATTCTGTGACAAGCAGTGTGACCAAAGCTTAAGGAAAGGAAAACCATCTAAACATATTTAGTTGATGTCTTTAAAAGCAAGAGAATCTTTCATCTTTAACTTTCATGTGTAAACTGCAAAATGAATGCGTTATGTATTGCAAATAACTGTGTAGCTTGCGAAACTAGAAAATCTTTTTTCTCTTGACTTTGAGACTGGGATACCATTAATTATAAATTCAAAAACCTGATACAGTTTTTGTTACTACCACATAAAAATACAACAGTATGAGGACTTGGTTAACTAACTTAAAGTAGCATAGCTTTTACTGCTGATGGCTATAGCATTTAAAATAACTTCGCTATTTTCCAGTTGTGAAATTACTAAGTCTTGATTATAATCAGGCTTGTTTAATATGCTGTTTCTTTGTATGTCGAGTTGATTTGTCTTTGTGCAAAAATATTAAGAGACTAATTTCAGAGGAGTTTTTCATTATATATTTGCATACTGAATTTCATCTAACATTTTAAATTGGTAGTGTATCTGTAACTGATTGGTTGTGCTGGGATGCTGAATGTGCCCACAAGGAATTTGAGGGGGAAGGATAGAAGAAAACAAGTAGTATTACTGCTGCAGTGGTGGGATACCTGAAGCAGTCGGTACGGTGTTCCGGGGGTGTAAGCACTTAAACATGTGTTCTTTAACTTCACACTTATGAGTAATCTCATTAAGTGACGGGAACTCCTATGCATAAATGTTTGCAGGATTGGACATGCCAAAACAAGAAGTGGCTCAGACTAAGATCTTTCTAATTAAAGGGAAGCTCACTATTCTATTACTTAGCCTTTTTTTTTTTTTTTTTTTTTGGTATGGAAATGAAGGAATCGGGGAAAACTATGTGAATCTCTAATTTTCTATGAGTGTTTTTTTATCTGATAATTCTAATAATTGTTTTGCAAGATTTTTGTTGAAGTAGTAGCAGTAGGTGGGAGTTTCGAAGCGATACAGTTCAAGAGGTGTAATAAGCATGTGTGTGAATAAAATGCATCTAAACTAGCTCAATTTCTACATGATTTTAAAATTTTAAGTTTCTTACTTGAAGGCACTCTTGGAGAGAACCGGCTACACTCTTGATGTGACTACTGGACAGAGAAAGTATGGTGGTCCCCCTCCAGAGTCTGTATATTCAGGACAACAACCTTCTGTTGGTACAGAGGTAAGGAGATGTTTGTGTAGATACATTCTTAATCATTTGAAGTGTTTTTTTATAAACAACACTCTGTATGTCTCTTGTAGATATTCGTGGGCAAGATTCCAAGAGACTTGTTTGAAGATGAACTTGTTCCATTATTTGAGAAAGCTGGCCCTATATGGGATCTCCGCTTAATGATGGATCCACTAACGGGTCTAAATAGAGGATATGCTTTTGTCACTTTTTGTACTAAAGAGGCAGCTCAGGAAGCTGTTAAACTGGTAAGTTTTCTTACTTGGATATTTATTTTTTTGAAGAACACTCTCTAGCTTATAAGCATCGAGATCAGGACAACTGCTTAAGAAGAAACTGTTATTGTTAGGTTGTTTCATAAATGTCCACAAGGTTTTTTTAAATATTTCTGTATTATGTATAATTTTTTCTCTGGCTGTATTAGTGATGGGGGAAAAAATGGACTATTGTTTGGTCCAGTTAGATGAGTATTTTATTAACAAAAGTTGTATTGGCAATAGTGACTTCTGAGCTATCTGCATCTGGACGAGTTTTGCAGAGAAGTGGTGTTTGGGTTACTGTGGTACAAGGGAAGTGTTGGTCAGGTTGTCTGTGATTTCTGATTTGTTTCTGCACCAGCAGGGGGCCTCGTGCTGGAAAGATGCTTCTGAAGTCACAGAATTTCATAAGATACTTCAGATGAGAAATAATCACTCTTGAGCCTTAAGATCTGTTCTGTTTGCTTCAACTGGCTGCAAAAAGTCGTAAATCCTGCCAGGTTAAAAAACATTCCTTCTGTTTTACACAGAGGTGTGAAGTAGTTTGATAGAAGAAATGGCTACTCTTAATAAGCTTTCCAGGTTTTATGCATGAGAAATCCATCATTAAAAAAGAGGAGGGAAAGAAATGCCACTCTGATCCTTGCACTGCTCCTTTGTTTTCCCACTGAAGTTGAATTTGGATTTTTTGAGCTGGTTGCTACTACATTGATATGGCCGAGATCATTGTGCAGATATTATCCCTCAAGAGTGCTAACCATACTCACTCTGAGGTGTACTGATACTGTATTAATATAATAGGGTTAAAATCTCTGTTCTGTAATAAGACACATGTTAAACTATTAAGGTACCCTGTTAGCATATGAGTAATGTGAGCGAGTTACTGGAGAAAAATCAAGCTGAAGATAGGAATGTGTTTTGAAAAAGTATAGAAACGTCTACAAAAGTGGAAGTACAAAAATACCTGGTATATGCTGTTAAGCTTTTTAAATAGGAACGGTTGGTGTTCCTGCATGCAGTCCAGATATTCTGAGGATAACTGCGTATATCTCTTTGTACTTTCATTGTCAACCAAGCTATTTATATTGTGTGTGAACTCTCAAGAGTTATGCACATGACTTAGCAAAACAGTGAATCAAATCAAATACGTGCTCAGAGGCACCTAGTAAACAAACAAAAAGGAATTTTTCTTCACTTAGCTGGATTTTGCTTAAAGGCAGCACGCTCTGAAAAGTCATTCAGGTTATGTTTTCGTAAAAATAACATCAGATCCTAACCTCAGTCTTCCATTAAAGGGTACAAGGGAAGGAGGTACTTCATGTCCCTTCGTATCAGGTCTTTGATATGCAGGAAAAAAAGCACTGTGTTCTGGTTTTCAGTTGAATATCCACTGAGTGTAATAGTTGAAGAGTGTTGAGATTGATGGGGCTGTTGTTCAGCCCTAATGCCAACCTCTTTGAGGGCAGGGTCAGTTTTGAATTAGATCCTGTGGCATTTGTCAGCTTTTGAATGGTTCCAACCGTAGTTGCCTGGCTAGTTTGGTGTTGTACAAGTTTCCCAAGTTGTCTAGGAATGATTTGCAGGGCTATGAGCAAAATATGGCTGTATAGCTCAGTGGAAGATCTTGGGTCTATCTCTTGTATTAGTTCCACATGCATGGTGGTGAGGCTGCTGAAAGACTTCTTAGATCTAAATGCTGAACCCTTGGTCCTAGCCATTTTAATATCCTAGTGTTTTAACTGGTGGTGTTCTTTTTGATACTATCAGTAATCTTCTGATGTGTATACAATTTATTTCCCAGTTTTCTAGACTCCGTGAGATAGGGGTTCTTTTGTGATTCCCCATCTTCTTCCCAGAGGCTTTTTTTCCTCCATTCAGGACTCTGTGAAGTATAGCAAAAATGAGAATAAAAAAAAACTCTGCATTGCCTGTAGGTTCTGAGTAATAAGAGACAGCTACGAGGTTTTGCCAAACTGCAGGAGAGAATAAACTGACCTGTCTTCAGGCTCCTGCAGTTGGTGTAACATATTTTGCATACAGTTCATACTTGCCTGGCTGTCGAATCGTCCACAGTCTTTCTAACAACTTAACGTAAAACTGAACTAAAATTTTTGGATAAACTTAATGTTGACTTAACCTATTCATTAATCAGAAGAAATCTTGCAATTTAAAAGGTTGAAGCCTTGATTTTAATTATGCATATGCATTTTTAGCCACTTTAAAAAGCGAGAATTCCCTAAGTTGTGTTTGAAATACCTTTGGGGCTGTTCTAGAGACAAAAATGGAGTGATGCTACGGCCTGAGACTGAGAATACTTACAGATGTGAACAGTAGTTAATGTTATGTCCGGTGTTTAATCCAGTGCGGGTAACTCTCGCTGGTTAAGTAGAAATGGCATCTCAAATGTTGTTCTCGCAAGCGCTGACTATCAGAAGTCTGATTTTTTTTGTTTGTAGTTTTTTTGAAACTTTGGGCATTTTTTTTCCTGTTAACATATTTGTTTACCTTCTGTTTCATACTGTTTGAGTTAAGAATTATAACTCCAGTTACATTCTTTTGCATACATGTTCAGTTATCCCACCTATTTCATGTGAAGTTGTCAGAAGTTGTTTCAAAAACTGAAATCCGAGGGATTAAGGTTACTGTAGACGTGTATAGGATAAGTACTTGTGAGGTGAAGCTTGTAGGAAAACTTTACTGGAAACTCTAGTAGCATACAGTGTATTTTTGATCTATTATAGTGTCTAGAGGGTAGTAATATCTCTGTTACTAACTTCGGGCATTGATTCAGTGGTGACAGAAGGGGGAAGCAGGATGCTGACATAGCTAATTTGGTAGCCTGACTGTTTTGGCACTTTACCCAGATCACGGTTAGGGCCTGTTCGTGTCTAATCTAAGTTTACAGATGGTAAACCTGAAAAACACTGACTTTATATTCAGAAGCACCTAATTCAGGACTGTTTTCTCTGTATTAAGAGAAACATACAATGAAAAGTAGTAGTTAATGTATTGTAGTATAGAAAAAAATACTAGAAACTACTGTCAATGTGTAATTGCAATATGGTAGAATGTTTAAAATTTTTCTAAGTTATGAAATACTATTTTACTGCTGTGAGTTGTATGAGATTTTCTGGATTAAATGTCTAAGATCAAAACTTTGGCCTTGGACTTCAACAGGAACAGTTGGATAACATCTTCTGTTATCCATATAGAGTAGAATGTTCAGTTGGAAGGGACCTGCAACAATCATCTAGTCCAACTGTGTCATCACTTCAGGGCTGACCAAAAGTTAAAGCATTATTAAGGGCATTGTCCAAATGCCACTTAAACACGTACAGGCTTGGGACATTGACCACCTCTCTAGGAAGCCTGTTCCAGTGTTTGACTACTCTCTCAGTAAAAAAAGCCTCCTTGTTTTCTAATGTACACTTCAATTAACGAAGAATCAGTTTGTGTCTTGTTTCCAGAATAAGATACTGATAGCTTTTTTTAAAGCTATTTCTTTAAAGGATTTTTTTGAGTTACTGTAATCGGTCTCTTCATTAATATGCATAAGTCTGTTTATTAGTGATCATAGGTATAATATATATGTACGCACAGTCTTCCTATGCAGCTGTTTCCTACTTCAAAATCAACTGTTTCTTTTCCACATGGGCACCAGATATGGAGACAGAAGTCTTTTACTGTATCCTACTATGTTTTGAGACACACTTAGTTGGGAAGGTGCCACTCCAGATCCTTTTCATGTGTACAGTTCTCCTTTTAGCTCACTTCTGGTACAATTGCCTAGCTTTGAAAATTTTCAGTGATGTATTTTTAGTTTGCACAAGATAAATAAACAAATATCTTCATTCACTAAAATTGTTGATATTAGTGCACAAAGCAAAAAGGAGTGTGGGAGAACTTGCTTATGCAGGAAGGTTTACCACCAAACATAAAATAACTCATAGAATAAATAGCTAGATTAAATTTTAAAAAGCTGTCCTGCTACTTGTCAATAAGATGTTAACCACAAAATATATTTTCCTAGCTAAAGAACTGTCTGTTGCAGGGCTTCCAGTTGGAAAGGGGTTGATGTACCACCAGTTGACCTCCCTGCTGCTTATTTGGATGATGCATGTCTGTGTCTGCATCTCAATGAAAGGCATTTTTTGTCAACAGATGTCTACAGTAATACTTTTTTTTTTTTTCTTAAACTGCTGACTTGTTCAGGGTGTCTTCTAAACAATCTGTTATGGGAGAAGCATTTGAACAGAAGTCTTAGGATTTCAAATCAGTAGAAGGTTCTTCTTGCTGTTTACTATCTTTACACATGTAATCTGTGTGCTTTGGAAAGTACTTGCCAATTGCTCTTGCACATTTTGCGGAGAAGACCTGATCGCAGCTCTCTTTCTTTCATTACCTATTGAACTTTAGAAGGGAATCCGACTCTAATTGTAACTCCTGTCTTGGATTATACATAATTCAAGAATTCATGGATGCAATCTATACAGGAACTTAGATCTATTTTTTTTTTTCTGCACTGTTGTCAAGGGAGAAACCTTGACCTTGATGATTTGGACATCTCATTTACCTTTCATGGTTCTATGTGGAAGAACTTTCTAAAGAAACATGGATTAAGAGAGAGGCTTGAACAAGAAAGGAAGGATAATTGTTGGCTGAAATTGTTGAGATATCTTGGAGAACATGGGTATACTTAAGAACACTTGTATATGCATCATAAGAATGTGTTAAGCTGCAAAGAATTTAATATACTACTAAGTGCTATGTTTGCAGAAGTAAAATATTTGGTATGCTGCTGGTGAAGGGAAGCGAGAATTATCTGTAACTGATGATTGCCCAATTATTTTTCTTTCAGTACAACAACCATGAAATTCGTTCTGGAAAACACATTGGTGTATGCATCTCTGTTGCCAATAATAGGCTTTTTGTTGGTTCTATTCCTAAGAGTAAAACCAAGGAGCAGATTGTTGAAGAATTTAGCAAAGTAACAGGTGAGTCAATAACTGTTTTGTAGAGCTGGAGAGATGTCAAATATGATCAGTGATGAACCCTCTTCACTATCTTTTGGCTTATGGTTGAATGATGATGAATCCAAATGACGACCACTTAGCATTTCTCCTGGCTTTTAGATGATTTTTTAACTCTTGTTGTGCTGAGGGCTGAAATATTTGTGATTAGACTAGATGTATGGTTCCAAGTTTTACCTAGAGAGTAAGTGTGTTTAAAAAAAACATTCAAACAAATAGATGGTTTTATTATTTCTATACTAATGGATGTTTTAAAACTTCCTGAGACAAAACTGAAGCAGGTTGGAGAACGTAACTAGTTCCGTGCTTCAGAATTCTTAGTGATTTGATAAGGAGCTCTTGATAATGGCATGTAAAGTGGCAAAGGTGACATTTGATGGCTTTCTCTCTTACTGAATGATACATTTTAGGTTCCTTGGAGCAACACTGAAACTCTTCAGATATCTTAATAATCAATGCAAGTGTGACCTCTTCTTGTTTAGATGTCCATGGAAAAAATACCTACTGATCAATGGTGTGACTTAGGGTTTGAGAGGAGAACTGACAAAGCACAACTTCTGGCTGTCCTTGCCTCTTCTCCATTCAGTTAGAGGAAAGCTCTTCCATAGCTACTGAGCTTTCTTCACTTAATAAAAACGGAACCTAGGTCAGGATAGTCTTAACGTCTCTCTTTTGAAAATCTTGGTCTTGAAGGTGGGGAAATTCTAATACATACATGGTCTCAGAAGTCTGGTGTGTTCACGCTTTTTTTTTTTTTTTTGGAACCACTTGTGTACTTACCAGAAAGATATTCCCTGTTTTATAATACAAATTCATGTATTGAAGCCATAACAAATAAATATTTTGCTTAATTTCAGAGGGTCTTACAGATGTCATATTGTATCATCAGCCTGATGACAAGAAAAAGAACCGGGGTTTCTGTTTCCTTGAATATGAAGATCACAAAACTGCTGCTCAAGCCAGACGTAGGTTAATGAGCGGCAAAGTGAAAGTCTGGGGAAATGTTGTTACAGTTGAATGGGCTGACCCTATAGAAGATCCAGATCCTGAAGTCATGGCAAAGGTAATAAAGCTATAAGGGAACCTTAATACATTTTAAAGTGTCTTGTTCAAAAGTAAGTACTTTTTTACAGAGACGTTGTGAGACGATAAAAATATGAATACGCTCTAGAAAAAACCTTTATTGGCTGGATGTTATTTTGTGTTCCCAAGGCTGAATATTGAACATCATTCTTGCCAGAATGACATATAAGCCTGATGTACTTAATTTCTCATCTGGAAGTGGTGGCGGTGACTCCAAAAGTTAAAATAGTTTTGTAGCTTAATATTTGGAGGGACAGAAACCTAGATACGATCACAGAGCAAGTCTTAATTATTTTTAACCCTGGACCTGTACGTTAATCGCTTCAGAACTGGAACATGTCAGTAAGACACACAAGCGTATTTTCAGAGTTGCCTTTAGCAGTTAATTCTGAGAAGTTAGGCAGTTACTTTGTATTTAGAACTCTGTATTTTTAATTTGGGGCAGGTTAATTCCTTCAAACATTAAGACTAATAATATTTTGGATTTCGAATATTTCAGTGAAACTGAAGTCTGAACTGTTGACATTTTGAAGTACATTGTAGCAGTTGTTCTATGTATGTGTGATACTTTGCCAGAAACGAATTACCTGATTTACTTATTTTTTTTCCCACATCAGATAATGCCCAAACTTGTCTTTTTTCAGTTGTGTTGTGTAGCTGAGTTGTTTTATGGAAAATCCTAGCTAGCCCATATCCTTATCTCTTTCTCTTTGCTTGCTTTTCATCTGTGCTTTTACTCTCATCTGAGACACGTCACTTGCTGGAGTCCTACTTTGGTGGACCTAGTAAGATAGCTTGGCTGGGATCTCCTCTTTGGTGAGCCATAAGGGAAAAGGGTTGGGGTGGGGGCTCATTTTAGGGAAAAAGCTGCTTTTGTAATACAAGTATTACAGAAGCTTTTGGACTACCCTGTCTGCAGACTTTATTTTTCTTGCCCAGCATCATAGACTTTCAGCAGCAGGGAAGAGTCTTGCAGGTAAAATTTGTTGAAGGTGGCGCTTTGTAAATATTGCAGCCTATTTATCTAATTTGGTTTCTTGGCTCAAAAGAGAAGAGAACTAATCCAGCAAACTGTTGAAATGAATTAGCAGGAACTTCTGCTGACATGACTGAATTAGATGAGCAGGAAGCGATAGGGGGACATAATCAGGTATTTTTCCTAAGGAAATCTACAGATGTGGGGAGTGAAAGGCGAACAAAGATAAAGCTTGATAGTGGTTTGCCCCATTTAATGTACAGGTGTTTGAATGTGCTAATGCCTTGTATTGTTTTCTATTTGAAATGGGACATGAAAAGGAAAGAAACATAAATGTGGAAAAAGTACAGAAAAGGTTGAAGGCATATGGAAAAGTGAAACTGTGTGAATAAGAATACTGATAAAGTAGAAAACATGTCTCAATTTCTGCCTTCAGACACAAGCTACAAGTGTCGGTGTCTGACCCTTCTTTCCCTTAGCTTATTCTTGCAATAAGGAAAGTCTCTACTCTGGTCTTTCTTGCCCGCTTACCCATTTGGAGAAACTCTGACCACATCTGGCACTTCTGCAAGTGTTAGATTTACTTTCTGTTGTTTATTGTTGTCTTTCTCCTAAGAGAAGGAGCAGCCAAGCTGCTGGGGCAGTCAGTAACCTCCCAGATGTGAGCTGTGGCTTGGCTGTTGTTGTTTCTGAGCATCGTCAGTAGGGAGCAAGGGGAGAGCTACTGACCCTTGGTGTCTTACACATTCCTGTGGTAGAAGGCTCTGGAGAAAACACTCTGAGTAGGAGGCGTGATTGCTTTTATCAGAATAATCATCTGATCCGGTGGCTTTCTTGTCAAGACTGCTAGAAAAGCAAGTCCATAAGAGCAAACTATGGGGAAGATGAATTCACCTTTGTAGCCAGAAGGTGAACAGGGTTGTTCTAAATACCTTGCAGAAGCAGCATATCATTTCGTCAGTATATGGACACCTGCTAATTTAAATCTCTGAAATGCTTACTTGAGCTTCTTTTCCTTTCTCCTCCAGACTTTTGCTTATATGTTGAGGAGAGTACTGTATGGATGCATATTTAAATTTTAAATGGGCTGTTACTTTAAATATGAGTACCTTGAGCGCGATAAGGTAGAAAGCTAGAGTCTAAAGCTAGACATATGTGCTACAGGAGATTAGTGCTTGTACTGACAGATCAGAGTATAATTGGTTAAGTCATTGAGTTCTGGTCCAAAGTGAACTCATTGAGTTCTGGTCCAAAGTGAACTTTTTTCCAACTTCCAGTACCTGCATTCATAGCTTTATTTCTCCAGAGTGTTATTTTGATGTCTCTTATACGTGTAGCCCAGATAAATTTCTTGATGTTTTACTTGATTTGTTTTACTTTATGTTCATGGCTGAGGCTACAGGGGATGTTCTGGAGTGGCAGGTTAAGCAGCTAAAGTCAGTCTTAGGCTTGTGGCTGCCGTGTAGATTACAGGACAGGAGACAGGGCTAGTAATCTTTGGAGAATGCGGTGATGAAGCCTGAAGTGTTTGTGCTGTAGGTAAGAGGAGGAAAACGAGCAGATCCCAGAAGTGTTGGGGGTAGTCTAATCTTAAGCAGTTTTAAAAAGCAGGTCCTGCCTTTATGGCAAAATGCTGCTGCTGGGTATATTGCTTGTCAGGTTTATGGACCCTTGGTATTATAATCTATGAGACTTAATAAAGGGGACTTCCCTTTTCTTTCTTCTTCCCTCTTTAGATAGCTCGAATGAAGTAGAAATGGGTTCAGCTTCTCTCAACCTGTGCTTTATACTGCCTCCTAGCTTTGACATCTTCTTTGACTGGTTCAGCTACGCTTTTAACCTGTAATGTGACCAAAGGTGTTAAAATTTTAACTGTTACAGATTAATGGATTTATCTACACTGGAAAAAACTTGAAATTAGTTGCTTTTTACTTCTACAAAAAAAAAAGTTGTGTTATTAGGTGCATCTTGTAACAAAAAAAGTGATGATTTTTGAGGTTTTTAATCATGTCTGACACTGTCAGTCATTGTGGATTTATTAGGGCAGGCTACTTGGGGTTCCTCATGAAATTCTAGTTTTCATCCTTTCCTAGAATACAATAATATGGAACATTTGTTTGAAAGTTGCTGTTTTTTAAAACCATTGATTACACCACAAAACTTCTGTAATTCATTTTTATGCAATAAGGTTAAGGTAGCAATTAGAACAGTTAACTAAAAATGGTTGTTACATATGGGTTACAAGAAATAAGGGTTGCTCTTAGCATCAAGACATTTAGTTTAACGCAGGAGCTTTCCTCATGGTGCTGGCTATGACTTTTATAGTCTCCCGAGAATCAGCAAGAGAAACTATTGCCAGAGAATAGAGAGTTGATACCCTGGCTCAGATTTATGATCTTGTAGCATCTCTTCTTCCAAAGTCTGCATCCCATCCTAGTTTGACTAGCGAGTGAGACAAAGATTTATGGAGGTCTGTCCTGTTCATTTGTAACTTAAATACATAGTAGTTCTTATAAAAAGGGTGTCTGGGTTTATTGAGGTCCTGTGTGTGGTGGGAGTAGAGAGTGTAGCTCTGCTTCACAAATCGAAGCATGCTTTCTTTGGTTCCTTCACACCCTGTGTTATTTGTGTTAAGGTTAAGGGGTAGGAGCGGAAAGTCGGTGTTGCCATGTACAATGTTTACTGACTTCTTGTTATCTGGTAGTTTGAAACCAGTGGTAGCGGAGAGGATGTGAACAGAAGTTGCAGGTCTTTGCAGCCGGTGTGAGCTGCATTGTAGGAAGGTAAGACTGTGAGCGTTCTTTGGCGGTAGGAGGTGACAGGAGTGTCAGGGCATGGTGGCAGCATGCGGAAGGAACTCCCCAACAAGTCATATACAACATACACATTTACAACATAACGTGATACCTGGTGTCCAGTGTACATTGTCTGCTATATTAAATAAGAGTCTGGTTTAAGCCTTTGTCAGACTGCTCTGTATTTTCTTTTATCGTAAGGAGTTGGTGGTTGATGAAACTTTATATTGATGATAAGTCATTATCAGGCAGTTAATAGGGCATATCTCAATATTTGAAAGATAACCAGCCTCCCTGATCTGAAAAGCTGCTGGCGCTCTTTGTGTAGCTTAAGAGCCATATTTATTGCATGCAATAGAGAGCTTGGGAAGGGAATAGGCTTTCAGAGTTATTTGGAGGTGGCTGTTCCCTTCCCTTCAAGGGAGGGACAGTTAGGCTTGTGAGAAAGTCCAAGGGTGACTTGGCAGTGTCAGCCTTGGTGTTCCCTTCTGTCTGCGTTCTCTTTCAGCTGTGGATTCAGGTCACTGAGTGCTCCTCAGGCAGGCACAGTCCTGGTGCGAGGTATTTCATATGTGAATATTTCATTTCACGTATTTGGTGTAGCTACAGCATGGGAGCCATGAGTTAAGCAGCTTGAGAGCTGCAGACCTGTCACCTCTGACCTAGATATTATGGTGATGACTGTTCTGCAAATACCTGAGCAAAAACCTGTCTAAACAATGAAATGTTTTGATAAGTTAATTATTTCGTGTGTAACCAATGCTGGTTGCCTTCTTTGAAAGTGTTCCGAGTTGAAAATTACTGCTGCTAGGATTCTTTTAAACATTAAAACAAATTGAATTGACTTTCAGGATACTAATACGATGCAATTGTGCTTGAAAACAGATCTAATATTTTCTATCAGGGAATTTTGGAGCCAGCTCATGCTTTATGAATATATAAATATACATATTCATGTATTTGTGTATAAAATATAATGACGTTTTCAGTACTGGCCATAGCAGTGACTTGCAAAATTTCATCCTGTGTTTTGGAATTAGATCACACTTCTAAGTCCTTATTTTTTTTATATATATATTTTTTATTATTTTTTAGGTAAAAGTTTTGTTTGTACGCAATCTTGCCAATACCGTAACGGAGGAGATACTAGAAAAGGCCTTCAGTCAGTTTGGAAAGCTAGAGCGAGTGAAGAAGCTAAAAGATTATGCTTTCATTCATTTCGATGAACGGGATGGTGCTGTAAAGGTAAGTGAAGAGGACTGTAACTGTATGTGTAAGTAGTGACTACAGATAACATTTAGAAGCTGTGTACTTCTTTTAACTTGAGGAAAAGCCCTGTCTGGAGAAGCAGTAACGCACTGTCACCGATAACTTTGTCCTTTCTGGGCGTCTTCTAGGAAGATGCAGTTGCAAGCTTGAAAAGTGGATCTTAGATACACCTATCCTAAGTAATTCTGCTGATGAGTGTCTAAGATAATCGTATGTGTTATCATTTGAAACTAATTTGAATTCAGTTTCAGTATTAGTGCCAGAATTTGAATGACTTTTCTCTCCAAATTATTGGTAGAATCTAAAGCAGTTTCTCTGGGACAGGTGATAAAAACTTAGGTAATCTTATTTTCCAGGAACAGAATTACTACTTTTTCATGGTGTAGGATAAGCACCTTTTCTTTTGATGAGAGGTGCTGGACAATTGAGTAATTGTCATTCCTGGCTTTTGCTCGCCTGGTCTTGGTGTTTTTTCTCGTGTCATCTGTTCGTAGGAAGGGAAAGTGTAATTCCTCTCCTGCCTATAGTGTATCTATTTTTTTTTATTTTGTGTTATGTTCTGTGGGAGGATGCAGGGTACAAGGGGATTCAGTTTTTCATACACATCCAGATGTCTTAAAGCAGATGCTTAGGAAAATGATGAAAAGAGTCTTTTCATAGGGTATGTATCCCCATCAAGGCTTAGCTATGGAGAGTCCCTAAAAGTGGTAGAATCCCTAGGATTCCCCTGCTTGAATTTGACTTGTAGCAATTACTGTAACTCATGGGAATTGTACATGTGTGTGTTGGTGGGTTTTTTGTTGGCGGTTTGTTTTGGGTTTTTTTTTTTTTGTGGTCAGAGCAAGACTGTTAAATTCTAATTTTTGTCTTCTGACTTAAGAAGAAAGTTACGTTAATTACAAGGAAAATAAAGGAATAAAACCATATACTGATCTCTAGCCTTAGAGTTTGCACATGTGCTGACATTAGAAATTTATTGCCTTATTGCAGAATCTGTACTTTCAGAGGACAGTTCCGTCACTTCATTAATTAAAACAGCTTGCAAAGATTGAAGTCTTATTTACAGTTTTGAGTGGAAGATTTCTAAACTGATACATGCAGTCCTGGGTTTGAGAGCCAAGTTAAGAGGAAATGCATAACTCTGGAACCCGTGATAGAATGCTGTCTGATTATTTAAAAAAAAAAAAATATTTAGCTTTATATTGTTATTTTAGCTCTGGATAACAAATTTTAAAATGTGTGCTCTAAAAGATAGAGTAAAATTAATAACTTCAGATATGCTTAGAAGTATATTTAAAGTCTGGTTAATTCCTTCAGGCAATGGAAGAAATGAATGGCAAAGATTTAGAGGGAGAAAACATTGAAATTGTTTTTGCTAAGCCACCAGATCAAAAAAGGAAAGAACGGAAAGCTCAGAGACAAGCGGCTAAAAATCAGATGTAAGTGTAAATGCATGCACATATGTTGTATTACTTCTGAAAGACATGTACGCTCCTACAGAATTAGAACTTCTGGGTATTTTAGTAGGTGTGCTATAGATACAGGTTTTCTGGCTTCTCTGAAAATGTTGGATTCATTTATGTTTGCATTTTACTTAAGATCTAGTAGGGTTGTTGATGAGAACTCAGGTACTGTTTTGCTGTGCTCATTGACTTTTGAGAGCACCAGAGGAGATGTTTGAAGGTCATGAAACATACACACTTGACACTTTTTTTATTCTAAACTTTCGTGTACTTCTGCACTGATACCTCATGTGGGTGAACTTAGCAACACATGCTCCTCCCAGCTGGCTTAGCCCTAAGTAAAAGCCCTTAGTAAAGTACCCACTGAAAGGAGGATCCTGACATTCTTCCACCCCACCCCCCCTTCCACAACACAACATAAATCTGCTCATGAAGCTTGTAAACTCATACTAATAGATATCTTGCACTAATAAATGCTGAACATGGCAAAAAAAAAAAAAAAAAAAACCAAGCCCAAAAAAACCGGGGGGAGGGGGGGAGGAATTTCTTGCTATTGTGTTCTGCTTAATGTTCTCATGTGTTTTTCTTCTTGGATATCTTGTAGCTTTCCTAACCATCTTCCCTCCCCCACCTTATTTCCAAAAATAACTCCTGCTAGTGCTGCTGTGCAGCATCCAAGAAGATGGAATAGTGAGGTTACCAGATTAATACAGATCTCCAGATGGTGACCTACTGTACACATGGAACTGGTTAAGTTTGCCCTGCTTATAGTCCTCGTAACTTTCTTGGCCCTTTTATTCTTCTTCCTTGGGCATCTGATGTTACTGTAAGAAGTGGATTTTTTTTTTTTTCTTTTGCTTCTTTTTTATGTGAGGCAGGCCTTTTCTGTTCTGCTTAAATCCTCTGGTGATACAAATTTATGTATATTCTGTATCTTGGCAATACCACCATAAGTGCCTGTTTGTTTAATTAAATTATAAAACGCTGTTGAAAGTTGCACAATTTGTCTCTCAACACAGGCGGTTGTCTGCATGGTTGTGTTGTCTCTGGTTAAAGATACGCTTTCTCTCATTGAGTAATACCAAAAAAAACATTCTCATACTGCAGTATACAAAGAGTTTTGCTGGCTTGGTATTCAGGATCTAATAATGGCCTGTTTCCGTGATGAAAAGGAAGATTTTTCTTAACATTATAACTGATCAAGTGCATTTTACATGATTTATTCCTCCCTTTGCCCCCCGACTGTTCTCTGCAGATTATCTGAGACCCAGATTTATTACTTCTGGATAGCATGCATGTATTTATAACACTGGAAGTCTCCTGGCATGTGTGACTTCTAATATAAATCTGCTGTATGTTATCTGCATCCCCTCTTATTGTTTAAGATGCACATGTTTTGTGGAGGTGGGTAAAGCGGGGCTGCCTCTCTTGCTCTTCTAGTCATAGGTACAGTAATGCCACTTTCTCAGTTCCTCTGTCTGGTTCTTTCATTTGGGAATTCTGTGTTTTGTTGTTTTTTTTTTTTCTGAACTGGTAAGGTAGTAAGAAGGCAGGGAGTTTGATTAAACTCTAGGCATGTTTGGGTTTTGAGTATACTGTTCATCAGTGAATTATAAGGGCTCTTAATTTTCTTGGGATTCCAAAAGATGAGGGAATAGAAGGATGT